>NW_027325359.1:24615204-25215204 GCF_036924035.1 Leuresthes tenuis | reverse complement strand
GGAGCAAGCGTCTCAACCAAGCAAAGCTCACCATGGGGAAGGTGGCTATGCCAACTAGCCTGATGCCCTGCTCCCGCAGTGACGGATAATCGTACTCTGGTTTCTCTTCATAACGTACAAGTCTTTCGCCTTTTACTAAAGACTTCCGTGGAAAGCAGCACTAATGAGTTGTTTCTATTTTTGGCAGGCTTTACCTTTGCGGGTGAAGCCCTTTCCGTCTGTGCAAAAGAAATCTTGTTACTGTGTAGAGTGACTTCTCTGAGTAGAGTCGCCTTACTTGTTGCGACTGTGCCGATGTTTGAAGCTGGAGTGCAACGTTGTTGCTTGGATGGTGCTTGCTGGAGCGTGCGGGAGTGCAAAGTTATACCATTTAAAAGGGCTGAAGAGTGCTCAGTGCAGCGGGTGGGCGGAGGTGCAAAGTGACACTCTGGCCACCTATGGCCATAAAAAGAACACCGCTACAAGTGTGCATTGTGCCAGGAAGGGCCCTCGGACGTGAACCAGTGGACAGTTATCGCTTCTCGGCCTTTTGGCTAAGATCAAGTGTAGTACCTGTTCTTATCAGTTTAATATCTGATATGGCCTTTGTACGAGGACTACATATTAAATGGATTTTTAGCAATAGGAGTTGAAAAAGGAGCTTGCTCCGTTCACTCCAAGCATCGACCCGGTACTGCAGTGCCGCTGGGAACGGTGCGCTCTTCTCTGCTCTTGTGAAAAAGCAAACAGTGGTGCAGGATGGAAGTTTCAGGGAGCCCAAGATGAAACTTTCTTTTAGTCTGCTGAGAAAAGAGAGTGAATGCGAAGTAGACTTTAACACAGCTCTGGGGGCGAGCCGAGTGCGGGCTAACCGGGAGAATTGCTTGAAAGAAACGCGACACTGAATGAGCGGTCAGAACAAAGCCTCAATACGGTGTTCCCGTGGTGTTTGTGGCTGCCTTGTCTTTTGCACAGAGTAAAAGACAAGGCAGCCATCGAATAGGGCCCGATTTTTCCTACTTGGTCAGCTGAGGAGCAAGGAGGGGGAGCAAGCGTCTCAACCAAGCAAAGCTCACCATGGGGAAGGTGGCTATGCCAACTAGCCTGATGCCCTGCTCCCGCAGTGACGGATAATCGTACTCTGGTTTCTCTTCATAACGTACAAGTCTTTCGCCTTTTACTAAAGACTTCCGTGGAAAGCAGCACTAATGAGTTGTTTCTATTTTTGGCAGGCTTTACCTTTGCGGGTGAAGCCCTTTCCGTCTGTGCAAAAGAAATCTTGTTACTGTGCAGAGTGACTTCTCTGAGTAGAGTCGCCTTACTTGTTGCGACTGTGCCGATGTTTGAAGCTGGAGTGCAACGTTGTTGCTTGGATGGTGCTTGCTGGAGCGTGCGGGAGTGCAAAGTTATACCATTTAAAAGGGCTGAAGAGTGCTCAGTGCAGCGGGTGGGCGGAGGTGCAAAGTGACACTCTGGCCACCTCTGGCCATAAAAAGAACACCGCTACAAGTGCGCATTGTGCCAGGAAGGGCCCTCGGACGTGAACCAGTGGACAGTTATCGCTTCTCGGCCTTTTGGCTAAGATCAAGTGTAGTACCTGTTCTTATCAGTTTAATATCTGATATGGCCTTTGTACGAGGACTACATATTAAATGGATTTTTAGCAATAGGAGTTGAAAAAGGAGCTTGCTCCGTTCACTCCAAGCATCGACCCGGTACTGCAGTGCCGCTGGGAACGGTGCGCTCTTCTCTGCTCTTGTGAAAAAGCAAACAGTGGTGCAGGATGGAAGTTTTAGGGAGCCCAAGATGAAACTTTCTTTTAGTCTGCTGAGAAAAGAGAGTGAATGCGAAGTAGACTTTAACACAGCTCTGGGGGCGAGCCGAGTGCGGGCTAACCGGGAGAATTGCTTGAAAGAAACGCGACACTGAATGAGCGGTCAGAACAAAGCCTCAATACGGTGTTCCCGTGGTGTTTGTGGCTGCCTTGTCTTTTGCACAGAGTAAAAGACAAGGCAGCCATCGAATAGGGCCCGATTTTTCCTACTTGGTCAGCCGAGGAGCAAGGAGGGGGAGCAAGCGTCTCAACCAAGCAAAGCTCACCATGGGGAAGGTGGCTATGCCAACTAGCCTGATGCCCTGCTCCCGCAGTGACAGATAATCGTACTCTGGTTTCTCTTCATAATGTACAAGTCTTTCGCCTTTTACTAAAGACTTCCGTGGAGAGCAGCACTAATGAGTTGTTGCTATTTTTGGCAGGCTTTACCTTTGCGGGTGAAGCCCTTTCTGTCTGTGCAAAAGAAATCTTGTTACTGTGCAGAGTGACTTCTCTGAGTAGAGTTGCCTTACTTGTTGCGACTGTGCCGATGTTTGAAGCTGGAGTGCAAAGTTGTTGCTTGAATGGTGCTCGCTGGAGCGTGCGGGAGTGCAAAGTTATACCATTTAAAAGGGCTGAAGAGTGCTCAGTGCAGCGGGTGGGCGGAGATGCAAAGTGACACTCTGGCCACCTCGAAAACCGAGGTTACATCCAGTACCAGGGGCAGCCCAAGCTCTGCCGCAAGTGTGGTGAGCATGGGCACCTGGTTGAGGCTTGTACCAAGGTGATATGTGGGAAGTGCAGAGAAATTGGGGACACTTTTGGAGAGTGTCCAAATGGCAGGAAATGTAATCTCTGTGGAGAATTAAATCACCTCTTCTGAGATTGCCCTAAATCTTTTGCCAACAAATTAAAGACGGTAAAGCCACAGTCAAGCCAACAAAGAGAAGGACCAGAGGTGGCAGTTGGTGAACAAAGTGAAGAGGTTGACCCAATAAATTCAAACTTCCCGCTAAAAGCTTGGATTGGAAGTGAGGAGCAAAAAGGAGAGGGGCCTGTAGAGGCCTCACCACTCAGTGCTGAAGTCTGTGAGAATTCACAGGCAGAGGGTGGAGCTAAGCTAAATGAGGAGGAAGAGCAGACAGGTGAGTCTAGTGAAGGTACTCACCTCCCCGAAGGTCAACAGCCGAGGAGGACGGCATCTGAGTTGTCCTCTGATTCCCTTTAGCTCTGCAATCAACCCCCAGGGACTCAAAGTTAAATGCAACATTGCATCAGAGGCCAACACGAGAGTCCGAAAAGGAGAGCTAGTTTCCCAAGAAATAACCTGAGTGTGTAATTTGTTTTGATAACTTAGAAAAACGAAAATGACATACCTACTTTCCTTTATCCTTTTAATGGTTCTCACCTTCTCAACACTAAATGTGAGAAGTGTGAAATCAAAGACAAGAGCCCAGAGTATTATATCCTTCTTAGACTCCATAAAATCAGATGTGTTTTTAATACAAGAATGTGGACTACCTTTTTTGAAAAACCATAGACAATGGGAGGAAATGTGGCCCAATTTATCGATATGGAGTGGCTCAAATCAAATTAAAAATGATGGTGTGGCCATTCTAATTAAAAATCCGCATGTTCTGGTGCGAGACGGACGGGCACTTTTAGCACACTTGAATTTTATGGGGCAAGACTTTAACCTCTTAAATATTTATGGTTTCAATGGAAAAAATGACAGGTATGACCTTTTAGAAGATTACTCACAAACGGGTAAGAAATGGTAGTATTGCCAGACAATACATGATCAAAACAGGCAGCTGCAAGGTGTGAATTTCTGACTAAAGTTTGTAAAAAGCGCGTAAGACAAGGTGCGAATGCCCAACAATGTATGATCAAAAGAGGGAGCGGAGGTTTTCGGCTTCAAGAAGACGTGAACCTCCGAACAAAGTTTGTAAAAAGCAGTTAAGAAAAGGTTCGAATATCCAACCAAACATAATCAAAAGCGGGAGCAGAGCTTTTCGACTGCAAGTAGGTGTGAATGTCAGATCATGATTTGCAAAAAGCTGATGAGAAAGGGTGAGAATGCCCGACTATACACCATCAAATGCGGTAGCGGAGTTGTTTGTCTGTGAGTAGGTGTGAATCTGCGACCATAATTGCTGAAAAATGTGTTAGAAAAGGTAAGAATGCCGGTCCATACATCATCAAAAGCGAGAGAGGTGGTGTTCTGCTGAAAGTAGGTGTGAATGTCCAGCCATAATTACTCACAAACGGGTAAGAAAAGGTAGTATTGCCAGACCATACATGATCAAAACAGGGAGCGGAGGTGGTTCAGCTGCAACGTGTGAATGTCTGACTATAGTTTGTAAAAAGCGGGTAAGACAAGGTGCGAATGCCCGACAATGTATAATCAAAAGAGGGAGCGGAGGTGTTCGGCTGCAAGGTCTGAATGTCCAACCATAATTTCTAAAAACCGGGTAAGAAAAGGCTCAAAAGCCCGACTTTACACCATCAAAAGCGGGAGCGGAGGTGTTCAGCTGCAACGTGTGAATGTCTGACTATAGTTTGTAAAAAGCGGGTAAGACAAGGTGCGAATGCCCGACAATGTATAATCAAAAGAGGGAGCGGAGGTGTTCGGCTGCAAGGTCTGAATGTCTAACCATAATTTCTAAAAACCGGGTAAGAAAAGGCTCGAAAGCCCGACTTTACACCATCAAAAGCGGGAGCGGAGGTGTTCAGCTGCAAGAAGGTGTGAATGTTCGACTAAAGTTTGTAAAAATCTGGTAAGACAAGGTATGAATGTCCGACAATGTATGATCAAAAGCGGGAGCGGAGATGTTCAGCTGCAAGAAGGTCTGAATGTCCATCAATAATTGCTAGAAAAAATTAAAGTAAAAATTTCGAAAATCAAACCGCACATGATCATAAGTGGGAGAGGAGGTGTTCAGCTGCAAGAAGGTGTGAATGTCCACCCATAATTCCTTAAAAATGGGTAAAAAAAAGGTGCGAATACCCAACCATACATCATCAAAAGCAGGTGTTAATGTCAGATCATAATTTGCAAAAAGCTGATGAGAAAGGGTGAGAATGCCCGACTATACACCATCAAATGCGGGAGCGGAGTTGTTTGTCTGTGAGTAGGTGTGAATCTGCGACCATAATTGCTGAAAAATGTGTTAGAAAAGGTAAGAATGCCGGTCCATACATCATCAAAAGCGAGAGAGGTGGTGTTCTGCTGAAAGTAGGTGTGAATGTCCAGCCATAATTACTCACAAACGGGTAAAAAAAAGTAGTATTGCCAGACCATACATGATCAAAACAGGGAGCGGAGGTGGTTCAGCTGCAAGAAGGTGTGAATGTCTGACTAAAGTTCAAATATATTAACAAAAGCGGGAGGAGAGGTCTTCGGATAGATTGGTTGAGAATTTCCAACCATAATCTATAAAATGCGGTGAAAAAAAGGTGTGATAGAACACTAAAAGGTGGAGCGGAAGTGTTCGGCTGCAAGAAGGTGTGAATGTCCGACTATATTTGGTGAAAAGCAGGTGAAGCAAGGTCTGAATGCCCAACCTTACATCATCAAAAGTGAGATCAGAGGTGTTTGGCTGCAAGAAGGCCATAGTTTGCCAAAAGCGGGTAAGGTGCGAATGACCGACTAAATATCAACAAAAGTGGGGGCGGAGGTCTTCGGATGCAAGTGGGTGTGAATATCCCACCATACAAGTATGGTGGAGAGGAAGCTGTGAATTGCTGACCATAGTTTGCAAAAAGCGGGTGAGAAAAGGTGCGAATGTCCAACCATACACCATCAAAACAGGGAGCGGAGGTGTTTGGCTGCGACAAGGTGTGAATGTCCACCCATAATTAATGAAAAGCGGGCAAGAAGTAGGTTCGAATGCCCAACCACTCATCATCAAAAGCAGGAGTGGATGTGTTCGGCTATAAAAAGGTTTGAATGTCCGAGCATAATTTGTAAAAAGCGGGTAAGAAAAGGTTCGAATGCCCGAACATACACCATCAAAAGAGGGAGCGGAGGTGTTCCGCTGTAAGAAGGTGTGAATGTCCGACCAGAGTTGGTAAAAAGCGGGTAAGAAAAGGTTAAAAAACCCGACTGTACACAATCAATAGCGGGAGCAGATGTGTTCGGCTACAAGAAGGTGTGACAGTCCGACCATGGTTTGTAAAAAGCGGGTAAGAAAAGGTGCAAATGCCCGACAATGTATGATCAAAAGAGGGAGCGGAGCTTTTCGGCTACAAGAAGGTTTGAATGTCCGACCATAGTTTGTAAAAAGCGGGTAAGAAAAGGTTCGAATGCCCGACTATACACCAACAAAAGCGGAAGCGGAGGTGTTCCGCTGTAGACGGTGTGAATGTCCGACCATAGTTGTTAAAAAGCGGGTAAGAAAAGGTTAAACTACACGACTGTACACAATCAATAGCGGGAGTGGAGTTGTTCGGCTACAAGAAGGTGTGAAAGTCCGACCATGGTTTGTAAAAAACGGGTAACAAAAGGTTCGAATTCCCGAATATATACCATCAAAAGCGGAAGCGGAGGTGTTCGGTTGCAAGAAGGTGTGAACGTCCGACCAAAGTTTGTAAAAAGCAGTTAAGAAAAGGTTCGAATATCCAACCAAACAAAATCAAAAGCAGGAGCAGAGCTGTTCGACTGCAAGTAGGTGTGAATGTCCAGCCATAATTACTCACAAACGGGTAAGAAAAGGTAGTATTGCCACTCCATACATGATCAAAACAGGGAGCGGAGGTGGTTCAGCTGCAACGTGTGAATGTCTGACTATAGTTTGTAAAAAGCGGGTAAGACAAGGTGCGAATGCCCAACAATGTATGATCAAAAGTGGGAGCGGAGGTGTTCGGCTGCAAGGTCTGAATATCCAACCATAATTTCTAAAAACCGGGTAAGAAAAGGCTCGAAAGCCCGACTTTACACCATCAAAAGCGGGAGCGGAGGTGTTCAGCTGCAAGAAGGTGTGAATGTTCGACTAAAGTTTGTAAAAATCTGGTAAGACAAGGTATGAATGTCCGACAATGTATGATCAAAAGCGGGAGCGGAGGTGTTCATCTGCAAGCAGGTCTGAATGTCCATCAATAATTGCTAGAAAACATGAAAGTAAAAATTTCTAAAATCAAACCACACATGATCATAAGTGGGAGAGGAGGTGTTCCGCTGCAAGAAGGTGTGAATATCCACCCATAATTCCTGAAAAATGGGTAAAAAAAAGGTGCGAATGCCCAACCATACATCATCAAAAGCAGCTGTGGATGTGTTCGGCTACAAGAAGGTGTGAACGTCCAACCAAAGTTTGTAAAAAGCAGTTAAGAAAAGGTTCGAATATCCAACCAAACATAATCAAAAGCGGGAGCAGAACTCTTCGACTGCAAGTAGGTGTGGATGTCAGATCATGATTTGCAAAAAGCTGATGAGAAAGGGTGAGAATGCCCGACTATACACCATCAAATGCGGGAGCGGAGTTGTTTGTCTGTGAGTAGGTGTGAATCTGCGACCATAATTGCTGAAAAATGTGTTAGAAAAGGTAAGAATGCCGGTCCATACATCATCAAAAGCGAGAGAGGTGGTGTTCTGCTGAAAGTAGGTGTGAATGTCCAGCCATAATTACTCACAATCGGGTAAGAAAAGGTAGTATTGCCAGACCATACATGATCAAAACAGGGAGTGGAGGTGGTTCAGCTGCAACGTGTGAATGTCTGACTATAGTTTGTAAAAAGCGGGTAAGACAAGGTGCGAATGCCCGACAATGTATAATCAAAAGAGGGAGCGGAGGTGTTCAGCTGCAAGAAGGTGTGAATGTTCGACTAAAGTTTGTAAAAATCTGGTAAGACAAGGTGCGAATGCCCGACAATGTATGATCAAAAGCGGGAGCGGAGGTGTTCAGCTGCAAGAAGGTCTGAATGTCCATCAATAATTGCTAGAAAAAAATAAAGTAAAAATTTCGAAAATCAAACCGCACATGATCATAAGTGGGAGAGGAGGTGTTCAGCTGCAAGAAGGTGTGAATGTCCACCCATAATTGCTGAAAAATGGGTAAAAAAAAGATGCGAATACCCAACCATACATCATCAAAAGCAGGTTTTAATGTCAGATCATAATTTGCAAAAAGCTGATGAGAAAGGGTGAGAATGCCCGACTATACACCATCAAATGCGGGAGCGGAGTTGTTTGTCTGTGAGTAGGTGTGAATCTCCGACCATAATTGCTGAAAAATGTGTTAGAAAAGGTAAGAATGCCGGTCCATACATCATCAAAAGCGAGAGAGGTGGTGTTCTGCTGAAAGTAGGTGTGAATGTCCAGCCATAATTACTCACAAACGGGTAAGAAAAAGTAGTATTGCCAGACCATACATGATCAAAACAGGGAGCGGAGGTGGTTCAGCTGCAAGAAGGTGTGAATGTCCGACTAAAGTTCAAATATATTAACAAAAGCGGGAGGAGAGGTCTTCGGATGAGAGTGGTTGAGAATTTCCAACCATAATCTATAAAATGCGGTGAAAAAAAGGTGTGATAGAACACTAAAAGGTGGAGCGGAAGTGTTCGGCTGCAAGAAGGTGTGAATGTCCGACTACATTTGGTGAAAAGCAGGGGAAGCAAGGTCTGAATGCCCAACCTTACATCATCAAAAGCGAGATCAGAGGTGTTTGGCTGCAAGAAGGCCATAGTTTGCCAAAAGCGGGTAAGGTGCGAATGACCGACTAAATATCAACAAAAGTGGGGGCGGAGGTCTTCGGATGCAAGTGGGTGTGAATATCCCACCATACAAGTATGGTGGAGAGGAAGCTGTGAATTGCTGACCATAGTTTGCAAAAAGCGGGTGAGAAAAGGTGCGAATGTCCAACCATACGTGATCAAAACAGGGAGCGGAGGTGTTTGGCTGCGACAAGGTGTGAATGTCCACCCATAATTAATGAAAAGCGGGCAAGAAGTGGGTTCGAATGCCCAACCACACATCATCAAAAGCAGGAGTGGATGTGTTCGGCTATAAGAAGGTTTGAATGTCCGAGCATAGTTTGTAAAAAGCGGGTAAGAAAAGGTTCGAATGCCCGAACATACACCATCAAAAGAGGGAGCGGAGGTGTTCCGCTGTAAGAAGGTGTGAATGTCCGACCAGAGTTGGTAAAAAGCGGGTAAGAAAAGGTTAAAAAAACCCGACTGTACACAATCAATAGCGGGAGCAGATGTGTTCGGCTACAAGAAGGTGTGACAGTCCGACCATGGTTTGTAAAAAGCGGGTAAGAAAAGGTGCAAATGCCCGACAATGTATGATCAAAAGAGGGAGCGGAGCTTTTCGGCTACAAGAAGGTTTGAATGTCCGACCATAGTTTGTAAAAAGCGGGTAAGAAAAGGTTCGAATGCCCGACTATACACCATCAAAAGCGGAAGCGGAGGTGTTCCGCTGTAGACGGTGTGAATGTCCGACCATAGTTGGTAAAAAGCGGGTAAGAAAAGGTTAAACTACACTACTGTACACAATCAATAGCGGGAGTGGAGTTGTTCGGCTACAAGAAGGTGTGAAAGTCCGACCATGGTTTGTAAAAAACGGGTAAGATAATGTTCGAATTCCCGAATATATACCATCAAAAGCGGAAGCGGAGGTGTTCGGTTGCAAGAAGGTGTGAACGTCCGACCAAACTTTGTAAAAAGCAGTTAAGAAAAGGTTCGAATATCCAACCAAACAAAATCAAAAGCAGGAGCAGAGCTGTTCGACTGCAAGTAGGTGTGAATGTCCAGCCATAATTACTCACAAATGGGTAAGAAAAGGTAGTATTGCCACTCCATACATGATCAAAACAGGGAGCGGAGGTGGTTCAGCTGCAACGTGTGAATGTCTGACTATAGTTTGTAAAAAGCGGGTAAGACAAGGTGCGAATGCCCGACAATGTATGATCAAAAGAGGGAGCGGAGGTGTTCGGCTGCAAGGTCTGAATATCCAACCATAATTTCTAAAAACCGGGTAAGAAAAGGCTCGAAAGCCCGACTTTACACCATCAAAAGCGGGAGCGGAGGTGTTCAGCTGCAAGAAGGTGTGAATGTTCGACTAAAGTTTGTAAAAATCTGGTAAGACAAGTTATGAATGCCCGACAATGTATGATCAAAAGCGGGAGCGGAGGTGTTCAGCTGCAAAGAAGGTCTGAATGTCCATCAATAATTGCTAGAAAACATGAAAGTAAAAATTTCTAATATCAAACCGCGCATGATCATAAGTGGGAGAGGAGGTGTTCAGCTGCAAGAAGGTGTGAATGTCCATCAATAATTGCTAGAAAACATGAAAGTAAAAATTTCTAAAATCAAACCGCACATGATCATAAGTGGGAGAGGAGGTGTTCAGCTGCTAGAAGGTGTGAATATCCACCTATAATTCCTGAAAAATGGGTAAAAAAAAGGTGCGAATGCCCAACCATACATCATCAAAAGCAGCTGTGGATGTGTTCGGCTACAAGAAGGTGTGAACGTCCAACCAAAGTTTGTAAAAAGCAGTTAAGAAAAGGTTCGAATATCCAACCAAACATAATCAAAAGCGGGAGCAGAACTGTTCGACTGCAAGTAGGTGTGGATGTCAGATCATAATTTGCAAAAAGCTGATGAGAAAGGGTGAGAATGCCCGACTATACACCATCAAATGCGGGAGCGGAGTTGTTCGTCTGTGAGTAGGTGTGAATCTCCGAATATAATTGCTGAAAAATGTGTTAGAAAAGGTAAGAATGCCGGTCCATACATCATCAAAAGCGAGAGAGGTGGTGTTCTGCTGAAAGTAGGTGTGAATGTCCAGCCATAATTACTCACAAACGGGTAAGAAAAGGTAGTATTGCCAGACCATACATGATCAAAACAGTAAGCGGAGGTGGTTCAGCTGCAAGAAGGTGTGGATGTCTGACTATAGTTTGTAAAAAGCGGGTAAGACAAGGTGCGAATGCCCGACAATGTAAGGCAAGGCAAGACAAGGCAAGTATATTTGTATAGCACAATTCAACAACAAGGTGATTCAAAGTGCTTCACAGAGACATTAAAACAGAAGAAATAAAAAGCATGATTTAAAATTTAAACAAAAGAAGGAAATAAGAACAATAGATAAAATCAGAAAAAATTATATATATGAAAGATAAAATCAATAGTTAAAACATGATTCCGTTTTGAAACTCAAGCTTATTCAAATGCAGCTGAAAATAGATGTGTCTTCAACCTGGACTTAAATACACTGAGTGTTTCAGCTGATCTGAGGCTTTCTGGGACTTTGTTCCAGACATGTGGAGCATAGAAGCTGAATGCAGCTTCTCCATGTCTGGTTTTGACTCTGGGAACTGATAAAATACCGGATCCAGATGACCTGAGGGGTCTGGAAGGTTCATAGTGGGTCAGGAGGTCACTGATGTATTTTGGTCCTTGACCATTCAGAGCTTTATAGACCAGCATCAGAACTTTAAAGTCTATCCTCTGATGGACAGGCAGCCAGTGTAAAGACTTGAGAGCTGGACTGTGATGTGCTCCACTTTTTTGGTCTTAGTGAGGACTCGAGCAGCTGAGTTCTGGATGAGCTGCAGTTGTCTAACTGACTTTTTAGGCAGACCTGTAAAGATGCTATTACAATAATCAAGCCTACTAAAGATGAATGCATGGACTAGTTTTTCCAGGTCCTGCTGAGACATCAGATCTTTTAGCCTTGATATATTCTTAAGGTGATAGTAGGCTGACTTTGTTAATGCCTTAATGTGTTTGTCCAAATTTAGGTCTGAGTCCATCACTACACCCAGATTTCTGGCCTGGTTGGTCGTTTTTAGATTTATAGATTGAAGCTCTGTGGTGACTTTCAATCGTTTATCTTTGGCTCCAAAGACAATTACCTCAGTTTTGTTTTTGTTTAGCTGGAGGAAGTTGTGGCACATCCAGTCATTAATCTCCTCAATGCATTTTCCAAGGGCCTGTACAGGCCCTCTGTCTCCTGGTGACATTGTTATATACATCTGTGTGTCATCTGCATAGCTATGGTAGTTTATTTGGTTGTTTTTTATAATCTGTGCCAGTGGGAGCATGTAGATGTTAAACAGAAGAGGTCCCAGGATGGAACCTTGGGGAACTTGTGATTCTTGTCTGCTCAGATGTAAAGTTACCTATTGACACAAAGTACTTCCTGTTCTCTAAGTATGTTTTGAACCAGTTTAGTACAGTTCCGGAAAGACCAGCCCAGTTCTCCAGTTGTTTGAGTAATATATTGTGGTCAACTGTATCAAAGGCAGCACTGAGATCCAGTAAAACTAAGACTGACATTTTTCCACTGTCTGTATTCAGACATATGTCATTAAACACTTTGGTCAGAGCAGTCTCAGTGCTGTGGTGCTGTCTAAAGCCTGACTGGAAGGTATCATAGCAGTTATTTTGTGTTAAAAAGTAATTAAGCTGTTGAAAAACCGCTTTTTCAATGATCTTACTTAAAAATGGGAGATTTGAGATGGGCCTGTAGTTGTTCATTTGCGTCTTATCAAGATTGTCCTTTTTCAGCAGAGGTTTAATTACAGCTGTTTTTAGTGGCTCTGGAAACACACCTGACGTTAAGGACAGGTTCACAATCAGTAACAGGTCTGACTCCAAAGTCTTTGAGACCCCTTTGAAAAAACCTGTTGGTAGGATGTCTAAACAGCAAGAGGAGGACTTCAGGTGACGTAAGATGTCCTCCAGGTCTTTACTGTTAATGGGTTGAAATAGTGTCATGGTGTTTAAACCGGTTTTCGGTGGACACAGTACATATGCTGAACCTGCTGCTGAATGTACCAACTGCTTGTCTAATATTTTGGACTTTGTCTATGAAGAATTTGGCAAAGTCATTGCAGGCCATGGTGGAATGGAGTTCATTTGCCACTGACACAGGAGGGTTTGTTAGCCTGTCAACTGTAGCAAATAAGGCCCGAGCATTATGACTGTTTTTGGTGATGATGTCAGGGAAGTAGGATTTCCTTGCATTCCTCAGTTGTAAATTATAAGAGTGAAGTTTCTCTTTATAGATGTCATAATGAACCTGGAGATTTGTTTTTCTCCATCGGCGCTCAGCTTTCCGACACACTCTTTTCCCATTTTTCACCAGTGTGGAATTTCGCCATGGAGACTTCTTCCTTCCAGAGATAACCTTCACCTTAATGGGAGCAATAGTATCCATAACATTTAACATTTTAGTATTAAAGCTACTGACGAGCTCACTGACTGAACCCCCGGACAGGGCAGGTGCTAAGGAGAAAACCTGGTTAAAGATCTTACTACTGTTTTCAGTTTTGAGATCACTGCTGTTGAGACATTTGTGTGCACTGAAATCGTACTCTCAAAGAAAACACAGGAATGGTCAGACAGGCCCACATCAGACACAGTAATCTTTGAAATACTTAGACCCTTGGAGATCACTAAGTCTAGAGTGTGCCCCCTATTGTGCGTAGGCTCTGTTATATGCTGAGTCAGCCCAAAGTTGTCCAGAGTGTTACTCAGGTCTTTAGTCCCTCTGTCCTGAGGATTGTCCATATGGATGTTAAAATCACCAACAATAATTATACAGTCAAAATCAACACAGATCATAGACAGCAGTTCACTGAGGTCTTCAGAAAAATCTGAACAGTATTTAGGGGGCCTGTAAATATTCAGAAACAGGACACTGGGTGAGGCCTTCACCTGTATAGCCATATATTCAAAGGACTGAAAACTTCCAGGAGATAACTGCTTACATTGAAAGGATTCATTGAATAAGACTGCGACCCCTCCTCCTCTCCTGCTCACTCTGGCCTCGCTGATAAAACTGTAACCAGGAGGGGTTGACTCAATAAGAACAGCAGCACTGTTATTTTGTTCCAACCAAGTTTCAGTTAAAAACATAAAATCCAGGGTGTGCTCAGTGATAAAATCATCAATTAAGAATGTTTTCCCAGCTAAAGACCTAACATTTAATAAAGCCAACTTAAGTGTTTTAGAGGTATTATTTCCCCCCTCGTGTTTGGGTGCAGTCTGTGGCACACAAGGTATGTTTACTTTATTTAAAGATCTTTTTGAGTGCAACTCTCTGTGTTTTGACTGGGTCACATTTCTCCTTCTGTCACCTAAAAGTACAGAAATTTTAAGATCTTCTAATAAACAGGGTCCCAGCTTGTCCTGGGAAAAGTCACGACTGTCAGAATTCACACAGCCTGGACCCCTCACACATCACACATCAGACTGCGGAGACAGTACATGGTGGCAGCGTGAAGGGACAGAAGGGGGTGGGGCTGGGCTCCGTCGCTTCGGCTGCTCTAGTAGGGGCGGGGCTCGGCGGGGAACCTTTGGCCGCTTTGGTGGGGGGTTTATGGGGGATAAAAAGGGATTGGGCTGGGGGGTAGATCTAAGCCCAGCATTGACCCGTTCCATCATCTCCTCAGTGAATTTCAGGTGAGGGGAGGAGGAGGGAGAAAGGGAGGGTGAGGAGCACAATGACCTGTCAGGGGTTTGGGGGGCTGGGGAAGGTCCTGGTCCTGGTCCCTGGTCCTGGTCATTAGTGCTGTTGAGAGGGTTTGGGGCAAATAAAGACCTCTCTTCTTGCCTCTGATGTCTCTCCTTTCCAAAGTTCCTCTTGGGTGGGGGCAGATGGAGTTCCTCCTCAAGGTTTCTGCTGGGATTTGTTTGTTCCTCTCTATGAGATAACTCCTTGTTTATCTCAGCCTTGGCCCCGAGCACAGATGGATGACGTAGGAAATAAAATATGTTGGAGGTGAACAGTTTCACCCCTGACTTGTTAAAATTAAATCCATTTGCCATGTATGATCAAAAGAGGGAGCGGAGGTGTTTGGCTGCAAGGTCTGAATGTCCAGCCATAATTTCTAAAAACCGGGTAAGAAAAGGCTCGAAAGCCCGACTTTACACCATCAAAAGCGGGAGCGGAGGTGTTCAGCTGCAAGAAGGTGTGAATGTTCGACTAAAGTTCGTAAAAATCTGGTAAGACAAGGTGCGAATGCCCAACAATGTATGATCAAAAGCGGGAGCGGAGGTGTTCAGCTGCAAGAAGGTCTGAATGTCCATCAATAATTGCTAGAAAACATGAAAGTAAAAATTTCGAAAATCAAACCGCACATGATCATAAGTGGGAGAGGAGGTGTTCCGCTGCAAGAAGATGTGAATATCCACCCATAATTCCTGAAAAAAGGGGAAAAAAATGGTGCGAATGCCCAACCATACATCATCAAAAGCAGCTGTAGATGTGTTCGGCTACAAGAAGGTGTGAACGTCCAACCAAAGTTTGTAAAAAGCAGTTAAGAAAAGGTTCGAATATCCAACCAAACATAATCAAAAGCGGGAGCAGAACTGTTCGACTGCAAGTAGGTGTGGATGTCAGATCCATCCATCCATCCATCATCTGCCGCTTATCCGGGGGTCGGGTCGCGGGGGCAGCAGCTTGAGCAGAGAAACCCAGACGTCTCTGTCCCCGGCCACTTCCTCCAGCTCTTCCGGGGGGACCCCGAGGCGTTCCCAGGCCAGCCGAGAGACATAGTCTCTCCAGCGTGTCCTGGGTCTTCCCCGGGGTCTCCTCCCAGTGGGACGTGCCCGGAACACCTCCCCAGGGAGGCGCCCAGGGGGCATCCTAACCAGATGCCCGAGCCACCTCATCTGACTCCTCTCAATGCGGAGGAGCAGCGGTTCTACTCCGAGCCCCTCCCGGATGACTGAGCTTCTCACCCTATCTCTAAGGGAGAGCCCAGACACCCTGCGGAGGAAACCCATTTCGGCCGCTTGTATTCGCGATCTTGTTCTTTCGGTCACTACCCACAACTCGTGACCATAGGTGAGGATGGGAACGTAGATTGACCAGTAAGTAGAGAGCTTCGCCTTCTGGCTCAGCTCCCTCTTCACAACGACGGGTCGGTGCAGAGCCCACAACACTGCAGACGCCGCACCGATCCGCCCGTCAATCTCCCGCTCCATTCGTCCCTCACTCGTGAACAAGACCCCGAGATACTTGAACTCCTCCACTTGGGGAAGGATCTCATTCCCGACCCGGAGAGAGCATTCCACCCTTTTCCGGCTGAGAACCATAGTCTCGGATTTGGAGGTGCTGATTCTCATCCCAGCCGCTTCACACTCGGCTGCGAATCGCTCCAGTGAGAGCTGAAGGTCACGGCCTGACGACGCTAACAGAACCACATCATCTGCAAAAAGCAGAGACCCGATTCTGAGGTCGCCAAATCGGACACCCTCAACGCCCTGGCTGCGCCTAGAAATTCTGTCCATAAAAGTTAGGAACAGAATCGGTGACAAAGGGCAGCCCTGACGGAGTCCAACTCTCACCGGAAACGTATCCGACTTACTGCCGGCAATGCGGACCAAACTCTGGCACCGGTCATACAGAGACCGAACGGACCCTATCAAGGGGTCCGGCACTCCATATTCCCGGAGCACCCCCCACAGGACTCCACGAGGGACACGGTCGAACGCTTTCTCCAAGTCCACAAAACACATGTAGACTGGTTGGGCGAACTCCCATGCACCCTCCAGGATCCTGCCGAGGGTATAGAGCTGGTCCACTGTTCCACGGCCAGGACGAAAGCCACACTGCATCTCCTGAATCAGAGGCTCGATTATCCGACGGATCCTCCTCTCCAATACCCCCGAATAGACCTTACCAGGGAGGCTGAGGAGTGTGAAACCCCTATAGTTGGAACACACCCTCCGGTCCCCCTTTTTAAAGAGGGGGACCACCACCCCAATCTGCCAGTCCAGAGGCACTGTCCCCGATGTCCATGCGATGCTGCAGAGGCGTGTCAGCCAAGACAGCCCTACAACATCCAGAGCCTTGAGAAACTCAGGACGGACCTCATCCACCCCCGGGGCCTTGCCACCGAGGAGCTTTTTGACCACCTCGGCAACCTCAGCCCCAGAAATGGGAGGCCCCGTCTCCGAGCTCTCCGACTCTGCCTCTTCCGAGCACGTGTTGGTAGGATTGAGGAGTTCCTCGAAGTACTCCCCCCACCGACTCACAACATCCCTAGTTGAGGTCAGCAAAGCCCCGTCCCCACTGTAAACAGTGTTGACTGTGAGCCGCTTCCCCCCCCTGAGACGCCGGATGGTGGACCAGAATCTCTTCGAGGCCGTCCGGAAATCGTTCTCCATGGTCTCACCGAACTCCTCCCAGGCCCGAGTTTTTTTCTCAGCAACCGCCGAAGCCGCAGCCCGTCTGGCCTGTCGGTACCTATCAGCTGCTTCCAGGGTCCCACTGGCCAAAAAGGCCCGATAGGACTCCTTCTTCAGCTTGACGGCTTCCCTCACCACTGGTGTCCACCAGCAGGTTCGAGGGTTGCCGCCACGACAGGCACCGACCACCTTACGGCCACAACTCCGATCAGCTGCCTCGGCAATGGAGTCACGGAACATGGCCCATTCGGACTCAATGTCCCCCACCTCCCCCGGGATATGGTTGAAGCTCTGCCGGAGGTGGGAGTTAAAGCTCCTTCTGACGGGGGATTCTGACAAACGCTCCCAGCAGACCCTCACAATACGTTTGGGCCTGCCAGGTCTGATCGGCATCCTCCCCCACCAGCGGAGCCAACTCACCACCAGGTGGTGATCAGTTGACAGCTCCGCCCCTCTCTTCACCCGAGTGTCCAGGACATACGGCCGCAAGTCCGATGATACAACCACAAAGTCGATCATCGAACTGCGGCCAAGGGTGTCCTGGTGCCAAGTGCACATATGGACACCCTTATGTCTGAACATGGTGTTCGTTATGGACAGTCCATGACCAGCACAGAAGTCCAACAACATAACACCACTCTGGTTCAGATCGGGGGGGCCGTTCCTCCCAATCACACCCCTCCAGGTCTCACTGTCATTGCCCACGTGAGCATTGAAGTCCCCCAGCAGAACGAGGGAGTCTCCGGTAGGAGCATTCTCCAGTGCCTCCCCCAGAGACTCCAAAAAGGGTGGGTACTCTGAACTGCTGTTTGGCGCATAGGCACAAACAACAGTCAGGACTCGTCCCCCCACCCGAAGGCGGAGGGAGGCTACCCTCTCGTTCACTGGGGTAAACCCCAATGTACTGGCACACAGCCGGGGGGCAATAAGTATGCCCACACCTGCTCTGCGCCTCTCACCACGGGCAACTCCAGAGTGGAAGAGAGTCCAACCCCTCTCAAGAGGACTGGTTCCAGAGCCCAAGCCGTGCGTCGAGGTGAGTCCGACTATATCTAGCCGGAACCGCTCAGCCTCGCGCACCAGCTCCGGCTCCTTCCCCAACAGAGAGGTGACATTCCACGTCCCAAGAGCTAGCTTCAGTAGCCGAGGATCAGACCGCCAAGGCCTCTGCCTTCGGCCGCTACCCAGCTCACAACGCACCCGACCCCCTTGGCCCCTCCCACGGGTGGTGAGCCCGTCGGAAGGGGGACCCACGTCATCATTTCGGGCTATGCCCGACCGAGCCCCATGGGCACAGACCCGGCCACCAGGCGCCCGCTGCCGGGCCCCACCCCCGGGCCTGGCTCCGAGGTCCAAATTTTTTGTTCATCATAAGGGGTCTTTTGAGCTGTTCTTTGTCTGGTCCCTCATCTAGGATCTGCTTGCCTTGGGTGACCCTACCAGGGGCTTAAAGCCCCGAGCAACATAGCTCCCGGACTCATTGGGGCACGCAAACTCCCCCACCACGATAAGGTGACAGCTCAGGAGGGAGGGATGTCAGATCATAATTTGCAAAAAGCTGATGAGAAAGGGTCAAAAGCGAGATCAGAGGTGTTTGGCTGCAAGAAGGCCATAGTTTGCCAAAAGCGGGTAAGGTGCGAATGACCGACTAAATATCAACAAAAGTGGGGGCGGAGGTCTTCGGATGCAAGTGGGTGTGAATATTCCACCATACAAGTATGGTGGAGAGGAAGCTATGAATTGCTGACCATTGTTTGCAAAAAGCGGGTGAGAAAAGGTGCGAATGTCCAACCATACATGATCAAAACAGGGAGCGGACGTGTTTGGCTGCGACAAGGTTTTAATGTCCACCCATAATTAATGAATAGCGGGCAACAAGTAGGTTCCAATGCCCAACCATACATCATCAAAAGCAGGAGTGGATGTGTTCGGCTACAAGAAGGTTTGAATGTCCGAGCATAGTTTGTAAAAAGCGGGTAAGAAAAGCTTCGAATGCCCGAACATACACCATCAAAAGACAGACCGGACGTGTTCCGCTGTAAGGGTGTAAGGGTGTGAATGCCCAACCATAGTTGGTAAAAAGAAGGTAAGAAAAGGTTCAAATATCCGACTGTACACAATCAATAGCGGGAGCGGATGTGTTCGGCTACAAGAAGGTGTGAAAGTCTCACCATGGTTTGTAAAAAGCGGGTAAGAAAAGGTGCGAATGCCCGACAATGTATGATCAAAAGAGGGAGCGGAGGTTTTCGGCTACAAGAAGGTCTGAATGTCCGACCAAAGTTTGTAAAAAGTGGGTAAGAAAGGTTTGAATGCCCGACTATACACCATCAAAAGCGGGAGCGGAGGTGTTGCACTGTAAGACGGTGTGAATGTCTGACCATAGTTTGTAAAAAGCAGTAGGTGTGAATGTCAGATCATAATTTGCAAAAAGCTGATGAGAAAGGGTGAGAATGCCCTACTATACACCATCAAATGCGAGAGCGGAGGTGTTTGTCCGTGAGTAGGTGTGAATGTCCCACCCTAGTTGCTGAAAAATGTGTTAGAAAAGGTAAGAATGCCAGCCCATACATCATCAAAAGCGGGAGAGGTGGTGTTCGGCTGCAAGAAGGTGTGAATATCCAGCCATAATTACTCACAAACGGGTAAGAAAAGGTAAGAATACCAAACCATAAATTATCAAAAGCGGCAGCAGAGATGTTCGGCTGGTATTTATAAATGTCTAGATAGATTTGAACAAAAAACAACGTAGTATTTTGCAGTAAAAGAAAGAAAGGTTCAGAAATCCGAGAAAAAGCTTTTCATGAGTTCTGCATGATTTGGGATTTTGCTTATAAAATGCATTCCTTCAATCAAACTATGGTAAAACGGCTTTTACCTTCATATTTATCAATGTCTAGATCGACTTCAACAAAGAACAACATTAGACTTTGCAGTAGAAGAAAGAGAGACACTGAAGGATCAGGAATCCGAGAATAAGCTTATTTTCATACGTTCTGCATGATTTGGGATTTTGCTATAAAATGAATTCCTTCACTCAAACTATGTTAAAACTGCTTTTACCTTCATATTTATCAATGTCTAGATCGACTTCAACAAAGAACAACATTGTATATTGCAGTAGTAGAAAGAGCAACACTGAAGGAACAGGAATCCGAGAATAAGCTTACTTTCATACGTTCTGCATGATTTGGGATTTTATGTATAAAATGAATTCCTTCACTCAAACCAAGTGAAAACTTCTTTGTCCTTCATATTTATCAATGTCTAGATCGACTTCAACAAAGAACAACATTGTATATTGCAGTAGAAGAAAGAGAGACACTGAAGGAACAGGAATCCGAGAATAAGCTTCTTTTCATACGTTCTGCATGATTTGGGATTTTGCTATAAAATGAATTCCTTCACTCAAACTATGTTAAAACTGCTTTTAACTTCATATTTATCAATGTCTAGATCAACTTCAACAAAGAACAACATTGTATATTGCAGTAGAAGAGAGAGCAACACTGAAGGAACAGGAATCCGAGAATAAGCTTATTTTCATACGTTCTGCATGATTTCGGATTTTCCTATAAAATGAATTGCTTTGCTCAAACCAAGTTAAAATTGCTTTGTCTTCATATTTATCAATGTCAAAGCAGTTTTAACATAGTTTGAGTGAAGGAATTCATTTTAAAACAAAATCTCAAAACATGCACAACACATGAAAAGCTTATTCTCGGATTCCTGATCCTTCAGTGTTGCTATTTGTTATATTGCAAAGTACAACGTGTTTTCTTTGTTTAGTTTAAATCTATCTCGACATTGATAAATATGGAAGGACAAAGCAGGTTTAACTTGGTTTGAGCAAAGCAATTCATTTTGTAGCAAAATCCGAAATCGTGAAGAACTCATGAAAGCAAGCTTATACTCGGATTCCTGAAACTTTTAGATCTTAGATTTGCTCTTTCTTTTACTGCAAAGTACGTTGGGGGTTTTTTTTGTTTAAATCTTTCTAGACAAGGTAAATATGAAGGACAAATCAGTTTTAACATAGTTTGAGTGAAGGAATGCATTTTATAAGCAAAATCCCAAATCATGCAAAACTAACGAAAAGCTTTTTCTCGCTTTTCACTGCTTTTTACAAACTGGTCGGACGTTCACACCTTCTTGCAGCCGAACAATTCCGCTTCCACTTTTGATGGTGTATATTCGGGCATTCAAACCTTTTCTTACCCGCTTTTTACAAACCATGGTCGGACTTTCACACCTTCTTGCAGCCGAACACCACCTCTCCCGCTTTTGATGATGTATGGTCCAGCATTCTTACCTTTTCTAACACATTTTTCAGCAATTATGGTCGGACATTCACACCTACTCACAGCCAAACACTTCCGCTCCCGCATTTGATGGTGTTTAGTCAGGCATTCTCACCCTTTCTCATCAACTTTTTGCATATGATCTGATATTCACACCTACTTGCAGTCGAACACCTACGCTTCCGCTTTTGATAGTATATATTCGGGCATTCGAACCTTTTCTTACCCGCTTTTTACATACCATGGGTGGACTTTCACACCTTCTTGTAGCCGAACAACTCTGCTCCCGCTATTGATTGTGTACAGTCGGGTATTTTAACCTTTTCTTACCCGCTTTTTACCAACTATGGTCGGACATTCACACCTTCTTACAGCGGAACACGTCCGCTCCCTCTTTTGATGGTGTATGTTCGGGCATTCGAACCTTTTCTTACCTGCTTTTTACAAACCATGGTCGGACTTTCACACCTTCTTGTAGCCGAACACCTCCGCTCCCTCTTTTGATCATACATTGTTGGGCATTCGCACCTTGACTTACCCGCTTGTTACAAACTATAGTCAGACATTCACACGTTGCAGCTGAACCACCTCCGCTCCCTGTTTTGATCATGTATGGTCTGGCAATACTAGCTTTTCTTACCCGTTTGTGAGTAATTATGGCTGGACATTCACACCTACTTGCAGTCGAACAGCTCTGCTCCCGCTTTTGATTTTGTTTGGTTGGATATTCGACGCTTTTCTTAACTGCTTTTTACAAACTTTGGTCGGACGTTCAAACCTTCTTGCAACCGAACACCTCCGCTTCCGCTTTTGATGGTATATATTCGGGAATTCGAACCTTTTCTTACCCGCTTTTTACAAACCATGGTCGAACTTTCACACCTTCTTGCAGCCGAACAACTCCACTCCCGCTATTTATTGTGTACAGTCGGGTAGTTTAACCTTTTCTTACCCGCTTTTTACCAACTATGGTCGGACATTCACACCGTCTTACAGCGGAACACCTCCGCTTCCGCTTTTGATGGTGTATAGTCGGGCATGCGAACCTTTTCTTACCCGCTTTTTACAAACTATGGTCGGACATTCAAACCTTCTTGTAGCCGAAAGCCTCCGCTGCCTCTTTTGATCATACATTGTCGGGCATTCGCACCCTTTCTTACCCGCTTTTTATAAAACCATGGTCGGACTGTCACAACTTCTTGTAGCCGAACACATCTGCTCCCGCTATCGATTGTGTACAGTTGGGTTTTTTAACCTTTTCTTACCCGCTTTTTACCAGCTCTGGTCGGACATTCACACCTTCTTACAGCGGAACACGTCCGCTCCCTCTTTTGATGGTGTATTTTCGGTCATTCAAACCTTTTCTTACCCGCTTTTTACAAACTATGCTCGGACATTCAGACCTTCTTGCAGCTGAATCACCTCCGCTCCCTGTTTTGATTATGTATGGTCTGGCAATACTACCTTTTCTTACCCGTTTGTGAGTAATTATGGCTGGACATTCACACCTACTTTCAGCAGAACACCACCTCTCTCGCTTTTGATGATGTATGGACCGGCATTCTTACCTTTTCTAACACATTTTTCAGCAATTATGGTCGGACATTCCCACCTACTCAGAGCCGAACACCTCCGTTCCCGCATTTGATGGTGTATAGTCGGGCATTCTCACTCTTTCTCATCAGCTTTTTGCAAATTATGATCTGATATTCACAGCTGCTTTTGATAATGTATGGTTGGGCATTCGCACCTTTTTTTACCCATTTTTCAGGAATTATGGGTGGACATTCACACCGTCTTGCAGCTGAAAACATCCTCTCCCGCTTATGATCATGTGCGGTTTGATATTCGAAAATTTTCTTTCATGTTTTAAAGAAATTATTGATGGACATTCAGACCTTCTTGCAGCTGAACCCCTCTGCTCGCGCTTTTGATGGTGTATAGTAGGGCTTTCGAGCCTTTTCTTCCCGGTTTTTACAAATTATGGTTGGACATTCAGACCTTCTTGCAACCTAACACCTCCGCTCCCTCTTTTGATCATACATTGTCTGGCATTCGCACCTTGTCTTACGCGCTTTTTACAAACTTTAGTCGGACATTCAGACCTTCTTGCAGCTGAACCACCTCCGCTCCCTGTTTTGATCATGTATGGTCTGGCAATACTACCTTTTCTTACCCGTTTGTGAGTAATTTTGGCTGGACATTCACACCTACTCAAAGCCGAACAACTCCGCTACCGCATTTGATGGTGTATAGTCGGGCATTCTCACCCTTTCTCATCAGCTTTTTGCAAATTATGATCTGACATTCACACCTACTTGCAGTCGAACAGCTCTGCTCCCGCTTTTGATTATGTTTGGTTGGATATTCGAACCTTTTCTTAACTGCTTTTTACAAACTTTGTTTGGAGGTACACGTCTTCTTGAAGCCGAACACCTCCGCTTCCGCTTTTGATGGTGTATAGTCGGGCTTTCGAGCCTTTTCTTACCTGGTTTTTAGAAATTATGGTTGGACATTCAGACCTTGCAGCCGAACACCTCCGCTCCCTCTTTTGATCATACATTGTCGGTTATTCGCACCTTGTCTTACCCGCTTTTTGCAAACTATAGTCAGACATTCACACGTTGCAGCTGAACCACCTCTGCTCCCTGTTTTGATTATGTATGGTCTGGCAATACTACCTTTTCTTACCCGGTTGTGAGTAATTATGGCTGGACATTCACACCTACTTGCAGTCGAACAGCTCTGCTCCCGCTTTTGATTTTGTTTGGTTGGATATTCAAACCTTTTCTTAACTGCTTTTTACAAACTTTGGTCGGACGTTCACACCTTCTTGCAGCCGAACACCTCCGCTTCCGCTTTTGATAGTATATATTCGGGCATTCGAACCTTTTGTTACCCGCTTTTTACAAACCATGGGTGGACTTTCACACCTTCTTGTACCCGAACAACCCTGCTCCCGCTATTGGTGGTGTACAGTCGGGTATTTTAACCTTTTCTTACCCGCTTTTTACAAACTATGGTCGGACATTCACACCTTCTTACAGCGGAACACGTCTGCTCCACCTTTTAGTGTTCTATCACACCTTTTTTTCACCGCATTTTATGGATTATGGTTGGAAATTCTCAACCACTCTCATCCGAAGACCTCTCCTCCCGCTTTTGTGAATATATTTGAACTTTAGTCGGACATTCACACCTTCTTGCAGCTGAACCACCTCCGCTCCCTGTTTTGATCATGTATGATCTGGCAATACTACATTTTCTTACCTGTTTGTGAGTAATTATGGCTGGACATTCACACCTACTTTCAGCAGAACACCACCTCTCTCGCTTTTGATGATGTATGGACCGGCATTCTTACCTTTTCTAACACATTTTTCAGCAATTATGTTCGGAGATTCACACCTACTAACAGACGAACAACTCCGCTCCCGCATTTGATGGTGTATAGTTGTTGTTTTGCAAATTATGATCTGACATTCACACTTACTTGCAGTCGAACAGTTCTGCTCCCGCTTTTGATTATGTTTGGTTGGATATTCGAAACTTTTCTTAACTGCTTTTTACAAACTTTGGTTGGACGTTCAAACCCTCTTGTAGCCGAACACATCCACAGCTGCTTTTGATGATGTATGGTTGGGTATTCGCACCTTTTTTTTACCCATTTTTCAGTAATTATGGGTGGACATTCACACCTTCTTGCAGCTGAACACCTCCTCTCCCACTTATGATCATGTGCGGTTTGATTTTCAAAATTTTTACTTTAATTTTTTCTAGCAATTATTGATGGACATTCAGACCTTCTTGCAGCTGAACAACTCCGCTCCCTCTTTTGATCATAAATTGTCGGGCATTCGAACCTTTTCTTACCCGCTTTTTACAAAACTTGGTCGGACTTTCACACCTTTTAGTAGCCGAACAACTCCGCTCCCGCTATTGATTGTGTACAGTCGGGTATTTTAACCTTTTCTTACCCACTTTTTACCAACTATGGTCGGACATTCATAACTTCTTACAACGGAACACCTCCGCTCCTTATTTTGATGATGTATGGTTGGGCATTCAAACCTACTTGTTGCCCGCTTTTCATTAATTATGGGTGGACATTCACACCTTGTCGCAGCCAAACACCTCCGCTCCCTGTTTTGATGGTGTATAATGGTGGACATTCGCACCTTTTCTCACCCGCTTTTTACTATGGTCGGCCATTCACAGCTTCCTCTCCACCATACTTGTATGGTGGGATATTCACACCCACTTGCATCCGAAGACCTCCGCCCCCACTTTTGTTGATATTTAGTCGGTCATTCGCACCTTACCCGCTTTTGGCAAACTATGGCCTTCTTGCAGCCAAACACCTGATCTCGCTTTTGATGATGTAAGGTTGGGCATTCAGACCTTGCTTCACCTACTTTTCACCAAATATAGTCGGACATTCACACCTTCTTGCAGCCGAACACTTCCGCTCCACTTTTGAGTGTTCTATGTAGCATTCACACCTTTTTCTTCACCGCATTTTATAGATTATGGTTGGAAATTCTCACCCACTCTCATCCGAAGACCTCTCCTCCCGCTTTTGTTAATGTATAGTCGGGCATGAGAACCTTTTCTTACCCGCTTTTTACAAATTATGGTTGGACATTCACACCTACTTGCAGCCGAATACTGATACTGATCCTCCCGTAATAAAATGGTCGGATCTTATCAAACACACTTTGTTTCTTGTGACAATCAAGTCAGCGAAACAGCGTATACACGTCAAGACACTGAATCAAGTTTGCCACAAGAACTCATAAGTTTGGCAGTATTGCTCTGCCGTCAGCAATCATACACCCATTTTATTTTCGTGAGACATGTGCAGGCACCTGTTCATCTACTGTTCTATCACTATGAATTAGTTTATCTATTATCAATAAGGATACTTCTACAACTACTATCAAAGTATGTCCGGACTTCTTATGTTGTCAGTTGCTATATATGAATAAGTGGGTAGCTACTGACAAGCATTAAGCATGTCACACAGCCCAAACATATAACATTTCAGGACACACCACACAGTTAACAACCACAGTGAAGCGTGTCAAAGCCCAAACATGTAACATTCAACGGGACACTTACACAACACATTCAAATCAAACAGTCAGACAACATACAAGAACATATACCCCAGCCGGCATTGCTCCCTGCCTATTTTCCTACAGCTCACTATGTGTGCGCACACCTTTATTCACAAACTCTTCAACTTATACTCTTTTACCGAAGCTGCTACAGCTCGATTGGCCGAATACCCTTAGATCCTATTTCGGTGAATTTGACATCTGCCTTACATGTAACAGATTAGCGATTTAGTTTGAGTAAAGGAATTCATTTTATAGCAAAATCCCAAATCGTGAAGAACTCATGAAAGTAAGCTTATTCTCGGATTCATGAAACTTTAGATTTGCTCTGTCTTTTACTGCAAAGTACAACGTTGTTTTTTTTGTTTAAATCTTTCTAGACATGGTAAATATGAAGGACAAAGCAGTTTTAACATAGTTTGAGTGAAGGAATTCATTTTATAGATAAAATCCCAAGAGTCTGCTGAGAAACAAGAATGAATGAGAAGTAGACTTTAACACGGCTCTAGGAGCGAGCCGAGTGTGGGCTAACCGGGAGAATTGCTTGAAAGAAACGCGACACCGAATGAGCGGTCAGAACAAAGCCTCAATACGGTTTTCCCGTGGTGTTTTTGTTGCTGCCTTGTCTTTTGCACAGAGTAAAAGACAAGGCAGCCATCGAATAGGGCCCGATTGTTCCTACTTGGTCAGCCGAGGAGCAAGGGGGGGAGCAAGCGTCTCAACCAAGCAAAGCTCACCATGGGGAAGGTGGCTATGCCAACTAGCCTGATGCCCTGCTCCCGCAGTGATGGATAATCGTACTCTGGTTTCTCTTCATAACGTACAAGTCTTTCGCCTTTTACTAAAGACTTCCGTGGAAAGCAGCACTAATGAGTTGTTTCTATTTTTGGCAGGCTTTACCTTTGCGGGTGAAGCCCTTTCCGTCTGTGCAAAAGAAATCTTGTTACTGTGCAGAGTGACTTCTCTGAGTAGAGTCGCCTTACTTGTTGCAACTGTGCCGATGTTAATTGGATGGTGCTTGCTGGAGCGTGCGGGAGTGCAAAGTTATACCATTTAAAAGGGCTGAAGAGTGCTCAGTGCAGCGGGTGGGCGGAGGTGCAAAGTGACACTCTGGCCACCTATGGCCATAAAAAGAACACCGCTACAAGTGCGCATTGTGCCAGGAAGGGCCCTTGGACGTGAACCAGTGGACAGATATCACTTCTCGGCCTTTTGGCTAAGATCAAGTGTAGTACCTGTTCTTATCAGTTTAATATCTGATATGGCCTTTGTACGAGGACTACATATTAAATTGATTTTTAGCAATAGGAGTTGAAAAAGGAGCTTGCTCCGTTCACTCCAAGCATCGACCCGGTACTGCAGTGCCGCTGGGAACGGTGCGCTCTTCTCTGCTCTTGTGAAAAAGCAAACAGTGGTGCAGGATGGAAGTTTCAGGGAGCCCAAGATGAAACTTTCTTTTAGTCTGCTGAGAAAAGAGAGTGAATGCGAAGTAGACTTTAACACAGCTCTGGGGGCAAGCCGAGTGCGGGCTAACCGGGAGAATTACTTGAAAGAAACGCGACACTGAATGAGCGGTCAGAACAAAGCCTCAATACAGTGTTCCCGTGGTGTTTGTGGCTGCCTTGTCTTTTGCACAGAGTAAAAGACAAGGCAGCCATCGAATAGGGCCCGATTTTTCCTACTTGGTCAGTCGAGGATCATGGAGGGGGAGCAAGCGTCTCAACCAAGCAAAGCTCACCATGGGGAAGGTGGCTATGCCAACTAGCCTGATGCCCTGCTCCCGCAGTGACGGATAATCGTACTCTGGTTTCTCTTCATAACGTACAAGTCTTTCGCCTTTTACTAAAGACTTCTGTGGAAAGCAGCACTAATGAGTTGTTTCTATTTTTGGCAGGCTTTACCTTTGCGGGTGAAGCCCTTTCCGTCTGTGCAAAAGAAATCTTGTTACTGTGCAGAGTGACTTCTCTGAGTAGAGTCGCCTTACTTGTTGCGACTGTGCCGATGTTTGAAGCTGGAGTGCAACGTTGTTGCTTGGATGGTGCTTGCTGGAGCGTGCGGGAGTGCAAAGTTATACCATTTAAAAGGGCTGAAGAGTGCTCAGTGCAGCGGGTGGGCGGAGGTGCAAAGTGACACTCTGGCCACCTATGGCCATAAAAAGAACACCGCTACAAGTGTGCATTGTGCCAGGAAGGGCCCTCGGACGTGAACCAGTGGACAGTTATCGCTTCTCGGCCTTTTGGCTAAGATCAAGTGTAGTACCTGTTCTTATCAGTTTAATATCTGATATGGCCTTTGTACGAGGACTACATATTAAATGGATTTTTAGCAATAGGAGTTGAAAAAGGAGCTTGCTCCGTTCACTCCAAGCATCGACCCGGTACTGCAGTGCCGCTGGGAACGGTGCGCTCTTCTCTGCTCTTGTGAAAAAGCAAACAGTGGTGCAGGATGGAAGTTTCAGGGAGCCCAAGATGAAACTTTCTTTTAGTCTGCTGAGAAAAGAGAGTGAATGCGAAGTAGACTTTAACACAGCTCTGGGGGCGAGCCGAGTGCGGGCTAACCGGGAGAATTGCTTGAAAGAAACGCGACACTGAATGAGCGGTCAGAACAAAGCCTCAATACGGTTTTCCCGTGGTGTTTTTGTTGCTGCCTTGTCTTTTGCACAGAGTAAAAGACAAGGCAGCCATCGAATAGGGCCCGATTGTTCCTACTTGGTCAGCCGAGGAGCAAGGGGGGGAGCAAGCGTCTCAACCAAGCAAAGCTCACCATGGGGAAGGTGGCTATGCCAACTAGCCTGATGCCCTGCTCCCGCAGTGACGGATAATCGTACTCTGGTTTCTCTTCATAACGTACAAGTCTTTCGCCTTTTACTAAAGACTTCCGTGGAAAGCAGCACTAATGAGTTGTTTCTATTTTTGGCAGGCTTTACCTTTGCGGGTGAAGCCCTTTCCGTCTGTGCAAAAGAAATCTTGTTACTGTGCAGAGTGACTTCTCTGAGTAGAGTCGCCTTACTTGTTGCGACTGTGCCGATGTTTGAAGCTGGAGTGCAACGTTGTTGCTTGGATGGTGCTTGCTGGAGCGTGCGGGAGTGCAAAGTTATACCATTTAAAAGGGCTGAAGAGTGCTCAGTGCAGCGGGTGGGCGGAGGTGCAAAGTGACACTCTGGCCACCTATGGCCATAAAAAGAACACCGCTACAAGTGTGCATTGTGCCAGGAAGGGCCCTCGGACGTGAACCAGTGGACAGTTATCGCTTCTCGGCCTTTTGGCTAAGATCAAGTGTAGTACCTGTTCTTATCAGTTTAATATCTGATATGGCCTTTGTACGAGGACTACATATTAAATGGATTTTTAGCAATAGGAGTTGAAAAAGGAGCTTGCTCCGTTCACTCCAAGCATCGACCCGGTACTGCAGTGCCGCTGGGAACGGTGCGCTCTTCTCTGCTCTTGTGAAAAAGCAAACAGTGGTGCAGGATGGAAGTTTCAGGGAGCCCAAGATGAAACTTTCTTTTAGTCTGCTGAGAAAAGAGAGTGAATGCGAAGTAGACTTTAACACAGCTCTGGGGGCGAGCCGAGTGCGGGCTAACCGGGAGAATTGCTTGAAAGAAACGCGACACTGAATGAGCGGTCAGAACAAAGCCTCAATACGGTGTTCCCGTGGTGTTTGTGGCTGCCTTGTCTTTTGCACAGAGTAAAAGACAAGGCAGCCATCGAATAGGGCCCGATTTTTCCTACTTGGTCAGCCGAGGAGCAAGGAGGGGGAGCAAGCGTCTCAACCAAGCAAAGCTCACCATGGGGAAGGTGGCTATGCCAACTAGCCTGATGCCCTGCTCCCGCAGTGACAGATAATCGTACTCTGGTTTCTCTTCATAATGTACAAGTCTTTCGCCTTTTACTAAAGACTTCCGTGGAGAGCAGCACTAATGAGTTGTTGCTTTTTTTGGCAGGCTTTACCTTTGCGGGTGAAGCCCTTTCTGTCTGTGCAAAAGAAATCTTGTTACTGTGCAGAGTGACTTCTCTGAGTAGAGTTGCCTTACTTGTTGCGACTGTGCCGACGTTTGAAGCTGGAGTGCAAAGTTGTTGCTTGAATGGTGCTCGCTGGAGCGTGCGGGAGTGCAAAGTTATACCATTTAAAAGGGCTGAAGAGTGCTCAGTGCAGCGGGTGGGCGGAGATGCAAAGTGACACTCTGGCCACCTCGAAAACCGAGGTTACATCCAGTACCAGGGGCAGCCCAAGCTCTGCCGCAAGTGTGGTGAGCATGGGCACCTGGTTGAGGCTTGTACCAAGGTGATATGTGGGAAGTGCAGAGAAATTGGGGACACTTTTGGAGAGTGTCCAAATGGCAGGAAATGTAATCTCTGTGGAGAATTAAATCACCTCTTCTGAGATTGCCCTAAATCTTTTGCCAACAAATTAAAGACGGTAAAGCCACAGTCAAGCCAACAAAGAGAAGGACCAGAGGTGGCAGTTGGTGAACAAAGTGAAGAGGTTGACCCAATAAATTCAAACTTCCCGCTAAAAGCTTGGATTGGAAGTGAGGAGCAAAAAGGAGAGGGGCCTGTAGAGGCCTCACCACTCAGTGCTGAAGTCTGTGAGAATTCACAGGCAGAGGGTGGAGCTAAGCTAAATGAGGAGGAAGAGCAGACAGGTGAGTCTAGTGAAGGTACTCACCTCCCCGAAGGTCAACAGCCGAGGAGGACGGCATCTGAGTTGTCCTCTGATTCCCTTTAGCTCTGCAATCAACCCCCAGGGACTCAAAGTTAAATGCAACATTGCATCAGAGGCCAACACGAGAGTCCGAAAAGGAGAGCTAGTTTCCCAAGAAATAACCTGAGTGTGTAATTTGTTTTGATAACTTAGAAAAACGAAAATGACATACCTACTTTCCTTTATCCTTTTAATGGTTCTCACCTTCTCAACACTAAATGTGAGAAGTGTGAAATCAAAGACAAGAGCCCAGAGTATTATATCCTTCTTAGACTCCATAAAATCAGATGTGTTTTTAATACAAGAATGTGGACTACCTTTTTTGAAAAACCATAGACAATGGGAGGAAATGTGGCCCAATTTATCGATATGGAGTGGCTCAAATCAAATTAAAAATGATGGTGTGGCCATTCTAATTAAAAATCCGCATGTTCTGGTGCGAGACGGACGGGCACTTTTAGCACACTTGAATTTTATGGGGCAAGACTTTAACCTCTTAAATATTTATGGTTTCAATGGAAAAAATGACAGGTATGACCTTTTAGAAGATTACTCACAAACGGGTAAGAAATGGTAGTATTGCCAGACAATACATGATCAAAACAGGGAGCGGAGGTGGTTCAGCTGCAAGGTGTGAATTTCTGACTAAAGTTTGTAAAAAGCGCGTAAGACAAGGTGCGAATGCCCAACAATGTATGATCAAAAGAGGGAGCGAAGGTTTTCGGCTGCAAGGTCTGAATGTCCAACCATAATTTGTAAAAACCGGGGAAGAAAAGGCTCGAAAGCCCGACTATACACCATCAAAAGCGGGAGCGGAGGTGTTCAGCTGCAAGAAGGTGTGAATGTCCGACCATAGTTGGTAAAAAGCGGGTAAGAAAAGGTTAAAATGCCCGACTGTACACCATCAAAAGCGGAAGCGGAGGTGTTCGGCTTCAAGAAGACGTGAACCTCCGAACAAAGTTTGTAAAAAGCAGTTAAGAAAAGGTTCGAATATCCAACCAAACATAATCAAAAGCGGGAGCAGAGCTTTTCGACTGCAAGTAGGTGTGAATGTCAGATCATAATTTGCAAAAAGCTGATGAGAAAGGGTGAGAATGCCCGACTATACACCATCAAATGCGGTAGCGGAGTTGTTTGTCTGTGAGTAGGTGTGAATCTGCGACCATAATTGCTGAAAAATGTGTTAGAAAAGGTAAGAATGCCGGTCCATACATCATCAAAAGCGAGAGAGGTGGTGTTCTGCTGAAAGTAGGTGTGAATGTCCAGCCATAATTACTCACAAACGGGTAAGAAAAGGTAGTATTGCCAGACCATACATGATCAAAACAGGGAGCGGAGGTGGTTCAGCTGCAACGTGTGAATGTCTGACTATAGTTTGTAAAAAGCGGGTAAGACAAGGTGCGAATGCCCGACAATGTATAATCAAAAGAGGGAGCGGAGGTGTTCGGCTGCAAGGTCTGAATGTCCAACCATAATTTCTAAAAACCGGGTAAGAAAAGGCTCAAAAGCCCGACTTTACACCATCAAAAGCGGTAGCGGAGGTGTTCAGCTGCAACGTGTGAATGTCTGACTATAGTTTGTAAAAAGCTGGTAAGACAAGGTGCGAATGCCCGACAATGTATAATCAAAAGAGGGAGCGGAGGTGTTCGGCTGCAAGGTCTGAATGTCCAACCATAATTTCTAAAAACCGGGTAAGAAAAGGCTCAAAAGCCCGACTTTACACCATCAAAAGTGGGAGCGGAGGTGTTCAGCTGCAAGAAGGTGTGAATGTTCGACTAAAGTTTGTAAAAATCTGGTAAGACAAGGTATGAATGTCCGACAATGTATGATCAAAAGCGGGAGCGGAGATGTTCAGCTGCAAGAAGGTCTGAATGTCCATCAATAATTGCTAGAAAAAATTAAAGTAAAAATTTCGAAAATCAAACCGCACATGATCATAAGTGGGAGAGGAGGTGTTCAGCTGCAAGAAGGTGTGAATGTCCACCCATAATTCCTTAAAAATGGGTAAAAAAAAAGGTGCGAATACCCAACCATACATCATCAAAAGCAGGTGTTAATGTCAGATCATAATTTGCAAAAAGCTGATGAGAAAGGGTGAGAATGCCCGACTATACACCATCAAATGCGGGAGCGGAGTTGTTTGTCTGTGAGTAGGTGTGAATCTGCGACCATAATTGCTGAAAAATGTGTTAGAAAAGGTAAGAATGCCGGTCCATACATCATCAAAAGCGAGAGAGGTGGTGTTCTGCTGAAAGTAGGTGTGAATGTCCAGCCATAATTACTCACAAACGGGTAAAAAAAAGTAGTATTGCCAGACCATACATGATCAAAACAGGGAGCGGAGGTGGTTCAGCTGCAAGAAGGTGTGAATGTCCGACTAAAGTTCAAATATATTAACAAAAGCGGGAGGAGAGGTCTTCGGATAGATTGGTTGAGAATTTCCAACCATAATCTATAAAATGCGGTGAAAAAAAGGTGTGATAGAACACTAAAAGGTGGAGCGGAAGTGTTCGGCTGCAAGAAGGTGTGAATGTCCGACTATATTTGGTGAAAAGCAGGTGAAGCAAGGTCTGAATGCCCAACCTTACATCATCAAAAGTGAGATCAGAGGTGTTTGGCTGCAAGAAGGCCATAGTTTGCCAAAAGCGGGTAAGGTGCGAATGACCGACTAAATATCAACAAAAGTGGGGGCGGAGGTCTTCGGATGCAAGTGGGTGTGAATATCCCACCATACAAGTATGGTGGAGAGGAAGCTGTGAATTGCTGACCATAGTTTGCAAAAAGCGGGTGAGAAAAGGTGCGAATGTCCAACCATACACCATCAAAACAGGGAGCGGAGGTGTTTGGCTGCGACAAGGTGTGAATGTCCACCCATAATTAATGAAAAGCGGGCAAGAAGTAGGTTCGAATGCCCAACCACTCATCATCAAAAGCAGGAGTGGATGTGTTCGGCTATAAAAAGGTTTGAATGTCCGAGCATAATTTGTAAAAAGCGGGTAAGAAAAGGTTCGAATGCCCGAACATACACCATCAAAAGAGGGAGCGGAGGTGTTCCGCTGTAAGAAGGTGTGAATGTCCGACCAGAGTTGGTAAAAAGCGGGTAAGAAAAGGTTAAAAAACCCGACTGTACACAATCAATAGCGGGAGCAGATGTGTTCGGCTACAAGAAGGTGTGACAGTCCGACCATGGTTTGTAAAAAGCGGGTAAGAAAAGGTGCAAATGCCCGACAATGTATGATCAAAAGAGGGAGCGGAGCTTTTCGGCTACAAGAAGGTTTGAATGTCCGACCATAGTTTGTAAAAAGCGGGTAAGAAAAGGTTCGAATGCCCGACTATACACCATCAAAAGCGGAAGCGGAGGTGTTCCGCTGTAGACGGTGTGAATGTCCGACCATAGTTGTTAAAAAGCGGGTAAGAAAAGGTTAAACTACACGACTGTACACAATCAATAGCGGGAGTGGAGTTGTTCGGCTACAAGAAGGTGTGAAAGTCCGACCATGGTTTGTAAAAAACGGGTAAGAAAAGGTTCGAATTCCCGAATATATACCATCAAAAGCGGAAGCGGAGGTGTTCGGTTGCAAGAAGGTGTGAACGTCCGACCAAAGTTTGTAAAAAGCAGTTAAGAAAAGGTTCGAATATCCAACCAAACAAAATCAAAAGCAGGAGCAGAGCTGTTCGACTGCAAGTAGGTGTGAATGTCCAGCCATAATTACTCACAAACGGGTAAGAAAAGGTAGTATTGCCACTCCATACATGATCAAAACAGGGAGCGGAGGTGGTTCAGCTGCAACGTGTGAATGTCTGACTATAGTTTGTAAAAAGCGGGTAAGACAAGGTGCGAATGCCCGACAATGTATGATCAAAAGTGGGAGCGGAGGTGTTCGGCTGCAAGGTCTGAATATCCAACCATAATTTCTAAAAACCGGGTAAGAAAAGGCTCGAAAGCCCGACTTTACACCATCAAAAGCGGGAGCGGAGGTGTTCAGCTGCAAGAAGGTGTGAATGTTCGACTAAAGTTTGTAAAAATCTGGTAAGACAAGGTATGAATGTCCGACAATGTATGATCAAAAGCGGGAGCGGAGGTGTTCATCTGCAAGCAGGTCTGAATGTCCATCAATAATTGCTAGAAAACATGAAAGTAAAAATTTCTAAAATCAAACCACACATGATCATAAGTGGGAGAGGAGGTGTTCAGCTGCAAGAAGGTGTGAATATCCACCCATAATTCCTGAAAAATGGGTAAAAAAAAGGTGCGAATGCCCAACCATACATCATCAAAAGCAGCTGTGGATGTGTTCGGCTACAAGAAGGTGTGAAGGTCCAACCAAAGTTTGTAAAAAGCAGTTAAGAAAAGGTTCGAATATCCAACCAAACATAATCAAAAGCGGGAGCAGAACTCTTCGACTGCAAGTAGGTGTGGATGTCAGATCATGATTTGCAAAAAGCTGATGAGAAACGGTGAGAATGCCCGACTATACACCATCAAATGCGGGAGCGGAGTTGTTTGTCTGTGAGTAGGTGTGAATCTGCGACCATAATTGCTGAAAAATGTGTTAGAAAAGGTAAGAATGCCGGTCCATACATCATCAAAAGCGAGAGAGGTGGTGTTCTGCTGAAAGTAGGTGTGAATGTCCAGCCATAATTACTCACAATCGGGTAAGAAAAGGTAGTATTGCCAGACCATACATGATCAAAACAGGGAGCGGAGGTGGTTCAGCTGCAACGTGTGAATGTCTGACTATAGTTTGTAAAAAGCGGGTAAGACAAGGTGCGAATGCCCGACAATGTATAATCAAAAGAGGGAGCGGAGGTGTTCAGCTGCAAGAAGGTGTGAATGTTCGACTAAAGTTTGTAAAAATCTGGTAAGACAAGGTGCGAATGCCCGACAATGTATGATCAAAAGCGGGAGCGGAGGTGTTCAGCTGCAAGAAGGTCTGAATGTCCATCAATAATTGCTAGAAAAAAATAAAGTAAAAATTTCGAAAATCAAACCGCACATGATCATAAGTGGGAGAGGAGGTGTTCAGCTGCAAGAAGGTGTGAATGTCCACCCATAATTGCTGAAAAATGGGTAAAAAAAAGGTGCGAATACCCAACCATACATCATCAAAAGCAGGTGTTAATGTCAGATCATAATTTGCAAAAAGCTGATGAGAAAGGGTGAGAATGCCCGACTATACACCATCAAATGCGGGAGCGGAGTTGTTTGTCTGTGAGTAGGTGTGAATCTCCGACCATGATTGCTGAAAAATGTGTTAGAAAAGGTAAGAATGCCGGTCCATACATCATCAAAAGCGAGAGAAGTGGTGTTCTGCTGAAAGTAGGTGTGAATGTCCAGCCATAATTACTCACAAACGGGTAAGAAAAGGTAGTATTGCCAGACCATACATGATCAAAACAGGGAGCGGAGGTGGTTCAGCTGCAAGAAGGTGTGAATGTCCGACTAATGTTCAAATATATTAACAAAAGCGGGAGGAGAGGTCTTCGGATGAGAGTGGTTGAGAATTTCCAACCATAATCTATAAAATGCGGTGAAAAAAAGGTGTGATAGAACACTAAAAGGTGGAGCGGAAGTGTTCGGCTGCAAGAAGGTGTGAATGTCCGACTATATTTGGTGAAAAGCAGGGGAAGCAAGGTCTGAATGCCCAACCTTACATCATCAAAAGCGAGATCAGAGGTGTTTGGCTGCAAGAAGGCCATAGTTTGCCAAAAGCGGGTAAGGTGCGAATGACCGACTAAATATCAACAAAAGTGGGGGCGGAGGTCTTCGGATGCAAGTGGGTGTGAATATCCCACCATACAAGTATGGTGGAGAGGAAGCTGTGAATTGCTGACCATAGTTTGCAAAAAGCGGGTGAGAAAAGGTGCGAATGTCCAACCATACGTGATCAAAACAGGGAGCGGAGGTGTTTGGCTGCGACAAGGTGTGAATGTCCACCCATAATTAATGAAAAGCGGGCAAGAAGTGGGTTCGAATGCCCAACCACACATCATCAAAAGCAGGAGTGGATGTGTTCGGCTATAAGAAGGTTTGAATGTCCGAGCATAGTTTGTAAAAAGCGGGTAAGAAAAGGTTCGAATGCCCGAACATACACCATCAAAAGAGGGAGCGGAGGTGTTCCGCTGTAAGAAGGTGTGAATGTCCGACCAGAGTTGGTAAAAAGCGGGTAAGAAAAGGTTAAAAAAACCCGACTGTACACAATCAATAGCGGGAGCAGATGTGTTCGGCTACAAGAAGGTGTGACAGTCCGACCATGGTTTGTAAAAAGCGGGTAAGAAAAAGGTGCAAATGCCCGAAAATGTATGATCAAAAGAGGGAGCGGAGCTTTTCGGCTACAAGAAGGTTTGAATGTCCGACCATAGTTTGTAAAAAGCGGGTAAGAAAAGGTTCGAATGCCCGACTATACACCATCAAAAGCGGAAGCGGAGGTGTTCCGCTGTAGACGGTGTGAATGTCCGACCATAGTTGGTAAAAAGCGGGTAAGAAAAGGATAAACTACACGACTGTACACAATCAATAGCGGGAGTGGAGTTGTTCGGCTACAAGAAGGTGTGAAAGTCCGACCATGGTTTGTAAAAAACGGGTAAGATAATGTTCGAATTCCCGAATATATACCATCAAAAGCGGAAGCGGAGGTGTTCGGTTGCAAGAAGGTGTGAACGTCCGACCAAAGTTTGTAAAAAGCAGTTAAGAAAAGGTTCGAATATCCAACCAAACAAAATCAAAAGCAGGAGCAGAGCTGTTCGACTGCAAGTAGGTGTGAATGTCCAGCCATAATTACTCACAAATGGGTAAGAAAAGGTAGTATTGCCACTCCATACATGATCAAAACAGGGAGCGGAGGTGGTTCAGCTGCAACGTGTGAATGTCTGACTATAGTTTGTAAAAAGCGGGTAAGACAAGGTGCGAATGCCCGACAATGTATGATCAAAAGAGGGAGCGGAGGTGTTCGGCTGCAAGGTCTGAATATCCAACCATAATTTCTAAAAACCGGGTAAGAAAAGGCTCGAAAGCCCGACTTTACACCATCAAAAGCGGGAGCGGAGGTGTTCAGCTGCAAGAAGGTGTGAATGTTCGACTAAAGTTTGTAAAAATCTGGTAAGACAAGTTATGAATGCCCGACAATGTATGATCAAAAGCGGGAGCGGAGGTGTTCAGCTGCAAAGAAGGTCTGAATGTCCATCAATAATTGCTAGAAAACATGAAAGTAAAAATTTCTAATATCAAACCGCGCATGATCATAAGTGGGAGAGGAGGTGTTCAGCTGCAAGAAGGTGTGAATGTCCATCAATAATTGCTAGAAAACATGAAAGTAAAAATTTCTAAAATCAAACCGCACATGATCATAAGTGGGAGAGGAGGTGTTCAGCTGCAAGAAGGTGTGAATATCCACCCATAATTCCTGAAAAATGGGTAAAAAAAAGGTGCGAATGCCCAACCATACATCATCAAAAGCAGCTGTGGATGTGTTCGGCTACAAGAAGGTGTGAACGTCCAACCAAAGTTTGTAAAAAGCAGTTAAGAAAAGGTTCGAATATCCAACCAAACATAATCAAAAGCTTGAGCAGAACTGTTCGACTGCAAGTAGGTGTGGATGTCAAATCATAATTTGCAAAAAGCTGATGAGAAAGGGTGAGAATGCCCGACTATACACCATCAAATGCGGGAGCGGAGTTGTTCGTCTGTGAGTAGGTGTGAATCTCCGAACATAATTGCTGAAAAATGTGTTAGAAAAGGTAAGAATGCCGGTCCATACATCATCAAAAGCGAGAGAGGTGGTGTTCTGCTGAAAGTAGGTGTGAATGTCCAGCCATAATTACTCACAAACGGGTAAGAAAAGGTAGTATTGCCATACCATACATGATCAAAACAGTAAGCGGAGGTGGTTCAGCTGCAAGAAGGTGTGGATGTCTGACTATAGTTTGTAAAAAGCGGGTAAGACAAGGTGCGAATGCCCGACAATGTAAGGCAAGGCAAGACAAGGCAAGTATATTTGTATAGCACAATTCAACAACAAGGTGATTCAAAGTGCTTCACAGAGACATTAAAACAGAAGAAATAAAAAGCATGATTTAAAATTTAAACAAAAGAAGGAAATAAGAACAATAGATAAAATCAGAAAAAATTATATATATGAAAGATAAAATCAATAGTTAAAACAAGATTCCGTTTTGAAACTCAAGCTTATTCAAATGCAGCTGAAAATAGATGTGTCTTCAACCTGGACTTAAATACACTGAGTGTTTCAGCTGATCTGAGGCTTTCTGGGACTTTGTTCCAGACATGTGGAGCATAGAAGCTGAATGCAGCTTCTCCATGTCTGGTTTTGACTCTGGGAACTGATAAAATACCGGATCCAGATGACCTGAGGGGTCTGGAAGGTTCATAGTGGGTCAGGAGGTCACTGATGTATTTTGGTCCTTGACCATTCAGAGCTTTATAGACCAGCATCAGAACTTTAAAGTCTATCCTCTGATGGACAGGCAGCCAGTGTAAAGACTTGAGAGCTGGACTGTGATGTGCTCCACTTTTTTGGTCTTAGTGAGGACTCGAGCAGCTGAGTTCTGGATGAGCTGCAGTTGTCTAACTGACTTTTTAGGCAGACCTGTAAAGATGCTATTACAATAATCAAGCCTACTAAAGATGAATGCATGGACTAGTTTTTCCAGGTCCTGCTGAGACATCAGATCTTTTAGCCTTGATATATTCTTAAGGTGATAGTAGGCTGACTTTGTTAATGCCTTAATGTGTTTGTCCAAATTTAGGTCTGAGTCCATCACTACACCCAGATTTCTGGCCTGGTTGGTCGTTTTTAGATTTATAGATTGAAGCTCTGTGGTGACTTTCAATCGTTTATCTTTGGCTCCAAAGACAATTACCTCAGTTTTGTTTTTGTTTAGCTGGAGGAAGTTGTGGCACATCCAGTCATTAATCTCCTCAATGCATTTTCCAAGGGCCTGTACAGGCCCTCTGTCTCCTGGTGACATTGTTATATACATCTGTGTGTCATCTGCATAGCTATGGTAGTTTATTTGGTTGTTTTTTATAATCTGTGCCAATGGGAGCATGTAGATGTTAAACAGAAGAGGTCCCAGGATGGAACCTTGGGGAACTTGTGATTCTTGTCTGCTCAGATGTAAAGTTACCTATTGACACAAAGTACTTCCTGTTCTCTAAGTATGTTTTGAACCAGTTTAGTACAGTTCCGGAAAGACCAGCCCAGTTCTCCAGTTGTTTGAGTAATATATTGTGGTCAACTGTATCAAAGGCAGCACTGAGATCCAGTAAAACTAAGACTGACATTTTTCCACTGTCTGTATTCAGACATATGTCATTAAACACTTTGGTCAGAGCAGTCTCAGTGCTGTGGTGCTGTCTAAAGCCTGACTGGAAGGTATCATAGCAGTTATTTTGTGTTAAAAAGTAATTAAGCTGTTGAAAAACCGCTTTTTCAATGATCTTACTTAAAAATGGGAGATTTGAGATGGGCCTGTAGTTGTTCATTTGCGTCTTATCAAGATTGTCCTTTTTCAGCAGAGGTTTAATTACAGCTGTTTTTAGTGGCTCTGGAAACGCACCTGACGTTAAGGACAGGTTCACAATCAGTAACAGGTCTGACTCCAAAGTCTTTGAGACCCCTTTGAAAAAACCTGTTGGTAGGATGTCTAAACAGCAAGAGGAGGACTTCAGGTGACGTAAGATGTCCTCCAGGTCTTTACTGTTAATGGGTTGAAATAGTGTCATGGTGTTTAAACCGGTTTTCGGTGGACACAGTACATATGCTGAACCTGCTGCTGATGTACCAACTGCTTGTCTAATATTTTGGACTTTGTCTATGAAGAATTTGGCAAAGTCATTGCAGGCCATGGTGGAATGGAGTTCATTTGCCACTGACACAGGAGGGTTTGTTAGCCTGTCAACTGTAGCAAATAAGGCCCGAGCATTATGACTGTTTTTGGTGATGATGTCAGGGAAGTAGGATTTCCTTGCATTCCTCAGTTGTAAATTATAAGAGTGAAGTTTCTCTTTATAGATGTCATAATGAACCTGGAGATTTGTTTTTCTCCATCGGCGCTCAGCTTTCCGACACACTCTTTTCCCATTTTTCACCAGTGTGGAATTTCGCCATGGAGACTTCTTCCTTCCAGAGATAACCTTCACCTTAATGGGAGCAATAGTATCCATAACATTTAACATTTTAGTATTAAAGCTACTGACGAGCTCACTGACTGAACCCCCGGACAGGGCAGGTGCTAAGGAGAAAACCTGGTTAAAGATCTTACTACTGTTTTCAGTTTTGAGATCACTGCTGTTGAGACATTTGTGTGCACTGAAATCGTACTCTCAAAGAAAACACAGGAATGGTCAGACAGGCCCACATCAGACACAGTAATCTTTGAAATGCTTAGACCCTTGGAGATCACTAAGTCTAGAGTGTGCCCCCTATTGTGCGTAGGCTCTGTTATATGCTGAGTCAGCCCAAAGTTGTCCAGAGTGTTACTCAGGTCTTTAGTACCTCTGTCCTGAGGATTGTCCATATGGATGTTAAAATCACCAACAATAATTATACAGTCAAAATCAACACAGATCATAGACAGCAGTTCACTGAGGTCTTCAGAAAAATCTGAACAGTATTTAGGGGGCCTGTAAATATTCAGAAACAGGACACTGGGTGAGGCCTTCACCTGTATAGCCATATATTCAAAGGACTGAAAACTTCCAGGAGATAACTGCTTACATTGAAAGGATTCATTGAATAAGACTGCGACCCCTCCTCCTCTCCTGCTCACTCTGGCCTCGCTGATAAAACTGTAACCAGGAGGGGTTGACTCAATAAGAACAGCAGCACTGTTATTTTGTTCCAACCAAGTTTCATTTAAAAACATAAAATCCAGGGTGTGCTCAGTGATAAAATCATCAATTAAGAATGTTTTCCCAGCTAAAGACCTAACATTTAATAAAGCCAACTTAAGTGTTTTAGAGGTATTATTTGCCCCCTCGTGTTTGGGTGCAGTCTGTGGCACACAAGGTATGTTTACTTTATTTAAAGATCTTTTTGAGTGCAACTCTCTGTGTTTTGACTGGGTCACATTTCTCCTTCTGTCACCTAAAAGTACAGAAATTTTAAGATCTTCTAATAAACAGGGTCCCAGCTTGTCCTGGGAAAAGTCACGACTGTCAGAATTCACACAGCCTGGACCCCTCACACATCACACATCAGACTGCGGAGACAGTACATGGTGGCAGCGTGAAGGGACAGAAGGGGGTGGGGCTGGGCTCCGTCGCTTCGGCTGCTCTAGTAGGGGCGGGGCTCGGCGGGGAACCTTTGGCCGCTTTGGTGGGGGGTTTATGGGGGATAAAAAGGGATTGGGCTGGGGGGTAGATCTAAGCCCAGCATTGACCCGTTCCATCATCTCCTCAGTGAATTTCAGGTGAGGGGAGGAGGAGGGAGAAAGGGAGGGTGAGGAGCACAATGACCTGTCAGGGGTTTGGGGGGCTGGGGAAGGTCCTGGTCCTGGTCCCTGGTCCTGGTCATTAGTGCTGTTGAGAGGGTTTGGGGCAAATAAAGACCTCTCTTCTTGCCTCTGATGTCTCTCCTTTCCAAAGTTCCTCTTGGGTGGGGGCAGATGGAGTTCCTCCTCAAGGTTTCTGCTGGGACTTGTTTGTTCCTCTCTATGAGATAACTCCTTGTTTATCTCAGCCTTGGCCCCGAGCACAGATGGATGACGTAGGAAATAAAATATGTTGGAGGTGAACAGTTTCACCCCTGACTTGTTAAAATTAAATCCATTTGCCATGTATGATCAAAAGAGGGAGCGGAGGTGTTTGGCTGCAAGGTCTGAATGTCCAGCCATAATTTCTAAAAACCGGGTAAGAAAAGGCTCGAAAGCCCGACTTTACACCATCAAAAGCAGGAGCGGAGGTGTTCAGCTGCAAGAAGGTGTGAATGTTCGACTAAAGTTTGTAAAAATCTGGTAAGACAAGGTGCGAATGCCCAACAATGTATGATCAAAAGCGGGAGCGGAGGTGTTCAGCTGCAAGAAGGTCTGAATGTCCATCAATAATTGCTAGAAAACATGAAAGTAAAAATTTCGAAAATCAAACCGCACATGATCATAAGTGGGAGAGGAGGTGTTCCGCTGCAAGAAGATGTGAATATCCACCCATAATTCCTGAAAAAAGGGGAAAAAAATGGTGCGAATGCCCAACCATACATCATCAAAAGCAGCTGTAGATGTGTTCGGCTACAAGAAGGTGTGAACGTCCAACCAAAGTTTGTAAAAAGCAGTTAAGAAAAGGTTCGAATATCCAACCAAACATAATCAAAAGCGGGAGCAGAACTGTTCGACTGCAAGTAGGTGTGGATGTCAGATCCATCCATCCATCCATCATCTGCCGCTTATCCGGGGGTCGGGTCGCGGGGGCAGCAGCTTGAGCAGAGAAACCCAGACGTCTCTGTCCCCGGCCACTTCCTCCAGCTCTTCCGGGGGGACCCCGAGGCGTTCCCAGGCCAGCCGAGAGACATAGTCTCTCCAGCGTGTCCTGGGTCTTCCCCGGGGTCTCCTCCCAGTGGGACGTGCCCGGAACACCTCCCCAGGGAGGCGCCCAGGGGGCATCCTAACCAGATGCCCGAGCCACCTCATCTGACTCCTCTCAATGCGGAGGAGCAGCGGTTCTACTCCGAGCCCCTCCCGGATGACTGAGCTTCTCACCCTATCTCTAAGGGAGAGCCCAGACACCCTGCGGAGGAAACCCATTTCGGCCGCTTGTATTCGCGATCTTGTTCTTTCGGTCACTACCCACAACTCGTGACCATAGGTGAGGATGGGAACGTAGATTGACCAGTAAGTAGAGAGCTTCGCCTTCTGGCTCAGCTCCCTCTTCACAACGACGGGTCGGTGCAGAGCCCGCAACACTGCAGACGCCGCACCGATCCGCCCGTCAATCTCCCGCTCCATTCGTCCCTCACTCGTGAACAAGACCCCGAGATACTTGAACTCCTCCACTTGGGGAAGGATCTCATTCCCGACCCGGAGAGAGCATTCCACCCTTTTCCGGCTGAGAACCAGAGTCTCGGATTTGGAGGTGCTGATTCTCATCCCAGCCGCTTCACACTCGGCTGCGAATCGCTCCAGTGAGAGCTGAAGGTCACGGCCTGACGACGCTAACAGAACCACATCATCTGCAAAAAGCAGAGACCCGATTCTGAGGTCGCCAAATCGGACACCCTCAACGCCCTGGCTGCGCCTAGAAATTCTGTCCATAAAAGTTAGGAACAGAATCGGTGACAAAGGGCAGCCCTGACGGAGTCCAACTCTCACCGGAAACGTATCCGACTTACTGCCGGCAATGCGGACCAAACTCTGGCACCGGTCATACAGAGACCGAACGGACCCTATCAAGGGGTCCGGCACTCCATATTCCCGGAGCACCCCCCACAGGACTCCACGAGGGACACGGTCGAACGCTTTCTCCAAGTCCACAAAACACATGTAGACTGGTTGGGCGAACTCCCATGCACCCTCCAGGATCCTGCCGAGGGTATAGAGCTGGTCCACTGTTCCACGGCCAGGACGAAAGCCACACTGCATCTCCTGAATCCGAGGCTCGATTATCCGACGGATCCTCCTCTCCAATACCCCCGAATAGACCTTACCAGGGAGGCTGAGGAGTGTGATACCCCTATAGTTGGAACACACCCTCCGGTCCCCCTTTTTAAAGAGGGGGACCACCACCCCAATCTGCCAGTCCAGAGGCACTGTCCCCGATGTCCACGCGATGCTGCAGAGGCGTGTCAGCCAAGACAGCCCTACAACATCCAGAGCCTTGAGAAACTCAGGACGGACCTCATCCACCCCCGGGCCCTTGCCACCGAGGAGCTTTTTGACCACCTCGGCAACCTCAGCCCCAGAAATGGGAGGCCCCGTCTCCGAGCTCTCCGACTCTGCCTCTTCCGAGCACGTGTTGGTAGGATTGAGGAGTTCCTCGAAGTACTCCCCCCATCGACTCACAACATCCCTAGTTGAGGTCAGCAAAGCCCCGTCCCCACTGTAAACAGTGTTGACTGTGAGCCGCTTCCCCCCCCTGAGACGCCGGATGGTGGACCAGAATCTCTTCGAGGCCGTCCGGAAATCGTTCTCCATGGTCTCACCGAACTCCTCCCAGGCCCGAGTTTTTTTCTCAGCAACCGCCGAAGCCGCAGCCCGTCTGGCCTGTCGGTACCTATCAGCTGCTTCCAGGGTCCCACTGGCCAAAAAGGCCCGATAGGACTCCTTCTTCAGCTTGACGGCTTCCCTCACCACTGGTGTCCACCAGCAGGTTCGAGGGTTGCCGCCACGACAGGCACCGACCACCTTACGGCCACAACTCCGATCAGCTGCCTCGGCAATGGAGTCACGGAACATGGCCCATTCGGACTCAATGTCCCCCACCTCCCCCGGGATATGGTTGAAGCTCTGCCGGAGGTGGGAGTTAAAGCTCCTTCTGACGGGGGATTCTGACAAACGCTCCCAGCAGACCCTCACAATACGTTTGGGCCTGCCAGGTCTGATCGGCATCCTCCCCCACCAGCGGAGCCAACTCACCACCAGGTGGTGATCAGTTGACAGCTCCGCCCCTCTCTTCACCCGAGTGTCCAGGACATACGGCCGCAAGTCCGATGATACAACCACAAAGTCGATCATCGAACTGCGGCCAAGGGTGTCCTGGTGCCAAGTGCACATATGGACACCCTTATGTCTGAACATGGTGTTCGTTATGGACAGTCCATGACCAGCACAGAAGTCCAACAACATAACACCACTCTGGTTCAGATCGGGGGGGCCGTTCCTCCCAATCACACCCCTCCAGGTCTCACTGTCATTGCCCACGTGAGCATTGAAGTCCCCCAGCAGAACGAGGGAGTCTCCGGTAGGAGCATTCTCCAGTGCCTCCCCCAGAGACTCCAAAAAGGGTGGGTACTCTGAACTGCTGTTTGGCGCATAGGCACAAACAACAGTCAGGACTCGTCCCCCCACCCGAAGGCGGAGGGAGGCTACCCTCTCGTTCACTGGGGTAAACCCCAATGTACTGGCACACAGCCGGGGGGCAATAAGTATGCCCACACCTGCTCTGCGCCTCTCACCACGGGCAACTCCAGAGTGGAAGAGAGTCCAACCCCTCTCAAGAGGACTGGTTCCAGAGCCCAAGCCGTGCGTCGAGGTGAGTCCGACTATATCTAGCCGGAACCGCTCAGCCTCGCGCACCAGCTCCGGCTCCTTCCCCAACAGAGAGGTGACATTCCACGTCCCAAGAGCTAGCTTCAGTAGCCGAGGATCAGACCGCCAAGGCCTCTGCCTTCGGCCGCTACCCAGCTCACATCGCACCCGACCCCCTTGGCCCCTCCCACGGGTGGTGAGCCCGTCGGAAGGGGGACCCACGTCATCATTTCGGGCTATGCCCGACCGAGCCCCATGGGCACAGACCCGGCCACCAGGTGCCCGCTGCCGGGCCCCACCCCCGGGCCTGGCTCCGGGGGGAGGCCCCGGTGTCCCATATCCGGGCAAGGGATCATGAGGTCCAAATTTTTTGTTCATCATAAGGGGTCTTTTGAGCTGTTCTTTGTCTGGTCCCTCATCTAGGATCTGCTTGCCTTGGGTGACCCTACCAGGGGCTTAAAGCCCCGAGCAACATAGCTCCCGGACTCATTGGGGCACGCAAACTCCCCCACCACGATAAGGTGACAGCTCAGGAGGGAGGGATGTCAGATCATAATTTGCAAAAAGCTGATGAGAAAGGGTGAGAATGCCCAACTATACACCATCAAATGCGGGAGCGGAGTTGTTCGTCTGTGAGTAGGTGTGAATCTCCGACCATAATTGCTGAAAAATGTGTTAGAAAAGGTAAGAATGCCGGTCCATACATCATCAAAAGCGAGAGAAGTGGTGTTCTGCTGAAAGTAGGTGTGAATGTCCAGCCATAATTACTCACAAACGGGTAAGAAAAGGTAGTATTGCCAGACCATACATGATCAAAACAGGGAGCGGAGGTGGTTCAGCTGCAAGAAGGTGTGAATGTCCGACTAAAGTTCAAATATATTAACAAAAGCGAGAGGAGAAGTCTTCGGATGAGAGTGTTTGAGAATTTCCAACCATAATCTATAAAATGCGGTGAAAAAAAGGTATTATAGAACACTAAAAGGTGGAGCGGAAGTGTTCGGCTGCAAGAAGGTGTGAATGTCCGACTATATTTGGTGAAAAGCATGTGAAGCAAGGTCTGAATGCCCAACCTTACATCATCAAAAGCGAGATCAGAGGTGTTTGGCTGCAAGAAGGCCATAGTTTGCCAAAAGCGGGTAAGGTGCGAATGACCGACTAAATATCAACAAAAGTGGGGGCGGAGGTCTTCGGATGCAAGTGGGTGTGAATATTCCACCATACAAGTATGGTGGAGAGGAAGCTATAAATTGCTGACCATTGTTTGCAAAAAGCGGGTGAGAAAAGGTGCGAATGTCCAACCATACATGATCAAAACAGGGAGCGGACGTGTTTGGCTGCGACAAGGTTTTAATGTCCACCCATAATTAATGAATAGCGGGCAACAAGTAGGTTCCAATGCCCAACCAAACATCATCAAAAGCAGGAGTGGATGTGTTCGGCTACAAGAAGGTTTGAATGTCCGAGCATAGTTTGTAAAAAGCGGGTAAGAAAAGCTTCGAATGCCCGAACATACACCATCAAAAGACAGACCGGACGTGTTCCGCTGTAAGTAGGTGTGAATGCCCAACCATAGTTGGTAAAAAGAAGGTAAGAAAAGGTTCAAATATCCGACTGTACACAATCAATAGCGGGAGCGGATGTGTTCGGCTACAAGAAGGTGTGAAAGTCTCACCATGGTTTGTAAAAAGCGGGTAAGAAAAGGTGCGAATGCCCGACAATGTATGATCAAAAGAGGGAGCGGAGGTTTTCGGCTACAAGAAGGTCTGAATGTCCGACCAAAGTTTGTAAAAAGCGGGTAAGAAAGGTTTGAATGCCCGACTATACACCATCAAAAGCGGGAGCGGAGGTGTTGCACTGTAAGACGGTGTGAATGTCTGACCATAGTTTGTAAAAAGCAGTAGGTGTGAATGTCAGATCATAATTTGCAAAAAGCTGATGAGAAAGGGTGAGAATGCCCTACTATACACCATCAAATGCGAGAGCGGAGGTGTTTGTCTGTGAGTAGGTGTGAATGTCCCACCCTAGTTGCTGAAAAATGTGTTAGAAAAGGTAAGAATGCCAGCCCATACATCATCAAAAGCGGGAGAGGTGGTGTTCGGCTGCAAGAAGGTGTGAATATCCAGCCATAATTACTCACAAACGGGTAAGAAAAGGTAAGAATACCAAACCATAAATTATCAAAAGCGGCAGCAGAGATGTTCGGCTGGTATTTATAAATGTCTAGATAGATTTGAACAAAAAAACAACGTAGTATTTTGCAGTAAAAGAAAGAAAGGTTCAGAAATCCGAGAAAAAGCTTTTCATGAGTTCTGCATGATTTTGGATTTTGCTTATAAAATGCATTCCTTCAATCAAACTATGGTAAAACGGCTTTTACCTTCATATTTATCAATGTCTAGATCGACTTCAACAAAGAACAACATTAGATTTTGCAGTAGAAGAAAGAGAGACACTGAAGGATCAGGAATCCGAGAATAAGCTTATTTTCATACGTTCTGCATGATTTGGGATTTTGCTATAAAATGAATTCCTTCACTCAAACTATGTTAAAACTGCTTTTACCTTCATATTTATCAATGTCTAGATCGACTTCAACAAAGAACAACATTGTATATTGCAGTAGAAGAAAGAGCAACACTGAAGGAACAGGAATCCGAGAATAAGCTTACTTTCATACGTTCTGCATGATTTGGGATTTTATGTATAAAATGAATTCCTTCACTCAAACCAAGTGAAAACTACTTTGTCCTTCATATTTATCAATGTCTAGATCGACTTCAACAAAGAACAACATTGTATATTGCAGTAGAAGAAAGAGAGACACTGAAGGAACAGGAATCCGAGAATAAGCTTCTTTTCATACGTTCTGCATGATTTGGGATTTTGCTATAAAATGAATTCCTTCACTCAAACTATGTTAAAACTGCTTTTAACTTCATATTTATCAATGTCTAGATCGACTTCAACAAAGAACAACATTGTATATTGCAGTAGAAGAAAGAGCAACACTGAAGGAACAGGAATCCGAGAATAAGCTTATTTTCATACGTTCTGCATGATTTCGGATTTTCCTATAAAATGAATTGCTTTGCTCAAACCAAGTTAAAATTGCTTTGTCTTCATATTTATCAATGTCAAAGCAGTTTTAACATAGTTTGAGTGAAGGAATTCATTTTAAAACAAAATCTCAAAACATGCACAACACATGAAAAGCTTATTCTCGGATTCCTGATCCTTCAGTGTTGCTATTTGTTATATTGCAAAGTACAACGTGTTTTCTTTGTTTTGTTTAAATCTATCTCGACATTGATAAATATGGAAGGACAAAGCAGGTTTAACTTGGTTTGAGCAAAGCAATTCATTTTGTAGCAAAATCCGAAATCGTGAAGAACTCATGAAAGCAAGCTTATACTCGGATTCCTGAAACTTTTAGATCTTAGATTTGCTCTTTCTTTTACTGCAAAGTACGTTGGGGTTTTTTTTTGTTTAAATCTTTCTAGACAAGGTAAATATGAAGGACAAATCAGTTTTAACATAGTTTGAGTGAAGGAATGCATTTTATAAGCAAAATCCCAAATCATGCAAAACTAACGAAAAGCTTTTTCTCGCTTTTCACTGCTTTTTACAAACTGGTCGGACGTTCACACCTTCTTGCAGCCGAACAATTCCGCTTCCACTTTTGATGGTGTATATTCGGGCATTCAAACCTTTTCTTACCCGCTTTTTACAAACCATGGTCGGACTTTCACACCTTCTTGCAGCCGAACACCACCTCTCCCGCTTTTGATGATGTATGGTCCAGCATTCTTACCTTTTCTAACACATTTTTCAGCAATTATGGTCGGACATTCACACCTACTCACAGCCAAACACTTCCGCTCCCGCATTTGATGGTGTTTAGTCAGGCATTCTCACCCTTTCTCATCAACTTTTTGCATATGATCTGATATTCACACCTACTTGCAGTCGAACACCTCTGCTTCCGCTTTTGATGGTACATATTTGGGCATTCGAACCTTTTGTTACCCGCTTTTTACATACCATGGGTGGACTTTCACACCTTCTTGTAGCCGAACAACTCTGCTCCCGCTATTGATTGTGTACAGTCGGGTATTTTAACCTTTTCTTACCCGCTTTTTACCAACTATGGTCGGACATTCACACCTTCTTACAGCGGAACACGTCCGCTCCCTCTTTTGATGGTGTATGTTCGGGCATTCGAACCTTTTCTTACCTGCTTTTTACAAACCATGGTCGGACTTTCACACCTTCTTGTAGCCGAACACCTCCGCTCCCTCTTTTGATCATACATTGTTGGGCATTCGCACCTTGTCTTACCCGCTTTTTACAAACTATAGTCAGACATTCACACGTTGCAGCTGAACCACCTCCGCTCCCTGTTTTGATCATGTATGGTCTGGCAATACTAGCTTTTCTTACCCGTTTGTGAGTAATTATGGCTGGACATTTACACCTACTTGCAGTCGAACAGCTCTGCTCCCGCTTTTGATTTTGTTTGGTTGGATATTCGACGCTTTTCTTAACTGCTTTTTACAAACTTTGGTCGGACGTTCAAACCTTCTTGCAACCGAACACCTCCGCTTCCGCTTTTGATGGTATATATTCGGGAATTTGAACCTTTTCTTACCCGCTTTTTACAAACCATGGTCGGACTTTCACACCTTCTTGTAGCCGAACAACTCCACTCACGCTATTGATTGTGTACAGTCGGGTAGTTTAACCTTTTCTTACCCGCTTTTTACCAACTATGGTTGGACATTCACACCGTCTTACAGCGGAACACCTCCGCTTCCGCTTTTGATGGTGTATAGTCGGGCATTCGAACCTTTTCTTACCCGCTTTTTACAAACTATGGTCGGACATTCAATCCTTCTTGTAGCCGAAAAGCTCCGCTCCCTCTTTTGATCATACATTGTCGGGCATTTGCAACTTTTCTTACCCGCTTTTTACAAACCATGGTCGGACTGTCACACCTTCTTGTAGCTGAACACATCCGCTCCCACTATTGATTGTGTACAGTCAGGTTTTTTAACGTTTTCTTACCCGCTTCTTACCAACTCTGGTCGGACATTCACACCTTCTTAAAGCGGAACACGTCCGCTCCCTCTTTTGATGGTGTATGTTTGGGCATTCGAACCTTTTCTTACCCGCTTTTTACAAACTATGCTCGGACATTCAAACCTTCTTGTAGCCGAACACATCCACTCCTGCTTTTGATGATGTGTGGTTGGGCATTCGAACCTACTTCTTGCCCGCTTTTCATTAATTATGGGTGGACATTCACACCTTGTCGCAGCCAAACACCTCCGCTCCCTGTTTTGATCATGTATGGTTGGACATTCGCACCTTTTCTCAACCGCTTTTTGCAAACTATGGTCAGCAATTCACAGCTTCCTCTCCACCATACTTGTATGGTGGAAGATTCACACCCACTTGCATCCGAAGACCTCCGCCCCCACTTTTGTTGATATTTAGTCGGTCATTCGCACCTTACCCGCTTTTGGCAAACTATGGCCTTCTTGCAGCCAAACACCTCTGATCTCGCTTTTGATGATGTAAGGTTGGGCATTCAGACCTTGCTTCCCCTGCTTTTCACCAAATATAGTCGGACATTCACACCTTCTTGCAGCCGAACACTTCCGCTCCACCTTTTAGTGTTCTATAACACCTTTTTTTCACCGCATTTTATAGATTATGGTTGGAAATTCTCAACCATTGTCATCCGAAGACCTCTCCTCCCGCTTTTGTTAATATATTTGAACTTTAGTCGGACATTCACACCTTCTTGCAGCTGAACCACCTCCGCTCCCTGTTTTGATCATGTATGGTCTGGCAATACTACCTTTTCTTACCCGTTTGTGAGTAATTATGGCTGGACATTCACACCTACTTTCAGCAGAACACCACCTCTCTCGCTTTTGATGATGTATGGACCGGCATTCTTACCTTTTCTAACACATTTTTCAGCAATTATGGTCGGACATTCCCACCTACTCAGAGCCGAACACCTCCGCTCCCGCATTTGATGGTGTATAGTCGGGCATTCTCACTCTTTCTCATCAGCTTTTTGCAAATTATGATCTGATATTCACAGCTGCTTTTGATAATGTATGGTTGGGCATTCGCACCTTTTTTTACCCATTTTTCAGGAATTATGGGTGGACATTCACACCGTCTTTCAGCTGAAAACATCCTCTCCCGCTTATGATCATGTGCGGTTTGATATTCGAAAATTTTCTTTCATGTTTTAAAGAAATTATTGATGGACATTCAGACCTTCTTGCAGCTGAACCCCTCTGCTCGCGCTTTTGATGGTGTATAGTAGGGCTTTCGAGCCTTTTCTTCCCGGTTTTTACAAATTATGGTTGGACATTCAGACCTTCTTGCAACCTAACACCTCCGCTCCCTCTTTTGATCATACATTGTCTGGCATTCGCACCTTGTCTTACGCGCTTTTTACAAACTTTAGTCGGACATTCAGACCTTCTTGCAGCTGAACCACCTCCGCTCCCTGTTTTGATCATGTATGGTCTGGCAATACTACCTTTTCTTACCCGTTTGTGAGTAATTTTGCCTGGACATTCACACCTACTCAAAGCCGAACAACTCCGCTACCGCATTTGATGGTGTATAGTCGGGCATTCTCACCCTTTCTCATCAGCTTTTTGCAAATTATGATCTGACATTCACACCTACTTGCAGTCGAACAGCTCTGCTCCCGCTTTTGATTATGTTTGGTTGGATATTCGAACCTTTTCTTAACTGCTTTTTACAAACTTTGTTCGGAGGTACACGTCTTCTTGAAGCCGAACACCTCCACTTCCGCTTTTGATGGTGTATACTCGGGCTTTCGAGCCTTTTCTTACCTGGTTTTTAGAAATTATGGTTGGACATTCAGACCTCGCAGCCGAACACCTCCGCTCCCTCTTTTGATCATACATTGTCGGTTATTCGCACCTTGTCTTACCCGCTTTTTACAAACTATAGTCAGACATTCACACGTTGCAGCTGAACCACCTCTGCTCCCTGTTTTGATTATGTATGGTCTGGCAATACTACCTTTTCTTACCCGGTTGTGAGTAATTATGGCTGGACATTCACACCTACTTGCAGTCGAACAGCTCTGCTCCCGCTTTTGATTTTGTTTGGTTGGATATTCGAACCTTTTCTTAACTGCTTTTTACAAACTTTGGTCGGACGTTCACACCTTCTTGCAGCCGAACAACTCCACTCCCGCTATTTATTGTGTACAGTCGGGTAGTTTAACCTTTTCTTACCCGCTTTTTACCAACTATGGTCGGACATTCACACCGTCTTACAGCGGAACACCTCCGCTTCCGCTTTTGATGGTGTATAGTCGGGCATGCGAACCTTTTCTTACCCGCTTTTTACAAACTATGGTCGGACATTCAAACCTTCTTGTAGCCGAAAGCCTCCGCTGCCTCTTTTGATCATACATTGTCGGGCATTCGCACCCTTTCTTACCCGCTTTTTATAAAACCATGGTCGGACTGTCACAACTTCTTGTAGCCGAACACATCTGCTCCCGCTATCGATTGTGTACAGTTGGGTTTTTTAACCTTTTCTTACCCGCTTTTTACCAGCTCTGGTCGGACATTCACACCTTCTTACAGCGGAACACGTCCGCTCCCTCTTTTGATGGTGTATTTTCGGGCATTCAAACCTTTTCTTACCCGCTTTTTACAAACTATGCTCGGACATTCAGACCTTCTTGCAGCTGAATCACCTCCGCTCCCTGTTTTGATTATGTATGGTCTGGCAATACTACCTTTTCTTACCCGTTTGTGAGTAATTATGGCTGGACATTCACACCTACTTTCAGCAGAACACCACCTCTCTCGCTTTTGATGATGTATGGACCGGCATTCTTACCTTTTCTAACACATTTTTCAGCAATTATGGTCGGACATTCCCACCTACTCAGAGCCGAACACCTCCGTTCCCGCATTTGATGGTGTATAGTCGGGCATTCTCACTCTTTCTCATCAGCTTTTTGCAAATTATGATCTGATATTCACAGCTGCTTTTGATAATGTATGGTTGGGCATTCGCACCTTTTTTTACCCATTTTTCAGGAATTATGGGTGGACATTCACACCGTCTTGCAGCTGAAAACATCCTCTCCCGCTTATGATCATGTGCGGTTTGATATTCGAAAATTTTCTTTCATGTTTTAAAGAAATTATTGATGGACATTCAGACCTTCTTGCAGCTGAACCCCTCTGCTCGCGCTTTTGATGGTGTATAGTAGGGCTTTCGAGCCTTTTCTTCCCGGTTTTTACAAATTATGGTTGGACATTCAGACCTTCTTGCAACCTAACACCTCCGCTGCCTCTTTTGATCATACATTGTCTGGCATTCGCACCTTGTCTTACGCGCTTTTTACAAACTTTAGTCGGACATTCAGACCTTCTTGCAGCTGAACCACCTCCGCTCCCTGTTTTGATCATGTATGGTCTGGCAATACTACCTTTTCTTACCCGTTTGTGAGTAATTTTGGCTGGACATTCACACCTACTCAAAGCCGAACAACTCCGCTACCGCATTTGATGGTGTATAGTCGGGCATTCTCACCCTTTCTCATCAGCTTTTTGCAAATTATGATCTGACATTCACACCTACTTGCAGTCGAACAGCTCTGCTCCCGCTTTTGATTATGTTTGGTTGGATATTCGAACCTTTTCTTAACTGCTTTTTACAAACTTTGTTCGGAGGTACACGTCTTCTTGAAGCCGAACACCTCCGCTTCCGCTTTTGATGGTGTATAGTCGGGCTTTCGAGCCTTTTCTTACCTGGTTTTTAGAAATTATGGTTGGACATTCAGACCTTGCAGCCGAACACCTCCGCTCCCTCTTTTGATCATACATTGTCGGTTATTCGCACCTTGTCTTACCCGCTTTTTGCAAACTATAGTCAGACATTCACACGTTGCAGCTGAACCACCTCTGCTCCCTGTTTTGATTATGTATGGTCTGGCAATACTACCTTTTCTTACCCGGTTGTGAGTAATTATGGCTGGACATTCACACCTACTTGCAGTCGAACAGCTCTGCTCCCGCTTTTGATTTTGTTTGGTTGGATATTCGAACCTTTTCTTAACTGCTTTTTACAAACTTTGGTCGGACGTTCACACCTTCTTGCAGCCGAACACCTCCGCTTCCGCTTTTGATAGTATATATTCGGGCATTCGAACCTTTTGTTACCCGCTTTTTACAAACCATGGGTGGACTTTCACACCTTCTTGTACCCGAACAACCCTGCTCCCGCTATTGGTGGTGTACAGTCGGGTATTTTAACCTTTTCTTACCCGCTTTTTACAAACTATGGTCGGACATTCACACCTTCTTACAGCGGAACACGTCTGTTCCACCTTTTAGTGTTCTATCACACCTTTTTTTCACCGCATTTTATGGATTATGGTTGGAAATTCTCAACCACTCTCATCCGAAGACCTCTCCTCCCGCTTTTGTGAATATATTTGAACTTTAGTCGGACATTCACACCTTCTTGCAGCTGAACCACCTCCGCTCCCTGTTTTGATCATGTATGATCTGGCAATACTACATTTTCTTACCTGTTTGTGAGTAATTATGGCTGGACATTCACACCTACTTTCAGCAGAACACCACCTCTCTCGCTTTTGATGATGTATGGACCGGCATTCTTACCTTTTCTAACACATTTTTCAGCAATTATGGTCGGAGATTCACACCTACTAACAGACGAACAACTCCGCTCCCGCATTTGATGGTGTATAGTTGTTGTTTTGCAAATTATGATCTGACATTCACACTTACTTGCAGTCGAACAGTTCTGCTCCCGCTTTTGATTATGTTTGGTTGGATATTCGAAACTTTTCTTAACTGCTTTTTACAAACTTTGGTTGGACGTTCAAACCCTCTTGTAGCCGAACACATCCACAGCTGCTTTTGATGATGTATGGTTGGGTATTCGCACCTTTTTTTTACCCATTTTTCAGTAATTATGGGTGGACATTCACACCTTCTTGCAGCTGAACACCTCCTCTCCCACTTATGATCATGTGCGGTTTGATTTTCAAAATTTTTACTTTAATTTTTTCTAGCAATTATTGATGGACATTCAGACCTTCTTGCAGCTGAACAACTCCGCTCCCTCTTTTGATCATAAATTGTCGGGCATTCGAACCTTTTCTTACCCGCTTTTTACAAAACTTGGTCGGACTTTCACACCTTTTAGTAGCCGAACAACTCCGCTCCCGCTATTGATTGTGTACAGTCGGGTATTTTAACCTTTTCTTACCCGCTTTTTACCAACTATGGTCGGACATTCATAACTTCTTACAACGGAACACCTCCGCTCCTTATTTTGATGATGTATGGTTGGGCATTCAAACCTACTTGTTGCCCGCTTTTCATTAATTATGGGTGGACATTCACACCTTGTCGCAGCCAAACACCTCCGCTCCCTGTTTTGATGGTGTATAATGGTGGACATTCGCACCTTTTCTCACCCGCTTTTTACTATGGTCGGCCATTCACAGCTTCCTCTCCACCATACTTGTATGGTGGGATATTCACACCCACTTGCATCCGAAGACCTCCGCCCCCACTTTTGTTGATATTTAGTCGGTCATTCGCACCTTACCTGCTTTTGGCAAACTATGGCCTTCTTGCAGCCAAACACCTGATCTCGCTTTTGATGATGTAAGGTTGGGCATTCAGACCTTGCTTCACCTACTTTTCACCAAATATAGTCGGACATTCACACCTTCTTGCAGCCGAACACTTCCGCTCCACTTTTGAGTGTTCTATGTAGCATTCACACCTTTTTCTTCACCGCATTTTATAGATTATGGTTGGAAATTCTCACCCACTCTCATCCGAAGACCTCTCCTCCCGCTTTTGTTAATGTATAGTCGGGCATGAGAACCTTTTCTTACCCGCTTTTTACAAATTATGGTTGGACATTCACACCTACTTGCAGCCGAATACTGATACTGATCCTCCCGTAATAAAATGGTCGGATCTTATCAAACACACTTTGTTTCTTGTGACAATCAAGTCAGCGAAACAGCGTATACACGTCAAGACACTGAATCAAGTTTGCCACAAGAACTCATAAGTTTGGCAGTATTGCTCTGCCGTCAGCAATCATACACCCATTTTATTTTCGTGAGACATGTGCAGGCACCTGTTCATCTACTGTTCTATCACTATGAATTAGTTTATCTATTATCAATAAGGATACTTCTACAACTACTATCAAAGTATGTCCGGACTTCTTATGTTGTCAGTTGCTATATATGAATAAGTGGGTAGCTACTGACAAGCATTAAGCATGTCACACAGCCCAAACATATAACATTTCAGGACACACCACACAGTTAACAACCACAGTGAAGCGTGTCAAAGCCCAAACATGTAACATTCAACGGGACACTTACACAACACATTCAAATCAAACAGTCAGACAACATACAAGAACATATACCCCAGCCGGCATTGCTCCCTGCCTATTTTCCTACAGCTCACTATGTGTGCGCACACCTTTATTCACAAACTCTTCAACTTATACTCTTTTACCGAAGCTGCTACAGCTCGATTGGCCGAATACCCTTAGATCCTATTTCGGTGAATTTGACATCTGCCTTACATGTAACAGATTAGCGATTTAGTTTGAGTGAAGGAATTCATTTTATAGCAAAATCCCAAATCGTGAAGAACTCATGAAAGTAAGCTTATTCTCGGATTCATGAAACTTTAGATTTGCTCTGTCTTTTACTGCAAAGTACAACGTTGTTTTTTTTGTTTAAATCTTTCTAGACATGGTAAATATGAAGGACAAAGCAGTTTTAACATAGTTTGAGTGAAGGAATTCATTTTATAGATAAAATCCCAAGAGTCTGCTGAGAAACAAGAATGAATGCGAAGTAGACTTTAACACGGCTCTAGGAGCGAGCCGAGTGTGGGCTAACCGGGAGAATTGCTTGAAAGAAACGCGACACCGAATGAGCGGTCAGAACAAAGCCTCAATACGGTTTTCCCGTGGTGTTTTTGTTGCTGCCTTGTCTTTTGCACAGAGTAAAAGACAAGGCAGCCATCGAATAGGGCCCGATTGTTCCTACTTGGTCAGCCGAGGAGCAAGGGGGGGAGCAAGCGTCTCAACCAAGCAAAGCTCACCATGGGGAAGGTGGCTATGCCAACTAGCCTGATGCCCTGCTCCCGCAGTGACAGATAATCGTACTCTGGTTTCTCTTCATAATGTACAAGTCTTTCGCCTTTTACTAAAGACTTCCGTGGAGAGCAGCACTAATGAGTTGTTGCTATTTTTGGCAGGCTTTACCTTTGCGGGTGAAGCCCTTTCTGTCTGTGCAAAAGAAATCTTGTTACTGTGCAGAGTGACTTCTCTGAGTAGAGTTGCCTTACTTGTTGCGACTGTGCCGATGTTTGAAGCTGGAGTGCAAAGTTGTTGCTTGAATGGTGCTCGCTGGAGCGTGCGGGAGTGCAAAGTTATACCATTTAAAAGGGCTGAAGAGTGCTCAGTGCAGCGGGTGGGCGGAGATGCAAAGTGACACTCTGGCCACCTCGAAAACCGAGGTTACATCCAGTACCAGGGGCAGCCCAAGCTCTGCCGCAAGTGTGGTGAGCATGGGCACCTGGTTGAGGCTTGTACCAAGGTGATATGTGGGAAGTGCAGAGAAATTGGGGACACTTTTGGAGAGTGTCCAAATGGCAGGAAATGTAATCTCTGTGGAGAATTAAATCACCTCTTCTGAGGTGGCAGTTGGTGAACAAAGTGAAGAGGTTGACCCAATAAATTCAAACTTCCCGCTAAAAGCTTGGATTGGAAGTGAGGAGCAAAAAGGAGAGGGGCCTGTAGAGGCCTCACCACTCAGTGCTGAAGTCTGTGAGAATTCACAGGCAGAGGGTGGAGCTAAGCTAAATGAGGAGGAAGAGCAGACAGGTGAGTCTAGTGAAGGTACTCACCTCCCCGAAGGTCAACAGCCGAGGAGGACGGCATCTGAGTTGTCCTCTGATTCCCTTTAGCTCTGCAATCAACCCCCAGGGACTCAAAGTTAAATGCAACATTGCATCAGAGGCCAACACGAGAGTCCGAAAAGGAGAGCTAGTTTCCCAAGAAATAACCTGAGTGTGTAATTTGTTTTGATAACTTAGAAAAACGAAAATGACATACCTACTTTCCTTTATCCTTTTAATGGTTCTCACCTTCTCAACACTAAATGTGAGAAGTGTGAAATCAAAGACAAGAGCCCAGAGTATTATATCCTTCTTAGACTCCATAAAATCAGATGTGTTTTTAATACAAGAATGTGGACTACCTTTTTTGAAAAACCATAGACAATGGGAGGAAATGTGGCCCAATTTATCGATATGGAGTGGCTCAAATCAAATTAAAAATGATGGTGTGGCCATTCTAATTAAAAATCCGCATGTTCTGGTGCGAGACGGACGGGCACTTTTAGCACACTTGAATTTTATGGGGCAAGACTTTAACCTCTTAAATATTTATGGTTTCAATGGAAAAAATGACAGGTATGACCTTTTAGAAGATTACTCACAAACGGGTAAGAAATGGTAGTATTGCCAGACTATACATGATCAAAACAGGGAGCGGAGGTGGTTCAGCTGCAAGGTGTGAATTTCTGACTAAAGTTTGTAAAAAGCGCGTAAGACAAGGTGCGAATGCCCAACAATGTATGATCAAAAGAGGGAGCGGAGGTTTTCGGCTGCAAGGTCTGAATGTCCAACCATAATTTGTAAAAACCGGGGAAGAAAAGGCTCGAAAGCCCGACTATACACCATCAAAAGCGGGAGCGGAGGTGTTCAGCTGCAAGAAGGTGTGAATGTCCGACCATAGTTGGTAAAAAGCGGGTAAGAAAAGGTTAAAATGCCCGACTGTACACCATCAAAAGCGGAAGCGGAGGTGTTCGGCTTCAAGAAGACGTGAACCTCCGAACAAAGTTTGTAAAAAGCAGTTAAGAAAAGGTTCGAATATCCAACCAAACATAATCAAAAGCGGGAGCAGAGCTTTTCGACTGCAAGTAGGTGTGGATGTCAGATCATGATTTGCAAAAAGCTGATGAGAAAGGGTGAGAATGCCCGACTATACACCATCAAATGCGGTAGCGGAGTTGTTCGTCTGTGAGTAGGTGTGAATCTCCGAACATAATTGCTGAAAAATGTGTTAGAAAAGGTAAGAATGCCGGTCCATACATCATCAAAAGCGAGAGAGGTGGTGTTCTGCTGAAAGTAGGTGTGAATGTCCAGCCATAATTACTCACAAACGGGTAAGAAAAGGTAGTATTGCCAGACCATACATGATCAAAACAGTAAGCGGAGGTGGTTCAGCTGCAAGAAGGTGTGGATGTCAGATCATAATTTGCAAAAAGCTGATGAGAAAGGGTGAGAATGCCCGACTATACACCATCAAATGCGGGAGCGGAGTTGTTCGTCTGTGAGTAGGTGTGAATCTCCGAACATAATTGCTGAAAAATGTGTTAGAAAAGGTAAGAATGCCGGTCCATACATCATCAAAAGCGAGAGAGGTGGTGTTCTGCTGAAAGTAGGTGTGAATGTCCAGCCATAATTACTCACAAACGGGTAAGAAAAGGTAGTATTGCCAGACCATACATGATCAAAACAGTAAGCGGAGGTGGTTCAGCTGCAAGAAGGTGTGGATGTCTGACTATAGTTTGTAAAAAGCGGGTAAGACAAGGTGCGAATGCCCGACAATGTAAGGCAAGGCAAGACAAGGCAAGTATATTTGTATAGCACAATTCAACAACAAGGTGATTCAAAGTGCTTCACAGAGACATTAAAACAGAAGAAATAAAAAGCATGATTTAAAATTTAAACAAAAGAAGGAAATAAGAACAATAGATAAAATCAGAAAAAATTATATATATGAAAGATAAAATCAATAGTTAAAACATGATTCCGTTTTGAAACTCAAGCTTATTCAAATGCAGCTGAAAATAGATGTGTCTTCAACCTGGACTGTTTCAGCTGATCTGAGGCTTTCTGGGACTTTGTTCCAGACATGTGGAGCATAGAAGCTGAATGCAGCTTCTCCATGTCTGGTTTTGACTCTGGGAACTGATAAAATACCGGATCCAGATGACCTGAGGGGTCTGGAAGGTTCATAGTGGGTCAGGAGGTCACTGATGTATTTTGGTCCTTGACCATTCAGAGCTTTATAGACCAGCATCAGAACTTTAAAGTCTATCCTCTGATGGACAGGCAGCCAGTGTAAAGACTTGAGAGCTGGACTGTGATGTGCTCCACTTTTTTGGTCTTAGTGAGGACTCGAGCAGCTGAGTTCTGGATGAGCTGCAGTTGTCTAACTGACTTTTTAGGCAGACCTGTAAAGATGCTATTACAATAATCAAGCCTACTAAAGATGAATGCATGGACTAGTTTTTCCAGGTCCTGCTGAGACATCAGATCTTTTAGCCTTGATATATTCTTAAGGTGATAGTAGGCTGACTTTGTTAATGCCTTAATGTGTTTGTCCAAATTTAGGTCTGAGTCCATCACTACACCCAGATTTCTGGCCTGGTTGGTCGTTTTTAGATTTATAGATTGAAGCTCTGTGGTGACTTTCAATCGTTTATCTTTGGCTCCAAAGACAATTACCTCAGTTTTGTTTATGTTTAGCTGGAGGAAGTTGTGGCACATCCAGTCATTAATCTCCTCAATGCATTTTCCAAGGGCCTGTACAGGCCCTCTGTCTCCTGGTGACATTGTTATATACATCTGTGTGTCATCTGCATAGCTATGGTAGTTTATTTGGTTGTTTTTTATAATCTGTGCCAGTGGGAGCATGTAGATGTTAAACAGAAGAGGTCCCAGGATGGAACCTTGGGGAACTTGTGATTCTTGTCTGCTCAGATGTAAAGTTACCTATTGACACAAAGTACTTCCTGTTCTCTAAGTATGTTTTGAACCAGTTTAGTACAGTTCCGGAAAGACCAGCCCAGTTCTCCAGTTGTTTGAGTAATATATTGTGGTCAACTGTATCAAAGGCAGCACTGAGATCCAGTAAAACTAAGACTGACATTTTTCCACTGTCTGTATTCAGACATATGTCATTAAACACTTTGGTCAGAGCAGTCTCAGTGCTGTGGTGCTGTCTAAAGCCTGACTGGAAGGTATCATAGCAGTTATTTTGTGTTAAAAAGTAATTAAGCTGTTGAAAAACCGCTTTTTCAATGATCTTACTTAAAAATGGGAGATTTGAGATGGGCCTGTAGTTGTTCATTTGCGTCTTATCAAGATTGTCCTTTTTCAGCAGAGGTTTAATTACAGCTGTTTTTAGTGGCTCTGGAAACACACCTGACGTTAAGGACAGGTTCACAATCAGTAACAGGTCTGACTCCAAAGTCTTTGAGACCCCTTTGAAAAAACCTGTTGGTAGGATGTCTAAACAGCAAGAGGAGGACTTCAGGTGACGTAAGATGTCCTCCAGGTCTTTACTGTTAATGGGTTGAAATAGTGTCATGGTGTTTAAACCGGTTTTCGGTGGACACAGTACATATGCTGAACCTGCTGCTGATGTACCAACTGCTTGTCTAATATTTTGGACTTTGTCTATGAAGAATTTGGCAAAGTCATTGCAGGCCATGGTGGAATGGAGTTCATTTGCCACTGACACAGGAGGGTTTGTTAGCCTGTCAACTGTAGCAAATAAGGCCCGAGCATTATGACTGTTTTTGGTGATGATGTCAGGGAAGTAGGATTTCCTTGCATTCCTCAGTTGTAAATTATAAGAGTGAAGTTTCTCTTTATAGATGTCATAATGAACCTGGAGATTTGTTTTTCTCCATCGGCGCTCAGCTTTCCGACACACTCTTTTCCCATTTTTCACCAGTGTGGAATTTCGCCATGGAGACTTCTTCCTTCCAGAGATAACCTTCACCTTAATGGGAGCAATAGTATCCATAACATTTAACATTTTAGTATTAAAGCTACTGACGAGCTCACTGACTGAACCCCCGGACAGGGCAGGTGCTAAGGAGAAAACCTGGTTAAAGATCTTACTACTGTTTTCAGTTTTGAGATCACTGCTGTTGAGACATTTGTGTGCACTGAAATCGTACTCTCAAAGAAAACACAGGAATGGTCAGACAGGCCCACATCAGACACAGTAATCTTTGAAATGCTTAGACCCTTGGAGATCACTAAGTCTAGAGTGTGCCCCCTATTGTGCGTAGGCTCTGTTATATGCTGAGTCAGCCCAAAGTTGTCCAGAGTGTTACTCAGGTCTTTAGTCCCTCTGTCCTGAGGATTGTCCATATGGATGTTAAAATCACCAACAATAATTATACAGTCAAAATCAACACAGATCATAGACAGCAGTTCACTGAGGTCTTCAGAAAAATCTGAACAGTATTTAGGGGGCCTGTAAATATTCAGAAACAGGACACTGGGTGAGGCCTTCACCTGTATAGCCATATATTCAAAGGACTGAAAACTTCCAGGAGATAACTGCTTACATTGAAAGGATTCATTGAATAAGACTGCGACCCCTCCTCCTCTCCTGCTCACTCTGGCCTCGCTGATAAAACTGTAACCAGGAGGGGTTGACTCAATAAGAACAGCAGCACTGTTATTTTGTTCCAACCAAGTTTCAGTTAAAAACATAAAATCCAGGGTGTGCTCAGTGATAAAATCATCAATTAAGAATGTTTTCCCAGCTAAAGACCTAACATTTAATAAAGCCAACTTAAGTGTTTTAGAGGTATTATTTGCCCCCTCGTGTTTGGGTGCAGTCTGTGGCACACAAGGTATGTTTACTTTATTTAAAGATCTTTTTGAGTGCAACTCTCTGTGTTTTGACTGGGTCACATTTCTCCTTCTGTCACCTAAAAGTACAGAAATTTTAAGATCTTCTAATAAACAGGGTCCCAGCTTGTCCTGGGAAAAGTCACGACTGTCAGAATTCACACAGCCTGGACCCCTCACACATCACACATCAGACTGCGGAGACAGTACATGGTGGCAGCGTGAAGGGACAGAAGGGGGTGGGGCTGGGCTCCGTCGCTTCGGCTGCTCTAGTAGGGGCGGGGCTCGGCGGGGAACCTTTGGCCGCTTTGGTGGGGGGTTTATGGGGGATAAAAAGGGATTGGGCTGGGGGGTAGATCTAAGCCCAGCATTGACCCGTTCCATCATCTCCTCAGTGAATTTCAGGTGAGGGGAGGAGGAGGGAGAAAGGGAGGGTGAGGAGCACAATGACCTGTCAGGGGTTTGGGGGGCTGGGGAAGGTCCTGGTCCTGGTCCCTGGTCCTGGTCATTAGTGCTGTTGAGAGGGTTTGGGGCAAATAAAGACCTCTCTTCTTGCCTCTGATGTCTCTCCTTTCCAAAGTTCCTCTTGGGTGGGGGCAGATGGAGTTCCTCCTCAAGGTTTCTGCTGGGATTTGTTTGTTCCTCTCTATGAGATAACTCCTTGTTTATCTCAGCCTTGGCCCCGAGCACAGATGGATGACGTAGGAAATAAAATATGTTGGAGGTGAACAGTTTCACCCCTGACTTGTTAAAATTAAATCCATTTGCCATGTATGATCAAAAGAGGGAGCGGAGGTGTTTGGCTGCAAGGTCTGAATGTCCAGCCATAATTTCTAAAAACCGGGTAAGAAAAGGCTCGAAAGCCCGACTTTACACCATCAAAAGCGGGAGCGGAGGTGTTCAGCTGCAAGAAGGTGTGAATGTTCGACTAAAGTTTGTAAAAATCTGGTAAGACAAGGTGCGAATGCCCAACAATGTATGATCAAAAGCGGGAGCGGAGGTGTTCAGCTGCAAGAAGGTCTGAATGTCCATCAATAATTGCTAGAAAACATGAAAGTAAAAATTTCGAAAATCAAACCGCACATGATCATAAGTGGGAGAGGAGGTGTTCCGCTGCAAGAAGATGTGAATATCCACCCATAATTCCTGAAAAAAGGGGAAAAAAATGGTGCGAATGCCCAACCATACATCATCAAAAGCAGCTGTAGATGTGTTCGGCTACAAGAAGGTGTGAACGTCCAACCAAAGTTTGTAAAAAGCAGTTAAGAAAAGGTTCGAATATCCAACCAAACATAATCAAAAGCGGGAGCAGAACTGTTCGACTGCAAGTAGGTGTGGATGTCAGATCCATCCATCCATCCATCATCTGCCGCTTATCCGGGGGTCGGGTCGCGGGGGCAGCAGCTTGAGCAGAGAAACCCAGACGTCTCTGTCCCCGGCCACTTCCTCCAGCTCTTCCGGGGGGACCCCGAGGCGTTCCCAGGCCAGCCGAGAGACATAGTCTCTCCAGCGTGTCCTGGGTCTTCCCCGGGGTCTCCTCCCAGTGGGACGTGCCCGGAACACCTCCCCAGGGAGGCGCCCAGGGGGCATCCTAACCAGATGCCCGAGCCACCTCATCTGACTCCTCTCAATGCGGAGGAGCAGCGGTTCTACTCCGAGCCCCTCCCGGATGACTGAGCTTCTCACCCTATCTCTAAGGGAGAGCCCAGACACCCTGCGGAGGAAACCCATTTCGGCCGCTTGTATTCGCGATCTTGTTCTTTCGGTCACTACCCACAACTCGTGACCATAGGTGAGGATGGGAACGTAGATTGACCAGTAAGTAGAGAGCTTCGCCTTCTGGCTCAGCTCCCTCTTCACAACGACGGGTCGGTGCAGAGCCCGCAACACTGCAGACGCCGCACCGATCCGCCCGTCAATCTCCCGCTCCATTCGTCCCTCACTCGTGAACAAGACCCCGAGATACTTGAACTCCTCCACTTGGGGAAGGATCTCATTCCCGACCCGGAGAGAGCATTCCACCCTTTTCCGGCTGAGAACCATAGTCTCGGATTTGGAGGTGCTGATTCTCATCCCAGCCGCTTCACACTCGGCTGCGAATCGCTCCAGTGAGAGCTGAAGGTCACGGCCTGACGACGCTAACAGAACCACATCATCTGCAAAAAGCAGAGACCCGATTCTGAGGTCGCCAAATCGGACACCCTCAACGCCCTGGCTGCGCCTAGAAATTCTATCCATAAAAGTTAGGAACAGAATCGGTGACAAAGGGCAGCCCTGACGGAGTCCAACTCTCACCGGAAACGTATCCGACTTACTGCCGGCAATGCGGACCAAACTCTGGCACCGGTCATACAGAGACCGAACGGACCCTATCAAGGGGTCCGGCACTCCATATTCCCGGAGCACCCCCCACAGGACTCCACGAGGGACACGGTCGAACGCTTTCTCCAAGTCCACAAAACACATGTAGACTGGTTGGGCGAACTCCCATGCACCCTCCAGGATCCTGCCGAGGGTATAGAGCTGGTCCACTGTTCCACGGCCAGGACGAAAGCCACACTGCATCTCCTGAATCCGAGGCTCGATTATCCGACGGATCCTCCTCTCCAATACCCCCGAATAGACCTTACCAGGGAGGCTGAGGAGTGTGATACCCCTATAGTTGGAACACACCCTCCGGTCCCCCTTTTTAAAGAGGGGGACCACCACCCCAATCTGCCAGTCCAGAGGCACTGTCCCCGATGTCCACGCGATGCTGCAGAGGCGTGTCAGCCAAGACAGCCCTACAACATCCAGAGCCTTGAGAAACTCAGGACGGACCTCATCCACCCCCGGGGCCTTGCCACCGAGGAGCTTTTTGACCACCTCGGCAACCTCAGCCCCAGAAATGGGAGGCCCCGTCTCCGAGCTCTCCGACTCTGCCTCTTCCGAGCACGTGTTGGTAGGATTGAGGAGTTCCTCGAAGTACTCCCCCCACCGACTCACAACATCCCTAGTTGAGGTCAGCAAAGCCCCGTCCCCACTGTAAACAGTGTTGACTGTGAGCCGCTTCCCCCCCCTGAGACGCCGGATGGTGGACCAGAATCTCTTCGAGGCCGTCCGGAAATCGTTCTCCATGGTCTCACCGAACTCCTCCCAGGCCCGAGTTTTTTTCTCAGCAACCGCCGAAGCCGCAGCCCGTCTGGCCTGTCGGTACCTATCAGCTGCTTCCAGGGTCCCACTGGCCAAAAAGGCCCGATAGGACTCCTTCTTCAGCTTGACGGCTTCCCTCACCACTGGTGTCCACCAGCAGGTTCGAGGGTTGCCGCCACGACAGGCACCGACCACCTTACGGCCACAACTCCGATCAGCTGCCTCGGCAATGGAGTCACGGAACATGGCCCATTCGGACTCAATGTCCCCCACCTCCCCCGGGATATGGTTGAAGCTCTGCCGGAGGTGGGAGTTAAAGCTCCTTCTGACGGGGGATTCTGACAAACGCTCCCAGCAGACCCTCACAATACGTTTGGGCCTGCCAGGTCTGATCGGCATCCTCCCCCACCAGCGGAGCCAACTCACCACCAGGTGGTGATCAGTTGACAGCTCCGCCCCTCTCTTCACCCGAGTGTCCAGGACATACGGCCGCAAGTCCGATGATACAACCACAAAGTCGATCATCGAACTGCGGCCAAGGGTGTCCTGGTGCCAAGTGCACATATGGACACCCTTATGTCTGAACATGGTGTTCGTTATGGACAGTCCATGACCAGCACAGAAGTCCAACAACATAACACCACTCTGGTTCAGATCGGGGGGGCCGTTCCTCCCAATCACACCCCTCCAGGTCTCACTGTCATTGCCCACGTGAGCATTGAAGTCCCCCAGCAGAACGAGGGAGTCTCCGGTAGGAGCATTCTCCAGTGCCTCCCCCAGAGACTCCAAAAAGGGTGGGTACTCTGAACTGCTGTTTGGCGCATAGGCACAAACAACAGTCAGGACTCGTCCCCCCACCCGAAGGCGGAGGGAGGCTACCCTCTCGTTCACTGGGGTAAACCCCAATGTACTGGCACACAGCCGGGGGGCAATAAGTATGCCCACACCTGCTCTGCGCCTCTCACCACGGGCAACTCCAGAGTGGAAGAGAGTCCAACCCCTCTCAAGAGGACTGGTTCCAGAGCCCAAGCCGTGCGTCGAGGTGAGTCCGACTATATCTAGCCGGAACCGCTCAGCCTCGCGCACCAGCTCCGGCTCCTTCCCCAACAGAGAGGTGACATTCCACGTCCCAAGAGCTAGCTTCAGTAGCCGAGGATCAGACCGCCAAGGCCTCTGCCTTCGGCCGCTACCCAGCTCACATCGCACCCGACCCCCTTGGCCCCTCCCACGGGTGGTGAGCCCGTCGGAAGGGGGACCCACGTCATCATTTCGGGCTATGCCCGACCGAGCCCCATGGGCACAGACCCGGCCACCAGGCGCCCGCTGCCGGGCCCCACCCCCGGGCCTGGCTCCGGGGGGAGGCCCCGGTGTCCCATATCCGGGCAAGGGATCACGAGGTCCAAATTTTTTGTTCATCATAAGGGGTCTTTTGAGCTGTTCTTTGTCTGGTCCCTCATCTAGGATCTGCTTGCCTTGGGTGACCCTACCAGGGGCTTAAAGCCCCGAGCAACATAGCTCCCGGACTCATTGGGGCACGCAAACTCCCCCACCACGATAAGGTGACAGCTCAGGAGGGAGGGATGTCAGATCATAATTTGCAAAAAGCTGATGAGAAAGGGTGAGAATGCCCAACTATACACCATCAAATGCGGGAGCGGAGTTGTTCGTCTGTGAGTAGGTGTGAATCTCCGACCATAATTGCTGAAAAATGTGTTAGAAAAGGTAAGAATGCCGGTCCATACATCATCAAAAGCGAGAGAAGTGGTGTTCTGCTGAAAGTAGGTGTGAATGTCCAGCCATAATTACTCACAAACGGGTAAGAAAAGGTAGTATTGCCAGACCATACATGATCAAAACAGGGAGCGGAGGTGGTTCAGCTGCAAGAAGGTGTGAATGTCCGACTAAAGTTCAAATATATTAACAAAAGCGAGAGGAGAAGTCTTCGGATGAGAGTGTTTGAGAATTTCCAACCATAATCTATAAAATGCGGTGAAAAAAAGGTGTTATAGAACACTAAAAGGTGGAGCGGAAGTGTTCGGCTGCAAGAAGGTGTGAATGTCCGACTATATTTGGTGAAAAGCATGTGAAGCAAGGTCTGAATGCCCAACCTTACATCATCAAAAGCGAGATCAGAGGTGTTTGGCTGCAAGAAGGCCATAGTTTGCCAAAAGCGGGTAAGGTGCGAATGACCGACTAAATATCAACAAAAGTGGGGGCGGAGGTCTTCGGATGCAAGTGGGTGTGAATATTCCACCATACAAGTATGGTGGAGAGGAAGCTATGAATTGCTGACCATTGTTTGCAAAAAGCGGGTGAGAAAAGGTGCGAATGTCCAACCATACATGATCAAAACAGGGAGCGGACGTGTTTGGCTGCGACAAGGTTTTAATGTCCACCCATAATTAATGAATAGCGGGCAACAAGTAGGTTCCAATGCCCAACCATACATCATCAAAAGCAGGAGTGGATGTGTTCGGCTACAAGAAGGTTTGAATGTCCGAGCATAGTTTGTAAAAAGCGGGTAAGAAAAGCTTCGAATGCCCGAACATACACCATCAAAAGACAGACCGGACGTGTTCCGCTGTAAGTAGGTGTGAATGCCCAACCATAGTTGGTAAAAAGAAGGTAAGAAAAGGTTCAAATATCCGACTGTACACAATCAATAGCGGGAGCGGATGTGTTCGGCTACAAGAAGGTGTGAAAGTCTCACCATGGTTTGTAAAAAGCGGGTAAGAAAAAGGTGCGAATGTATGATCAAAAGAGGGAGCGGAGGTTTTCGGCTACAAGAAGGTCTGAATGTCCGACTAAAGTTCAAATATATTAACAAAAGCGAGAGGAGAAGTCTTCGGATGAGAGTGTTTGAGAATTTCCAACCATAATCTATAAAATGCGGTGAAAAAAAGGTGTTATAGAACACTAAAAGGTGGAGCGGAAGTGTTCGGCTGCAAGAAGGTGTGAATGTCCGACTATATTTGGTGAAAAGCATGTGAAGCAAGGTCTGAATGCCCAACCTTACATCATCAAAAGCGAGATCAGAGGTGTTTGGCTGCAAGAAGGCCATAGTTTGCCAAAAGCGGGTAAGGTGCGAATGACCGACTAAATATCAACAAAAGTGGGGGCGGAGGTCTTCGGATGCAAGTGGGTGTGAATATTCCACCATACAAGTATGGTGGAGAGGAAGCTATGAATTGCTGACCATTGTTTGCAAAAAGCGGGTGAGAAAAGGTGCGAATGTCCAACCATACATGATCAAAACAGGGAGCGGACGTGTTTGGCTGCGACAAGGTTTTAATGTCCACCCATAATTAATGAATAGCGGGCAACAAGTAGGTTCCAATGCCCAACCATACATCATCAAAAGCAGGAGTGGATGTGTTCGGCTACAAGAAGGTTTGAATGTCCGAGCATAGTTTGTAAAAAGCGGGTAAGAAAAGCTTCGAATGCCCGAACATACACCATCAAAAGACAGACCGGACGTGTTCCGCTGTAAGTAGGTGTGAATGCCCAACCATAGTTGGTAAAAAGAAGGTAAGAAAAGGTTCAAATATCCGACTGTACACAATCAATAGCGGGAGCGGATGTGTTCGGCTACAAGAAGGTGTGAAAGTCTCACCATGGTTTGTAAAAAGCGGGTAAGAAAAGGTGCGAATGTATGATCAAAAGAGGGAGCGGAGGTTTTCGGCTACAAGAAGGTCTGAATGTCCGACCAAAGTTTGTAAAAAGCGGGTAAGAAAGGTTTGAATGCCCGACTATACACCATCAAAAGCGGGATTGGAGGTGTTGCACTGTAAGACGGTGTGAATGTCTGACCATAGTTTGTAAAAAGCAGTAGGTGTGAATGTCAGATCATAATTTGCAAAAAGCTGATGAGAAAGGGTGAGAATGCCCTACTATACACCATCAAATGCGAGAGCGGAGGTGTTTGTCTGTGAGTAGGTGTGAATGTCCCACCCTAGTTGCTGAAAAATGTGTTAGAAAAGGTAAGAATGCCAGCCCATACATCATCAAAAGCGGGAGAGGTGGTGTTCGGCTGCAAGAAGGTGTGAATATCCAGCCATAATTACTCACAAACGGGTAAGAAAAGGTAAGAATACCAAACCATAAATTATCAAAAGCGGCAGCAGAGATGTTCGGCTGGTATTTATAAATGTCTAGATAGATTTGAACAAAAAACAACGTAGTATTTTGCAGTAAAAGAAAGAAAGGTTCAGAAATCCGAGAAAAAGCTTTTCATGAGTTCTGCATGATTTGGGATTTTGCTTATAAAATGCATTCCTTCAATCAAACTATGGTAAAACGGCTTTTACCTTCATATTTATCAATGTCTAGATCGACTTCAACAAAGAACAACATTAGATTTTGCAGTAGAAGAAAGAGAGACACTGAAGGATCAGGAATCCGAGAATAAGCTTATTTTCATACGTTCTGCATGATTTGGGATTTTGCTATAAAATGAATTCCTTCACTCAAACTATGTTAAAACTGCTTTTACCTTCATATTTATCAATGTCTAGATCGACTTCAACAAAGAACAACATTGTATATTGCAGTAGAAGAAAGAGCAACACTGAAGGAACAGGAATCCGAGAATAAGCTTACTTTCATACGTTCTGCATGATTTGGGATTTTATGTATAAAATGAATTCCTTCACTCAAACCAAGTGAAAACTTCTTTGTCCTTCATATTTATCAATGTCTAGATTGACTTCAACAAAGAACAACATTGTATATTGCAGTAGAAGAAAGAGAGACACTGAAGGAACAGGAATCCGAGAATAAGCTTCTTTTCATACGTTCTGCATGATTTGGGATTTTGCTATAAAATGAATTCCTTCACTCAAACTATGTTAAAACTGCTTTTAACTTCATATTTATCAATGTCTAGATCGACTTCAACAAAGAACAACATTGCATATTGCAGTAGAAGAAAGAGCAACACTGAAGGAACAGGAATCCGAGAATAAGCTTATTTTCATACGTTCTGCATGATTTCGGATTTTCCTATAAAATGAATTGCTTTGCTCAAACCAAGTTAAAATTGCTTTGTCTTCATATTTATCAATGTCAAAGCAGTTTTAACATAGTTTGAGTGAAGGAATTCATTTTAAAACAAAATCTCAAAACATGCACAACACATGAAAAGCTTATTCTCGGATTCCTGATCCTTCAGTGTTGCTATTTGTTATATTGCAAAGTACAACGTGTTTTCTTTGTTTTGTTTAAATCTATCTCGACATTGATAAATATGGAAGGACAAAGCAGGTTTAACTTGGTTTGAGCAAAGCAATTAATTTTGTAGCAAAATCCGAAATCGTGAAGAACTCATGAAAGCAAGCTTATACTCGGATTCCTGAAACTTTTAGATCTTAGATTTGCTCTTTCTTTTACTGCAAAGTACGTTGGGGTTTTTTTTGTTTAAATCTTTCTAGACAAGGTAAATATGAAGGACAAATCAGTTTTAACATAGTTTGAGTGAAGGAATGCATTTTATAAGCAAAATCCCAAATCATGCAAAACTAACGAAAAGCTTTTTCTCGCTTTTCACTGCTTTTTACAAACTGGTCGGACGTTCACACCTTCTTGCAGCCGAACAATTCCGCTTCCACTTTTGATGGTGTATATTCGGGCATTCAAACCTTTTCTTACCCGCTTTTTACAAACCATGGTCGGACTTTCACACCTTCTTGCAGCCGAACACCACCTCTCCCGCTTTTGATGATGTATGGTCCAGCATTCTTACCTTTTCTAACACATTTTTCAGCAATTATGGTCGGACATTCACACCTACTCACAGCCAAACACTTCCGCTCCCGCATTTGATGGTGTTTAGTCAGGCATTCTCACCCTTTCTCATCAACTTTTTGCATATGATCTGATATTCACACCTACTTGCAGTCGAACACCTCTGCTTCTGCTTTTGATGGTACATATTTGGGCATTCGAACCTTTTGTTACCCGCTTTTTACATACCATGGGTGGACTTTCACACCTTCTTGTAGCCGAACAACTCTGCTCCCGCTATTGATTGTGTACAGTCGGGTATTTTAACCTTTTCTTACCCGCTTTTTACCAACTATGGTCGGACATTCACACCTTCTTACAGCGGAACACGTCCGCTCCCTCTTTTGATGGTGTATGTTCGGGCATTCGAACCTTTTCTTACCTGCTTTTTACAAACCATGGTCGGACTTTCACACCTTCTTGTAGCCGAACACCTCCGCTCCCTCTTTTGATCATACATTGTTGGGCATTCGCACCTTGTCTTACCCGCTTTTTACAAACTATAGTCAGACATTCACACGTTGCAGCTGAACCACCTCCGCTCCCTGTTTTGATCATGTATGGTCTGGCAATACTAGCTTTTCTTACCCGTTTGTGAGTAATTATGGCTGGACATTCACACCTACTTGCAGTCGAACAGCTCTGCTCCCGCTTTTGATTTTGTTTGGTTGGATATTCGACGCTTTTCTTAACTGCTTTTTACAAACTTTGGTCGGACGTTCAAACCTTCTTGCAACCGAACACCTCCGCTTCCGCTTTTGATGGTATATATTCGGGAATTCGAACCTTTTCTTACCCGCTTTTTACAAACCATGGTCGGACTTTCACACCTTCTTGTAGCCGAACAACTCCACTCACGCTATTGATTGTGTACAGTCAGGTAGTTTAACCTTTTCTTAACCGCTTTTTACCAACTATGGTTGGACATTCACACCGTCTTACAGCGAAACACCTCCGCTTCCGCTTTTGATGGTGTATAGTCGGGCATTCGAACCTTTTCTTACCCGCTTTTTACAAACTATGGTCGGACATTCAATCCTTCTTGTAGCCGAAAAGCTCCGCTCCCTCTTTTGATCATACATTGTCGGGCATTTGCAACTTTTCTTACCCGCTTTTTACAAACCATGGTCGGACTGTCACACCTTCTTGTAGCTGAACACATCCGCTCCCACTATTGATTGTGTACAGTCAGGTTTTTTAACGTTTTCTTACCCGCTTCTTACCAACTCTGGTCGGACATTCACACCTTCTTAAAGCGGAACACGTCCGCTCCCTCTTTTGATGGTGTATGTTTGGGCATTCGAACCTTTTCTTACCCGCTTTTTACAAACTATGCTCGGACATTCAAACCTTCTTGTAGCCGAACACATCCACTCCTGCTTTTGATGATGTGTGGTTGGGCATTCGAACCTACTTCTTGCCCGCTTTTCATTAATTATGGGTGGACATTCACACCTTGTCGCAGCCAAACACCTCCGCTCCCTGTTTTGATCATGTATGGTTGGACATTCGCACCTTTTCTCAACCGCTTTTTGCAAACTATGGTCAGCAATTCACAGCTTCCTCTCCACCATACTTGTATGGTGGAAGATTCACACCCACTTGCATCCGAAGACCTCCGCCCCCACTTTTGTTGATATTTAGTCGGTCATTCGCACCTTACCCGCTTTTGGCAAACTATGGCCTTCTTGCAGCCAAACACCACTGATCTCGTTTTTGATGATGTAAGGTTGGACAATCAGACCTTGCTTCACCTGCTTTTCACCAAATATAGTCGGACATTCACACCTTCTTGCAGCCGAACACTTCCGCTCCACCTTTTAGTGTTCTATCACACCTTTTTTTCACCGCATTTTATAGATTATGGTTGGAAATTCTCAACCATTGTCATCCGAAGACCTCTCCTCCCGCTTTTGTTAATATATTTGAACTTTAGTCTGACATTCACACCTTCTTGCAGCTGAACCACCTCCGCTCCCTGTTTTGATCATGTATGGTCTGGCAATACTACCTTTTCTTACCCGTTTGTGAGTAATTATGGCTGGACATTCACACCTACTTTCAGCAGAACACCACCTCTCTCGCTTTTGATGATGTATGGACCGGCATTCTTACCTTTTCTAACACATTTTTCAGCAATTATGGTCGGACATTCCCACCTACTCAGAGCTGAACACCTCCGCTCCCGCATTTGATGGTGTATAGTCGGGCATTCTCACTCTTTCTCATCAGCTTTTTGCAAATTATGATCTGATATTCACAGCTGCTTTTGATAATGTATGGTTGGGCATTCGCACCTTTTTTTACCCATTTTTCAGGAATTATGGGTGGACATTCACACCGTCTTGCAGCTGAAAACATCCTCTCCCGCTTATGATCATGTGCGGTTTGATATTCGAAAATTTTCTTTCATGTTTTAAAGAAATTATTGATGGACATTCAGACCTTCTTGCAGCTGAACCCTTCTGCTCGCGCTTTTGATGGTGTATAGTAGGGCTTTCGAGCCTTTTCTTCCCGGTTTTTACAAATTATGGTTGGACATTCAGACCTTCTTGCAACCTAACACCTCCGCTCCCTCTTTTGATCATACATTGTCTGGCATTCGCACCTTGTCTTACGCGCTTTTTACAAACTTTAGTCGGACATTCAGACCTTCTTGCAGCTGAACCACCTCCGCTCCCTGTTTTGATCATGTATGGTCTGGCAATACTACCTTTTCTTACCCGTTTGTGAGTAATTTTGGCTGGACATTCACACCTACTCAAAGCCGAACAACTCCGCTACCGCATTTGATGGTGTATAGTCGGGCATTCTCACCCTTTCTCATCAGCTTTTTGCAAATTATGATCTGACATTCACACCTACTTGCAGTCGAACAGCTCTGCTCCCGCTTTTGATTATGTTTGGTTGGATATTCGAACCTTTTCTTCACTGCTTTTTACAAACTTTGTTCGGAGGTACACGTCTTCTTGAAGCCGAACACCTCCGCTTCCGCTTTTGATGGTGTATAGTCGGGCTTTCGAGCCTTTTCTTACCTGGTTTTTAGAAATTATGGTTGGACATTCAGACCTCGCAGCCGAACACCTCCGCTCCCTCTTTTGATCATACATTGTCGGTTATTCGCACCTTGTCTTACCCGCTTTTTACAAACTATAGTCAGACATTCACACGTTGCAGCTGAACCACCTCTGCTCCCTGTTTTGATTATGTATGTTCTGGCAATACTACCTTTTCTTACCCGGTTGTGAGTAATTATGGCTGGACATTCACACCTACTTGCAGTCGAACAGCTCTGCTCCCGCTTTTGATTTTGTTTGGTTGGATATTCGAACCTTTTCTTAACTGCTTTTTACAAACTTTGGTCGGACGTTCACACCTTCTTGCAGCCGAACAACTCCACTCCCGCTATTTATTGTGTACAGTCGGGTAGTTTAACCTTTTCTTACCCGCTTTTTACCAACTATGGTCGGACATTCACACCGTCTTACAGTGGAACACCTCCGCTTCCGCTTTTGATGGTGTATAGTCGGGCATGCGAACCTTTTCTTACCCGCTTTTTACAAACTATGGTCGGACATTCAAACCTTCTTGTAGCCGAAAGCCTCCGCTGCCTCTTTTGATCATACATTGTCGGGCATTCGCACCCTTTCTTACCCGCTTTTTATAAAACCATGGTCGGACTGTCACAACTTCTTGTAGCCGAACACATCTGCTCCCGCTATCGATTGTGTACAGTTGGGTTTTTTAACCTTTTCTTACCCGCTTTTTACCAGCTCTGGTCGGACATTCACACCTTCTTACAGCGGAACACGTCCGCTCCCTCTTTTGATGGTGTATTTTCGGGCATTCAAACCTTTTCTTACCCGCTTTTTACAAACTATGCTCGGACATTCACACCTTCTTGCAGCTGAATCACCTCCGCTCCCTGTTTTGATCATGTATGGTCTGGCAATACTACCTTTTCTTACCCGTTTGTGAGTAATTATGGCTGGACATTCACACCTACTTTCAGCAGAACACCACCTCTCTCGCTTTTGATGATGTATGGACCGGCATTCTTACCTTTTCTAACACATTTTTCAGCAATTATGGTCGGACATTCCCATCTACTCAGAGCCGAACACCTCCGTTCCCGCATTTGATGGTGTATAGTCGGGCATTCTCACTCTTTCTCATCAGCTTTTTGCAAATTATGATCTGATATTCACAGCTGCTTTTGATAATGTATGGTTGGGCATTCGCACCTTTTTTTACCCATTTTTCAGGAATTATGGGTGGACATTCACACCGTCTTGCAGCTGAAAACATCCTCTCCCGCTTATGATCATGTGCGGTTTGATATTCGAAAATTTTCTTTCATGTTTTAAAGAAATTATTGATGGACATTCAGACCTTCTTGCAGCTGAACCCCTCTGCTCGCGCTTTTGATGGTGTATAGTAGGGCTTTCGAGCCTTTTCTTCCCGGTTTTTACAAATTATGGTTGGACATTCAGACCTTCTTGCAACCTAACACCTCCGCTCCCTCTTTTGATCATACATTGTCTGGCATTCGCACCTTGTCTTACGCGCTTTTTACAAACTTTAGTCGGACATTCAGACCTTCTTGCAGCTGAACCACCTCCGCTCCCTGTTTTGATCATGTATGGTCTGGCAATACTACCTTTTCTTACCCGTTTGTGAGTAATTTTGGCTGGACATTCACACCTACTCAAAGCCGAACAACTCCGCTACCGCATTTGATGGTGTATAGTCGGGCATTCTCACCCTTTCTCATCAGCTTTTTGCAAATTATGATCTGACATTCACACCTACTTGCAGTCGAACAGCTCTGCTCCCGCTTTTGATTATGTTTGGTTGGATATTCGAACCTTTTCTTAACTGCTTTTTACAAACTTTGTTCGGAGGTACACGTCTTCTTGAAGCCGAACACCTCCGCTTCCGCTTTTGATGGTGTATAGTCGGGCTTTCGAGCCTTTTCTTACCTGGTTTTTAGAAATTATGGTTGGACATTCAGACCTTGCAGCCGAACACCTCCGCTCCCTCTTTTGATCATACATTGTCGGTTATTCGCACCTTGTCTTACCCGCTTCTTGCAAACTATAGTCAGACATTCACACGTTGCAGCTGAACCACCTCTGCTCCCTGTTTTGATTATGTATGGTCTGGCAATACTACCTTTTCTTACCCGGTTGTGAGTAATTATGGCTGGACATTCACACCTACTTGCAGTCGAACAGCTCTGCTCCCGCTTTTGATTTTGTTTGGTTGGATATTCGAACCTTTTCTTAACTGCTTTTTACAAACTTTGGTCGGACGTTCACACCTTCTTGCAGCCAAACACCTCCGCTTCCGCTTTTGATAGTATATATTCGGGCATTCGAACCTTTTGTTACCCGCTTTTTACAAACCATGGGTGGACTTTCACACCTTCTTGTACCCGAACAACCCTGCTCCCGCTATTGGTGGTGTACAGTCGGGTATTTTAACCTTTTCTTACCCGCTTTTTACAAACTATGGTCGGACATTCACACCTTCTTACAGCGGAACACGTCTGCTCCACCTTTTAGTGTTCTATCACACCTTTTTTTCACCGCATTTTATGGATTATGGTTGGAAATTCTCAACCACTCTCATCCGAAGACCTCTCCTCCCGCTTTTGTGAATATATTTGAACTTTAGTCGGACATTCACACCTTCTTGCAGCTGAACCACCTCCGCTCCCTGTTTTGATCATGTATGATCTGGCAATACTACATTTTCTTACCTGTTTGTGAGTAATTATGGCTGGACATTCACACCTACTTTCAGCAGAACACCACCTCTCTCGCTTTTGATGATGTATGGACCGGCATTCTTACCTTTTCTAACACATTTTTCAGCAATTATGGTCGGAGATTCACACCTACTAACAGACGAACAACTCCGCTCCCGCATTTGATGGTGTATAGTTGTTGTTTTGCAAATTATGATCTGACATTCACACTTACTTGCAGTCGAACAGTTCTGCTCCCGCTTTTGATTATGTTTGGTTGGATATTCGAAACTTTTCTTAACTGCTTTTTACAAACTTTGGTTGGACGTTCAAACCCTCTTGTAGCCTAACACATCCACAGCTGCTTTTGATGATGTATGGTTGGGCATTCGCACCTTTTTTTTACCCATTTTTCAGGAATTATGGGTGGACATTCACACCTTCTTGCAGCTGAACACCTCCTCTCCCACTTATGATCATGTGCGGTTTGATTTTCAAAATTTTTACTTTAATTTTTTCTAGCAATTATTGATGGACATTCAGACCTTCTTGCAGCTGAACAACTCCGCTCCCTCTTTTGATCATAAATTGTCGGGCATTCGAACCTTTTCTTACCCGCTTTTTACAAAACTTGGTCGGACTTTCACACCTTTTAGTAGCCGAACAACTCCGCTCCCGCTATTGATTGTGTACAGTCGGGTATTTTAACCTTTTCTTACCCGCTTTTTACCAACTATGGTCGGACATTCATAACTTCTTACAACGGAACACCTCCGCTCCTTATTTTGATGATGTATGGTTGGGCATTCAAACCTACTTGTTGCCCGCTTTTCATTAATTATGGGTGGACATTCACACCTTGTCGCAGCCAAACACCTCCGCTCCCTGTTTTGATGGTGTATAATGGTGGACATTCGCACCTTTTCTCACCCGCTTTTTACTATGGTCGGCCATTCACAGCTTCCTCTCCACCATACTTGTATGGTGGGATATTCACACCCACTTGCATCCGAAGACCTCCGCCCCCACTTTTGTTGATATTTAGTCGGTCATTCGCACCTTACCCGCTTTTGGCAAACTATGGCCTTCTTGCAGCCAAACACCTGATCTCGCTTTTGATGATGTAAGGTTGGGCATTCAGACCTTGCTTCACCTACTTTTCACCAAATATAGTCGGACATTCACACCTTCTTGCAGCCGAACACTTCCGCTCCACTTTTGAGTGTTCTATGTAGCATTCACACCTTTTTCTTCACCGCATTTTATAGATTATGGTTGGAAATTCTCACCCACTCTCATCCGAAGACCTCTCCTCCCGCTTTTGTTAATGTATAGTCGGGCATGAGAACCTTTTCTTACCCGCTTTTTACAAATTATGGTTGGACATTCACACCTACTTGCAGCCGAATACTGATACTGATCCTCCCGTAATAAAATGGTCGGATCTTATCAAACACACTTTGTTTCTTGTGACAATCAAGTCAGCGAAACAGCGTATACACGTCAAGACACTGAATCAAGTTTGCCACAAGAACTCATAAGTTTGGCAGTATTGCTCTGCCGTCAGCAATCATACACCCATTTTATTTTCGTGAGACATGTGCAGGCACCTGTTCATCTACTGTTCTATCACTATGAATTAGTTTATCTATTATCAATAAGGATACTTCTACAACTACTATCAAAGTATGTCCGGACTTCTTATGTTGTCAGTTGCTATATATGAATAAGTGGGTAGCTACTGACAAGCATTAAGCATGTCACACAGCCCAAACATATAACATTTCAGGACACACCACACAGTTAACAACCACAGTGAAGCGTGTCAAAGCCCAAACATGTAACATTCAACGGGACACTTACACAACACATTCAAATCAAACAGTCAGACAACATACAAGAACATATACCCCAGCCGGCATTGCTCCCTGCCTATTTTCCTACAGCTCACTATGTGTGCGCACACCTTTATTCACAAACTCTTCAACTTATACTCTTTTACCGAAGCTGCTACAGCTCGATTGGCCGAATACCCTTAGATCCTATTTCGGTGAATTTGACATCTGCCTTACATGTAACAGATTAGCGATTTAGTTTGAGTGAAGGAATTCATTTTATAGCAAAATCCCAAATCGTGAAGAACTCATGAAAGTAAGCTTATTCTCGGATTCATGAAACTTTAGATTTGCTCTGTCTTTTACTGCAAAGTACAACGTTGTTTTTTTTGTTTAAATCTTTCTAGACATGGTAAATATGAAGGACAAAGCAGTTTTAACATAGTTTGAGTGAAGGAATTCATTTTATAGATAAAATCCCAAGAGTCTGCTGAGAAACAAGAATGAATGCGAAGTAGACTTTAACACGGCTCTAGGAGCGAGCCGAGTGTGGGCTAACCGGGAGAATTGCTTGAAAGAAACGCGACACCGAATGAGCGGTCAGAACAAAGCCTCAATACGGTTTTCCCGTGGTGTTTTTGTTGCTGCCTTGTCTTTTGCACAGAGTAAAAGACAAGGCAGCCATCGAATAGGGCCCGATTGTTCCTACTTGGTCAGCCGAGGAGCAAGGGGGGGAGCAAGCGTCTCAACCAAGCAAAGCTCACCATGGGGAAGGTGGCTATGCCAACTAGCCTGATGCCCTGCTCCCGCAGTGATGGATAATCGTACTCTGGTTTCTCTTCATAACGTACAAGTCTTTCGCCTTTTACTAAAGACTTCCGTGGAAAGCAGCACTAATGAGTTGTTTCTATTTTTGGCAGGCTTTACCTTTGCGGGTGAAGCCCTTTCCGTCTGTGCAAAAGAAATCTTGTTACTGTGCAGAGTGACTTCTCTGAGTAGAGTCGCCTTACTTGTTGCAACTGTGCCGATGTTGCTTGGATGGTGCTTGCTGGAGCGTGCGGGAGTGCAAAGTTATACCATTTAAAAGGGCTGAAGAGTGCTCAGTGCAGCGGGTGGGCGGAGGTGCAAAGTGACACTCTGGCCACCTATGGCCATAAAAAGAACACCGCTACAAGTGCGCATTGTGCCAGGAAGGGCCCTTGGACGTGAACCAGTGGACAGATATCACTTCTCGGCCTTTTGGCTAAGATCAAGTGTAGTAACTGTTCTTATCAGTTTAATATCTGATATGGCCTTTGTACGAGGACTACATATTAAATTGATTTTTAGCAATAGGAGTTGAAAAAGGAGCTTGCTCCGTTCACTCCAAGCATCGACCCGGTACTGCAGTGCCGCTGGGAACGGTGCGCTCTTCTCTGCTCTTGTGAAAAAGCAAACAGTGGTGCAGGATGGAAGTTTCAGGGAGCCCAAGATGAAACTTTCTTTTAGTCTGCTGAGAAAAGAGAGTGAATGCGAAGTAGACTTTAACACAGCTCTGGGGGCAAGCCGAGTGCGGGCTAACCGGGAGAATTACTTGAAAGAAACGCGACACTGAATGAGCGGTCAGAACAAAGCCTCAATACAGTGTTCCCGTGGTGTTTGTGGCTGCCTTGTCTTTTGCACAGAGTAAAAGACAAGGCAGCCATCGAATAGGGCCCGATTTTTCCTACTTGGTCAGCCGAGGATCATGGAGGGGGAGCAAGCGTCTCAACCAAGCAAAGCTCACCATGGGGAAGGTGGCTATGCCAACTAGCCTGATGCCCTGCTCCCGCAGTGACGGATAATCGTACTCTGGTTTCTCTTCATAACGTACAAGTCTTTCGCCTTTTACTAAAGACTTCCGTGGAAAGCAGCACTAATGAGTTGTTTCTATTTTTGGCAGGCTTTACCTTTGCGGGTGAAGCCCTTTCCGTCTGTGCAAAAGAAATCTTGTTACTGTGCAGAGTGACTTCTCTGAGTAGAGTCGCCTTACTTGTTGCGACTGTGCCGATGTTTGAAGCTGGAGTGCAACGTTGTTGCTTGGATGGTGCTTGCTGGAGCGTGCGGGAGTGCAAAGTTATACCATTTAAAAGGGCTGAAGAGTGCTCAGTGCAGCGGGTGGGCGGAGGTGCAAAGTGACACTCTGGCCACCTATGGCCATAAAAAGAACACCGCTACAAGTGTGCATTGTGCCAGGAAGGGCCCTCGGACGTGAACCAGTGGACAGTTATCGCTTCTCGGCCTTTTGGCTAAGATCAAGTGTAGTACCTGTTCTTATCAGTTTAATATCTGATATGGCCTTTGTACGAGGACTACATATTAAATGGATTTTTAGCAATAGGAGTTGAAAAAGGAGCTTGCTCCGTTCACTCCAAGCATCGACCCGGTACTGCAGTGCCGCTGGGAACGGTGCGCTCTTCTCTGCTCTTGTGAAAAAGCAAACAGTGGTGCAGGATGGAAGTTTCAGGGAGCCCAAGATGAAACTTTCTTTTAGTCTGCTGAGAAAAGAGAGTGAATGCGAAGTAGACTTTAACACAGCTCTGGGGGCGAGCCGAGTGCGGGCTAACCGGGAGAATTGCTTGAAAGAAACGCGACACTGAATGAGCGGTCAGAACAAAGCCTCAATACGGTGTTCCCGTGGTGTTTGTGGCTGCCTTGTCTTTTGCACAGAGTAAAAGACAAGGCAGCCATCGAATAGGGCCCGATTTTTCCTACTTGGTCAGCCGAGGAGCAAGGAGGGGGAGCAAGCGTCTCAACCAAGCAAAGCTCACCATGGGGAAGGTGGCTATGCCAACTAGCCTGATGCCCTGCTCCCGCAGTGACAGATAATCGTACTCTGGTTTCTCTTCATAATGTACAAGTCTTTCGCCTTTTACTAAAGACTTCCGTGGAGAGCAGCACTAATGAGTTGTTGCTATTTTTGGCAGGCTTTACCTTTGCGGGTGAAGCCCTTTCTGTCTGTGCAAAAGAAATCTTGTTACTGTGCAGAGTGACTTCTCTGAGTAGAGTTGCCTTACTTGTTGCGACTGTGCCGATGTTTGAAGCTGGAGTGCAAAGTTGTTGCTTGAATGGTGCTCGCTGGAGCGTGCGGGAGTGCAAAGTTATACCATTTAAAAGGGCTGAAGAGTGCTCAGTGCAGCGGGTGGGCGGAGATGCAAAGTGACACTCTGGCCACCTCGAAAACCGAGGTTACATCCAGTACCAGGGGCAGCCCAAGCTCTGCCGCAAGTGTGGTGAGCATGGGCACCTGGTTGAGGCTTGTACCAAGGTGATATGTGGGAAGTGCAGAGAAATTGGGGACACTTTTGGAGAGTGTCCAAATGGCAGGAAATGTAATCTCTGTGGAGAATTAAATCACCTCTTCTGAGATTGCCCTAAATCTTTTGCCAACAAATTAAAGACGGTAAAGCCACAGTCAAGCCAACAAAGAGAAGGACCAGAGGTGGCAGTTGGTGAACAAAGTGAAGAGGTTGACCCAATAAATTCAAACTTCCCGCTAAAAGCTTGGATTGGAAGTGAGGAGCAAAAAGGAGAGGGGCCTGTAGAGGCCTCACCACTCAGTGCTGAAGTCTGTGAGAATTCACAGGCAGAGGGTGGAGCTAAGCTAAATGAGGAGGAAGAGCAGACAGGTGAGTCTAGTGAAGGTACTCACCTCCCCGAAGGTCAACAGCCGAGGAGGACGGCATCTGAGTTGTCCTCTGATTCCCTTTAGCTCTGCAATCAACCCCCAGGGACTCAAAGTTAAATGCAACATTGCATCAGAGGCCAACACGAGAGTCCGAAAAGGAGAGCTAGTTTCCCAAGAAATAACCTGAGTGTGTAATTTGTTTTGATAACTTAGAAAAACGAAAATGACATACCTACTTTCCTTTATCCTTTTAATGGTTCTCACCTTCTCAACACTAAATGTGAGAAGTGTGAAATCAAAGACAAGAGCCCAGAGTATTATATCCTTCTTAGACTCCATAAAATCAGATGTGTTTTTAATACAAGAATGTGGACTACCTTTTTTGAAAAACCATAGACAATGGGAGTAAATGTGGCCCAATTTATCGATATGGAGTGGCTCAAATCAAATTAAAAATGATGGTGTGGCCATTCTAATTAAAAATCCGCATGTTCTGGTGCGAGACGGACGGGCACTTTTAGCACACTTGAATTTTATGGGGCAAGACTTTAACCTCTTAAATATTTATGGTTTCAATGGAAAAAATGACAGGTATGACCTTTTAGAAGATTACTCACAAACGGGTAAGAAATGGTAGTATTGCCAGACAATACATGATCAAAACAGGGAGCGGAGGTGGTTCAGCTGCAAGGTGTGAATTTCTGACTAAAGTTTGTAAAAAGCGCGTAAGACAAGGTGCGAATGCCCAACAATGTATGATCAAAAGAGGGAGCGGAGGTTTTCGGCTGCAAGGTCTGAATGTCCAACCATAATTTGTAAAAACCGGGGAAGAAAAGGCTCGAAAGCCCGACTATACACCATCAAAAGCGGGAGCGGAGGTGTTCAGCTGCAAGAAGGTGTGAATGTCCGACCATAGTTGGTAAAAAGCGGGTAAGAAAAGGTTAAAATGCCCGACTGTACACCATCAAAAGCGGAAGCGGAGGTGTTCGGCTTCAAGAAGACGTGAACCTCCGAACAAAGTTTGTAAAAAGCAGTTAAGAAAAGGTTTGAATATCCAACCAAACATAATCAAAAGCGGGAGCAGAGCTTTTCGACTGCAAGTAGGTGTGAATGTCAGATCATGATTTGCAAAAAGCTGATGAGAAAGGGTGAGAATGCCCGACTATACACCATCAAATGCGGTAGCGGAGTTGTTTGTCTGTGAGTAGGTGTGAATCTGCGACCATAATTGCTGAAAAATGTGTTAGAAAAGGTAAGAATGCCGGTCCATACATCATCAAAAGCGAGAGAGGTGGTGTTCTGCTGAAAGTAGGTGTGAATGTCCAGCCATAATTACTCACAAACGGGTAAGAAAAGGTAGTATTGCCAGACCATACATGATCAAAACAGGGAGCGGAGGTGGTTCAGCTGCAACGTGTGAATGTCTGACTATAGTTTGTAAAAAGCGGGTAAGACAAGGTGCGAATGCCCGACAATGTATAATCAAAAGAGGGAGCGGAGGTGTTCGGCTGCAAGGTCTGAATGTCCAACCATAATTTCTAAAAACCGGGTAAGAAAAGGCTCAAAAGCCCGACTTTACACCATCAAAAGCGGGAGCGGAGGTGTTCAGCTGCAACGTGTGAATGTCTGACTATAGTTTGTAAAAAGCGGGTAAGACAAGGTGCGAATGCCCGACAATGTATAATCAAAAGAGGGAGCGGAGGTGTTCGGCTGCAAGGTCTGAATGTCCAACCATAATTTCTAAAAACCGGGTAAGAAAAGGCTCAAAAGCCCGACTTTACACCATCAAAAGCGGGAGCGGAGGTGTTCAGCTGCAAGAAGGTGTGAATGTTCGACTAAAGTTTGTAAAAATCTGGTAAGACAAGGTATGAATGTCCGACAATGTATGATCAAAAGCGGGAGCGGAGATGTTCAGCTGCAAGAAGGTCTGAATGTCCATCAATAATTGCTAGAAAAAATTAAAGTAAAAATTTCGAAAATCAAACCGCACATGATCATAAGTGGGAGAGGAGGTGTTCAGCTGCAAGAAGGTGTGAATGTCCACCCATAATTCCTTAAAAATGGGTAAAAAAAAAGGTGCGAATACCCAACCATACATCATCAAAAGCAGGTGTTAATGTCAGATCATAATTTGCAAAAAGCTGATGAGAAAGGGTGAGAATGCCCGACTATACACCATCAAATGCGGGAGCGGAGTTGTTTGTCTGTGAGTAGGTGTGAATCTCCGACCATAATTGCTGAAAAATGTGTTAGAAAAGGTAAGAATGCCGGTCCATACATCATCAAAAGCGAGAGAGGTGGTGTTCTGCTGAAAGTAGGTGTGAATGTCCAGCCATAATTACTCACAAACGGGTAAAAAAAAGTAGTATTGCCAGACCATACATCATCAAAACAGGGAGCGGAGGTGGTTCAGCTGCAAGAAGGTGTGAATGTCTGACTAAAGTTCAAATATATTAACAAAAGCGGGAGGAGAGGTCTTCGGATAGATTGGTTGAGAATTTCCAACCATAATCTATAAAATGCGGTGAAAAAAAGGTGTGATAGAACACTAAAAGGTGGAGCGGAAGTGTTCGGCTGCAAGAAGGTGTGAATGTCCGACTATATTTGGTGAAAAGCAGGTGAAGCAAGGTCTGAATGCCCAACCTTACATCATCAAAAGTGAGATCAGAGGTGTTTGGCTGCAAGAAGGCCATAGTTTGCCAAAAGCGGGTAAGGTGCGAATGACCGACTAAATATCAACAAAAGTGGGGGCGGAGGTCTTCGGATGCAAGTGGGTGTGAATATCCCACCATACAAGTATGGTGGAGAGGAAGCTGTGAATTGCTGACCATAGTTTGCAAAAAGCGGGTGAGAAAAGGTGCGAATGTCCAACCATACACCATCAAAACAGGGAGCGGAGGTGTTTGGCTGCGACAAGGTGTGAATGTCCACCCATAATTAATGAAAAGCGGGCAAGAAGTAGGTTCGAATGCCCAACCACTCATCATCAAAAGCAGGAGTGGATGTGTTCGGCTATAAAAAGGTTTGAATGTCCGAGCATAATTTGTAAAAAGCGGGTAAGAAAAGGTTCGAATGCCCGAACATACACCATCAAAAGAGGGAGCGGAGGTGTTCCGCTGTAAGAAGGTGTGAATGTCCGACCAGAGTTGGTAAAAAGCGAGTAAGAAAAGGTTAAAAAACCCGACTGTACACAATCAATAGCGGGAGCAGATGTGTTCGGCTACAAGAAGGTGTGACAGTCCGACCATGGTTTGTAAAAAGCGGGTAAGAAAAGGTGCAAATGCCCGACAATTTATGATCAAAAGAGGGAGCAGAGCTTTTCGGCTACAAGAAGGTTTGAATGTCCGACCATAGTTTGTAAAAAGCGGGTAAGAAAAGGTTCGAATGCCCGACTATACACCATCAAAAGCGGAAGCGGAGGTGTTCCGCTGTAGACGGTGTGAATGTCCGACCATAGTTGTTAAAAAGCGGGTAAGAAAAGGTTAAACTACACGACTGTACACAATCAATAGCGGGAGTGGAGTTGTTCGGCTACAAGAAGGTGTGAAAGTCCGACCATGGTTTGTAAAAAACGGGTAAGAAAAGGTTCGAATTCCCGAATATATACCATCAAAAGCGGAAGCGGAGGTGTTCGGTTGCAAGAAGGTGTGAACGTCCGACCAAAGTTTGTAAAAAGCAGTTAAGAAAAGGTTCGAATATCCAACCAAACAAAATCAAAAGCAGGAGCAGAGCTGTTCGACTGCAAGTAGGTGTGAATGTCCAGCCATAATTACTCACAAACGGGTAAGAAAAGGTAGTATTGCCACTCCATACATGATCAAAACAGGGAGCGGAGGTGGTTCAGCTGCAACGTGTGAATGTCTGACTATAGTTTGTAAAAAGCGGGTAAGACAAGGTGCGAATGCCCGACAATGTATGATCAAAAGTGGGAGCGGAGGTGTTCGGCTGCAAGGTCTGAATATCCAACCATAATTTCTAAAAACCGGGTAAGAAGAGGCTCGAAAGCCCGACTTTACACCATCAAAAGCGGGAGCGGAGGTGTTCAGCTGCAAGAAGGTGTGAATGTTCGACTAAAGTTTGTAAAAATCTGGTAAGACAAGGTATGAATGTCCGACAATGTATGATCAAAAGCGGGAGCGGAGGTGTTCATCTGCAAGCAGGTCTGAATGTCCATCAATAATTGCTAGAAAACATGAAAGTAAAAATTTCTAAAATCAAACCACACATGATCATAAGTGGGAGAGGAGGCGTTCAGCTGCAAGAAGGTGTGAATATCCACCCATAATTCCTGAAAAATGGGTAAAAAAAAGGTGTGAATGCCCAACCATACATCATCAAAAGCAGCTGTGGATGTGTTCGGCTACAAGAAGGTGTGAACGTCCAACCAAAGTTTGTAAAAAGCAGTTAAGAAAAGGTTCGAATATCCAACCAAACATAATCAAAAGCGGGAGCAGAACTCTTCGACTGCAAGTAGGTGTGGATGTCAGATCATAATTTGCAAAAAGCTGATGAGAAAGGGTGAGAATGCCCGACTATACACCATCAAATGCGGGAGCGGAGTTGTTTGTCTGTGAGTAGGTGTGAATCTGCGACCATAATTGCTGAAAAATGTGTTAGAAAAGGTAAGAATGCCGGTCCATACATCATCAAAAGCGAGAGAGGTGGTGTTCTGCTGAAAGTAGGTGTGAATGTCCAGCCATAATTACTCACAAACGGGTAAGAAAAGGTAGTATTGCCAGACCATACATGATCAAAACAGGAAGCGGAGGTGGTTCAGCTGCAACGTGTGAATGTCTGACTATAGTTTGTAAAAAGCGGGTAAGACAAGGTGCGAATGCCCGACAATGTATAATCAAAAGAGGGAGCGGAGGTGTTCAGCTGCAAGAAGGTGTGAATGTTCGACTAAAGTTTGTAAAAATCTGGTAAGACAAGGTGCGAATGCCCGACAATGTATGATCAAAAGCGGGAGCGGAGGTGTTCAGCTGCAAGAAGGTCTGAATGTCCATCAATAATTGCTAGAAAAAAATAAAGTAAAAATTTCGAAAATCAAACCGCACATGATCATAAGTGGGAGAGGAGGTGTTCAGCTGCAAGAAGGTGTGAACGTCCACCCATAATTGCTGAAAAATGGGTAAAAAAAAGGTGCGAATACCCAACCATACATCATCAAAAGCAGGTGTTAATGTCAGATCATAATTTGCAAAAAGCTGATGAGAAAGGGTGAGAATGCCCGACTATACACCATCAAATGCGGGAGCGGAGTTGTTTGTCTGTGAGTAGGTGTGAATCTCCGACCATAATTGCTGAAAAATGTGTTAGAAAAGGTAAGAATGCCGGTCCATACATCATCAAAAGCGAGAGAGGTGGTGTTCTGCTGAAAGTAGGTGTGAATGTCCAGCCATAATTACTCACAAACGGGTAAGAAAAAGTAGTATTGCCAGACCATACATGATCAAAACAGGGAGCGGAGGTGGTTCAGCTGCAAGAAGGTGTGAATGTCCGACTAAAGTTCAAATATATTAACAAAAGCGGGAGGAGAGGTCTTCGGATGAGAGTGGTTTAGAATTTCCAACCATAATCTATAAAATGCGGTGAAAAAAAGGTGTGATAGAACACTAAAAGGTGGAGCGGAAGTGTTCGGCTGCAAGAAGGTGTGAATGTCCGACTATATTTGGTGAAAAGCAGGGGAAGCAAGGTCTGAATGCCCAACCTTACATCATCAAAAGCGAGATCAGAGGTGTTTGGCTGCAAGAAGGCCATAGTTTGCCAAAAGCGGGTAAGGTGCGAATGACCGACTAAATATCAACAAAAGTGGGGGCGGAGGTCTTCGGATGCAAGTGGGTGTGAATATCCCACCATACAAGTATGGTGGAGAGGAAGCTGTGAATTGCTGACCATAGTTTGCAAAAAGCGGGTGAGAAAAGGTGCGAATGTCCAACCATACACCATCAAAACAGGGAGCGGAGGTGTTTGACTGCGACAAGGTGTGAATGTCCACCCATAATTAATGAAAAGCGGGCAAGAAGTGGGTTCGAATGCCCAACCACACATCATCAAAAGCAGGAGTGGATGTGTTCGGCTATAAGAAGGTTTGAATGTCCGAGCATAGTTTGTAAAAAGCGGGTAAGATAATGTTCGAATTCCCGAATATATACCATCAAAAGCGGAAGCGGAGGTGTTCGGTTGCAAGAAGGTGTGAACGTCCGACCAAAGTTTGTAAAAAGCAGTTAAGAAAAGGTTCGAATATCCAACCAAACAAAATCAAAAGCAGGAGCAGAGCTGTTCGACTGCAAGTAGGTGTGAATGTCCAGCCATAATTACTCACAAATGGGTAAGAAAAGGTAGTATTGCCACTCCATACATGATCAAAACAGGGAGCGGAGGTGGTTCAGCTGCAACGTGTGAATGTCTGACTATAGTTTGTAAAAAGCGGGTAAGACAAGGTGCGAATGCCCGACAATGTATGATCAAAAGAGGGAGCGGAGGTGTTCGGCTGCAAGGTCTGAATATCCAACCATAATTTCTAAAAACCGGGTAAGAAAAGGCTCGAAAGCCCGACTTTACACCATCAAAAGCGGGAGCGGAGGTGTTCAGCTGCAAGAAGGTGTGAATGTTCGACTAAAGTTTGTAAAAATCTGGTAAGACAAGTTATGAATGCCCGACAATGTATGATCAAAAGCGGGAGCGGAGGTGTTCAGCTGCAAAGAAGGTCTGAATGTCCATCAATAATTGCTAGAAAACATGAAAGTAAAAATTTCTAATATCAAACCGCACATGATCATAAGTGGGAGAGGAGGTGTTCAGCTGCAAGAAGGTGTGAATATCCACCCATAATTCCTGAAAAATGGGTAAAAAAAAGGTGCGAATGCCCAACCATACATCATCAAAAGCAGCTGTGGATGTGTTCGGCTACAAGAAGGTGTGAACGTCCAACCAAAGTTTGTAAAAAGCAGTTAAGAAAAGGTTCGAATATCCAACCAAACATAATCAAAAGCGGGAGCAGAACTGTTCGACTGCAAGTAGGTGTGGATGTCAGATCATAATTTGCAAAAAGCTGATGAGAAAGGGTGAGAATGCCCGACTATACACCATCAAATGCGGGAGCGGAGTTGTTCGTCTGTGAGTAGGTGTGAATCTCCGAACATAATTGCTGAAAAATGTGTTAGAAAAGGTAAGAATGCCGGTCCATACATCATCAAAAGCGAGAGAGGTGGTGTTCTGCTGAAAGTAGGTGTGAATGTCCAGCCATAATTACTCACAAACGGGTAAGAAAAGGTAGTATTGCCAGACCATACATGATCAAAACAGTAAGCGGAGGTGGTTCAGCTGCAAGAAGGTGTGGATGTCTGACTATAGTTTGTAAAAAGCGGGTAAGACAAGGTGCGAATGCCCGACAATGTAAGGCAAGGCAAGACAAGGCAAGTATATTTGTATAGCACAATTCAACAACAAGGTGATTCAAAGTGCTTCACAGAGACATTAAAACAGAAGAAATAAAAAGCATGATTTAAAATTTAAACAAAAGAAGGAAATAAGAACAATAGATAAAATCAGAAAAAATTATATATATGAAAGATAAAATCAATAGTTAAAACATGATTCCGTTTTGAAACTCAAGCTTATTCAAATGCAGCTTAAAATAGATGTGTCTTCAACCTGGACTTAAATACACTGAGTGTTTCAGCTGATCTGAGGCTTTCTGGGACTTTGTTCCAGACATGTGGAGCATAGAAGCTGAATGCAGCTTCTCCATGTCTGGTTTTGACTCTGGGAACTGATAAAATACCGGATCCAGATGACCTGAGGGGTCTGGAAGGTTCATAGTGGGTCAGGAGGTCACTGATGTATTTTGGTCCTTGACCATTCAGAGCTTTATAGACCAGCATCAGAACTTTAAAGTCTATCCTCTGATGGACAGGCAGCCAGTGTAAAGACTTGAGAGCTGGACTGTGATGTGCTCCACTTTTTTGGTCTTAGTGAGGACTCGAGCAGCTGAGTTCTGGATGAGCTGCAGTTGTCTAACTGACTTTTTAGGCAGACCTGTAAAGATGCTATTACAATAATCAAGCCTACTAAAGATGAATGCATGGACTAGTTTTTCCAGGTCCTGCTGAGACATCAGATCTTTTAGCCTTGATATATTCTTAAGGTGATAGTAGGCTGACTTTGTTAATGCCTTAATGTGTTTGTCCAAATTTAGGTCTGAGTCCATCACTACACCCAGATTTCTGGCCTGGTTGGTCGTTTTTAGATTTATAGATTGAAGCTCTGTGGTGACTTTCAATCGTTTATCTTTGGCTCCAAAGACAATTACCTCAGTTTTGTTTTTGTTTAGCTGGAGGAAGTTGTGGCACATCCAGTCATTAATCTCCTCAATGCATTTTCCAAGGGCCTGTACAGGCCCTCTGTCTCCTGGTGACATTGTTATATACATCTGTGTGTCATCTGCATAGCTATGGTAGTTTATTTGGTTGTTTTTTATAATCTGTACCAGTGGGAGCATGTAGATGTTAAAAAGAAGAGGTCCCAGGATGGAACCTTGGGGAACTTGTGATTCTTGTCTGCTCAGATGTAAAGTTACCTATTGACACAAAGTACTTCCTGTTCTCTAAGTATGTTTTGAACCAGTTTAGTACAGTTCCGGAAAGACCAGCCCAGTTCTCCAGTTGTTTGAGTAATATATTGTGGTCAACTGTATCAAAGGCAGCACTGAGATCCAGTAAAACTAAGACTGACATTTTTCCACTGTCTGTATTCAGACATATGTCATTAAACACTTTGGTCAGAGCAGTCTCAGTGCTGTGGTGCTGTCTAAAGCCTGACTGGAAGGTATCATAGCAGTTATTTTGTGTTAAAAAGTAATTAAGCTGTTGAAAAACCGCTTTTTCAATGATCTTACTTAAAAATGGGAGATTTGAGATGGGCCTGTAGTTGTTCATTTGCGTCTTATCAAGATTGTCCTTTTTCAGCAGAGGTTTAATTACAGCTGTTTTTAGTGGCTCTGGAAACACACCTGACGTTAAGGACAGGTTCACAATCAGTAACAGGTCTGACTCCAAAGTCTTTGAGACCCCTTTGAAAAAACCTGTTGGTAGGATGTCTAAACAGCAAGAGGAGGACTTCAGGTGACGTAAGATGTCCTCCAGGTCTTTACTGTTAATGGGTTGAAATAGTGTCATGGTGTTTAAACCGGTTTTCGGTGGACACAGTACATATGCTGAACCTGCTGCTGATGTACCAACTGCTTGTCTAATATTTTGGACTTTGTCTATGAAGAATTTGGCAAAGTCATTGCAGGCCATGGTGGAATGGAGTTCATTTGCCACTGACACAGGAGGGTTTGTTAGCCTGTCAACTGTAGCAAATAAGGCCCGAGCATTATGACTGTTTTTGGTGATGATGTCAGGGAAGTAGGATTTCCTTGCATTCCTCAGTTGTAAATTATAAGAGTGAAGTTTCTCTTTATAGATGTCATAATGAACCTGGAGATTTGTTTTTCTCCATCGGCGCTCAGCTTTCCGACACACTCTTTTCCCATTTTTCACCAGTGTGGAATTTCGCCATGGAGACTTCTTCCTTCCAGAGATAACCTTCACCTTAATGGGAGCAATAGTATCCATAACATTTAACATTTTAGTATTAAAGCTACTGACGAGCTCACTGACTGAACCCCCGGACAGGGCAGGTGCTAAGGAGAAAACCTGGTTAAAGATCTTACTACTGTTTTCAGTTTTGAGATCACTGCTGTTGAGACATTTGTGTGCACTGAAATCGTACTCTCAAAGAAAACACAGGAATGGTCAGACAGGCCCACATCAGACACAGTAATCTTTGAAATACTTAGACCCTTGGAGATCACTAAGTCTAGAGTGTGCCCCCTATTGTGCGTAGGCTCTGTTATATGCTGAGTCAGCCCAAAGTTGTCCAGAGTGTTACTCAGGTCTTTAGTCCCTCTGTCCTGAGGATTGTCCATATGGATGTTAAAATCACCAACAATAATTATACAGTCAAAATCAACACAGATCATAGACAGCAGTTCACTGAGGTCTTCAGAAAAATCTGAACAGTATTTAGGGGGCCTGTAAATATTCAGAAACAGGACACTGGGTGAGGCCTTCACCTGTATAGCCATATATTCAAAGGACTGAAAACTTCCAGGAGATAACTGCTTACATTGAAAGGATTCATTGAATAAGACTGCGACCCCTCCTCCTCTCCTGCTCACTCTGGCCTCGCTGATAAAACTGTAACCAGGAGGGGTTGACTCAATAAGAACAGCAGCACTGTTATTTTGTTCCAACCAAGTTTCAGTTAAAAACATAAAATCCAGGGTGTGCTCAGTGATAAAATCATCAATTAAGAATGTTTTCCCAGCTAAAGACCTAACATTTAATAAAGCCAACTTAAGTGTTTTAGAGGTATTATTTGCCCCCTCGTGTTTGGGTGCAGTCTGTGGCACACAAGGTATGTTTACTTTATTTAAAGATCTTTTTGAGTGCAACTCTCTGTGTTTTGACTGGGTCACATTTCTCCTTCTGTCACCTAAAAGTACAGAAATTTTAAGATCTTCTAATAAACAGGGTCCCAGCTTGTCCTGGGAAAAGTCACGACTGTCAGAATTCACACAGCCTGGACCCCTCACACATCACACATCAGACTGCGGAGACAGTACATGGTGGCAGCGTGAAGGGACAGAAGGGGGTGGGGCTGGGCTCCGTCGCTTCGGCTGCTCTAGTAGGGGCGGGGCTCGGCGGGGAACCTTTGGCCGCTTTGGTGGGGGGTTTATGGGGGATAAAAAGGGATTGGGCTGGGGGGTAGATCTAAGCCCAGCATTGACCCGTTCCATCATCTCCTCAGTGAATTTCAGGTGAGGGGAGGAGGAGGGAGAAAGGGAGGGTGAGGAGCACAATGACCTGTCAGGGGTTTGGGGGGCTGGGGAAGGTCCTGGTCCTGGTCCCTGGTCCTGGTCATTAGTGCTGTTGAGAGGGTTTGGGGCAAATAAAGACCTCTCTTCTTGCCTCTGATGTCTCTCCTTTCCAAAGTTCCTCTTGGGTGGGGGCAGATGGAGTTCCTTCTCAAGGTTTCTGCTGGGATTTGTTTGTTCCTCTCTATGAGATAACTCCTTGTTTATCTCAGCCTTGGCCCCGAGCACAGATGGATGACGTAGGAAATAAAATATGTTGGAGGTGAACAGTTTCAACCCTGACTTGTTAAAATTAAATCCATTTGCCATGTATGATCAAAAGAGGGAGCGGAGGTGTTTGGCTGCAAGGTCTGAATGTCCAGCCATAATTTCTAAAAACCGGGTAAGAAAAGGCTCGAAAGCCCGACTTTACACCATCAAAAGCGGGAGCGGAGGTGTTCAGCTGCAAGAAGGTGTGAATGTTCGACTAAAGTTTGTAAAAATCTGGTAAGACAAGGTGCGAATGCCCAACAATGTATGATCAAAAGCGGGAGCGGAGGTGTTCAGCTGCAAGAAGGTCTGAATGTCCATCAATAATTGCTAGAAAACATGAAAGTAAAAATTTCGAAAATCAAACCGCACATGATCATAAGTGGGAGAGGAGGTGTTCCGCTGCAAGAAGATGTGAATATCCACCCATAATTCCTGAAAAAAGGGGAAAAAAATGGTGCGAATGCCCAACCATACATCATCAAAAGCAGCTGTAGATGTGTTCGGCTACAAGAAGGTGTGAACGTCCAACCAAAGTTTGTAAAAAGCAGTTAAGAAAAGGTTCGAATATCCAACCAAACATAATCAAAAGCGGGAGCAGAACTGTTCGACTGCAAGTAGGTGTGGATGTCAGATCCATCCATCCATCCATCATCTGCCGCTTATCCGGGGGTCGGGTCGCGGGGGCAGCAGCTTGAGCAGAGAAACCCAGACGTCTCTGTCCCCGGCCACTTCCTCCAGCTCTTCCGGGGGGACCCCGAGGCGTTCCCAGGCCAGCCGAGAGACATAGTCTCTCCAGCGTGTCCTGGGTCTTCCCCGGGGTCTCCTCCCAGTGGGACGTGCCCGGAACACCTCCCCAGGGAGGCGCCCAGGGGGCATCCTAACCAGATGCCCGAGCCACCTCATCTGACTCCTCTCAATGCGGAGGAGCAGCGGTTCTACTCCGAGCCCCTCCCGGATGACTGAGCTTTTCACCCTATCTCTAAGGGAGAGCCCAGACACCCTGCGGAGGAAACCCATTTCGCCCGCTTGTATTCGCGATCTTGTTCTTTCGGTCACTACCCACAACTCGTGACCATAGGTGAGGATGGGAACGTAGATTGACCAGTAAGTAGAGAGCTTCGCCTTCTGGCTCAGCTCCCTCTTCACAACGACGGGTCGGTGCAGAGCCCGCAACACTGCAGACGCCGCACCGATCCGCCCGTCAATCTCCCGCTCCATTCGTCCCTCACTCGTGAACAAGACCCCGAGATACTTGAACTCCTCCACTTGGGGAAGGATCTCATTCCCGACCCGGAGAGAGCATTCCACCCTTTTCCGGCTGAGAACCATAGTCTCGGATTTGGAGGTGCTGATTCTCATCCCAGCCGCTTCACACTCGGCTGCGAATCGCTCCAGTGAGAGCTGAAGGTCACGGCCTGACGACGCTAACAGAACCACATCATCTGCAAAAAGCAGAGACCCGATTCTGAGGTCGCCAAATCGGACACCCTCAACTCCCTGGCTGCGCCTAGAAATTCTGTCCATAAAAGTTAGGAACAGAATCGGTGACAAAGGGCAGCCCTGACGGAGTCCAACTCTCACGTATCCGACGTATCCGACTTACTGCCGGCAATGCGGACCAAACTCTGGCACCGGTCATACAGAGACCGAACGGACCCTATCAAGGGGTCCGGCACTCCATATTCCCGGAGCACCCCCCACAGGACTCCACGAGGGACACGGTCGAACGCTTTCTCCAAGTCCACAAAACACATGTAGACTGGTTGGGCGAACTCCCATGCACCCTCCAGGATCCTGCCGAGGGTATAGAGCTGGTCCACTGTTCCACGGCCAGGACGAAAGCCACACTGCATCTCCTGAATCCGAGGCTCGATTATCCGACGGATCCTCCTCTCCAATACCCCCGAATAGACCTTACCAGGGAGGCTGAGGAGTGTGATACCCCTATAGTTGGAACACACCCTCCGGTCCCCCTTTTTAAAGAGGGGGACCACCACCCCAATCTGCCAGTCCAGAGGCACTGTCCCCGATGTCCACGCGATGCTGCAGAGGCGTGTCAGCCAAGACAGCCCTACAACATCCAGAGCCTTGAGAAACTCAGGACGGACCTCATCCACCCCCGGGGCCTTGCCACCGAGGAGCTTTTTGACCACCTCGGCAACCTCAGCCCCAGAAATGGGAGGCCCCGTCTCCGAGCTCTCCGACTCTGCCTCTTCCGAGCACGTGTTGGTAGGATTGAGGAGTTCCTCGAAGTACTCCCCCCACCGACTCACAACATCCCTAGTTGAGGTCAGCAAAGCCCCGTCCCCACTGTAAACAGTGTTGACTGTGAGCCGCTTCCCCCCCCTGAGACGCCGGATGGTGGACCAGAATCTCTTCGAGGCCGTCCGGAAATCGTTCTCCATGGTCTCACCGAACTCCTCCCAGGCCCGAGTTTTTTTCTCAGCAACCGCCGAAGCCGCAGCCCGTCTGGCCTGTCGGTACCTATCAGCTGCTTCCAGGGTCCCACTGGCCAAAAAGGCCCGATAGGACTCCTTCTTCAGCTTGACGGCTTCCCTCACCACTGGTGTCCACCAGCAGGTTCGAGGGTTGCCGCCACGACAGGCACCGACCACCTTACGGCCACAACTCCGATCAGCTGCCTCGGCAATGGAGTCACGGAACATGGCCCATTCGGACTCAATGTCCCCCACCTCCCCCGGGATATGGTTGAAGCTCTGCCGGAGGTGGGAGTTAAAGCTCCTTCTGATGGGGGATTCTGACAAACGCTCCCAGCAGACCCTCACAATACGTTTGGGCCTGCCAGGTCTGATCGGCATCCTCCCCCACCAGCGGAGCCAACTCACCACCAGGTGGTGATCAGTTGACAGCTCCGCCCCTCTCTTCACCCGAGTGTCCAGGACATACGGCCGCAAGTCCGATGATACAACCACAAAGTCGATCATCGAACTGCGGCCAAGGATGTCCTGGTGCCAAGTGCACATATGGACACCCTTATGTCTGAACATGGTGTTCGTTATGGACAGTCCATGACCAGCACAGAAGTCCAACAACATAACACCACTCTGGTTCAGATCGGGGGGGCCGTTCCTCCCAATCACACCCCTCCAGGTCTCACTGTCATTGCCCACGTGAGCATTGAAGTCCCCCAGCAGAACGAGGGAGTCTCCGGTAGGAGCATTCTCCAGTGCCTCCCCCAGAGACTCCAAAAAGGGTGGGTACTCTGAACTGCTGTTTGGCGCATAGGCACAAACAACAGTCAGGACTCGTCCCCCCACCCGAAGGCGGAGGGAGGCTACCCTCTCGTTCACTGGGGTAAACCCCAATGTACTGGCACACAGCCGGGGGGCAATAAGTATGCCCACACCTGCTCTGCGCCTCTCACCACGGGCAACTCCAGAGTGGAAGAGAGTCCAACCCCTCTCAAGAGGACTGGTTCCAGAGCCCAAGCCGTGCGTCGAGGTGAGTCCGACTATATCTAGCCGGAACCGCTCAGCCTCGCGCACCAGCTCCGGCTCCTTCCCCAACAGAGAGGTGACATTCCACGTCCCAAGAGCTAGCTTCAGTAGCCGAGGATCAGACCGCCAAGGCCTCTGCCTTCGGCCGCTACCCAGCTCACATCGCACCCGACCCCCTTGGCCCCTCCCACGGGTGGTGAGCCCGTCGGAAGGGGGACCCACGTCATCATTTCGGGCTATGCCCGACCGAGCCCCATGGGCACAGACCCGGCCACCAGGCGCCCGCTGCGAGGCCCCACCCCCGGGCCTGGCTCCGGGGGGAGGCCCCGGTGTCCCATATCCGGGCAAGGGATCACGAGGTCCAAATTTTTTGTTCATCATAAGGGGTCTTTTGAGCTGTTCTTTGTCTGGTCCCTCATCTAGGATCTGCTTGCCTTGGGTGACCCTACCAGGGGCTTAAAGCCCCGAGCAACATAGCTCCCGGACTCATTGGGGCACGCAAACTCCCCCACCACGATAAGGTGACAGCTCAGGAGGGAGGGATGTCAGATCATAATTTGCAAAAAGCTGATGAGAAAGGGTGAGAATGCCCAACTATACACCATCAAGTGCGGGAGCGGAGTTGTTCGTCTGTGAGTAGGTGTGAATCTCCGACCATAATTGCTGAAAAATGTGTTAGAAAAGGTAAGAATGCCGGTCCATACATCATCAAAAGCGAGAGAAGTGGTGTTCTGCTGAAAGTAGGTGTGAATGTCCAGCCATAATTACTCACAAACGGGTAAGAAAAGGTAGTATTGCCAGACCATACATGATCAAAACAGGGAGCGGAGGTGGTTCAGCTGCAAGAAGGTGTGAATGTCTGACTAAAGTTCAAATATATTAACAAAAGCGAGAGGAGAAGTCTTCGGATGAGAGTGTTTGAGAATTTCCAACCATAATCTATAAAATGCGGTGAAAAAAAGGTGTTATAGAACACTAAAAGGTGGAGCGGAAGTGTTCGGCTGCAAGAAGGTGTGAATGTCCGACTATATTTGGTGAAAAGCATGTGAAGCAAGGTCTGAATGCCCAACCTTACATCATCAAAAGCGAGATCAGAGGTGTTTGGCTGCAAGAAGGCCATAGTTTGCCAAAAGCGGGTAAGGTGCGAATGACCGACTAAATATCAACAAAAGTGGGGGCGGAGGTCTTCGGATGCAAGTGGGTGTGAATATTCCACCATACAAGTATGGTGGAGAGGAAGCTATGAATTGCTGACCATTGTTTGCAAAAAGCGGGTGAGAAAAGGTGCGAATGTCCAACCATACATGATCAAAACAGGGAGCGGACGTGTTTGGCTGCGACAAGGTTTTAATGTCCACCCATAATTAATGAATAGCGGGCAACAAGTAGGTTCCAATGCCCAACCATACATCATCAAAAGCAGGAGTGGATGTGTTCGGCTACAAGAAGGTTTGAATGTCCGAGCATAGTTTGTAAAAAGCGGGTAAGAAAAGCTTCGAATGCCCGAACATACACCATCAAAAGACAGACCGGACGTGTTCCGCTGTAAGTAGGTGTGAATGCCCAACCATAGTTGGTAAAAAGAAGGTAAGAAAAGGTTCAAATATCCGACTGTACACAATCAATAGCGGGAGCGGATGTGTTCGGCTACAAGAAGGTGTGAAAGTCTCACCATGGTTTGTAAAAAGCGGGTAAGAAAAGGTGCGAATGCCCGACAATGTATGATCAAAAGAGGGAGCGGAGGTTTTCGGCTACAAGAAGGTCTGAATGTCCGACCAAAGTTTGTAAAAAGCGGGTAAGAAAGGTTTGAATGCCCGACTATACACCATCAAAAGCGGGAGCGGAGGTGTTGCACTGTAAGACGGTGTGAATGTCTGACCATAGTTTGTAAAAAGCAGTAGGTGTGAATGTCAGATCATAATTTGCAAAAAGCTGATGAGAAAGGGTGAGAATGCCCTACTATACACCATCAAATGCGAGAGCGGAGGTGTTTGTCTGTGAGTAGGTGTGAATGTCCCACCCTAGTTGCTGAAAAATGTGTTAGAAAAGGTAAGAATGCCAGCCCATACATCATCAAAAGCGGGAGTAGTGGTGTTCGGCTGCAAGAAGGTGTGAATATCCAGCCATAATTACTCACAAACGGGTAAGAAAAGGTAAGAATACCAAACCATAAATTATCAAAAGCGGCAGCAGAGATGTTCGGCTGGTATTTATAAATGTCTAGATAGATTTGAACAAAAAACAACGTAGTATTTTGCAGTAAAAGAAAGAAAGGTTCAGAAATCCGAGAAAAAGCTTTTCATGAGTTCTGCATGATTTGGGATTTTGCTTATAAAATGCATTCCTTCAATCAAACTATGGTAAAACGGCTTTTACCTTCATATTTATCAATGTCTAGATCGACTTCAACAAAGAACAACATTAGATTTTGCAGTAGAAGAAAGAGAGACACTGAAGGATCAGGAATCCGAGAATAAGCTTATTTTCATACGTTCTGCATGATTTGGGATTTTGCTATAAAATGAATTCCTTCACTCAAACTATGTTAAAACTGCTTTTACCTTCATATTTATCAATGTCTAGATCGACTTCAACAAAGAACAAAATTGTATATTGCAGTAGAAGAAAGAGCAACACTGAAGGAACAGGAATCCGAGAATAAGCTTACTTTCATACGTTCTGCATGATTTGGGATTTTATGTATAAAATGAATTCCTTCACTCAAACCAAGTGAAAACTTCTTTGTCCTTCATATTTATCAAGGTCTAGATCGACTTCAACAAAGAACAACATTGTATATTGCAGTAGAAGAAAGAGAGACACTGAAGGAACAGGAATCCGAGAATAAGCTTCTTTTCATACGTTCTGCATGATTTGGGATTTTGCTATAAAATGAATTCCTTCACTCAAACTATGTTAAAACTGCTTTTAACTTCATATTTATCAATGTCTAGATCGACTTCAACAAAGAACAACATTGTATATTGCAGTAGAAGAAAGAGCAACACTGAAGGAACAGGAATCCAAGAATAAGCTTATTTTCATACGTTCTGCATGATTTCGGATTTTCCTATAAAATGAATTGCTTTGCTCAAACCAAGTTAAAATTGCTTTGTCTTCATATTTATCAATGTCAAAGCAGTTTTAACATAGTTTGAGTGAAGGAATTCATTTTAAAACAAAATCTCAAAACATGCACAACACATGAAAAGCTTATTCTCGGATTCCTGATCCTTCAGTGTTGCTATTTGTTATATTGCAAAGTACAACGTGTTTTCTTTGTTTTGTTTAAATCTATCTCGACATTGATAAATATGGAAGGACAAAGCAGGTTTAACTTGGTTTGAGCAAAGCAATTCATTTTGTAGCAAAATCCGAAATCGTGAAGAACTCATGAAAGCAAGCTTATACTCGGATTCCTGAAACTTTTAGATCTTAGATTTGCTCTTTCTTTTACTGCAAAGTACGTTGGGGTTTTTTTTTGTTTAAATCTTTCTAGACAAGGTAAATATGAAGGACAAATCAGTTTTAACATAGTTTGAGTGAAGGAATGCATTTTATAAGCAAAATCCCAAATCATGCAAAACTAACGAAAAGCTTTTTCTCGCTTTTCACTGCTTTTTACAAACTGGTCGGACGTTCACACCTTCTTGCAGCCGAACAATTCCGCTTCCACTTTTGATGGTGTATATTCGGGCATTCAAACCTTTTCTTACCCGCTTTTTACAAACCATGGTCGGACTTTCACACCTTCTTGCAGCCGAACACCACCTCTCCCGCTTTTGATGATGTATGGTCCAGCATTCTTACCTTTTCTAACACATTTTTCAGCAATTATGGTCGGACATTCACACCTACTCACAGCCAAACACTTCCGCTCCCGCATTTGATGGTGTTTAGTCAGGCATTCTCACCCTTTCTCATCAACTTTTTGCATATGATCTGATATTCACACCTACTTGCAGTCGAACACCTCTGCTTCCGCTTTTGATGGTACATATTTGGGCATTCGAACCTTTTGTTACCCGCTTTTTACATACCATGGGTGGACTTTCACACCTTCTTGTAGCCGAACAACTCTGCTCCCGCTATTGATTGTGTACAGTCGCGCTTTTTACCAACTATGGTCGGACATTCACACCTTCTTACAGCGGAACACGTCCGCTCCCTCTTTTGATGGTGTATGTTCGGGCATTCGAACCTTTTCTTACCTGCTTTTTACAAACCATGGTCGGACTTTCACACCTTCTTGTAGCCGAACACCTCCGCTCCCTCTTTTGATCATACATTGTTGGGCATTCGCACCTTGTCTTACCCGCTTTTTACAAACTATAGTCAGACATTCACACGTTGCAGCTGAACCACCTCCGCTCCCTGTTTTGATCATGTATGGTCTGGCAATACTAGCTTTTCTTACCCGTTTGTGAGTAATTATAGCTGGACATTCACACCTACTTGCAGTCGAACAGCTCTGCTCCCGCTTTTGATTTTGTTTGGTTGGATATTCGACGCTTTTCTTAACTGCTTTTTACAAACTTTGGTCGGACGTTCAAACCTTCTTGCAACCGAACACCTCCGCTTCCGCTTTTGATGGTATATATTCGGGAATTCGAACCTTTTCTTACCCGCTTTTTACAAACCATGGTCGGACTTTCACACCTTCTTGTAGCCGAACAACTCCACTCACGCTATTGATTGTGTACAGTCGGGTAGTTTAACCTTTTCTTACCCGCTTTTTACCAACTATGGTTGGACATTCACACCGTCTTACAGCGGAACACCTCCGCTTCCGCTTTTGATGGTGTATAGTCGGGCATTCGAACCTTTTCTTACCCGCTTTTTACAAACTATGGTCGGACATTCAATCCTTCTTGTAGCCGAAAAGCTCCGCTCCCTCTTTTGATCATACATTGTCGGGCATTTGCAACTTTTCTTACCCGCTTTTTACAAACCATGGTCGGACTGTCACACCTTCTTGTAGCTGAACACATCCGCTCCCACTATTGATTGTGTACAGTCAGGTTTTTTAACGTTTTCTTACCCGCTTCTTACCAACTCTGGTCGGACATTCACACCTTCTTAAAGCGGAACACGTCCGCTCCCTCTTTTGATGGTGTATGTTTGGGCATTCGAACCTTTTCTTACCCGCTTTTTACAAACTATGCTCGGACATTCAAACCTTCTTGTAGCCGAACACATCCACTCCTGCTTTTGATGATGTGTGGTTGGGCATTCGAACCTACTTCTTGCCCGCTTTTCATTAATTATGGGTGGACATTCACACCTTGTCGCAGCCAAACACCTCCGCTCCCTGTTTTGATCATGTATGGTTGGACATTCGCACCTTTTCTCAACCGCTTTTTGCAAACTATGGTCAGCAATTCACAGCTTCCTCTCCACCATACTTGTATGGTGGAAGATTCACACCCACTTGCATCCGAAGACCTCCGCCCCCACTTTTGTTGATATTTAGTCGGTCATTCGCACCTTACCCGCTTTTGGCAAACTATGGCCTTCTTGCAGCCAAACACCTCTGATCTCGCTTTTGATGATGTAAGGTTGGGCATTCAGACCTTGCTTCCCCTGCTTTTCACCAAATATAGTCGGACATTCACACCTTCTTGCAGCCGAACACTTCCGCTCCACCTTTAAGTGTTCTATAACACCTTTTTTTCACCGCATTTTATAGATTATGGTTGGAAATTCTCAACCATTGTCATCCGAAGACCTCTCCTCCCGCTTTTGTTAATATATTTGAACTTTAGTCGGACATTCACACCTTCTTGCAGCTGAACCACCTCCGCTCCCTGTTTTGATCATGTATGGTCTGGCAATACTACCTTTTCTTACCCGTTTGTGAGTAATTATGGCTGGACATTCACACCTACTTTCAGCAGAACACCACCTCTCTCGCTTTTGATGATGTATGGACCGGCATTCTTACCTTTTCTAACACATTTTTCAGCAATTATGGTCGGACATTCCCACCTACTCAGAGCCGAACACCTCCGCTCCCGCATTTGATGGTGTATAGTCGGGCATTCTCACTCTTTCTCATCAGCTTTTTGCAAATTATGATCTGATATTCACAGCTGCTTTTGATAATGTATGGTTGGGCATTCGCACCTTTTTTTACCCATTTTTCAGGAATTATGGGTGGACATTCACACCGTCTTTCAGCTGAAAACATCCTCTCCCGCTTATGATCATGTGCGGTTTGATATTCGAAAATTTTCTTTCATGTTTTAAAGAAATTATTGATGGACATTCAGACCTTCTTGCAGCTGAACCCCTCTGCTCGCGCTTTTGATGGTGTATAGTAGGGCTTTCGAGCCTTTTCTTCCCGTTTTTTACAAATTATGGTTGGACATTCAGACCTTCTTGCAACCTAACACCTCCGCTCCCTGTTTTGATCATACATTGTCTGGCATTCGCACCTTGTCTTACGCGCTTTTTACAAACTTTAGTCGGACATTCAGACCTTCTTGCAGCTGAACCACCTCCGCTCCCTGTTTTGATCATGTATGGTCTGGCAATACTACCTTTTCTTACCCGTTTGTGAGTAATTTTGGCTGGACATTCACACCTACTCAAAGCCGAACAACTCCGCTACCGCATTTGATGGTGTATAGTCGGGCATTCTCACCCTTTCTCATCAGCTTTTTGCAAATTATGATCTGACATTCACACCTACTTGCAGTCGAACAGCTCTGCTCCCGCTTTTGATTATGTTTAGTTGGATATTCGAACCTTTTCTTAACTGCTTTTTACAAACTTTGTTCGGAGGTACACGTCTTCTTGAAGCCGAACACCTCCGCTTCCGCTTTTGATGGTGTATAGTCGGGCTTTCGAGCCTTTTCTTACCTGGTTTTTAGAAATTATGGTTGGACATTCAGACCTTGCAGCCGAACACCTCCGCTCCCTCTTTTGATCATACATTGTCGGTTATTCGCACCTTGTCTTACCCGCTTTTTGCAAACTATAGTCAGACATTCACACGTTGCAGCTGAACCACCTCTGCTCCCTGTTTTGATTATGTATGGTCTGGCAATACTACCTTTTCTTACCCGGTTGTGAGTAATTATGGCTGGACATTCACACCTACTTGCAGTCGAACAGCTCTGCTCCCGCTTTTGATTATGTTTGGTTGGATATTCGAACCTTTTCTTAACTGCTTTTTACAAACTTTGGTCGGACGTTCACACCTTCTTGCAGCCGAACACCTCCGCTTCCGCTTTTGATAGTATATATTCGGGCATTCGAACCTTTTGTTACCCGCTTTTTACAAACCATGGGTGGACTTTCACACCTTCTTGTACCCGAACAACCCTGCTCCCGCTATTGGTGGTGTACAGTCGGGTATTTTAACCTTTTCTTACCCGCTTTTTACAAACTATGGTCGGACATTCACACCTTCTTACAGCGGAACACGTCTGCTCCACCTTTTAGTGTTCTATCACACCTTTTTTTCACCGCATTTTATGGATTATGGTTGGAAATTCTCAACCACTCTCATCCGAAGACCTCTCCTCCCGCTTTTGTGAATATATTTGAACTTTAGTCGGACATTCACACCTTCTTGCAGCTGAACCACCTCCGCTCCCTGTTTTGATCATGTATGATCTGGCAATACTACATTTTCTTACCTGTTTGTGAGTAATTATGGCTGGACATTCACACCTACTTTCAGCAGAACACCACCTCTCTCGCTTTTGATGATGTATGGACCGGCATTCTTACCTTTTCTAACACATTTTTCAGCAATTATGGTCGGAGATTCACACCTACTAACAGACGAACAACTCCGCTCCCGCATTTGATGGTGTATAGTTGTTGTTTTGCAAATTATGATCTGACATTCACACTTACTTGCAGTCGAACAGTTCTGCTCCCGCTTTTGATTATGTTTGGTTGGATATTCGAAACTTTTCTTAACTGCTTTTTACAAACTTTGGTTGGACGTTCAAACCCTCTTGTAGCCGAACACATCCACAGCTGCTTTTGATGATGTATGGTTGGGTATTCGCACCTTTTTTTTACCCATTTTTCAGTAATTATGGGTGGACATTCACACCTTCTTGCAGCTGAACACCTCCTCTCCCACTTATGATCATGTGCGGTTTGATTTTCAAAATTTTTACTTTAATTTTTTCTAGCAATTATTGATGGACATTCAGACCTTCTTGCAGCTGAACAAGTCCGCTCCCTCTTTTGATCATAAATTGTCGGGCATTCGAACCTTTTCTTACCCGCTTTTTACAAAACTTGGTCGGACTTTCACACTTTTTAGTAGCCGAACAACTCCGCTCCCGCTATTGATTGTGTACAGTCGGGTATTTTAACCTTTTCTTACCCGCTTTTTACCAACTATGGTCGGACATTCATAACTTCTTACAACGGAACACCTCCGCTCCTTATTTTGATGATGTATGGTTGGGCATTCAAACCTACTTGTTGCCCGCTTTTCATTAATTATGGGTGGACATTCACACCTTGTCGCAGCCAAACACCTCCGCTCCCTGTTTTGATGGTGTATAATGGTGGACATTCGCACCTTTTCTCACCCGCTTTTTACTATGGTCGGCCATTCACAGCTTCCTCTCCACCATACTTGTATGGTGGGATATTCACACCCACTTGCATCCGAAGACCTCCGCCCCCACTTTTGTTGATATTTAGTCGGTCATTCGCACCTTACCCGCTTTTGGCAAACTATGGCCTTCTTGCAGCCAAACACCTGATCTCGCTTTTGATGATGTAAGGTTGGGCATTCAGACCTTGCTTCACCTACTTTTCACCAAATATAGTCGGACATTCACACCTTCTTGCAGCCGAACACTTCCGCTCCACTTTTAAGTGTTCTATGTAGCATTCACACCTTTTTCTTCACCGCATTTTATAGATTATGGTTGGAAATTCTCACCCACTCTCATCCGAAGACCTCTCCTCCCGCTTTTGTTAATGTATAGTCGGGCATGAGAACCTTTTCTTACCCGCTTTTTACAAATTATGGTTGGACATTCACACCTACTTGCAGCCGAATACTGATACTGATCCTCCCGTAATAAAATGGTCGGATCTTATCAAACACACTTTGTTTCTTGTGACAATCAAGTCAGCGAAACAGCGTATACACGTCAAGACACTGAATCAAGTTTGCCACAAGAACTCATAAGTTTGGCAGTATTGCTCTGCCGTCAGCAATCATACACCCATTTTATTTTCGTGAGACATGTGCAGGCACCTGTTCATCTACTGTTCTATCACTATGAATTAGTTTATCTATTATCAATAAGGATACTTCTACAACTACTATCAAAGTATGTCCGGACTTCTTATGTTGTCAGTTGCTATATATGAATAAGTGGGTAGCTACTGACAAGCATTAAGCATGTCACACAGCCCAAACATATAACATTTCAGGACACACCACACAGTTAACAACCACAGTGAAGCGTGTCAAAGCCCAAACATGTAACATTCAACGGGACACTTACACAACACATTCAAATCAAACAGTCAGACAACATACAAGAACATATACCCCAGCCGGCATTGCTCCCTGCCTATTTTCCTACAGCTCACTATGTGTGCGCACACCTTTATTCACAAACTCTTCAACTTATACTCTTTTACCGAAGCTGCTACAGCTCGATTGGCCGAATACCCTTAGATCCTATTTCGGTGAATTTGACATCTGCCTTACATGTAACAGATTAGCGGTTTAGCAGTTTTAATTTAGTTTGAGTGAAGGAATTCATTTTATAGCAAAATCCCAAATCGTGAAGAACTCATGAAAGTAAGCTTATTCTCGGATTCATGAAACTTTAGATTTGCTCTGTCTTTTACTGCAAAGTACAACGTTGTTTTTTTTGTTTAAATCTTTCTAGACATGGTAAATATGAAGGACAAAGCAGTTTTAACATAGTTTGAGTGAAGGAATTCATTTTATAGATAAAATCCCAAGAGTCTGCTGAGAAACAAGAATGAATGCGAAGTAGACTTTAACACGGCTCTAGGAGCGAGCCGAGTGTGGGCTAACCGGGAGAATTGCTTGAAAGAAACGCGACACCGAATGAGCGGTCAGAACAAAGCCTCAATATGGTTTTCCCGTGGTGTTTTTGTTGCTGCCTTGTCTTTTGCACAGAGTAAAAGACAAGGCAGCCATCGAATAGGGCCCGATTGTTCCTACTTGGTCAGCCGAGGAGCAAGGGGGGGAGCAAGCGTCTCAACCAAGCAAAGCTCACCATGGGGAAGGTGGCTATGCCAACTAGCCTGATGCCCTGCTCCCGCAGTGACGGATAATCGTACTCTGGTTTCTCTTCATAACGTACAAGTCTTTCGCCTTTTACTAAAGACTTCCGTGGAAAGCAGCACTAATGAGTTGTTTCTATTTTTGGCAGGCATTACCTTTGCGGGTGAAGCCCTTTCCGTCTGTGCAAAAGAAATCTTGTTACTGTGCAGAGTGACTTCTCTGAGTAGAGTCGCCTTACTTGTTGCAACTGTGCCGATGTTTGAAGCTGGAGTGCAACGTTGTTGCTTGGATGGTGCTTGCTGGAGCATGCGGGAGTGCAAAGTTATACCATTTAAAAGGGCTGAAGAGTGCTCAGTGCAGCGGGTGGGCGGAGGTGCAAAGTGACACTCTGGCCACCTATGGCCATAAAAAGAACACCGCTACAAGTGCGCATTGTGCCAGGAAGGGCCCTCGGACGTGAACCAGTGGACAGTTATCGCTTCTCGGCCTTTTGGCTAAGATCAAGTGTAGTACCTGTTCTTATCAGTTTAATATCTGATATGGCCTTTGTACGAGGACTACATATTAAATGGATTTTTAGCAATAGGAGTTGAAAAAGGAGCTTTCTCCGTTCACTCCAAGCATCGACCCGGTACTGCAGTGCCGCTGGGAACGGTGCGCTCTTCTCTGCTCTTGTGAAAAAGCAAACAGTGGTGCAGGATGGAAGTTTCAGGGAGCCCAAGATGAAACTTTCTTTTAGTCTGCTGAGAAAAGAGAGTGAATGCGAAGTAGACTTTAACACACCTCTGGGGGCGAGCCGAGTGCGGGCTAACCGGGAGAATTACTTGAAAGAAACGCGACACTGAATGAGCGGTCAGAACAAAGCCTCAATACGGTGTTCCCGTGGTGTTTGTGGCTGCCTTGTCTTTTGCACAGAGTAAAAGACAAGGCAGCCATCGAATAGGGCCCGATTTTTCCTACTTGGTCAGCCGAGGAGCAAGGAGGGGGAGCAAGCGTCTCAACCAAGCAAAGCTCACCATGGGGAAGGTGGCTATGCCAACTAGCCTGATGCCCTGCTCCCGCAGTGACGGATAATCGTACTCTGGTTTCTCTTCATAACGTACAAGTCTTTCGCCTTTTACTAAAGACTTCCGTGGAAAGCAGCACTAATGAGTTGTTTCTATTTTTGGCAGGCTTTACCTTTGCGGGTGAAGCCCTTTCCGTCTGTGCAAAAGAAATCTTGTTACTGTGCAGAGTGACTTCTCTGAGTAGAGTCGCCTTACTTGTTGCGACTGTGCCGATGTTTGAAGCTGGAGTGCAACGTTGTTGCTTGAATGGTGCTTGCTGGAGCGTGCGGGAGTGCAAAGTTATACCATTTAAAAGGGCTGAAGAGTGCTCAGTGCAGCGGGTGGGCGGAGGTGCAAAGTGACACTCTGGCCACCTCTGGCCATAAAAAGAACACCGCTACAAGTGCGCATTGTGCCAGGAAGGGCCCTCGGACGTGAACCAGTGGACAGTTATCGCTTCTCGGCCTTTTGGCTAAGATCAAGTGTAGTACCTGTTCTTATCAGTTTAATATCTGATATGGCCTTTGTACGAGGACTACATATTAAATGGATTTTTAGCAATAGGAGTTGAAAAAGGAGCTTGCTCCGTTCACTCCAAGCATCGACCCGGTACTGCAGTGCCGCTGGGAACGGTGCGCTCTTCTCTGCTCTTGTGAAAAAGCAAACAGTGGTGCAGGATGGAAGTTTCAGGGAGCCCAAGATGAAACTTTCTTTTAGTCTGCTGAGAAAAGAGAGTGAATGCGAAGTAGACTTTAACACAGCTCTGGGGGTGAGCCGAGTGCGGGCTAACCGGGAGAATTGCTTGAAAGAAACGCGACACTGAATGAGCGGTCAGAACAAAGCCTCAATACGGTTTTCCCGTGGTGTTTTTGTTGCTGCCTTGTCTTTTGCACAGAGTAAAAGACAAGGCAGCCATCGAATAGGGCCCGATTGTTCCTACTTGGTCAGCCGAGGAGCAAGGGGGGGAGCAAGCGTCTCAACCAAGCAAAGCTCACCATGGGGAAGGTGGCTATGCCAACTAGCCTGATGCCCTGCTCCCGCAGTGACGGATAATCGTACTCTGGTTTCTCTTCATATCGTACAAGTCTTTCGCCTTTTACTAAAGACTTCCGTTGAAAGCAGCACTAATGAGTTGTTTCTATTTTTGGCAGGCATTACCTTTGCGGGTGAAGCCCTTTCCGTCTGTGCAAAAGAAATCTTGTTACTGTGCAGAGTGACTTCTCTGAGTAGAGTCGCCTTACTTGTTGCAACTGTGCCGATGTTTGAAGCTGGAGTGCAACGTTGTTGCTTGGATGGTGCTTGCTGGAGCGTGCGGGAGTGCAAAGTTATACCATTTAAAAGGGCTGAAGAGTGCTCAGTGCAGCGGGTGGGCGGAGGTGCAAAGTGACACTCTGGCCACCTATGGCCATAAAAAGAACACCGCTACAAGTGCGCATTGTGCCAGGAAGGGCCCTCGGACGTGAACCAGTGGACAGTTATCGCTTCTCGGCCTTTTGGCTAAGATCAAGTGTAGTACCTGTTCTTATCAGTTTAATATCTGATATGGCCTTTGTACGAGGACTACATATTAAATGGATTTTTAGCAATAGGAGTTGAAAAAGGAGCTTGCTCCGTTCACTCCAAGCATCGACCCGGTACTGCAGTGCCGCTGGGAACGGTGCGCTCTTCTCTGCTCTTGTGAAAAAGCAAACAGTGGTGCAGGATGGAAGTTTCAGGGAGCCCAAGATGAAACTTTCTTTTAGTCTGCTGAGAAAAGAGAGTGAATGCGAAGTAGACTTTAACACAGCTCTGGGGGCGAGCCGAGTGCGGGCTAACCGGGAGAATTACTTGAAAGAAACGCGACACTGAATGAGCGGTCAGAACAAAGCCTCAATACGGTGTTCCCGTGGTGTTTGTGGCTGCCTTGTCTTTTGCACAGAGTAAAAGACAAGGCAGCCATCGAATAGGGCCCGATTTTTCCTACTTGGTCAGCCGAGGAGCAAGGAGGGGGAGCAAGCGTCTCAACCAAGCAAAGCTCACCATGGGGAAGGTGGCTATGCCAACTAGCCTGATGCCCTGCTCCCGCAGTGACGGATAATCGTACTCTGGTTTCTCTTCATAACGTACAAGTCTTTCGCCTTTTACTAAAGACTTCCGTGGAAAGCAGCACTAATGAGTTGTTTCTATTTTTGGCAGGCTTTACCTTTGCGGGTGAAGCCCTTTCCGTCTGTGCAAAAGAAATCTTGTTACTGTGCAGAGTGACTTCTCTGAGTAGAGTCGCCTTACTTGTTGCGACTGTGCCGATGTTTGAAGCTGGAGTGCAACGTTGTTGCTTGGATGGTGCTTGCTGGAGCGTGCGGGAGTGCAAAGTTATACCATTTAAAAGGGCTGAAGAGTGCTCAGTGCAGCGGGTGGGCGGAGGTGCAAAGTGACACTCTGGCCACCTCTGGCCATAAAAAGAACACCGCTACAAGTGCGCATTGTGCCAGGAAGGGCCCTCGGACGTGAACCAGTGGACAGTTATCGCTTCTCGGCCTTTTGGCTAAGATCAAGTGTAGTACCTGTTCTTATCAGTTTAATATCTGATATGGCCTTTGTACGAGGACTACATATTAAATGGATTTTTAGCAATAGGAGTTGAAAAAGGAGCTTGCTCCGTTCACTCCAAGCATCGACCCAGTACTGCAGTGCCGCTGGGAACGGTGCGCTCTTCTCTGCTCTTGTGAAAAAGCAAACAGTGGTGCAGGATGGAAGTTTCAGGGAGCCCAAGATGAAACTTTCTTTTAGTCTGCTGAGAAAAGAGAGTGAATGCGAAGTAGACTTTAACACAGCTCTGGGGGCGAGCCGAGTGCGGGCTAACCGGGAGAATTGCTTGAAAGAAACGCGACACTGAATGAGCGGTCAGAACAAAGCCTCAATACGGTGTTCCCGTGGTGTTTGTGGCTGCCTTGTCTTTTGCACAGAGTAAAAGACAAGGCAGCCATCGAATAGGGCCCGATTTTTCCTACTTGGTCAGCCGAGGAGCAAGGAGGGGGAGCAAGCGTCTCAACCAAGCAAAGCTCACCATGGGGAAGGTGGCTATGCCAACTAGCCTGATGCCCTGCTCCCGCAGTGACAGATAATCGTACTCTGGTTTCTCTTCATAATGTACAAGTCTTTCGCCTTTTACTAAAGACTTCCGTGGAGAGCAGCACTAATGAGTTGTTGCTATTTTTGGCAGGCTTTACCTTTGCGGGTGAAGCCCTTTCTGTCTGTGCAAAAGAAATCTTGTTACTGTGCAGAGTGACTTCTCTGAGTAGAGTTGCCTTACTTGTTGCGACTGTGCCGATGTTTGAAGCTGGAGTGCAAAGTTGTTGCTTGAATGGTGCTCGCTGGAGCGTGCGGGAGTGCAAAGTTATACCATTTAAAAGGGCTGAAGAGTGCTCAGTGCAGCGGGTGGGCGGAGATGCAAAGTGACACTCTGGCCACCTCGAAAACCGAGGTTACATCCAGTACCAGGGGCAGCCCAAGCTCTGCCGCAAGTGTGGTGAGCATGGGCACCTGGTTGAGGCTTGTACCAAGGTGATATGTGGGAAGTGCAGAGAAATTGGGGACACTTTTGGAGAGTGTCCAAATGGCAGGAAATGTAATCTCTGTGGAGAATTAAATCACCTCTTCTGAGATTGCCCTAAATCTTTTGCCAACAAATTAAAGACGGTAAAGCCACAGTCAAGCCAACAAAGAGAAGGACCAGAGGTGGCAGTTGGTGAACAAAGTGAAGAGGTTGACCCAATAAATTCAAACTTCCCGCTAAAAGCTTGGATTGGAAGTGAGGAGCAAAAAGGAGAGGGGCCTGTAGAGGCCTCACCACTCAGTGCTGAAGTCTGTGAGAATTCACAGGCAGAGGGTGGAGCTACGCTAAATGAGGAGGAAGAGCAGACAGGTGAGTCTAGTGAAGGTACTCACCTCCCCGAAGGTCAACAGCCGAGGAGGACCTTTTAGAAGATTACTCACAAACGGGTAAGAAATGGTAGTATTGCCAGACAATACATGATCAAAACAGGGAGCGGAGGTGGTTCAGCTGCAAGGTGTGAATTTCTGACTAAAGTTTGTAAAAAGCGCGTAAGACTAGGTGCGAATGCCCAACAATGTATGATCAAAAGAGGGAGCGGAGGTTTTCGGCTGCAAGGTCTGAATGTCCAACCATAATTTCTAAAAACCGGGGAAGAAAAGGCTCGAAAGCCCGACTATACACCATCAAAAGCGGGAGCGGAGGTGTTCAGCTGCAAGAAGGTCTGAATGTCCACCAATAATTACTGAAAAATGGTTAAGAAAAGGTGCGAATGCCCAACCATACATCATCAAAAGCAGGAGTGGATGTGTTCGGCTACAAGAAGGTTTGAATGTCCGACCATAGTTTTTAAAAGGCGGGTAAGAAAAGGTTCGAATGCCCGAACATACACCATCAAAAGAGGGAGCGGAGGTGTTCCGCTGTAAGAAGGTGTGAATGTCCGACCATAGTTGGTAAAAAGCGGGTAAGAAAAGGTTAAAATGCCCGACTGTACACCATCAAAAGCGGAAGCGGAGGTGTTCGGCTTCAAGAAGACGTGAACCTCCGAACAAAGTTTGTAAAAAGCAGTTAAGAAAAGGTTCGAATATCCAACCAAACATAATCAAAAGCGGGAGCAGAGCTTTTCGACTGCAAGTAGGTGTGAATGTCAGATCATAATTTGCAAAAAGCTGATGAGAAAGGGTGAGAATGCCCGACTATACACCATCAAATGCGGTAGCGGATATGTTCGGTTGTGAGTAGGTGTGAATGTCCAGCCAAAATTACTCACAAACGGGTAAGAAAAGGTAGTATTGCCAGACCATACATGATCAAAACAGGGAGCGGAGGTGGTTCAGCTGCAAGAAGGTCTGAATGTCCGACTAAAGTTTGTAAAAAGCGGGTAAGACAAGGTGCGAATGCCCGACTATACACCATCAAAAGCGCGAGCAGAGGGGTTCAGCTGCAAGAAGGTCTGAATGTCCATCAATAATTTCTTTAAAACATGAAAGAAAATTTTCGAATATCAAACCGCACATGATCATAAGCGGGAGAGGAGGTGTTCAGCTGCAAGACGGTGTGAATGTCCACCCATAATTCCTGAAAAATGGGTAAAAAAAGGTGCCAATGCCCAACCATACATTATCAAAAGCAGGTCTGAATGTCAGATCATAATTTGCAAAAAGCTGATGAGAAAGGGTGACAATGCCCGACTCTACACCATCAAATGCGGGAGCGGAGGTGTTCGGCTCTGAGTAGGTGTGAATGTCCGACCATAAGTGCTGAAAAATGTATTAGAAAAGGTAAGAATGCCGGACCATACATCATCAAAAGCGAAAAGGTAAGAATGCCCGACAATGTATGATCAAAAGAGGGAGCGGAGGTGTTCGGCTGCAAGGTCTGAATGTCCAACCATAATTTCTAAAAACCGGGTAAGAAAAGGCTCGAAAGCCCGACTATACACCATCAAAAGCGGGAGCGGAGGTGTTCAGCTGCAAGAAGGTGTGAATGTTCGACTAAAGTTTGTAAAAAGCTGGTAAGACAAGGTGCGAATGCCCGACAATGTATGATCAAAAGCGGGAGCGGAGGTGTTCAGCTGCAAGAAGGTCTGAATGTCCATCAATAATTGCTAGAAAAAATTAAAGTAAAAATTTCGAAAATCATTCCGCACATGATCATAAGTGGGAGAGGAGGTGTTCAGCTGCAAGAAGGTGTGAATGTCCACCCATAATTCCTGAAAAATGGATAAAAAAAAGATGCGAATGCCCAACCATACATCATCAAAAGCAGCTCTGGATGTGTTCGGCTACAAGAAGGTGTGAACGTCCAACCAAAGTTTGTAAAAAGCAGTTAAGAAAAGGTTCGAATATCCAACCAAACATAATCAAAAGCGGGAGCAGAACTCTTCGACTGCAAGTAGGTGTGGATGTCAGATCATAATTTGCAAAAAGCTGATGAGAAAGGGTGAGAATGCCCGACTATACACCATCAAATGCGGGAGCGGAGTTGTTTGTCTGTGAGTAGGTGTGAATCTGCGACCATAATTGCTGAAAAATGTGTTAGAAAAGGTAAGAATGCCGGTCCATACATCATCAAAAGCGAGAGAGGTGGTGTTCTGCTGAAATTGGTGTGAATGTCCAGCCATAATTACTCACAAACGGGTAAGAAAAGGTAGTATTGCCAGACCATACATGATCAAAACAGGGAGCGGAGGTGGTTCAGCTGCAACGTGTGAATGTCTGACTATAGTTTGTAAAAAGCGGGTAAGACAAGGTGCGAATGCCCGACAATGTATAATCAAAAGAGGGAGCGGAGGTGTTCGGCTGCAAGGTCTGAATGTCCAACCATAATTTCTAAAAAACGGGTAAGAAAAGGCTCGAAAGCCCGACTTTACACCATCAATAGCGGGAGCGGAGGTGTTCAGCTGCAAGAAGGTGTGAATGTTCGACTAAAGTTTGTAAAAATCTGGTAAGACAAGGTGCGAATGCCCGACAATGTATGATCAAAAGCGGGAGCGGAGGTGTTCAGCTGCAAGAAGGTCTGAATGTCCATCAATAATTGCTAGAAAAAATTAAAGTAAAAATTTCGAAAATCAAACCGCACATGATCATAAGTGGGAGAGGAGGTGTTCAGCTGCAAGAAGGTGTGAATGTCCACCCATAATTCCTGAAAAATGGGTAAAAAAAAGGTGCGAATACCCAACCATACATCATCAAAAGCAGGTGTTAATGTCAGATCATAATTTGCAAAAAGCTGATGAGAAAGGGTGAGAATGCCCGACTATACACCATCAAATGCGGGAGCGGAGTTGTTTGTCTGTGAGTAGGTGTGAATCTCCGACCATAATTGCTGAAAAATGTGTTAGAAAAGGTAAGAATGCCGGTCCATACATCATCAAAAGCGAGAGAGGTGGTGTTCTGCTGAAAGTAGGTGTGAATGTCCAGCCATAATTACTCACAAACGGGTAAGAAAAAGTAGTATTGCCAGACCATACATGATCAAAACAGGGAGCGGAGGTGGTTCAGCTGCAAGAAGGTGTGAATGTCTGACTAAAGTTCAAATATATTAACAAAAGCGGGAGGAGAGGTCTTCGGATAGAGTGGTTGAGAATTTCCAACCATAATCTATAAAATGCGGTGAAAAAAAGGTGTGATAGAACACTAAAAGGTGGAGCGGAAGTGTTCGGCTGCAAGAAGGTGTGAATGTCCGACTATATTTGGTGAAAAGCAGGTGAAGCAAGGTCTGAATGCCCAACCTTACATCATCAAAAGCGAGATCAGAGGTGTTTGGCTGCAAGAAGGCCATAGTTTGCCAAAAGCGGGTAAGGTGCGAATGACCGACTAAATATCAACAAAAGTGGGGGCGGAGGTCTTCGGATGCAAGTGGGTGTGAATATCCCACCATACAAGTATGGTGGAGAGGAAGCTGTGAATTGCTGACCATAGTTTGCAAAAAGCGGGTGAGAAAAGGTGCGAATGTCCAACCATACACCATCAAAACAGGGAGCGGAGGTGTTTGGCTGCGACAAGGTGTGAATGTCCACCCATAATTAATGAAAAGCGGGCAAGAAGTAGGTTCGAATGCCCAACCACTCATCATCAAAAGCAGGAGTGGATGTGTTCGGCTATAAGAAGGTTTGAATGTCCGAGCATAATTTGTAAAAAGCGGGTAAGAAAAGGTTCGAATGCCTGAACATACACCATCAAAAGAGGGAGCGGAGGTGTTCCGCTGTAAGAAGGTGTGAATGTCCGACCAGAGTTGGTAAAAAGCGGGTAAGAAAAGGTTAAAAAACCCGACTGTACACAATCAATAGCGGGAGCAGATGTGTTTGGCTACAAGAAGGTGTGACAGTCCGACCATGGTTTGTAAAAAGCGGGTAAGAAAAGGTGCAAATGCCCGACAATGTATGATCAAAAGAGGGAGCGGAGCTTTTCGGCTACAAGAAGGTTTGAATGTCCGACCATAGTTTGTAAAAAGCGGGTAAGAAAAGGTTCGAATGCCCGACTATACACCATCAAAAGCGGAAGCGGAGGTGTTCCGCTGTAGACGGTGTGAATGTCCGACCATAGTTGTTAAAAAGCGGGTAAGAAAAGGTTAAACTACCCTACTGTACACAATCAATAGCGGGAGTGGAGTTGTTTGGCTACAAGAAGGTGTGAAAGTCCGACCATGGTTTGTAAAAAACGGGTAAGAAAAGGTTCGAATTCCCGAATATATACCATCAAAAGCGGAAGCGGAGGTGTTCGGTTGCAAGAAGGTGTGAACGTCCGACCAAAGTTTGTAAAAAGCAGTTAAGAAAAGGTTCGAATATCCAACCAAACAAAATCAAAAGCAGGAGCAGAGCTGTTCGACTGCAAGTAGGTGTGAATGTCCAGCCATAATTACTCACAAACGGGTAAGAAAAGGTAGTATTGCCACTCCATACATAATCAAAACAGGGAGCGGAGGTGGTTCTGCTGCAACGTGTGAATGTCTGACTATAGTTTGTAAAAAGCGGGTAAGACAAGGTGCGAATGCCCGACAATGTATGATCAAAAGAGGGAGCGGAGGTGTTCGGCTGCAAGGTCTGAATATCCAACCATAATTTCTAAAAACCGGGTAAGAAAAGGCTCGAAAGCCCGACTTTACACCATCAAAAGCGGGAGCGGAGGTGTTCAGCTGCAAGAAGGTGTGAATGTTCGACTAAAGTTTGTAAAAATCTGGTAAGACAAGGTATGAATGTCCGACAATGTATGATCAAAAGCGGGAGCGGAGGTGTTCAGCTGCAAGCAGGTCTGAATGTCCATCAATAATTGCTAGAAAACATGAAAGTAAAAATTTCTAAAATCAAACCACACATGATCATAAGTGGGAGAGGAGGTGTTCAGCTGCAAGAAGGTGTGAATGTCCACCCATAATTGCTGAAAAATGGGTAAAAAAAAAGGTGCGAATACCCAACCATACATCATCAAAAGCAGGTGTTAATGTCAGATCATAATTTGCAAAAAGCTGATGAGAAAGGGTGAGAATGCCCGACTATACACCATCAAATGCGGGAGCGGAGTTATTTGTCTGTGAGTAGGTGTGAATCTCCGACCATAATTGCTGAAAAATGTGTTAGAAAAGGTAAGAATGCCGGTCCATACATCATCAAAAGCGAGAGAGGTGGTGTTCTGCTGAAAGTAGGTGTGAATGTCCAGCCATAATTACTCACAAACGGGTAAGAAAAAGTAGTATTGCCAGACCATACATGATCAAAACAGGGAGCGGAGGTGGTTCAGCTGCAAGAAGGTGTGAATGTCCGACTAAAGTTCAAATATATTAACAAAAGCGGGAGGAGAGGTCTTCGGATGAGAGTGGTTGAGAATTTCCAACCATAATCTATAAAATGCGGTGAAAAAAAGGTGTGATAGAACACTAAAAGGTGGAGCGGAAGTGTTCGGCTGCAAGAAGGTGTGAATGTCCGACTATATTTGGTGAAAAGCAGGTGAAGCAAGGTCTGAATGCCCAACCTTACATCATCAAAAGCGAGATCAGAGGTGTTTGGCTGCAAGAAGGCCATAGTTTGCCAAAAGCGGGTAAGGTGCGAATGACCGACTAAATATCAACAAAAGTGGGGGCGGAGGTCTTCGGATGCAAGTGGGTGTGAATATCCCACCATACAAGTATGGTGGAGAGGAAGCTGTGAATTGCTGACCATAGTTTGCAAAAAGCGGGTGAGAAAAGGTGCGAATGTCCAACCATACACCATCAAAACAGGGAGCGGAGGTGTTTGGCTGCGACAAGGTGTGAATGTCCACCCATAATTAATGAAAAGCGGGCAAGAAGTGGGTTCGAATGCCCAACCACACATCATCAAAAGCAGGAGTGGATGTGTTCGGCTATAAGAAGGTTTGAATGTCCGAGCATAGTTTGTAAAAAGCGGGTAAGAAAAGGTTCGAATGCCCGAACATACACCATCAAAAGAGGGAGCGGAGGTGTTCCGCTGTAAGAAGGTGTGAATGTCCGACCAGAGTTGGTAAAAAGCGGGTAAGAAAAGGTTAAAAAACCCGACTGTACACAATCAATAGCGGGAGCAGATGTGTTCGGCTACAAGAAGGTGTGACAGTCCGACCATGGTTTGTAAAAAGCGGGTAAGAAAAGGTGCAAATGCCCGACAATGTATGATCAAAAGAGGGAGCGGAGCTTTTCGGCTACAAGAAGGTTTGAATGTCCGACCATAGTTTGAAAAAAGCGGGTAAGAAAAGGTTCGAATGCCCGACTATACACCATCAAAAGCGGAAGCGGAGGTGTTCCGCTGTAGACGGTGTGAATGTCCGACCATAGTTGGTAAAAAGCGGGTAAGAAAAGGTTAAACTACACGACTGTACACAATCAATAGCGGGAGTGGAGTTGTTCGGCTACAAGAAGGTGTGAAAGTCCGACCATGGTTTGTAAAAAACGGGTAAGATAATGTTCGAATTCCCGAATATATACCATCAAAAGCGGAAGCGGAGGTGTTTGGTTGCAAGAAGGTGTGAACGTCCGACCAAAGTTTGTAAAAAGCAGTTAAGAAAAGGTTCGAATATCCAACCAAACAAAATCAAAAGCAGGAGCAGAGCTGTTCGACTGCAAGTAGGTGTGAATGTCCAGCCATAATTACTCACAAATGGGTAAGAAAAGGTAGTATTGCCACTCCATACATGATCAAAACAGGGAGCGGAGGTGGTTCAGCTGCAACGTGTGAATGTCTGACTATAGTTTGTAAAAAGCGGGTAAGACAAGGTGCGAATGCCCGACAATGTATGATCAAAAGAGGGAGCGGAGGTGTTCGGCTGCAAGGTCTGAATATCCAACCATAATTTCTAAAAACCGGGTAAGAAAAGGCTCGAAAGCCCGACTTTACACCATCAAAAGCGGGAGCGGAGGTGTTCAGCTGCAAGAAGGTGTGAATGTTCGACTAAAGTTTGTAAAAATCTGGTAAGACAAGGTATGAATGCCCGACAATGTATGATCAAAAGCGGGAGCGGAGGTGTTCAGCTGCAAAGAAGGTCTGAATGTCCATCAATAATTGCTAGAAAACATGAAAGTAAAAATTTCTAAAATCAAACCGCACATGATCATAAGTGGGAGAGGAGGTGTTCAGCTGCAAGAAGGTGTGAATATCCACCCATAATTCCTGAAAAATGGGTAAAAAAAAGGTGCGAATGCCCAACCATACATCATCAAAAGCAGCTGTGGATGTGTTCGGCTACAAGAAGGTGTGAACGTCCAACCAAAGTTTGTAAAAAGCAGTTAAGAAAAGGTTCGAATATCCAACCAAACATAATCAAAAGCGGGAGCAGAACTGTTCGACTGCAAGTAGGTGTGGATGTCAGATCATAATTTGCAAAAAGCTGATGAGAAAGGGTGAGAATGCCCGACTATACACCATCAAATGCGGGAGCGGAGTTGTTCGTCTGTGAGTAGGTGTGAATCTCCGAACATAATTGCTGAAAAATGTGTTAGAAAAGGTAAGAATGCCGGTCCATACATCATCAAAAGCGAGAGAGGTGGTGTTCTGCTGAAAGTAGGTGTGAATGTCCAGCCATAATTACTCACAAACGGGTAAGAAAAGGTAGTATTGCCAGACCATACATGATCAAAACAGTAAGCGGAGGTGGTTCAGCTGCAAGAAGGTGTGGATGTCTGACTATAGTTTGTAAAAAGCGGGTAAGACAAGGTGCGAATGCCCGACAATGTAAGGCAAGGCAAGACAAGGCAAGTATATTTGTATAGCACAATTCAACAACAAGGTGATTCAAAGTGCTTCACAGAGACATTAAAACAGAAGAAATAAAAAGCATGATTTAAAATTTAAACAAAAGAAGGAAATAAGAACAATAGATAAAATCAGAAAAAATTATATATATGAAAGATAAAATCAATAGTTAAAACATGATTCCGTTTTGAAACTCAAGCTTATTCAAATGCAGCTGAAAATAGATGTGTCTTCAACCTGGACTTAAATACACTGAGTGTTTCAGCTGATCTGAGGCTTTCTGGGACTTTGTTCCAGACATGTGGAGCATAGAAGCTGAATGCAGCTTCTCCATGTCTGGTTTTGACTCTGGGAACTGATAAAATACCGGATCCAGATGACCTGAGGGGTCTGGAAGGTTCATAGTGGGTCAGGAGGTCACTGATGTATTTTGGTCCTTGACCATTCAGAGCTTTATAGACCAGCATCAGAACTTTAAAGTCTATCCTCTGATGGACAGGCAGCCAGTGTAAAGACTTGAGAGCTGGACTGTGATGTGCTCCACTTTTTTGGTCTTAGTGAGGACTCGAGCAGCTGAGTTCTGGATGAGCTGCAGTTGTCTAACTGACTTTTTAGGCAGACCTGTAAAGATGCTATTACAATAATCAAGCCTACTAAAGATGAATGCATGGACTAGTTTTTCCAGGTCCTGCTGAGACATCAGATCTTTTAGCCTTGATATATTCTTAAGGTGATAGTAGGCTGACTTTGTTAATGCCTTAATGTGTTTGTCCAAATTTAGGTCTGAGTCCATCACTACACCCAGATTTCTGGCCTGGTTGGTCGTTTTTAGATTTATAGATTGAAGCTCTGTGGTGACTTTCAATCGTTTATCTTTGGCTCCAAAGACAATTACCTCAGTTTTGTTTTTGTTTAGCTGGAGGAAGTTGTGGCACATCCAGTCATTAATCTCCTCAATGCATTTTCCAAGGGCCTGTACAGGCCCTCTGTCTCCTGGTGACATTGTTATATACATCTGTGTGTCATCTGCATAGCTATGGTAGTTTATTTGGTTGTTTTTTATAATCTGTGCCAGTGGGAGCATGTAGATGTTAAACAGAAGAGGTCCCAGGATGGAACCTTGGGGAACTTGTGATTCTTGTCTGCTCAGATGTAAAGTTACCTATTGACACAAAGTACTTCCTGTTCTCTAAGTATGTTTTGAACCAGTTTAGTACAGTTCCGGAAAGACCAGCCCAGTTCTCCAGTTGTTTGAGTAATATATTGTGGTCAACTGTATCAAAGGCAGCACTGAGATCCAGTAAAACTAAGACTGACATTTTTCCACTGTCTGTATTCAGACATATGTCATTAAACACTTTGGTCAGAGCAGTCTCAGTGCTGTGGTGCTGTCTAAAGCCTGACTGGAAGGTATCATAGCAGTTATTTTGTGTTAAAAAGTAATTAAGCTGTTGAAAAACCGCTTTTTCAATGATCTTACTTAAAAATGGGAGATTTGAGATGGGCCTGTAGTTGTTCATTTGCGTCTTATCAAGATTGTCCTTTTTCAGCAGAGGTTTAATTACAGCTGTTTTTAGTGGCTCTGGAAACACACCTGACGTTAAGGACAGGTTCACAATCAGTAACAGGTCTGACTCCAAAGTCTTTGAGACCCCTTTGAAAAAACCTGTTGGTAGGATGTCTAAACAGCAAGAGGAGGACTTCAGGTGACGTAAGATGTCCTCCAGGTCTTTACTGTTAATGGGTTGAAATAGTGTCATGGTGTTTAAACCGGTTTTCGGTGGACACAGTACATATGCTGAACCTGCTGCTGATGTACCAACTGCTTGTCTAATATTTTGGACTTTGTCTATGAAGAATTTGGCAAAGTCATTGCAGGCCATGGTGGAATGGAGTTCATTTGCCACTGACACAGGAGGGTTTGTTAGCCTGTCAACTGTAGCAAATAAGGCCCGAGCATTATGACTGTTTTTGGTGATGATGTCAGGGAAGTAGGATTTCCTTGCATTCCTCAGTTGTAAATTATAAGAGTGAAGTTTCTCTTTATAGATGTCATAATGAACCTGGAGATTTGTTTTTCTCCATCGGCGCTCAGCTTTCCGACACACTCTTTTCCCATTTTTCACCAGTGTGGAATTTCGCCATGGAGACTTCTTCCTTCCAGAGATAACCTTCACCTTAATGGGAGCAATAGTATCCATAACATTTAACATTTTAGTATTAAAGCTACTGACGAGCTCACTGACTGAACCCCCGGACAGGGCAGGTGCTAAGGAGAAAACCTGGTTAAAGATCTTACTACTGTTTTCAGTTTTGAGATCACTGCTGTTGAGACATTTGTGTGCACTGAAATCGTACTCTCAAAGAAAACACAGGAATGGTCAGACAGGCCCACATCAGACACAGTAATCTTTGAAATGCTTAGACCCTTGGAGATCACTAAGTCTAGAGTGTGCCCCCTATTGTGCGTAGGCTCTGTTATATGCTGAGTCAGCCCAAAGTTGTCCAGAGTGTTACTCAGGTCTTTAGTCCCTCTGTCCTGAGGATTGTCCATATGGATGTTAAAATCACCAACAATAATTATACAGTCAAAATCAACACAGATCATAGACAGCAGTTCACTGAGGTCTTCAGAAAAATCTGAACAGTATTTAGGGGGCCTGTAAATATTCAGAAACAGGACACTGGGTGAGGCCTTCACCTGTATAGCCATATATTCAAAGGACTGAAAACTTCCAGGAGATAACTGCTTACATTGAAAGGATTCATTGAATAAGACTGCGACCCCTCCTCCTCTCCTGCTCACTCTGGCCTCGCTGATAAAACTGTAACCAGGAGGGGTTGACTCAATAAGAACAGCAGCACTGTTATTTTGTTCCAACCAAGTTTCATTTAAAAACATAAAATCCAGGGTGTGCTCAGTGATAAAATCATCAATTAAGAATGTTTTCCCAGCTAAAGACCTAACATTTAATAAAGCCAACTTAAGTGTTTTAGAGGTATTATTTGCCCCCTCGTGTTTGGGTGCAGTCTGTGGCACACAAGGTATGTTTACTTTATTTAAAGATCTTTTTGAGTGCAACTCTCTGTGTTTTGACTGGGTCACATTTCTCCTTCTGTCACCTAAAAGTACAGAAATTTTAAGATCTTCTAATAAACAGGGTCCCAGCTTGTCCTGGGAAAAGTCACGACTGTCAGAATTCACACAGCCTGGACCCCTCACACATCACACATCAGACTGCGGAGACAGTACATGGTGGCAGCGTGAAGGGACAGAAGGGGGTGGGGCTGGGCTCCGTCGCTTCGGCTGCTCTAGTAGGGGCGGGGCTCGGCGGGGAACCTTTGGCCGCTTTGGTGGGGGGTTTATGGGGGATAAAAAGGGATTGGGCTGGGGGGTAGATCTAAGCCCAGCATTGACCCGTTCCATCATCTCCTCAGTGAATTTCAGGTGAGGGGAGGAGGAGGGAGAAAGGGAGGGTGAGGAGCACAATGACCTGTCAGGGGTTTGGGGGGCTGGGGAAGGTCCTGGTCCTGGTCCCTGGTCCTGGTCATTAGTGCTGTTGAGAGGGTTTGGGGCAAATAAAGACCTCTCTTCTTGCCTCTGATGTCTCTCCTTTCCAAAGTTCCTCTTGGGTGGGGGCAGATGGAGTTCCTCCTCAAGGTTTCTGCTGGGATTTGTTTGTTCCTCTCTATGAGATAACTCCTTGTTTATCTCAGCCTTGGCCCCGAGCACAGATGGATGACGTAGGAAATAAAATATGTTGGAGGTGAACAGTTTCACCCCTGACATGTTAAAATTAAATCCATTTGCCATGTATGATCAAAAGAGGGAGCGGAGGTGTTTGGCTGCAAGGTCTGAATGTCCAGCCATAATTTCTAAAAACCGGGTAAGAAAAGGCTCGAAAGCCCGACTTACACCATCAAAAGCGGGAGCGGAGGTGTTCAGCTGCAAGAAGGTGTGAATTTTCGACTAAAGTTTGTAAAAATCTGGTAAGACAAGGTGCGAATGCCCAACAATGTATGATCAAAAGCGGGAGCGGAGGTGTTCAGCTGCAAGAAGGTCTGAATGTCCATCAATAATTGCTAGAAAACATGAAAGTAAAAATTTCGAAAATCAAACCGCACATGATCATAAGTGGGAGAGGAGGTGTTCCGCTGCAAGAAGATGTGAATATCCACCCATAATTCCTGAAAAAAGGGGAAAAAAATGGTGCGAATGCCCAACCATACATCATCAAAAGCAGCTGTAGATGTGTTCGGCTACAAGAAGGTGTGAACGTCCAACCAAAGTTTGTAAAAAGCAGTTAAGAAAAGGTTCGAATATCCAACCAAACATAATCAAAAGCGGGAGCAGAACTGTTCGACTGCAAGTAGGTGTGGATGTCAGATCCATCCATCCATCCATCATCTGCCGCTTATCCGGGGGTCGGGTCGCGGGGGCAGCAGCTTGAGCAGAGAAACCCAGACGTCTCTGTCCCCGGCCACTTCCTCCAGCTCTTCCGGGGGGACCCCGAGGCGTTCCCAGGCCAGCCGAGAGACATAGTCTCTCCAGCGTGTCCTGGGTCTTCCCCGGGGTCTCCTCCCAGTGGGACGTGCCCGGAACACCTCCCCAGGGAGGCGCCCAGGGGGCATCCTAACCAGATGCCCGAGCCACCTCATCTGACTCCTCTCAATGCGGAGGAGCAGCGGTTCTACTCCGAGCCCCTCCCGGATGACTGAGCTTCTCACCCTATCTCTAAGGGAGAGCCCAGACACCCTGCGGAGGAAACCCATTTCAGCCGCTTGTATTCGCGATCTTGTTCTTTCGGTCACTACCCACAACTCGTGACCATAGGTGAGGATGGGAACGTAGATTGACCAGTAAGTAGAGAGCTTCGCCTTCTGGCTCAGCTCCCTCTTCACAACGACGGGTCGGTGCAGAGCCCACAACACTGCAGACGCCGCACCGATCCGCCCGTCAATCTCCCGCTCCATTCGTCCCTCACTCGTGAACAAGACCCCGAGATACTTGAACTCCTCCACTTGGGGAAGGATCTCATTCCCGACCCGGAGAGAGCATTCCACCCTTTTCCGGCTGAGAACCATAGTCTCGGATTTGGAGGTGCTGATTCTCATCCCAGCCGCTTCACACTCGGCTGCGAATCGCTCCAGTGAGAGCTGAAGGTCACGGCCTGACGACGCTAACAGAACCACATCATCTGCAAAAAGCAGAGACCCGATTCTGAGGTCGCCAAATCGGACACCCTCAACGCCCTGGCTGCGCCTAGAAATTCTGTCCATAAAAGTTAGGAACAGAATCGGTGACAAAGGGCAGCCCTGACGGAGTCCAACTCTCACCGGAAACGTATCCGACTTACTGCCGGCAATGCGGACCAAACTCTGGCACCGGTCATACAGAGACCGAACGGACCCTATCAAGGGGTCCGGCACTCCATATTCCCGGAGCACCCCCCACAGGACTCCACGAGGGACACGGTCGAACGCTTTCTCCAAGTCCACAAAACACATGTAGACTGGTTGGGCGAACTCCCATGCACCCTCCAGGATCCTGCCGAGGGTATAGAGCTGGTCCACTGTTCCACGGCCAGGACGAAAGCCACACTGCATCTCCTGAATCCGAGGCTCGATTATCCGACGGATCCTCCTCTCCAATACCCCCGAATAGACCTTACCAGGGAGGCTGAGGAGTGTGATACCCCTATAGTTGGAACACACCCTCCGGTCCCCCTTTTTAAAGAGGGGGACCACCACCCCAATCTGCCAGTCCAGAGGCACTGTCCCCGATGTCCACGCGATGCTGCAGAGGCGTGTCAGCCAAGACAGCCCTACAACATCCAGAGCCTTGAGAAACTCAGGACGGACCTCATCCACCCCCGGGGCCTTGCCACCGAGGAGCTTTTTGACCACCTCGGCAACCTCAGCCCCAGAAATGGGAGGCCCCGTCTCCGAGCTCTCCGACTCTGCCTCTTCCGAGCACGTGTTGGTAGGATTGAGGAGTTCCTCGAAGTACTCCCCCCACCGACTCACAACATCCCTAGTTGAGGTCAGCAAAGCCCCGTCCCCACTGTAAACAGTGTTGACTGTGAGCCGCTTCCCCCCCCTGAGACGCCGGATGGTGGACCAGAATCTCTTCGAGGCCGTCCGGAAATCGTTCTCCATGGTCTCACCGAACTCCTCCCAGGCCCGAGTTTTTTTCTCAGCAACCGCCGAAGCCGCAGCCCGTCTGGCCTGTCGGTACCTATCAGCTGCTTCCAGGGTCCCACTGGCCAAAAAGGCCCGATAGGACTCCTTCTTCAGCTTGACGGCTTCCCTCACCACTGGTGTCCACCAGCAGGTTCGAGTGTTGCCGCCACGACAGGCACCGACCACCTTACGGCCACAACTCTGATCAGCTGCCTCGGCAATGGAGTCACGGAACATGGCCCATTCGGACTCAATGTCCCCCACCTCCCCCGGGATATGGTTGAAGCTCTGCCGGAGGTGGGAGTTAAAGCTCCTTCTGACGGGGGATTCTGACAAACGCTCCCAGCAGACCCTCACAATACGTTTGGGCCTGCCAGGTCTGATCGGCATCCTCCCCCACCAGCGGAGCCAACTCACCACCAGGTGGTGATCAGTTGACAGCTCCGCCCCTCTCTTCACCCGAGTGTCCAGGACATACGGCCGCAAGTCCGATGATACAACCACAAAGTCGATCATCGAACTGCGGCCAAGGGTGTCCTGGTGCCAAGTGCACATATGGACACCCTTATGTCTGAACATGGTGTTCGTTATGGACAGTCCATGACCAGCACAGAAGTCCAACAACATAACACCACTCTGGTTCAGATCGGGGGGGCCATTCCTCCCAATCACACCCCTCCAGGTCTCACTGTCATTGCCCACGTGAGCATTGAAGTCCCCCAGCAGAAAGAGGGAGTCTCCGGTAGGAGCATTCTCCAGTGCCTCCCCCAGAGACTCCAAAAAGGGTGGGTACTCTGAACTGCTGTTTGGCGCATAGGCACAAACAACAGTCAGGACTCGTCCCCCCACCCGAAGGCGGAGGGAGGCTACCCTCTCGTTCACTGGGGTAAACCCCAATGTACTGGCACACAGCCGGGGGGCAATAAGTATGCCCACACCTGCTCTGCGCCTCTCACCACGGGCAACTCCAGAGTGGAAGAGAGTCCAACCCCTCTCAAGAGGACTGGTTCCAGAGCCCAAGCCGTGCGTCGAGGTGAGTCCGACTATATCTAGCCGGAACCGCTCAGCCTCGCGCACCAGCTCCGGCTCCTTCCCCAACAGAGAGGTGACATTCCACGTCCCAAGAGCTAGCTTCAGTAGCCGAGGATCAGACCGCCAAGGCCTCTGCCTTCGGCCGCTACCCAGCTCACATCGCACCCGACCCCCTTGGCCCCTCCCACGGGTGGTGAGCCCGTCGGAAGGGGGACCCACGTCATCATTTCGGGCTATGCCCGACCGAGCCCCATGGGCACAGACCCGGCCACCAGGCGCCCGCTGCCGGGCCCCACCCCCGGGCCTGGCTCCGGGGGGAGGCCCCGGTGTCCCATATCCGGGCAAGGGATCACGAGGTCCAAATTTTTTGTTCATCATAAGGGGTCTTTTGAGCTGTTCTTTGTCTGGTCCCTCATCTAGGATCTGCTTGCCTTGGGTGACCCTACCAGGGGCTTAAAGCCCCGAGCAACATAGCTCCCGGACTCATTGGGGCACGCAAACTCCCCCACCACGATAAGGTGACAGCTCAGGAGGGAGGGATGTCAGATCATAATTTGCAAAAAGCTGATGAGAAAGGGTGAGAATGCCCAACTATACACCATCAAATGCGGGAGCGGAGTTGTTCGTCTGTGAGTAGGTGTGAATCTCCGACCATAATTGCTGAAAAATGTGTTAGAAAAGGTAAGAATGCCGGTCCATACATCATCAAAAGCGAGAGAAGTGGTGTTCTGCTGAAAGTAGGTGTGAATGTCCAGCCATAATTACTCACAAACGGGTAAGAAAAGGTAGTATTGCCAGACCATACATGATCAAAACAGGGAGCGGAGGTGGTTCAGCTGCAAGAAGGTGTGAATGTCCGACTAAAGTTCAAATATATTAACAAAAGCGAGAGGAGAAGTCTTCGGATGAGAGTGTTTGAGAATTTCCAACCATAATCTATAAAATGCGGTGAAAAAAAGGTGTTATAGAACACTAAAAGGTGGAGCGGAAGTGTTCGGCTGCAAGAAGGTGTGAATGTCCGACTATATTTGGTGAAAAGCATGTGAAGCAAGGTCTGAATGCCCAACCTTACATCATCAAAAGCGAGATCAGAGGTGTTTGGCTGCAAGATGGCCATAGTTTGCCAAAAGCGGGTAAGGTGCGAATGACCGACTAAATATCAACAAAAGTGGGGGCGGAGGTCTTCGGATGAAAGTGGGTGTGAATATTCCACCATACAAGTATGGTGGAGAGGAAGCTATGAATTGCTGACCATTGTTTGCAAAAAGCGGGTGAGAAAAGGTGCAAATGTCCAACCATACATGATCAAAACAGGGAGCGGACGTGTTTGGCTGCGACAAGGTTTTAATGTCCACCCATAATTAATGAATAGCGGGCAACAAGTAGGTTCCAATGCCCAACCATACATCATCAAAAGCAGGAGTGGATGTGTTCGGCTACAAGAAGGTTTGAATGTCCGAGCATAGTTTGTAAAAAGCGGGTAAGAAAAGCTTCGAATGCCCGAACATACACCATCAAAAGACAGACCGGACGTGTTCCGCTGTAAGTAGGTGTGAATGCCCAACCATAGTTGGTAAAAAGAAGGTAAGAAAAGGTTCAAATATCCGACTGTACACAATCAATAGCGGGAGCGGATGTGTTCGGCTACAAGAAGGTGTGAAAGTCTCACCATGGTTTGTAAAAAGCGGGTAAGAAAAGGTGCGAATGCCCGACAATGTATGATCAAACGAGGGAGCGGAGGTTTTCGGCTACAAGAAGGTCTGAATGTCCGACCAAAGTTTGTAAAAAGCGGGTAAGAAAGGTTTGAATGCCCGACTATACACCATCAAAAGCGGGAGCGGAGGTGTTGCACTGTAAGACGGTGTGAATGTCTGACCATAGTTTGTAAAAAGCAGTAGGTGTGAATGTCAGATCATAATTTGCAAAAAGCTGATGAGAAAGGGTGAGAATGCCCTACTATACACCATCAAATGCGAGAGCGGAGGTGTTTGTCTGTGAGTAGGTGTGAATGTCCCACCCTAGTTGCTGAAAAATGTGTTAGAAAAGGTAAGAATGCCAGCCCATACATCATCAAAAGCGGGAGAGGTGGTGTTCGGCTGCAAGAAGGTGTGAATATCCAGCCATAATTACTCACAAACGGGTAAGAAAAGGTAAGAATACCAAACCATAAATTATCAAAAGCGGCAGCAGAGATGTTCGGCTGGTATTTATAAATGTCTAGATAGATTTGAACAAAAAACAACGTAGTATTTTGCAGTAAAAGAAAGAAAGGTTCAGAAATCCGAGAAAAAGCTTTTCATGAGTTCTGCATGATTTGGGATTTTGCTTATAAAATGCATTCCTTCAATCAAACTATGGTAAAACGGCTTTTACCTTCATATTTATCAATGTCTAGATCGACTTCAACAAAGAACAACATTAGATTTTGCAGTAGAAGAAAGAGAGACACTGAAGGATCAGGAATCCGAGAATAAGCTTATTTTCATACGTTCTGCATGATTTGGGATTTTGCTATAAAATGAATTCCTTCACTCAAACTATGTTAAAACTGCTTTTACCTTCATATTTATCAATGTCTAGATCGACTTCAACAAAGAACAACATTGTATATTGCAGTAGAAGAAAGAGCAACACTGAAGGAACAGGAATCCGAGAATAAGCTTACTTTCATACGTTCTGCATGATTTGGGATTTTATGTATAAAATGAATTCCTTCACTCAAACCAAGTGAAAACTTCTTTGTCCTTCATATTTATCAATGTCTAGATCGACTTCAACAAAGAACAACATTGTATATTGCAGTAGAAGAAAGAGAGACACTGAAGGAACAGGAATCCGAGAATAAGCTTCTTTTCATACGTTCTGCATGATTTGGGATTTTGCTATAAAATGAATTCCTTCACTCAAACTATGTTAAAACTGCTTTTAACTTCATATTTATCAATGTCTAGATCGACTTCAACAAAGAACAACATTGTATATTGCAGTAGAAGAAAGAGCAACACTGAAGGAACAGGAATCCGAGAATAAGCTTATTTTCATACGTTCTGCATGATTTCGGATTTTCCTATAAAATGAATTGCTTTGCTCAAACCAAGTTAAAATTGCTTTGTCTTCATATTTATCAATGTCAAAGCAGTTTTAACATAGTTTGAGTGAAGGAATTCATTTTAAAACAAAATCTCAAAACATGCACAACACATGAAAAGCTTATTCTCGGATTCCTGATCCTTCAGTGTTGCTATTTGTTATATTGCAAAGTACAACGTGTTTTCTTTGTTTTGTTTAAATCTATCTCGACATTGATAAATATGGAAGGACAAAGCAGGTTTAACTTGGTTTGAGCAAAGCAATTCATTTTGTAGCAAAATCCGAAATCGTGAAGAACTCATGAAAGCAAGCTTATACTCGGATTCCTGAAACTTTTAGATCTTAGATTTGCTCTTTCTTTTACTGCAAAGTACGTTGGGGTTTTTTTTTTGTTTAAATCTTTCTAGACAAGGTAAATATGAAGGACAAATCAGTTTTAACATAGTTTGAGTGAAGGAATGCATTTTATAAGCAAAATCCCAAATCATGCAAAACTAACGAAAAGCTTTTTCTCGCTTTTCACTGCTTTTTACAAACTGGTCGGACGTTCACACCTTCTTGCAGCCGAACAATTCCGCTTCCACTTTTGATGGTGTATATTCGGGCATTCAAACCTTTTCTTACCCGCTTTTTACAAACCATGGTCGGACTTTCACACCTTCTTGCAGCCGAACACCACCTCTCCCGCTTTTGATGATGTATGGTCCAGCATTCTTACCTTTTCTAACACATTTTTCAGCAATTATGGTCGGACATTCACACCTACTCACAGCCAAACACTTCCGCTCCCGCATTTGATGGTGTTTAGTCAGGCATTCTCACCCTTTCTCATCAACTTTTTGCATATGATCTGATATTCACACCTACTTGCAGTCGAACACCTCTGCTTCCGCTTTTGATGGTACATATTTGGGCATTCGAACCTTTTGTTACCCGCTTTTTACATACCATGGGTGGACTTTCACACCTTCTTGTAGCCGAACAACTCTGCTCCCGCTATTGATTGTGTACAGTCGGGTATTTTAACCTTTTCTTACCCGCTTTTTACCAACTATGGTCGGACATTCACACCTTCTTACAGCGGAACACGTCCGCTCCCTCTTTTGATGGTGTATGTTCGGGCATTCGAACCTTTTCTTACCTGCTTTTTACAAACCATGGTCGGACTTTCACACCTTCTTGTAGCCGAACACCTCCGCTCCCTCTTTTGATCATACATTGTTGGGCATTTGCACCTTGTCTTACCCGCTTTTTACAAACTATAGTCAGACATTCACACGTTGCAGCTGAACCACCTCCGCTCCCTGTTTTGATCATGTATTGTCTGGCAATACTAGCTTTTCTTACCCGTTTGTGAGTAATTATGGCTGGACATTCACACCTACTTGCAGTCGAACAGCTCTGCTCCCGCTTTTGATTTTGTTTGGTTGGATATTCGACGCTTTTCTTAACTGCTTTTTACAAACTTTGGTCGGACGTTCAAACCTTCTTGCAACCGAACACCTCCGCTTCCGCTTTTGATGGTATATATTCGGGAATTCGAACCTTTTCTTACCCGCTTTTTACAAACCATGGTCGGACTTTCACACCTTCTTGTAGCCGAACAACTCCACTCACGCTATTGATTGTGTACAGTCGGGTAGTTTAACCTTTTCTTACCCGCTTTTTACCAACTATGGTTGGACATTCACACCGTCTTACAGCGGAACACCTCCGCTTCCGCTTTTGATGGTGTATAGTCGGGCATTCGAACCTTTTCTTACCCGCTTTTTACAAACTATGGTCGGACATTCAATCCTTCTTGTAGCCGAAAAGCTCCGCTCCCTCTTTTGATCATACATTGTCGGGCATTTGCAACTTTTCTTACCCGCTTTTTACAAACCATGGTCGGACTGTCACACCTTCTTGTAGCTGAACACATCCGCTCCCACTATTGATTGTGTACAGTCAGGTTTTTTAACGTTTTCTTACCCGCTTCTTACTAACTCTGGTCGGACATTCACACCTTCTTAAAGCGGAACACGTCCGCTCCCTCTTTTGATGGTGTATGTTTGGGCATTCGAACCTTTTCTCAACCGCTTTTTGCAAACTATGGTCAGCAATTCACAGCTTCCTCTCCACCATACTTGTATGGTGGAAGATTCACACCCACTTGCATCCGAAGACCTCCGCCCCCACTTTTGTTGATATTTAGTCGGTCATTCGCACCTTACCCGCTTTTGGCAAACTATGGCCTTCTTGCAGCCAAACACCTCTGATCTCGCTTTTGATGATGTAAGGTTGGGCATTCAGACCTTGCTTCCCCTGCTTTTCACCAAATATAGTCGGACATTCACACCTTCTTGCAGCCGAACACTTCCGCTCCACCTTTTAGTGTTCTATAACACCTTTTTTTCACCGCATTTTATAGATTATGGTTGGAAATTCTCAACCATTGTCATCCGAAGACCTCTCCTCCCGCTTTTGTTAATATATTTGAACTTTAGTCGGACATTCACACCTTCTTGCAGCTGAACCACCTCCGCTCCCTGTTTTGATCATGTATGGTCTGGCAATACTACCTTTTCTTACCCGTTTGTGAGTAATTATGGCTGGACATTCACACCTACTTTCAGCAGAACACCACCTCTCTCGCTTTTGATGATGTATGGACCGGCATTCTTACCTTTTCTAACACATTTTTCAGCAATTATGGTCGGACATTCCCACCTACTCAGAGCCGAACACCTCAGTTCCCGCATTTGATGGTGTATAGTCGGGCATTCTCACTCTTTCTCATCAGCTTTTTGCAAATTATGATCTGATATTCACAGCTGCTTTTGATAATGTATGGTTGGGCATTCGCACCTTTTTTTACCCATTTTTCAGGAATTATGGGTGGACATTCACACCGTCTTGCAGCTGAAAACATCCTCTCCCGCTTATGATCATGTGCGGTTTGATATTCGAAAATTTTCTTTCATGTTTTAAAGAAATTATTGATGGACATTCAGACCTTCTTGCAGCTGAACCCCTCTGCTCGCGCTTTTGATGGTGTATAGTAGGGCTTTCGAGCCTTTTCTTCCCGGTTTTTACAAATTATGGTTGGACATTCAGACCTTCTTGCAACCTAACACCTCCGCTCCCTCTTTTGATCATACATTGTCTGGCATTCGCACCTTGTCTTACGCGCTTTTTACAAACTTTAGTCGGACATTCAGACCTTCTTGCAGCTGAACCACCTCCGCTCCCTGTTTTGATCATGTATGGTCTGGCAATACTACCTTTTCTTACCCGTTTGTGAGTAATTTTGGCTGGACATTCACACCTACTCAAAGCCGAACAACTCCGCTACCGCATTTGATGGTGTATAGTCGGGCATTCTCACCCTTTCTCATCAGCTTTTTGCAAATTATGATCTGACATTCACACCTACTTGCAGTCGAACAGCTCTGCTCCCGCTTTTGATTATGTTTGGTTGGATATTCGAACCTTTTCTTAACTGCTTTTTACAAACTTTGTTCGGAGGTACACGTCTTCTTGAAGCCGAACACCTCCGCTTCCGCTTTTGATGGTGTATAGTCGGGCTTTCGAGCCTTTTCTTACCTGGTTTTTAGAAATTATGGTTGGACATTCAGACCTTGCAGCCGAACACCTCCGCTCCCTCTTTTGATCATACATTGTCGGTTATTCGCACCTTGTCTTACCCGCTTTTTGCAAACTATAGTCAGACATTCACACGTTGCAGCTGAACCACCTCTGCTCCCTGTTTTGATTATGTATGGTCTGGCAATACTACCTTTTCTTACCCGGTTGTGAGTAATTATGGCTGGACATTCACACCTACTTGCAGTCGAACAGCTCTGCTCCCGCTTTTGATTTTGTTTGGTTGGATATTCGAACCTTTTCTTAACTGCTTTTTACAAACTTTGGTCGGACGTTCACACCTTCTTGCAGCCGAACACCTCCGCTTCCGCTTTTGATAGTATATATTCGGGCATTCGAACCTTTTGTTACCCGCTTTTTACAAACCATGGGTGGACTTTCACACCTTCTTGTACCCGAACAACCCTGCTCCCGCTATTGGTGGTGTACAGTCGGGTATTTTAACCTTTTCTTACCCGCTTTTTACAAACTATGGTCGGACATTCACACCTTCTTACAGCGGAACACGTCTGCTCCACCTTTTAGTGTTCTATCACACCTTTTTTTCACCGCATTTTATGGATTATGGTTGGAAATTCTCAACCACTCTCATCCGAAGACCTCTCCTCCCGCTTTTGTGAATATATTTGAACTTTAGTCGGACATTCACACCTTCTTGCAGCTGAACCACCTCCGCTCCCTGTTTTGATCATGTATGATCTGGCAATACTACATTTTCTTACCTGTTTGTGAGTAATTATGGCTGGACATTCACACCTACTTTCAGCAGAACACCACCTCTCTCGCTTTTGATGATGTATGGACCGGCATTCTTACCTTTTCTAACACATTTTTCAGCAATTATGGTCGGAGATTCACACCTACTAACAGACGAACAACTCCGCTCCCGCATTTGATGGTGTATAGTTGTTGTTTTGCAAATTATGATCTGACATTCACACTTACTTGCAGTCGAACAGTTCTGCTCCCGCTTTTGATTATGTTTGGTTGGATATTCGAAACTTTTCTTAACTGCTTTTTACAAACTTTGGTTGGACGTTCAAACCCTCTTGTAGCCGAACACATCCACAGCTGCTTTTGATGATGTATGGTTGGGTATTCGCACCTTTTTTTTACCCATTTTTCAGTAATTATGGGTGGACATTCACACCTTCTTGCAGCTGAACACCTCCTCTCCCACTTATGATCATGTGCGGTTTGATTTTCAAAATTTTTACTTTAATTTTTTCTAGCAATTATTGATGGACATTCAGACCTTCTTGCAGCTGAACAACTCCGCTCCCTCTTTTGATCATAAATTGTCGGGCATTCGAACCTTTTCTTACCCGCTTTTTACAAAACTTGGTCGGACTTTCACACCTTTTAGTAGCCGAACAACTCCGCTCCCGCTATTGATTGTGTACAGTCGGGTATTTTAACCTTTTCTTACCCGCTTTTTACCAACTATGGTCGGACATTCATAACTTCTTACAACGGAACACCTCCGCTCCTTATTTTGATGATGTATGGTTGGGCATTCAAACCTACTTGTTGCCCGCTTTTCATTAATTATGGGTGGACATTCACACCTTGTCGCAGCCAAACACCTCCGCTCCCTGTTTTGATGGTGTATAATGGTGGACATTCGCACCTTTTCTCACCCGCTTTTTACTATGGTCGGCCATTCACAGCTTCCTCTCCACCATACTTGTATGGTGGGATATTCACACCCACTTGCATCCGAAGACCTCCGCCCCCACTTTTGTTGATATTTAGTCGGTCATTCGCACCTTACCCGCTTTTGGCAAACTATGGCCTTCTTGCAGCCAAACACCTGATCTCGCTTTTGATGATGTAAGGTTGGGCATTCAGACCTTGCTTCACCTACTTTTCACCAAATATAGTTGGACATTCACACCTTCTTGCAGCCGAACACTTCCGCTCCACTTTTGAGTGTTCTATGTAGCATTCACACCTTTTTCTTCACCGCATTTTATAGATTATGGTTGGAAATTCTCACCCACTCTCATCCGAAGACCTCTCCTCCCGCTTTTGTTAATGTATAGTCGGGCATGAGAACCTTTTCTTACCCGCTTTTTACAAATTATGGTTGGACATTCACACCTACTTGCAGCCGAATACTGATACTGATCCTCCCGTAATAAAATGGTCGGATCTTATCAAACACACTTTGTTTCTTGTGACAATCAAGTCAGCGAAACAGCGTATACACGTCAAGACACTGAATCAAGTTTGCCACAAGAACTCATAAGTTTGGCAGTATTGCTCTGCCGTCAGCAATCATACACCCATTTTATTTTCGTGAGACATGTGCAGGCACCTGTTCATCTACTGTTCTATCACTATGAATTAGTTTATCTATTATCAATAAGGATACTTCTACAACTACTATCAAAGTATGTCCGGACTTCTTATGTTGTCAGTTGCTATATATGAATAAGTGGGTAGCTACTGACAAGCATTAAGCATGTCACACAGCCCAAACATATAACATTTCAGGACACACCACACAGTTAACAACCACAGTGAAGCGTGTCAAAGCCCAAACATGTAACATTCAACGGGACACTTACACAACACATTCAAATCAAACAGTCAGACAACATACAAGAACATATACCCCAGCCGGCATTGCTCCCTGCCTATTTTCCTACAGCTCACTATGGGTGCGCACACCTTTATTCACAAACTCTTCAACTTATACTCTTTTACCGAAGCTGCTACAGCTCGATTGGCCGAATACCCTTAGATCCTATTTCGGTGAATTTGACATCTGCCTTACATGTAACAGATTAGCGATTTAGTTTGAGTGAAGGAATTCATTTTATAGCAAAATCCCAAATCGTGAAGAACTCATGAAAGTAAGCTTATTCTCGGATTCATGAAACTTTAGATTTGCTCTGTCTTTTACTGCAAAGTACAACGTTGTTTTTTTTGTTTAAATCTTTCTAGACATGGTAAATATGAAGGACAAAGCAGTTTTAACATAGTTTGAGTGAAGGAATTCATTTTATAGATAAAATCCCAAGAGTCTGCTGAGAAACAAGAATGAATGCGAAGTAGACTTTAACACGGCTCTAGGAGCGAGCCGAGTGTGGGCTAACCGGGAGAATTGCTTGAAAGAAACGCGACACCGAATGAGCGGTCAGAACAAAGCCTCAATACGGTTTTCCCGTGGTGTTTTTGTTGCTGCCTTGTCTTTTGCACAGAGTAAAAGACAAGGCAGCCATCGAATAGGGCCCGATTGTTCCTACTTGGTCAGCCGAGGAGCAAGGGGGGGAGCAAGCGTCTCAACCAAGCAAAGCTCACCATGGGGAAGGTGGCTATGCCAACTAGCCTGATGCCCTGCTCCCGCAGTGATGGATAATCGTACTCTGGTTTCTCTTCATAACGTACAAGTCTTTCGCCTTTTACTAAAGACTTCCGTGGAAAGCAGCACTAATGAGTTGTTTCTATTTTTGGCAGGCTTTACCTTTGCGGGTGAAGCCCTTTCCGTCTGTGCAAAAGAAATCTTGTTACTGTGCAGAGTGACTTCTCTGAGTAGAGTCGCCTTACTTGTTGCAACTGTGCCGATGTTGCTTGGATGGTGCTTGCTGGAGCGTGCGGGAGTGCAAAGTTATACCATTTAAAAGGGCTGAAGAGTGCTCAGTGCAGCGGGTGGGCGGAGGTGCAAAGTGACACTCTGGCCACCTATGGCCATAAAAAGAACACCGTTACAAGTGCGCATTGTGCCAGGAAGGGCCCTTGGACGTGAACCAGTGGACAGATATCACTTCTCGGCCTTTTGGCTAAGATCAAGTGTAGTACCTGTTCTTATCAGTTTAATATCTGATATGGCCTTTGTACGAGGACTACATATTAAATTGATTTTTAGCAATAGGAGTTGAAAAAGGAGCTTGCTCCGTTCACTCCAAGCATCGACCCGGTACTGCAGTGCCGCTGGGAACGGTGCGCTCTTCTCTGCTCTTGTGAAAAAGCAAACAGTGGTGCAGGATGGAAGTTTCAGGGAGCCCAAGATGAAACTTTCTTTTAGTCTGCTGAGAAAAGAGAGTGAATGCGAAGTAGACTTTAACACAGCTCTGGGGGCGAGCCGAGTGCGGGCTAACCGGGAGAATTGCTTGAAAGAAACGCGACACTGAATGAGCGGTCAGAACAAAGCCTCAATACGGTGTTCCCGTGGTGTTTGTGGCTGCCTTGTCTTTTGCACAGAGTAAAAGACAAGGCAGCCATCGAATAGGGCCCGATTTTTCCTACTTGGTCAGCCGAGGAGCAAGGAGGGGGAGCAAGCGTCTCAACCAAGCAAAGCTCACCATGGGGAAGGTGGCTATGCCAACTAGCCTGATGCCCTGCTCCCGCAGTGACAGATAATCGTACTCTGGTTTCTCTTCATAATGTACAAGTCTTTCGCCTTTTACTAAAGACTTCCGTGGAGAGCAGCACTAATGAGTTGTTGCTATTTTTGGCAGGCTTTACCTTTGCGGGTGAAGCCCTTTCTGTCTGTGCAAAAGAAATCTTGTTACTGTGCAGAGTGACTTCTCTGAGTAGAGTTGCCTTACTTGTTGCGACTGTGCCGATGTTTGAAGCTGGAGTGCAAAGTTGTTGCTTGAATGGTGCTCGCTGGAGCGTGCGGGAGTGCAAAGTTATACCATTTAAAAGGGCTGAAGAGTGCTCAGTGCAGCGGGTGGGCGGAGATGCAAAGTGACACTCTGGCCACCTCGAAAACCGAGGTTACATCCAGTACCAGGGGCAGCCCAAGCTCTGCCGCAAGTGTGGTGAGCATGGGCACCTGGTTGAGGCTTGTACCAAGGTGATATGTGGGAAGTGCAGAGAAATTGGGGACACTTTTGGAGAGTGTCCAAATGGCAGGAAATGTAATCTCTGTGGAGAATTAAATCACCTCTTCTGAGGTGGCAGTTGGTGAACAAAGTGAAGAGGTTGACCCAATAAATTCAAACTTCCCGCTAAAAGCTTGGATTGGAAGTGAGGAGCAAAAAGGAGAGGGGCCTGTAGAGGCCTCACCACTCAGTGCTGAAGTCTGTGAGAATTCACAGGCAGAGGGTGGAGCTAAGCTAAATGAGGAGGAAGAGCAGACAGGTGAGTCTAGTGAAGGTACTCACCTCCCCGAAGGTCAACAGCCGAGGAGGACGGCATCTGAGTTGTCCTCTGATTCCCTTTAGCTCTGCAATCAACCCCCAGGGACTCAAAGTTAAATGCAACATTGCATCAGAGGCCAACACGAGAGTCCGAAAAGGAGAGCTAGTTTCCCAAGAAATAACCTGAGTGTGTAATTTGTTTTGATAACTTAGAAAAACGAAAATGACATACCTACTTTCCTTTATCCTTTTAATGGTTCTCACCTTCTCAACACTAAATGTGAGAAGTGTGAAATCAAAGACAAGAGCCCAGAGTATTATATCCTTCTTAGACTCCATAAAATCAGATGTGTTTTTAATACAAGAATGTGGACTACCTTTTTTGAAAAACCATAGACAATGGGAGGAAATGTGGCCCAATTTATCGATATGGAGTGGCTCAAATCAAATTAAAAATGATGGTGTGGCCATTCTAATTAAAAATCCGCATGTTCTGGTGCGAGACGGACGGGCACTTTTAGCACACTTGAATTTTATGGGGCAAGACTTTAACCTCTTAAATATTTATGGTTTCAATGGAAAAAATGACAGGTATGACCTTTTAGAAGATTACTCACAAACGGGTAAGAAATGGTAGTATTGCCAGACTATACATGATCAAAACAGGGAGCGGAGGTGGTTCAGCTGCAAGGTGTGAATTTCTGACTAAAGTTTGTAAAAAGCGCGTAAGACAAGGTGCGAATGCCCAACAATGTATGATCAAAAGAGGGAGCGGAGGTTTTCAGCTGCAAGGTCTGAATGTCCAACCATAATTTGTAAAAACCGGGGAAGAAAAGGCTCGAAAGCCCGACTATACACCATCAAAAGCGGGAGCGGAGGTGTTCAGCTGCAAGAAGGTGTGAATGTCCGACCATAGTTGGTAAAAAGCGGGTAAGAAATGGTTAAAATGCCCGACTGTACACCATCAAAAGCGGAAGCGGAGGTGTTCGGCTTCAAGAAGACGTGAACCTCCGAACAAAGTTTGTAAAAAGCAGTTAAGAAAAGGTTCGAATATCCAACCAAACATAATCAAAAGCGGGAGCAGAGCTTTTCGACTGCAAGTAGGTGTGAATGTCAGATCATGATTTGCAAAAAGCTGATGAGAAAGGGTGAGAATGCCCGACTATACACCATCAAATGCGGGAGCGGAGTTGTTTGTCTGTGAGTAGGTGTGAATCTGCGACCATAATTGCTGAAAAATGTGTTAGAAAAGGTAAGAATGCCGGTCCATACATCATCAAAAGCGAGAGAGGTGGTGTTCTGCTGAAAGTAGGTGTGAATGTCCAGCCATAATTACTCACAAACGGGTAAGAAAAGGTAGTATTGCCAGACCATACATGATCAAAACAGGGAGCGGAGGTGGTTCAGCTGCAACGTGTGAATGTCTGACTATAGTTTGTAAAAAGCGGGTAAGACAAGGTGCGAATGCCCGACAATGTATAATCAAAAGAGGGAGCGGAGGTGTTCGGCTGCAAGGTCTGAATGTCCAACCATAATTTCTAAAAACCGGGTAAGAAAAGGCTCAAAAGCCCGACTTTACACCATCAAAAGCGGGAGCGGAGGTGTTCAGCTGCAAGAAGGTGTGAATGTTCGACTAAAGTTTGTAAAAATCTGGTAAGACAAGGTATGAATGTCCGACAATGTATGATCAAAAGCGGGAGCGGAGATGTTCAGCTGCAAGAAGGTCTGAATGTCCATCAATAATTGCTAGAAAAAATTAAAGTAAAAATTTCGAAAATCAAACCGCACATGATCATAAGTGGGAGAGGAGGTGTTCAGCTGCAAGAAGGTGTGAATGTCCACCCATAATTCCTTAAAAATGGGTAAAAAAAAAGGTGCGAATACCCAACCATACATCATCAAAAGCAGGTGTTAATGTCAGATCATAATTTGCAAAAAGCTGATGAGAAAGGGTGAGAATGCCCGACTATACACCATCAAATGCGGGAGCGGAGTTGTTTGTCTGTGAGTAGGTGTGAATCTCCGACCATAATTGCTGAAAAATGTGTTAGAAAAGGTAAGAATGCCGGTCCATACATCATCAAAAGCGAGAGAGGTGGTGTTCTGCTGAAAGTAGGTGTGAATGTCCAGCCATAATTACTCACAAACGGGTAAGAAAAAGTAGTATTGCCAGACCATACATGATCAAAACAGGGAGCGGAGGTGGTTCAGCTGCAAGAAGGTGTGAATGTCCGACTAAAGTTCAAATATATTAACAAAAGCGGGAGGAGAGGTCTTCGGATGAGAGTGGTTGAGAATTTCCAACCATAATCTATAAAATGCGGTGAAAAAAAGGTGTGATAGAACACTAAAAGGTGGAGCGGAAGTGTTCGGCTGCAAGAAGGTGTGAATGTCCGACTATATTTGGTGAAAAGCAGGGGAAGCAAGGTCTGAATGCCCAACCTTACATCATCAAAAGCGAGATCAGAGGTGTTTGGCTGCAAGAAGGCCATAGTTTGCCAAAAGCGGGTAAGGTGCGAATGACCGACTAAATATCAACAAAGGTGGGGGCGGAGGTCTTCGGATGCAAGTGGGTGTGAATATCCCACCATACAAGTATGGTGGAGAGGAAGCTGTGAATTGCTGACCATAGTTTGCAAAAAGCGGGTGAGAAAAGGTGCGAATGTCCAACCATACACCATCAAAACAGGGAGCGGAGGTGTTTGGCTGCGACAAGGTGTGAATGTCCACCCATAATTAATGAAAAGCGGGCAAGAAGTGGGTTCGAATGCCCAACCACACATCATCAAAAGCAGGAGTGGATGTGTTCGGCTATAAGAAGGTTTGAATGTCCGAGCATAGTTTGTAAAAAGCGGGTAAGAAAAGGTTCGAATGCCCGAACATACACCATCAAAAGAGGGAGCGGAGGTGTTCCGCTGTAAGAAGGTGTGAATGTCCGACCAGAGTTGGTAAAAAGCGGGTAAGAAAAGGTTAAAAAAACCCGACTGTACACAATCAATAGCGGGAGCAGATGTGTTCGGCTACAAGAAGGTGTGACAGTCCGACCATGGTTTGTAAAAAGCGGGTAAGAAAAGGTGCAAATGCCCGACAATGTATGATCAAAAGAGGGAGCGGAGCTTTTCGGCTACAAGAAGGTTTGAATGTCCGACCATAGTTTGTAAAAAGCGGGTAAGAAAAGGTTCGAATGCCCGACTATACACCATCAAAAGCGGAAGCGGAGGTGTTCCGCTGTAGACGGTGTGAATGTCCGACCATAGTTGGTAAAAAGCGGGTAAGAAAAGGTTAAACTACACGACTGTACACAATCAATAGCGGGAGTGGAGTTGTTCGGCTACAAGAAGGTGTGAAAGTCCGACCATGGTTTGTAAAAAACGGGTAAGATAATGTTCGAATTCCCGAATATATACCATCAAAAGCGGAAGCGGAGGTGTTCGGTTGCAAGAAGGTGTGAACGTCCGACCAAAGTTTGTAAAAAGCAGTTAAGAAAAGGTTCGAATATCCAACCAAACAAAATCAAAAGCAGGAGCAGAGCTGTTCGACTGCAAGTAGGTGTGAATGTCCAGCCATAATTACTCACAAACGGGTAAGAAAAGGTAGTATTGCCACTCCATACATGATCAAAACAGGGAGCGGAGGTGGTTCAGCTGCAACGTGTGAATGTCTGACTATAGTTTGTAAAAAGCGGGTAAGACAAGGTGCGAATGCCCGACAATGTATGATCAAAAGTGGGAGCGGAGGTGTTCGGCTGCAAGGTCTGAATATCCAACCATAATTTCTAAAAACCGGGTAAGAAAAGGCTCGAAAGCCCGACTTTACACCATCAAAAGCGGGAGCGGAGGTGTTCAGCTGCAAGAAGGTGTGAATGTTCGACTAAAGTTTGTAAAAATCTGGTAAGACAAGGTATGAATGTCCGACAATGTATGATCAAAAGCGGGAGCGGAGGTGTTCATCTGCAAGCAGGTCTGAATGTCCATCAATAATTGCTAGAAAACATGAAAGTAAAAATTTCTAAAATCAAACCACACATGATCATAAGTGGGAGAGGAGGTGTTCAGCTGCAAGAAGGTGTGAATATCCACCCATAATTCCTGAAAAATGGGTAAAAAAAAGGTGCGAATGCCCAACCATACATCATCAAAAGCAGCTGTGGATGTGTTCGGCTACAAGAAGGTGTGAACGTCCAACCAAAGTTTGTAAAAAGCAGTTAAGAAAAGGTTCGAATATCCAACCAAACATAATCAAAAGCGGGAGCAGAACTCTTCGACTGCAAGTAGGTGTGGATGTCAGATCATGATTTGCAAAAAGCTGATGAGAAAGGGTGAGAATGCCCGACTATACACCATCAAATGCGGGAGCGGAGTTGTTTGTCTGTGAGTAGGTGTGAATCTGCGACCATAATTGCTGAAAAATGTGTTAGAAAAGGTAAGAATGCCGGTCCATACATCATCAAAAGCGAGAGAGGTGGTGTTCTGCTGAAAGTAGGTGTGAATGTCCAGCCATAATTACTCACAATCGGGTAAGAAAAGGTAGTATTGCCAGACCATACATGATCAAAACAGGGAGCGGAGGTGGTTCAGCTGCAACGTGTGAATGTCTGACTATAGTTTGTAAAAAGCGGGTAAGACAAGGTGCGAATGCCCGACAATGTATAATCAAAAGAGGGAGCGGAGGTGTTCAGCTGCAAGAAGGTGTGAATGTTCGACTAAAGTTTGTAAAAATCTGGTAAGACAAGGTGCGAATGCCCGACAATGTATGATCAAAAGCGGGAGCGGAGGTGTTCAGCTGCAAGAAGGTCTGAATGTCCATCAATAATTGCTAGAAAAAAATAAAGTAAAAATTTCGAAAATCAAACCGCACATGATCATAAGTGGGAGAGGAGGTGTTCAGCTGCAAGAAGGTGTGAATGTCCACCCATAATTGCTGAAAAATGGGTAAAAAAAAGGTGCGAATACCCAACCATACATCATCAAAAGCAGGTGTTAATGTCAGATCATAATTTGCAAAAAGCTGATGAGAAAGGGTGAGAATGCCCGACTATACACCATCAAATGCGGGAGCGGAGTTGTTTGTCTGTGAGTAGGTGTGAATCTCCGACCATAATTGCTGAAAAATGTGTTAGAAAAGGTAAGAATGCCGGTCCATACATCATCAAAAGCGAGAGAAGTGGTGTTCTGCTGAAAGTAGGTGTGAATGTCCAGCCATAATTACTCACAAACGGGTAAGAAAAGGTAGTATTGCCAGACCATACATGATCAAAACAGGGAGCGGAGGTGGTTCAGCTGCAAGAAGGTGTGAATGTCCGACTAAAGTTCAAATATATTAACAAAAGCGGGAGGAGAGGTCTTCGGATGAGAGTGGTTGAGAATTTCCAACCATAATCTATAAAATGCGGTGAAAAAAAGGTGTGATAGAACACTAAAAGGTGGAGCGGAAGTGTTCGGCTGCAAGAAGGTGTGAATGTCCGACTATATTTGGTGAAAAGCAGGGGAAGCAAGGTCTGAATGCCCAACCTTACATCATCAAAAGCGAGATCAGAGGTGTTTGGCTGCAAGAAGGCCATAGTTTGCCAAAAGCGGGTAAGGTGCGAATGACCGACTAAATATCAACAAAAGTGGGGGCGGAGGTCTTCGGATGCAAGTGGGTGTGAATATCCCACCATACAAGTATGGTGGAGAGGAAGCTGTGAATTGCTGACCATAGTTTGCAAAAAGCGGGTGAGAAAAGGTGCGAATGTCCAACCATACACCATCAAAACAGGGAGCGGAGGTGTTTGGCTGCGACAAGGTGTGAATGTCCACCCATAATTAATGAAAAGCGGGCAAGAGGTGGGTTCGAATGCCCAACCACACATCATCAAAAGCAGGAGTGGATGTGTTCGGCTATAAGAAGGTTTGAATGTCCGAGCATAGTTTGTAAAAAGCGGGTAAGAAAAGGTTCGAATGCCCGAACATACACCATCAAAAGAGGGAGCGGAGGTGTTCCGCTGTAAGAAGGTGTGAATGTCCGACCAGAGTTGGTAAAAAGCGGGTAAGAAAAGGTTAAAAAAACCCGACTGTACACAATCAATAGCGGGAGCAGATGTGTTCGGCTACAAGAAGGTGTGACAGTCCGACCATGGTTTGTAAAAAGCGGGTAAGAAAAGGTGCAAATGCCCGACAATGTATGATCAAAAGAGGGAGCGGAGCTTTTCGGCTACAAGAAGGTTTGAATGTCCAACCATAGTTTGTAAAAAGCGGGTAAGAAAAGGTTCGAATGCCCGACTATACACCATCAAAAGCGGAAGCGGAGGTGTTCCGCTGTAGACGGTGTGAATGTCCGACCATAGTTGGTAAAAAGCGGGTAAGAAAAGGTTAAACTACACGACTGTACACAATCAATAGCGGGAGTGGAGTTGTTCGGCTACAAGAAGGTGTGAAAGTCCGACCATGGTTTGTAAAAAACGGGTAAGATAATGTTCGAATTCCCGAATATATACCATCAAAAGCGGAAGCGGAGGTGTTCGGTTGCAAGAAGGTGTGAACGTCCGACCAAAGTTTGTAAAAAGCAGTTAAGAAAAGGTTCGAATATCCAACCAAACAAAATCAAAAGCAGGAGCAGAGCTGTTCGACTGCAAGTAGGTGTGAATGTCCAGCCATAATTACTCACAAATGGGTAAGAAAAGGTAGTATTGCCACTCCATACATGATCAAAACAGGGAGCGGAGGTGGTTCAGCTGCAACGTGTGAATGTCTGACTATAGTTTGTAAAAAGCGGGTAAGACAAGGTGCGAATGCCCGACAATGTATGATCAAAAGAGGGAGCGGAGGTGTTCGGCTGCAAGGTCTGAATATCCAACCATAATTTCTAAAAACCGGGTAAGAAAAGGCTCGAAAGCCCGACTTTACACCATCAAAAGCGGGAGCGGAGGTGTTCAGCTGCAAGAAGGTGTGAATGTTCGACTAAAGTTTGTAAAAATCTGGTAAGACAAGTTATGAATGCCCGACAATGTATGATCAAAAGCGGGAGCGGAGGTGTTCAGCTGCAAAGAAGGTCTGAATGTCCATCAATAATTGCTAGAAAACATGAAAGTAAAAATTTCTAATATCAAACCGCGCATGATCATAAGTGGGAGAGGAGGTGTTCAGCTGCAAGAAGGTGTGAATGTCCATCAATAATTGCTAGAAAACATGAAAGTAAAAATTTCTAAAATCAAACCGCACATGATCATAAGTGGGAGAGGAGGTGTTCAGCTGCAAGAAGGTGTGAATATCCACCCATAATTCCTGAAAAATGGGTAAAAAAAAGGTGCGAATGCCCAACCATACATCATCAAAAGCAGCTGTGGATGTGTTCGGCTACAAGAAGGTGTGAACGTCCAACCAAAGTTTGTAAAAAGCAGTTAAGAAAAGGTTCGAATATCCAACCAAACATAATCAAAAGCTTGAGCAGAACTGTTCGACTGCAAGTAGGTGTGGATGTCAGATCATAATTTGCAAAAAGCTGATGAGAAAGGGTGAGAATGCCCGACTATACACCATCAAATGCGGGAGCGGAGTTGTTCGTCTGTGAGTAGGTGTGAATCTCCGAACATAATTGCTGAAAAATGTGTTAGAAAAGGTAAGAATGCCGGTCCATACATCATCAAAAGCGAGAGAGGTGGTGTTCTGCTGAAAGTAGGTGTGAATGTCCAGCCATAATTACTCACAAACGGGTAAGAAAAGGTAGTATTGCCAGACCATACATGATCAAAACAGTAAGCGGAGGTGGTTCAGCTGCAAGAAGGTGTGGATGTCTGACTATAGTTTGTAAAAAGCGGGTAAGACAAGGTGCGAATGCCCGACAATGTAAGGCAAGGCAAGACAAGGCAAGTATATTTGTATAGCACAATTCAACAACAAGGTGATTCAAAGTGCTTCACAGAGACATTAAAACAGAAGAAATAAAAAGCATGATTTAAAATTTAAACAAAAGAAGGAAATAAGAACAATAGATAAAATCAGAAAAAATTATATATATGAAAGATAAAATCAATAGTTAAAACATGATTCCGTTTTGAAACTCAAGCTTATTCAAATGCAGCTGAAAATAGATGTGTCTTCAACCTGGACTTAAATACACTGAGTGTTTCAGCTGATCTGAGGCTTTCTGGGACTTTGTTCCAGACATGTGGAGCATAGAAGCTGAATGCAGCTTCTCCATGTCTGGTTTTGACTCTGGGAACTGATAAAATACCGGATCCAGATGACCTGAGGGGTCTGGAAGGTTCATAGTGGGTCAGGAGGTCACTGATGTATTTTGGTCCTTGACCATTCAGAGCTTTATAGACCAGCATCAGAACTTTAAAGTCTATCCTCTGATGGACAGGCAGCCAGTGTAAAGACTTGAGAGCTGGACTGTGATGTGCTCCACTTTTTTGGTCTTAGTGAGGACTCGAGCAGCTGAGTTCTGGATGAGCTGCAGTTGTCTAACTGACTTTTTAGGCAGACCTGTAAAGATGCTATTACAATAATCAAGCCTACTAAAGATGAATGCATGGACTAGTTTTTCCAGGTCCTGCTGAGACATCAGATCTTTTAGCCTTGATATATTCTTAAGGTGATAGTAGGCTGACTTTGTTAATGCCTTAATGTGTTTGTCCAAATTTAGGTCTGAGTCCATCACTACACCCAGATTTCTGGCCTGGTTGGTCGTTTTTAGATTTATAGATTGAAGCTCTGTGGTGACTTTCAATCGTTTATCTTTGGCTCCAAAGACAATTACCTCAGTTTTGTTTTTGTTTAGCTGGAGGAAGTTGTGGCACATCCAGTCATTAATCTCCTCAATGCATTTTCCAAGGGCCTGTACAGGCCCTCTGTCTCCTGGTGACATTGTTATATACATCTGTGTGTCATCTGCATAGCTATGGTAGTTTATTTGGTTGTTTTTTATAATCTGTGCCAGTGGGAGCATGTAGATGTTAAACAGAAGAGGTCCCAGGATGGAACCTTGGGGAACTTGTGATTCTTGTCTGCTCAGATGTAAAGTTACCTATTGACACAAAGTACTTCCTGTTCTCTAAGTATGTTTTGAACCAGTTTAGTACAGTTCCGGAAAGACCAGCCCAGTTCTCCAGTTGTTTGAGTAATATATTGTGGTCAACTGTATCAAAGGCAGCACTGAGATCCAGTAAAACTAAGACTGACATTTTTCCACTGTCTGTATTCAGACATATGTCATTAAACACTTTGGTCAGAGCAGTCTCAGTGCTGTGGTGCTGTCTAAAGCCTGACTGGAAGGTATCATAGCAGTTATTTTGTGTTAAAAAGTAATTAAGCTGTTGAAAAACCGCTTTTTCAATGATCTTACTTAAAAATGGGAGATTTGAGATGGGCCTGTAGTTGTTCATTTGCGTCTTATCAAGATTGTCCTTTTTCAGCAGAGGTTTAATTACAGCTGTTTTTAGTGGCTCTGGAAACACACCTGACGTTAAGGACAGGTTCACAATCAGTAACAGGTCTGACTCCAAAGTCTTTGAGACCCCTTTGAAAAAACCTGTTGGTAGGATGTCTAAACAGCAAGAGGAGGACTTCAGGTGACGTAAGATGTCCTCCAGGTCTTTACTGTTAATGGGTTGAAATAGTGTCATGGTGTTTAAACCGGTTTTCGGTGGACACAGTACATATGCTGAACCTGCTGCTGATGTACCAGCTGCTTGTCTAATATTTTGGACTTTGTCTATGAAGAATTTGGCAAAGTCATTGCAGGCCATGGTGGAATGGAGTTCATTTGCCACTGACACAGGAGGGTTTGTTAGCCTGTCAACTGTAGCAAATAAGGCCCGAGCATTATGACTGTTTTTGGTGATGATGTCAGGGAAGTAGGATTTCCTTGCATTCCTCAGTTGTAAATTATAAGAGTGAAGTTTCTCTTTATAGATGTCATAATGAACCTGGAGATTTGTTTTTCTCCATCGGCGCTCAGCTTTCCGACACACTCTTTTCCCATTTTTCACCAGTGTGGAATTTCGCCATGGAGACTTCTTCCTTCCAGAGATAACCTTCACCTTAATGGGAGCAATAGTATCCATAACATTTAACATTTTAGTATTAAAGCTACTGACGAGCTCACTGACTGAACCCCCGGACAGGGCAGGTGCTAAGGAGAAAACCTGGTTAAAGATCTTACTACTGTTTTCAGTTTTGAGATCACTGCTGTTGAGACATTTGTGTGCACTGAAATCGTACTCTCAAAGAAAACACAGGAATGGTCAGACAGGCCCACATCAGACACAGTAATCTTTGAAATGCTTAGACCCTTGGAGATCACTAAGTCTAGAGTGTGCCCCCTATTGTGCGTAGGCTCTGTTATATGCTGAGTCAGCCCAAAGTTGTCCAGAGTGTTACTCAGGTCTTTAGTCCCTCTGTCCTGAGGATTGTCCATATGGATGTTAAAATCACCAACAATAATTATACAGTCAAAATCAACACAGATCATAGACAGCAGTTCACTGAGGTCTTCAGAAAAATCTGAACAGTATTTAGGGGGCCTGTAAATATTCAGAAACAGGACACTGGGTGAGGCCTTCACCTGTATAGCCATATATTCAAAGGACTGAAAACTTCCAGGAGATAACTGCTTACATTGAAAGGATTCATTGAATAAGACTGCGACCCCTCCTCCTCTCCTGCTCACTCTGGCCTCGCTGATAAAACTGTAACCAGGAGGGGTTGACTCAATAAGAACAGCAGCACTGTTATTTTGTTCCAACCAAGTTTCATTTAAAAACATAAAATCCAGGGTGTGCTCAGTGATAAAATCATCAATTAAGAATGTTTTCCCAGCTAAAGACCTAACATTTAATAAAGCCAACTTAAGTGTTTTAGAGGTATTATTTGCCCCCTCGTGTTTGGGTGCAGTCTGTGGCACACAAGGTATGTTTACTTTATTTAAAGATCTTTTTGAGTGCAACTCTCTGTGTTTTGACTGGGTCACATTTCTCCTTCTGTCACCTAAAAGTACAGAAATTTTAAGATCTTCTAATAAACAGGGTCCCAGCTTGTCCTGGGAAAAGTCACGACTGTCAGAATTCACACAGCCTGGACCCCTCACACATCACACATCAGACTGCGGAGACAGTACATGGTGGCAGCGTGAAGGGACAGAAGGGGGTGGGGCTGGGCTCCGTCGCTTCGGCTGCTCTAGTAGGGGCGGGGCTCGGCGGGGAACCTTTGGCCGCTTTGGTGGGGGGTTTATGGGGGATAAAAAGGGATTGGGCTGGGGGGTAGATCTAAGCCCAGCATTGACCCGTTCCATCATCTCCTCAGTGAATTTCAGGTGAGGGGAGGAGGAGGGAGAAAGGGAGGGTGAGGAGCACAATGACCTGTCAGGGGTTTGGGGGGCTGGGGAAGGTCCTGGTCCTGGTCCCTGGTCCTGGTCATTAGTGCTGTTGAGAGGGTTTGGGGCAAATAAAGACCTCTCTTCTTGCCTCTGATGTCTCTCCTTTCCAAAGTTCCTCTTGGGTGGGGGCAGATGGAGTTCCTCCTCAAGGTTTCTGCTGGGATTTGTTTGTTCCTCTCTATGAGATAACTCCTTGTTTATCTCAGCCTTGGCCCCGAGCACAGATGGATGACGTAGGAAATAAAATATGTTGGAGGTGAACAGTTTCACCCCTGACATGTTAAAATTAAATCCATTTGCCATGTATGATCAAAAGAGGGAGCGGAGGTGTTTGGCTGCAAGGTCTGAATGTCCAGCCATAATTTCTAAAAACCGGGTAAGAAAAGGCTCGAAAGCCCGACTTACACCATCAAAAGCGGGAGCGGAGGTGTTCAGCTGCAAGAAGGTGTGAATTTTCGACTAAAGTTTGTAAAAATCTGGTAAGACAAGGTGCGAATGCCCAACAATGTATGATCAAAAGCGGGAGCGGAGGTGTTCAGCTGCAAGAAGGTCTGAATGTCCATCAATAATTGCTAGAAAACATGAAAGTAAAAATTTCGAAAATCAAACCGCACATGATCATAAGTGGGAGAGGAGGTGTTCCGCTGCAAGAAGATGTGAATATCCACCCATAATTCCTGAAAAAAGGGGAAAAAAATGGTGCGAATGCCCAACCATACATCATCAAAAGCAGCTGTAGATGTGTTCGGCTACAAGAAGGTGTGAACGTCCAACCAAAGTTTGTAAAAAGCAGTTAAGAAAAGGTTCGAATATCCAACCAAACATAATCAAAAGCGGGAGCAGAACTGTTCGACTGCAAGTAGGTGTGGATGTCAGATCCATCCATCCATCCATCATCTGCCGCTTATCCGGGGGTCGGGTCGCGGGGGCAGCAGCTTGAGCAGAGAAACCCAGACGTCTCTGTCCCCGGCCACTTCCTCCAGCTCTTCCGGGGGGACCCCGAGGCGTTCCCAGGCCAGCCGAGAGACATAGTCTCTCCAGCGTGTCCTGGGTCTTCCCCGGGGTCTCCTCCCAGTGGGACGTGCCCGGAACACCTCCCCAGGGAGGCGCCCAGGGGGCATCCTAACCAGATGCCCGAGCCACCTCATCTGACTCCTCTCAATGCGGAGGAGCAGCGGTTCTACTCCGAGCCCCTCCCGGATGACTGAGCTTCTCACCCTATCTCTAAGGGAGAGCCCAGACACCCTGCGGAGGACACCCATTTCAGCCGCTTGTATTCGCGATCTTGTTCTTTCGGTCACTACCCACAACTCGTGACCATAGGTGAGGATGGGAACGTAGATTGACCAGTAAGTAGAGAGCTTCGCCTTCTGGCTCAGCTCCCTCTTCACAACGACGGGTCGGTGCAGAGCCCACAACACTGCAGACGCCGCACCGATCCGCCCGTCAATCTCCCGCTCCATTCGTCCCTCACTCGTGAACAAGACCCCGAGATACTTGAACTCCTCCACTTGGGGAAGGATCTCATTCCCGACCCGGAGAGAGCATTCCACCCTTTTCCGGCTGAGAACCATAGTCTCGGATTTGGAGGTGCTGATTCTCATCCCAGCCGCTTCACACTCGGCTGCGAATCGCTCCAGTGAGAGCTGAAGGTCACGGCCTGACGACGCTAACAGAACCACATCATCTGCAAAAAGCAGAGACCCGATTCTGAGGTCGCCAAATCGGACACCCTCAACGCCCTGGCTGCGCCTAGAAATTCTGTCCATAAAAGTTAGGAACAGAATCGGTGACAAAGGGCAGCCCTGACGGAGTCCAACTCTCACCGGAAACGTATCCGACTTACTGCCGGCAATGCGGACCAAACTCTGGCACCGGTCATACAGAGACCGAACGGACCCTATCAAGGGGTCCGGCACTCCATATTCCCGGAGCACCCCCCACAGGACTCCACGAGGGACACGGTCGAACGCTTTCTCCAAGTCCACAAAACACATGTAGACTGGTTGGGCGAACTCCCATGCACCCTCCAGGATCCTGCCGAGGGTATAGAGCTGGTCCACTGTTCCACGGCCAGGACGAAAGCCACACTGCATCTCCTGAATCCGAGGCTCGATTATCCGACGGATCCTCCTCTCCAATACCCCCGAATAGACCTTACCAGGGAGGCTGAGGAGTGTGATACCCCTATAGTTGGAACACACCCTCCGGTCCCCCTTTTTAAAGAGGGGGACCACCACCCCAATCTGCCAGTCCAGAGGCACTGTCCCCGATGTCCACGCGATGCTGCAGAGGCGTGTCAGCCAAGACAGCCCTACAACATCCAGAGCCTTGAGAAACTCAGGACGGACCTCATCCACCCCCGGGGCCTTGCCACCGAGGAGCTTTTTGACCACCTCGGCAACCTCAGCCCCAGAAATGGGAGGCCCCGTCTCCGAGCTCTCCGACTCTGCCTCTTCCGAGCACGTGTTGGTAGGATTGAGGAGTTCCTCGAAGTACTCCCCCCACCGACTCACAACATCCCTAGTTGAGGTCAGCAAAGCCCCGTCCCCACTGTAAACAGTGTTGACTGTGAGCCGCTTCCCCCCCCTGAGACGCCGGATGGTGGACCAGAATCTCTTCGAGGCCGTCCGGAAATCGTTCTCCATGGTCTCACCGAACTCCTCCCAGGCCCGAGTTTTTTTCTCAGCAACCGCCGAAGCCGCAGCCCGTCTGGCCTGTCGGTACCTATCAGCTGCTTCCAGGGTCCCACTGGCCAAAAAGGCCCGATAGGACTCCTTCTTCAGCTTGACGGCTTCCCTCACCACTGGTGTCCACCAGCAGGTTCGAGTGTTGCCGCCACGACAGGCACCGACCACCTTACGGCCACAACTCTGATCAGCTGCCTCGGCAATGGAGTCACGGAACATGGCCCATTCGGACTCAATGTCCCCCACCTCCCCCGGGATATGGTTGAAGCTCTGCCGGAGGTGGGAGTTAAAGCTCCTTCTGACGGGGGATTCTGACAAACGCTCCCAGCAGACCCTCACAATACGTTTGGGCCTGCCAGGTCTGATCGGCATCCTCCCCCACCAGCGGAGCCAACTCACCACCAGGTGGTGATCAGTTGACAGCTCCGCCCCTCTCTTCACCCGAGTGTCCAGGACATACGGCCGCAAGTCCGATGATACAACCACAAAGTCGATCATCGAACTGCGGCCAAGGGTGTCCTGGTGCCAAGTGCACATATGGACACCCTTATGTCTGAACATGGTGTTCGTTATGGACAGTCCATGACCAGCACAGAAGTCCAACAACATAACACCACTCTGGTTCAGATCGGGGGGGCCATTCCTCCCAATCACACCCCTCCAGGTCTCACTGTCATTGCCCACGTGAGCATTGAAGTCCCCCAGCAGAAAGAGGGAGTCTCCGGTAGGAGCATTCTCCAGTGCCTCCCCCAGAGACTCCAAAAAGGGTGGGTACTCTGAACTGCTGTTTGGCGCATAGGCACAAACAACAGTCAGGACTCGTCCCCCCACCCGAAGGCGGAGGGAGGCTACCCTCTCGTTCACTGGGGTAAACCCCAATGTACTGGCACACAGCCGGGGGGCAATAAGTATGCCCACACCTGCTCTGCGCCTCTCACCACGGGCAACTCCAGAGTGGAAGAGAGTCCAACCCCTCTCAAGAGGACTGGTTCCAGAGCCCAAGCCGTGCGTCGAGGTGAGTCCGACTATATCTAGCCGGAACCGCTCAGCCTCGCGCACCAGCTCCGGCTCCTTCCCCAACAGAGAGGTGACATTCCACGTCCCAAGAGCTAGCTTCAGTAGCCGAGGATCAGACCGCCAAGGCCTCTGCCTTCGGCCGCTACCCAGCTCACATCGCACCCGACCCCCTTGGCCCCTCCCACGGGTGGTGAGCCCGTCGGAAGGGGGACCCACGTCATCATTTCGGGCTATGCCCGACCGAGCCCCATGGGCACAGACCCGGCCACCAGGCGCCCGCTGCCGGGCCCCACCCCCGGGCCTGGCTCCGGGGGGAGGCCCCGGTGTCCCATATCCGGGCAAGGGATCACGAGGTCCAAATTTTTTGTTCATCATAAGGGGTCTTTTGAGCTGTTCTTTGTCTGGTCCCTCATCTAGGATCTGCTTGCCTTGGGTGACCCTACCAGGGGCTTAAAGCCCCGAGCAACATAGCTCCCGGACTCATTGGGGCACGCAAACTCCCCCACCACGATAAGGTGACAGCTCAGGAGGGAGGGATGTCAGATCATAATTTGCAAAAAGCTGATGAGAAAGGGTGAGAATGCCCAACTATACACCATCAAATGCGGGAGCGGAGTTGTTCGTCTGTGAGTAGGTGTGAATCTCCGACCATAATTGCTGAAAAATGTGTTAGAAAAGGTAAGAATGCCGGTCCATACATCATCAAAAGCGAGAGAAGTGGTGTTCTGCTGAAAGTAGGTGTGAATGTCCAGCCATAATTACTCACAAACGGGTAAGAAAAGGTAGTATTGCCAGACCATACATGATCAAAACAGGGAGCGGAGGTGGTTCAGCTGCAAGAAGGTGTGAATGTCCGACTAAAGTTCAAATATATTAACAAAAGCGAGAGGAGAAGTCTTCGGATGAGAGTGTTTGAGAATTTCCAACCATAATCTATAAAATGCGGTGAAAAAAAGGTGTTATAGAACACTAAAAGGTGGAGCGGAAGTGTTCGGCTGCAAGAAGGTGTGAATGTCCGACTATATTTGGTGAAAAGCATGTGAAGCAAGGTCTGAATGCCCAACCTTACATCATCAAAAGCGAGATCAGAGGTGTTTGGCTGCAAGATGGCCATAGTTTGCCAAAAGCGGGTAAGGTGCGAATGACCGACTAAATATCAACAAAAGTGGGGGCGGAGGTCTTCGGATGAAAGTGGGTGTGAAAATTCCACTATACAAGTATGGTGGAGAGGAAGCTATGAATTGCTGACCATTGTTTGCAAAAAGCGGGTGAGAAAAGGTGCGAATGTCCAACCATACATGATCAAAACAGGGAGCGGACGTGTTTGGCTGCGACAAGGTTTTAATGTCCACCCATAATTAATGAATAGCGGGCAACAAGTAGGTTCCAATGCCCAACCATACATCATCAAAAGCAGGAGTGGATGTGTTCGGCTACAAGAAGGTTTGAATGTCCGAGCATAGTTTGTAAAAAGCGGGTAAGAAAAGCTTCGAATGCCCGAACATACACCATCAAAAGACAGACCGGACGTGTTCCGCTGTAAGTAGGTGTGAATGCCCAACCATAGTTGGTAAAAAGAAGGTAAGAAAAGGTTCAAATATCCGACTGTACACAATCAATAGCGGGAGCGGATGTGTTCGGCTACAAGAAGGTGTGAAAGTCTCACCATGGTTTGTAAAAAGCGGGTAAGAAAAGGTGCGAATGCCCGACAATGTATGATCAAAAGAGGGAGCGGAGGTTTTCGGCTACAAGAAGGTCTGAATGTCCGACCAAAGTTTGTAAAAAGCGGGTAAGAAAGGTTTGAATGCCCGACTATACACCATCAAAAGCGGGAGCGGAGGTGTTGCACTGTAAGACGGTGTGAATGTCTGACCATAGTTTGTAAAAAGCAGTAGGTGTGAATGTCAGATCATAATTTGCAAAAAGCTGATGAGAAAGGGTGAGAATGCCCTACTATACACCATCAAATGCGAGAGCGGAGGTGTTTGTCTGTGAGTAGGTGTGAATGTCCCACCCTAGTTGCTGAAAAATGTGTTAGAAAAGGTAAGAATGCCAGCCCATACATCATCAAAAGCGGGAGAGGTGGTGTTCGGCTGCAAGAAGGTGTGAATATCCAGCCATAATTACTCACAAACGGGTAAGAAAAGGTAAGAATACCAAACCATAAATTATCAAAAGCGGCAGCAGAGATGTTCGGCTGGTATTTATAAATGTCTAGATAGATTTGAACAAAAAACAACGTAGTATTTTGCAGTAAAAGAAAGAAAGGTTCAGAAATCCGAGAAAAAGCTTTTCATGAGTTCTGCATGATTTGGGATTTTGCTTATAAAATGCATTCCTTCAATCAAACTATGGTAAAACGGCTTTTACCTTCATATTTATCAATGTCTAGATCGACTTCAACAAAGAACAACATTAGATTTTGCAGTAGAAGAAAGAGAGACACTGAAGGATCAGGAATCCGAGAATAAGCTTATTTTCATACGTTCTGCATGATTTGGGATTTTGCTATAAAATGAATTCCTTCACTCAAACTATGTTAAAACTGCTTTTACCTTCATATTTATCAATGTCTAGATCGACTTCAACAAAGAACAACATTGTATATTGCAGTAGAAGAAAGAGCAACGCTGAAGGAACAGGAATCCGAGAATAAGCTTATTTTCATACGTTCTGCATGATTTCGGATTTTCCTATAAAATGAATTGCTTTGCTCAAACCAAGTTAAAATTGCTTTGTCTTCATATTTATCAATGTCAAAGCAGTTTTAACATAGTTTGAGTGAAGGAATTCATTTTAAAACAAAATCTCAAAACATGCACAACACATGAAAAGCTTATTCTCGGATTCCTGATCCTTCAGTGTTGCTATTTGTTATATTGCAAAGTACAACGTGTTTTCTTTGTTTTGTTTAAATCTATCTCGACATTGATAAATATGGAAGGACAAAGCAGGTTTAACTTGGTTTGAGCAAAGCAATTCATTTTGTAGCAAAATCCGAAATCGTGAAGAACTCATGAAAGCAAGCTTATACTCGGATTCCTGAAACTTTTAGATCTTAGATTTGCTCTTTCTTTTACTGCAAAGTACGTTGGGGTTTTTTTTTTGTTTAAATCTTTCTAGACAAGGTAAATATGAAGGACAAATCAGTTTTAACATAGTTTGAGTGAAGGAATGCATTTTATAAGCAAAATCCCAAATCATGCAAAACTAACGAAAAGCTTTTTCTCGCTTTTCACTGCTTTTTACAAACTGGTCGGACGTTCACACCTTCTTGCAGCCGAACAATTCCGCTTCCACTTTTGATGGTGTATATTCGGGCATTCAAACCTTTTCTTACCCGCTTTTTACAAACCATGGTCGGACTTTCACACCTTCTTGCAGCCGAACACCACCTCTCCCGCTTTTGATGATGTATGGTCCAGCATTCTTGCCTTTTCTAACACATTTTTCAGCAATTATGGTCGGACATTCACACCTACTCACAGCCAAACACTTCCGCTCCCGCATTTGATGGTGTTTAGTCAGGCATTCTCACCCTTTCTCATCAACTTTTTGCATATGATCTGATATTCACACCTACTTGCAGTCGAACACCTCTGCTTCCGCTTTTGATGGTACATATTTGGGCATTCGAACCTTTTGTTACCCGCTTTTTACATACCATGGGTGGACTTTCACACCTTCTTGTAGCCGAACAACTCTGCTCCCGCTATTGATTGTGTACAGTCGGGTATTTTAACCTTTTCTTACCCGCTTTTTACCAACTATGGTCGGACATTCACACCTTCTTACAGCGGAACACGTCCGCTCCCTCTTTTGATGATGTATGTTCGGGCATTCGAACCTTTTCTTACCTGCTTTTTACAAACCATGGTCGGACTTTCACACCTTCTTGTAGCCGAACACCTCCGCTCCCTCTTTTGATCATACATTGTTGGGCATTTGCACCTTGTCTTACCCGCTTTTTACAAACTATAGTCAGACATTCACACGTTGCAGCTGAACCACCTCCGCTCCCTGTTTTGATCATGTATGGTCTGGCAATACTAGCTTTTCTTACCCGTTTGTGAGTAATTATGGCTGGACATTCACACCTACTTGCAGTCGAACAGCTCTGCTCCCGCTTTTGATTTTGTTTGGTTGGATATTCGACGCTTTTCTTAACTGCTTTTTACAAACTTTGGTCGGACGTTCAAACCTTCTTGCAACCGAACACCTCCGCTTCCGCTTTTGATGGTATATATTCGGGAATTCGAACCTTTTCTTACCCGCTTTTTACAAACCATGGTCGGACTTTCACACCTTCTTGTAGCCGAACAACTCCACTCACGCTATTGATTGTGTACAGTCGGGTAGTTTAACCTTTTCTTACCCGCTTTTTACCAATTATGGTTGGACATTCACACCGTCTTACAGCGGAACACCTCCGCTTCCGCTTTTGATGGTGTATAGTCGGGCATTCGAACCTTTTCTTACCCGCTTTTTACAAACTATGGTCGGACATTCAATCCTTCTTGTAGCCGAAAAGCTCCGCTCCCTCTTTTGATCATACATTGTCGGGCATTTGCAACTTTTCTTACCCGCTTTTTACAAACCATGGTCGGACTGTCACACCTTCTTGTAGCTGAACACATCCGCTCCCACTATTGATTGTGTACAGTCAGGTTTTTTAACGTTTTCTTACCCGCTTCTTACCAACTCTGGTCGGACATTCACACCTTCTTAAAGCGGAACACGTCCGCTCCCTCTTTTGATGGTGTATGTTTGGGCATTCGAACCTTTTCTTACCCGCTTTTTACAAACTATGCTCGGACATTCAAACCTTCTTGTAGCCGAACACATCCACTCCTGCTTTTGATGATGTGTGGTTGGGCATTCGAACCTACTTCTTGCCCGCTTTTCATTAATTATGGGTGGACATTCACACCTTGTCGCAGCCAAACACCTCCGCTCCCTGTTTTGATCATGTATGGTTGGACATTCGCACCTTTTCTCAACCGCTTTTTGCAAACTATGGTCAGCAATTCACAGCTTCCTCTCCACCATACTTGTATGGTGGAAGATTCACACCCACTTGCATCCGAAGACCTCCGCCCCCACTTTTGTTGATATTTAGTCGGTCATTCGCACCTTACCCGCTTTTGGCAAACTATGGCCTTCTTGCAGCCAAACACCTCTGATCTCGCTTTTGATGATGTAAGGTTGGGCATTCAGACCTTGCTTCCCCTGCTTTTCACCAAATATAGTCGGACATTCACACCTTCTTGCAGCCGAACACTTCCGCTCCACCTTTTAGTGTTCTATAACACCTTTTTTTCACCGCATTTTATAGATTATGGTTGGAAATTCTCAACCATTGTCATCCGAAGACCTCTCCTCCCGCTTTTGTTAATATATTTGAACTTTAGTCGGACATTCACACCTTCTTGCAGCTGAACCACCTCCGCTCCCTGTTTTGATCATGTATGGTCTGGCAATACTACCTTTTCTTACCCGTTTGTGAGTAATTATGGCTGGACATTCACACCTACTTTCAGCAGAACACCACCTCTCTCGCTTTTGATGATGTATGGACCGGCATTCTTACCTTTTCTAACACATTTTTCAGCAATTATGGTCGGACATTCCCACCTACTCAGAGCCGAACACCTCCGCTCGCGCATTTGATGGTGTATAGTCGGGCATTCTCACTCTTTCTCATCAGCTTTTTGCAAATTATGATCTGATATTCACAGCTGCTTTTGATAATGTATGGTTGGGCATTCGCACCTTTTTTTACCCATTTTTCAGGAATTATGGGTGGACATTCACACCGTCTTTCAGCTGAAAACATCCTCTCCCGCTTATGATCATGTGCGGTTTGATATTCGAAAATTTTCTTTCATGTTTTAAAGAAATTATTGATGGACATTCAGACCTTCTTGCAGCTGAACCCCTCTGCTCGCGCTTTTGATGGTGTATAGTAGGGCTTTCGAGCCTTTTCTTCCCGGTTTTTACAAATTATGGTTGGACATTCAGACCTTCTTGCAACCTAACACCTCCGCTCCCTCTTTTGATCATACATTGTCTGGCATTCGCACCTTGTCTTACGCGCTTTTTACAAACTTTAGTCGGACATTCAGACCTTCTTGCAGCTGAACCACCTCCGCTCCCTGTTTTGATCATGTATGGTCTGGCAATACTACCTTTTCTTACCCGTTTGTGAGTAATTTTGGCTGGACATTCACACCTACTCAAAGCCGAACAACTCCGCTACCGCATTTGATGGTGTATAGTCGGGCATTCTCACCCTTTCTCATCAGCTTTTTGCAAATTATGATCTGACATTCACACCTACTTGCAGTCGAACAACTCTGCTCCCGCTTTTGATTATGTTTGGTTGGATATTCGAACCTTTTCTTCACTGCTTTTTACAAACTTTGTTCGGAGGTACACGTCTTCTTGAAGCCGAACACCTCCGCTTCCGCTTTTGATGGTGTATAGTCGGGCTTTCGAGCCTTTTCTTACCTGGTTTTTAGAAATTATGGTTGGACATTCAGACCTCGCAGCCGAACACCTCCGCTCCCTCTTTTGATCATACATTGTCGGTTATTCGCACCTTGTCTTACCCGCTTTTTACAAACTATAGTCAGACATTCACACGTTGCAGCTGAACCACCTCTGCTCCCTGTTTTGATTATGTATGGTCTGGCAATACTACCTTTTCTTACCCGGTTGTGAGTAATTATGGCTGGACATTCACACCTACTTGCAGTCGAACAGCTCTGCTCCCGCTTTTGATTTTGTTTGGTTGGATATTCGAACCTTTTCTTAACTGCTTTTTACAAACTTTGGTCGGACGTTCACACCTTCTTGCAGCCGAACAACTCCACTCCCGCTATTTATTGTGTACAGTCGGGTAGTTTAACCTTTTCTTACCCGCTTTTTACCAACTATGGTCGGACATTCACACCGTCTTACAGCGGAACACCTCCGCTTCCGCTTTTGATGGTGTATAGTCGGGCATGCGAACCTTTTCTTACCCGCTTTTTACAAACTATGGTCGGACATTCAAACCTTCTTGTAGCCGAAAGCCTCCGCTGCCTCTTTTGATCATACATTGTCGGGCATTCGCACCCTTTCTTACCCGCTTTTTATAAAACCATGGTCGGACTGTCACAACTTCTTGTAGCCGAACACATCTGCTCCCGCTATCGATTGTGTACAGTTGGGTTTTTTAACCTTTTCTTACCCGCTTTTTACCAGCTCTGGTCGGACATTCACACCTTCTTACAGCGGAACACGTCCGCTCCCTCTTTTGATGGTGTATTTTCGGGCATTCAAACCTTTTCTTACCCGCTTTTTACAAACTATGCTCGGACATTCAGACCTTCTTGCAGCTGAATCACCTCCGCTCCCTGTTTTGATTATGTATGGTCTGGCAATACTACCTTTTCTTACCCGTTTGTGAGTAATTATGGCTGGACATTCACACCTACTTTCAGCAGAACACCACCTCTCTCGCTTTTGATGATGTATGGACCGGCATTCTTACCTTTTCTAACACATTTTTCAGCAATTATGGTCGGACATTCCCACCTACTCAGAGCCGAACACCTCAGTTCCCGCATTTGATGGTGTATAGTCGGGCATTCTCACTCTTTCTCATCAGCTTTTTGCAAATTATGATCTGATATTCACAGCTGCTTTTGATAATGTATGGTTGGGCATTCGCACCTTTTTTTACCCATTTTTCAGGAATTATGGGTGGACATTCACACCGTCTTGCAGCTGAAAACATCCTCTCCCGCTTATGATCATGTGCGGTTTGATATTCGAAAATTTTCTTTCATGTTTTAAAGAAATTATTGATGGACATTCAGACCTTCTTGCAGCTGAACCCCTCTGCTCGCGCTTTTGATGGTGTATAGTAGGGCTTTCGAGCCTTTTCTTCCCGGTTTTTACAAATTATGGTTGGACATTCAGACCTTCTTGCAACCTAACCACTCCGCTCCCTCTTTTGATCATACATTGTCTGGCATTCGCACCTTGTCTTACGCGCTTTTTACAAACTTTAGTCGGACATTCAGACCTTCTTGCAGCTGAACCACCTCCGCTCCCTGTTTTGATCATGTATGGTCTGGCAATACTACCTTTTCTTACCCGTTTGTGAGTAATTTTGGCTGGACATTCACACCTACTCAAAGCCGAACAACTCCGCTACCGCATTTGATGGTGTATAGTCGGGCATTCTCACCCTTTCTCATCAGCTTTTTGCAAATTATGATCTGACATTCACACCTACTTGCAGTCGAACAGCTCTGCTCCCGCTTTTGATTATGTTTGGTTGGATATTCGAACCTTTTCTTAACTGCTTTTTACAAACTTTGTTCGGAGGTACACGTCTTCTTGAAGCCGAACACCTCCGCTTCCGCTTTTGATGGTGTATAGTCGGGCTTTCGAGCCTTTTCTTACCTGGTTTTTAGAAATTATGGTTGGACATTCAGACCTTGCAGCCGAACACCTCCGCTCCCTCTTTTGATCATACATTGTCGGTTATTCGCACCTTGTCTTACCCGCTTTTTACAAACTATAGTCAGACATTCACACGTTGCAGCTGAACCACCTCTGCTCCCTGTTTTGATTATGTATGGTCTGGCAATACTACCTTTTCTTACCCGGTTGTGAGTAATTATGGCTGGACATTCACACCTACTTGCAGTCGAACAGCTCTGCTCCCGCTTTTGATTTTGTTTGGTTGGATATTCGAACCTTTTCTTAACTGCTTTTTACAAACTTTGGTCGGACGTTCACACCTTCTTGCAGCCGAACACCTCCGCTTCCGCTTTTGATAGTATATATTCGGGCATTCGAACCTTTTGTTACCCGCTTTTTACAAACCATGGGTGGACTTTCACACCTTCTTGTACCCGAACAACCCTGCTCCCGCTATTGGTGGTGTACAGTCGGGTATTTTAACCTTTTCTTACCCGCTTTTTACAAACTATGGTCGGACATTCACACCTTCTTACAGCGGAACACGTCTGCTCCACCTTTTAGTGTTCTATCACACCTTTTTTTCACCGCATTTTATGGATTATGGTTGGAAATTCTCAACCACTCTCATCCGAAGACCTCTCCTCCCGCTTTTGTGAATATATTTGAACTTTAGTCGGACATTCACACCTTCTTGCAGCTGAACCACCTCCGCTCCCTGTTTTGATCATGTATGATCTGGCAATACTACATTTTCTTACCTGTTTGTGAGTAATTATGGCTGGACATTCACACCTACTTTCAGCAGAACACCACCTCTCTCGCTTTTGATGATGTATGGACCGGCATTCTTACCTTTTCTAACACATTTTTCAGCAATTATGGTCGGAGATTCACACCTACTAACAGACGAACAACTCCGCTCCCGCATTTGATGGTGTATAGTTGTTGTTTTGCAAATTATGATCTGACATTCACACTTACTTGCAGTCGAACAGTTCTGCTCCCGCTTTTGATTATGTTTGGTTGGATATTCGAAACTTTTCTTAACTGCTTTTTACAAACTTTGGTTGGACGTTCAAACCCTCTTGTAGCCGAACACATCCACAGCTGCTTTTGATGATGTATGGTTGGGTATTCACACCTTTTTTTTACCCATTTTTCAGTAATTATGGGTGGACATTCACACCTTCTTGCAGCTGAACACCTCCTCTCCCACTTATGATCATGTGCGGTTTGATTTTCAAAATTTTTACTTTAATTTTTTCTAGCAATTATTGATGGACATTCAGACCTTCTTGCAGCTGAACAACTCCGCTCCCTCTTTTGATCATAAATTGTCGGGCATTCGAACCTTTTCTTACCCGCTTTTTACAAAACTTGGTCGGACTTTCACACCTTTTAGTAGCCGAACAACTCCGCTCCCGCTATTGATTGTGTACAGTCGGGTATTTTAACCTTTTCTTACCCGCTTTTTACCAACTATGGTCGGACATTCATAACTTCTTACAACGGAACACCTCCGCTCCTTATTTTGATGATGTATGGTTGGGCATTCAAACCTACTTGTTGCCCGCTTTTCATTAATTATGGGTGGACATTCACACCTTGTCGCAGCCAAACACCTCCGCTCCCTGTTTTGATGGTGTATAATGGTGGACATTCGCACCTTTTCTCACCCGCTTTTTACTATGGTCGGCCATTCACAGCTTCCTCTCCACCATACTTGTATGGTGGGATATTCACACCCACTTGCATCCGAAGACCTCCGCCCCCACTTTTGTTGATATTTAGTCGGTCATTCGCACCTTACCCGCTTTTGGCAAACTATGGCCTTCTTGCAGCCAAACACCTGATCTCGCTTTTGATGATGTAAGGTTGGGCATTCAGACCTTGCTTCACCTACTTTTCACCAAATATAGTTGGACATTCACACCTTCTTGCAGCCGAACACTTCCGCTCCACTTTTGAGTGTTCTATGTAGCATTCACACCTTTTTCTTCACCGCATTTTATAGATTATGGTTGGAAATTCTCACCCACTCTCATCCGAAGACCTCTCCTCCCGCTTTTGTTAATGTATAGTCGGGCATGAGAACCTTTTCTTACCCGCTTTTTACAAATTATGGTTGGACATTCACACCTACTTGCAGCCGAATACTGATACTGATCCTCCCGTAATAAAATGGTCGGATCTTATCAAACACACTTTGTTTCTTGTGACAATCAAGTCAGCGAAACAGCGTATACACGTCAAGACACTGAATCAAGTTTGCCACAAGAACTCATAAGTTTGGCAGTATTGCTCTGCCGTCAGCAATCATACACCCATTTTATTTTCGTGAGACATGTGCAGGCACCTGTTCATCTACTGTTCTATCACTATGAATTAGTTTATCTATTATCAATAAGGATACTTCTACAACTACTATCAAAGTATGTCCGGACTTCTTATGTTGTCAGTTGCTATATATGAATAAGTGGGTAGCTACTGACAAGCATTAAGCATGTCACACAGCCCAAACATATAACATTTCAGGACACACCACACAGTTAACAACCACAGTGAAGCGTGTCAAAGCCCAAACATGTAACATTCAACGGGACACTTACACAACACATTCAAATCAAACAGTCAGACAACATACAAGAACATATACCCCAGCCGGCATTGCTCCCTGCCTATTTTCCTACAGCTCACTATGTGTGCGCACACCTTTATTCACAAACTCTTCAACTTATACTCTTTTACCGAAGCTGCTACAGCTCGATTGGCCGAATACCCTTAGATCCTATTTCGGTGAATTTGACATCTGCCTTACATGTAACAGATTAGCGATTTAGTTTGAGTGAAGGAATTCATTTTATAGCAAAATCCCAAATCGTGAAGAACTCATGAAAGTAAGCTTATTCTCGGATTCATGAAACTTTAGATTTGCTCTGTCTTTTACTGCAAAGTACAACGTTGTTTTTTTTGTTTAAATCTTTCTAGACATGGTAAATATGAAGGACAAAGCAGTTTTAACATAGTTTGAGTGAAGGAATTCATTTTATAGATAAAATCCCAAGAGTCTGCTGAGAAACAAGAATGAATGCGAAGTAGACTTTAACACGGCTCTAGGAGCGAGCCGAGTGTGGGCTAACCGGGAGAATTGCTTGAAAGAAACGCGACACCGAATGAGCGGTCAGAACAAAGCCTCAATACGGTTTTCCCGTGGTGTTTTTGTTGCTGCCTTGTCTTTTGCACAGAGTAAAAGACAAGGCAGCCATCGAATAGGGCCCGATTGTTCCTACTTGGTCAGCCGAGGAGCAAGGGGGGGAGCAAGCGTCTCAACCAAGCAAAGCTCACCATGGGGAAGGTGGCTATGCCAACTAGCCTGATGCCCTGCTCCCGCAGTGATGGATAATCGTACTCTGGTTTCTCTTCATAACGTACAAGTCTTTCGCCTTTTACTAAAGACTTCCGTGGAAAGCAGCACTAATGAGTTGTTTCTATTTTTGGCAGGCTTTACCTTTGCGGGTGAAGCCCTTTCCGTCTGTGCAAAAGAAATCTTGTTACTGTGCAGAGTGACTTCTCTGAGTAGAGTCGCCTTACTTGTTGCAACTGTGCCGATGTTGCTTGGATGGTGCTTGCTGGAGCGTGCGGGAGTGCAAAGTTATACCATTTAAAAGGGCTGAAGAGTGCTCAGTGCAGCGGGTGGGCGGAGGTGCAAAGTGACACTCTGGCCACCTATGGCCATAAAAAGAACACCGCTACAAGTGCGCATTGTGCCAGGAAGGGCCCTTGGACGTGAACCAGTGGACAGATATCACTTCTCGGCCTTTTGGCTAAGATCAAGTGTAGTACCTGTTCTTATCAGTTTAATATCTGATATGGCCTTTGTACGAGGACTACATATTAAATTGATTTTTAGCAATAGGAGTTGAAAAAGGAGCTTGCTCCGTTCACTCCAAGCATCGACCCGGTACTGCAGTGCCGCTGGGAACGGTGCGCTCTTCTCTGCTCTTGTGAAAAAGCAAACAGTGGTGCAGGATGGAAGTTTCAGGGAGCCCAAGATGAAACTTTCTTTTAGTCTGCTGAGAAAAGAGAGTGAATGCGAAGTAGACTTTAACACAGCTCTGGGGGCAAGCCGAGTGCGGGCTAACCGGGAGAATTACTTGAAAGAAACGCGACACTGAATGAGCGGTCAGAACAAAGCCTCAATACAGTGTTCCCGTGGTGTTTGTGGCTGCCTTGTCTTTTGCACAGAGTAAAAGACAAGGCAGCCATCGAATAGGGCCCGATTTTTCCTACTTGGTCAGCCGAGGATCATGGAGGGGGAGCAAGCGTCTCAACCAAGCAAAGCTCACCATGGGGAAGGTGGCTATGCCAACTAGCCTGATGCCCTGCTCCCGCAGTGACGGATAATCGTACTCTGGTTTCTCTTCATAACGTACAAGTCTTTCGCCTTTTACTAAAGACTTCCGTGGAAAGCAGCACTAATGAGTTGTTCCTATTTTTGGCAGGCTTTACCTTTGCGGGTGAAGCCCTTTCCGTCTGTGCAAAAGAAATCTTGTTACTGTGCAGAGTGACTTCTCTGAGTAGAGTCGCCTTACTTGTTGCGACTGTGCCGATGTTTGAAGCTGGAGTGCAACGTTGTTGCTTGGATGGTGCTTGCTGGAGCGTGCGGGAGTGCAAAGTTATACCATTTAAAAGGGCTGAAGAGTGCTCAGTGCAGCGGGTGGGCGGAGGTGCAAAGTGACACTCTGGCCACCTATGGCCATAAAAAGAACACCGCTACAAGTGTGCATTGTGCCAGGAAGGGCCCTCGGACGTGAACCAGTGGACAGTTATCGCTTCTCGGCCTTTTGGCTAAGATCAAGTGTAGTACCTGTTCTTATCAGTTTAATATCTGATATGGCCTTTGTAAGAGGACTACATATTAAATGGATTTTTAGCAATAGGAGTTGAAAAAGGAGCTTGCTCCGTTCACTCCAAGCATCGACCCGGTACTGCAGTGCCGCTGGGAACGGTGCGCTCTTCTCTGCTCTTGTGAAAAAGCAAACAGTGGTGCAGGATGGAAGTTTCAGGGAGCCCAAGATGAAACTTTCTTTTAGTCTGCTGAGAAAAGAGAGTGAATGCGAAGTAGACTTTAACACAGCTCTGGGGGCGAGCCGAGTGCGGGCTAACCGGGAGAATTGCTTGAAAGAAACGCGACACTGAATGAGCGGTCAGAACAAAGCCTCAATACGGTGTTCCCGTGGTGTTTGTGGCTGCCTTGTCTTTTGCACAGAGTAAAAGACAAGGCAGCCATCGAATAGGGCCCGATTTTTCCTACTTGGTCAGCCGAGGAGCAAGGAGGGGGAGCAAGCGTCTCAACCAAGCAAAGCTCACCATGGGGAAGGTGGCTATGCCAACTAGCCTGATGCCCTGCTCCCGCAGTGACAGATAATCGTACTCTGGTTTCTCTTCATAATGTACAAGTCTTTCGCCTTTTACTAAAGACTTCCGTGGAGAGCAGCACTAATGAGTTGTTGCTATTTTTGGCAGGCTTTACCTTTGCGGGTGAAGCCCTTTCTGTCTGTGCAAAAGAAATCTTGTTACTGTGCAGAGTGACTTCTCTGAGTAGAGTTGCCTTACTTGTTGCGACTGTGCCGATGTTTGAAGCTGGAGTGCAAAGTTGTTGCTTGAATGGTGCTCGCTGGAGCGTGCGGGAGTGCAAAGTTATACCATTTAAAAGGGCTGAAGAGTGCTCAGTGCAGCGGGTGGGCGGAGATGCAAAGTGACACTCTGGCCACCTCGAAAACCGAGGTTACATCCAGTACCAGGGGCAGCCCAAGCTCTGCCGCAAGTGTGGTGAGCATGGGCACCTGGTTGAGGCTTGTACCAAGGTGATATGTGGGAAGTGCAGAGAAATTGGGGACACTTTTGGAGAGTGTCCAAATGGCAGGAAATGTAATCTCTGTGGAGAATTAAATCACCTCTTCTGAGGTGGCAGTTGGTGAACAAAGTGAAGAGGTTGACCCAATAAATTCAAACTTCCCGCTAAAAGCTTGGATTGGAAGTGAGGAGCAAAAAGGAGAGGGGCCTGTAGAGGCCTCACCACTCAGTGCTGAAGTCTGTGAGAATTCACAGGCAGAGGGTGGAGCTAAGCTAAATGAGGAGGAAGAGCAGACAGGTGAGTCTAGTGAAGGTACTCACCTCCCCGAAGGTCAACAGCCGAGGAGGACGGCATCTGAGTTGTCCTCTGATTCCCTTTAGCTCTGCAATCAACCCCCAGGGACTCAAAGTTAAATGCAACATTGCATCAGAGGCCAACACGAGAGTCCGAAAAGGAGAGCTAGTTTCCCAAGAAATAACCTGAGTGTGTAATTTGTTTTGATAACTTAGAAAAACGAAAATGACATACCTACTTTCCTTTATCCTTTTAATGGTTCTCACCTTCTCAACACTAAATGTGAGAAGTGTGAAATCAAAGACAAGAGCCCAGAGTATTATATCCTTCTTAGACTCCATAAAATCAGATGTGTTTTTAATACAAGAATGTGGACTACCTTTTTTGAAAAACCATAGACAATGGGAGGAAATGTGGCCCAATTTATCGATATGGAGTGGCTCAAATCAAATTAAAAATGATGGTGTGGCCATTCTAATTAAAAATCCGCATGTTCTGGTGCGAGACGGACGGGCACTTTTAGCACACTTGAATTTTATGGGGCAAGACTTTAACCTCTTAAATATTTATGGTTTCAATGGAAAAAATTACAGGTATGACCTTTTAGAAGATTACTCACAAACGGGTAAGAAATGGTAGTATTGCCAGACTATACATGATCAAAACAGGGAGCGGAGGTGGTTCAGCTGCAAGGTGTGAATTTCTGACTAAAGTTTGTAAAAAGCGCGTAAGACAAGGTGCGAATGCCCAACAATGTATGATCAAAAGAGGGAGCGGAGGTTTTCGGCTGCAAGGTCTGAATGTCCAACCATAATTTGTAAAAACCGGGGAAGAAAAGGCTCGAAAGCCCGACTATACACCATCAAAAGCGGGAGCGGAGGTGTTCAGCTGCAAGAAGGTGTGAATGTCCGACCATAGTTGGTAAAAAGCGGGTAAGAAATGGTTAAAATGCCCGACTGTACACCATCAAAAGCGGAAGCGGAGGTGTTCGGCTTCAAGAAGACGTGAACCTCCGAACAAAGTTTGTAAAAAGCAGTTAAGAAAAGGTTCGAATATCCAACCAAACATAATCAAAAGCGGGAGCAGAGCTTTTCGACTGCAAGTAGGTGTGAATGTCAGATCATGATTTGCAAAAAGCTGATGAGAAAGGGTGAGAATGCCCGACTATACACCATCAAATGCGGGAGCGGAGTTGTTTGTCTGTGAGTAGGTGTGAATCTGCGACCATAATTGCTGAAAAATGTGTTAGAAAAGGTAAGAATGCCGGTCCATACATCATCAAAAGCGAGAGAGGTGGTGTTCTGCTGAAAGTAGGTGTGAATGTCCAGCCATAATTACTCACAAACGGGTAAGAAAAGGTAGTATTGCCAGACCATACATGATCAAAACAGGGAGCGGAGGTGGTTCAGCTGCAACGTGTGAATGTCTGACTATAGTTTGTAAAAAGCGGGTAAGACAAGGTGCGAATGCCCGACAATGTATAATCAAAAGAGGGAGCGGAGGTGTTCGGCTGCAAGGTCTGAATGTCCAACCATAATTTCTAAAAACCGGGTAAGAAAAGGCTCAAAAGCCCGACTTTACACCATCAAAAGTGGGAACGGAGGTGTTCAGCTGCAAGAAGGTGTGAATGTTCGACTAAAGTTTGTAAAAATCTGGTAAGACAAGGTATGAATGTCCGACAATGTATGATCAAAAGCGGGAGCGGAGATGTTCAGCTGCAAGAAGGTCTGAATGTCCATCAATAATTGCTAGAAAAAATTAAAGTAAAAATTTCGAAAATCAAACCGCACATGATCATAAGTGGGAGAGGAGGTGTTCAGCTGCAAGAAGGTGTGAATGTCCACCCATAATTCCTTAAAAATGGGTAAAAAAAAGGTGCGAATACCCAACCATACATCATCAAAAGCAGGTGTTAATGTCAGATCATAATTTGCAAAAAGCTGATGAGAAAGGGTGAGAATGCCCGACTATACACCATCAAATGCGGGAGCGGAGTTGTTTGTCTGTGAGTAGGTGTGAATCTCCGACCATAATTGCTGAAAAATGTGTTAGAAAAGGTAAGAATGCCGGTCCATACATCATCAAAAGCGAGAGAGGTGGTGTTCTGCTGAAAGTAGGTGTGAATGTCCAGCCATAATTACTCACAAACGGGTAAGAAAAAGTAGTATTGCCAGACCATACATGATCAAAACAGGGAGCGGAGGTGGTTCAGCTGCAAGAAGGTGTGAATGTCCGACTAAAGTTCAAATATATTAACAAAAGCGGGAGGAGAGGTCTTCGGATGAGAGTGGTTGAGAATTTCCAACCATAATCTATAAAATGCGGTGAAAAAAAGGTGTGATAGAACACTAAAAGGTGGAGCGGAAGTGTTCGGCTGCAAGAAGGTGTGAATGTCCGACTATATTTGGTGAAAAGCAGGGGAAGCAAGGTCTGAATGCCCAACCTTACATCATCAAAAGCGAGATCAGAGGTGTTTGGCTGCAAGAAGGCCATAGTTTGCCAAAAGCGGGTAAGGTGCGAATGACCGACTAAATATCAACAAAGGTGGGGGCGGAGGTCTTCGGATGCAAGTGGGTGTGAATATCCCACCATACAAGTATGGTGGAGAGGAAGCTGTGAATTGCTGACCATAGTTTGCAAAAAGCGGGTGAGAAAAGGTGCGAATGTCCAACCATACACCATCAAAACAGGGAGCGGAGGTGTTTGGCTGCGACAAGGTGTGAATGTCCACCCATAATTAATGAAAAGCGGGCAAGAAGTGGGTTCGAATGCCCAACCACACATCATCAAAAGCAGGAGTGGATGTGTTCGGCTATAAGAAGGTTTGAATGTCCGAGCATAGTTTGTAAAAAGCGGGTAAGAAAAGGTTCGAATGCCCGAACATACACCATCAAAAGAGGGAGCGGAGGTGTTCCGCTGTAAGAAGGTGTGAATGTCCGACCAGAGTTGGTAAAAAGCGGGTAAGAAAAGGTTAAAAAAACCCGACTGTACACAATCAATAGCGGGAGCAGATGTGTTCGGCTACAAGAAGGTGTGACAGTCCGACCATGGTTTGTAAAAAGCGGGTAAGAAAAGGTGCAAATGCCCGACAATGTATGATCAAAAGAGGGAGCGGAGCTTTTCGGCTACAAGAAGGTTTGAATGTCCGACCATAGTTTGTAAAAAGCGGGTAAGAAAAGGTTCGAATGCCCGACTATACACCATCAAAAGCGGAAGCGGAGGTGTTCCGCTGTAGACGGTGTGAATGTCCGACCATAGTTGGTAAAAAGCGGGTAAGAAAAGGTTAAACTACACGACTGTACACAATCAATAGCGGGAGTGGAGTTGTTCGGCTACAAGAAGGTGTGAAAGTCCGACCATGGTTTGTAAAAAACGGGTAAGATAATGTTCGAATTCCCGAATATATACCATCAAAAGCGGAAGCGGAGGTGTTCGGTTGCAAGAAGGTGTGAACGTCCGACCAAAGTTTGTAAAAAGCAGTTAAGAAAAGGTTCGAATATCCAACCAAACAAAATCAAAAGCAGGAGCAGAGCTGTTCGACTGCAAGTAGGTGTGAATGTCCAGCCATAATTACTCACAAATGGGTAAGAAAAGGTAGTATTGCCACTCCATACATGATCAAAACAGGGAGCGGAGGTGGTTCAGCTGCAACGTGTGAATGTCTGACTATAGTTTGTAAAAAGCGGGTAAGACAAGGTGCGAATGCCCGACAATGTATGATCAAAAGAGGGAGCGGAGGTGTTCGGCTGCAAGGTCTGAATATCCAACCATAATTTCTAAAAACCGGGTAAGAAAAGGCTCGAAAGCCCGACTTTACACCATCAAAAGCGGGAGCGGAGGTGTTCAGCTGCAAGAAGGTGTGAATGTTCGACTAAAGTTTGTAAAAATCTGGTAAGACAAGTTATGAATGCCCGACAATGTATGATCAAAAGCGGGAGCGGAGGTGTTCAGCTGCAAAGAAGGTCTGAATGTCCATCAATAATTGCTAGAAAACATGAAAGTAAAAATTTCTAATATCAAACCGCGCATGATCATAAGTGGGAGAGGAGGTGTTCAGCTGCAAGAAGGTGTGAATGTCCATCAATAATTGCTAGAAAACATGAAAGTAAAAATTTCTAAAATCAAACCGCACATGATCATAAGTGGGAGAGGAGGTGTTCAGCTGCAAGAAGGTGTGAATATCCACCCATAATTCCTGAAAAATGGGTAAAAAAAAGGTGCGAATGCCCAACCATACATCATCAAAAGCAGCTGTGGATGTGTTCGGCTACAAGAAGGTGTGAACGTCCAACCAAAGTTTGTAAAAAGCAGTTAAGAAAAGGTTCGAATATCCAACCAAACATAATCAAAAGCGGGAGCAGAACTGTTCGACTGCAAGTAGGTGTGGATGTCAGATCATAATTTGCAAAAAGCTGATGAGAAAGGGTGAGAATGCCCGACTATACACCATCAAATGCGGGAGCGGAGTTGTTCGTCTGTGAGTAGGTGTGAATCTCCGAACATAATTGCTGAAAAATGTGTTAGAAAAGGTAAGAATGCCGGTCCATACATCATCAAAAGCGAGAGAGGTGGTGTTCTGCTGAAAGTAGGTGTGAATGTCCAGCCATAATTACTCACAAACGGGTAAGAAAAGGTAGTATTGCCAGACCATACATGATCAAAACAGTAAGCGGAGGTGGTTCAGCTGCAAGAAGGTGTGGATGTCTGACTATAGTTTGTAAAAAGCGGGTAAGACAAGGTGCGAATGCCCGACAATGTAAGGCAAGGCAAGACAAGGCAAGTATATTTGTATAGCACAATTCAACAACAAGGTGATTCAAAGTGCTTCACAGAGACATTAAAACAGAAGAAATAAAAAGCATGATTTAAAATTTAAACAAAAGAAGGAAATAAGAACAATAGATAAAATCAGAAAAAATTATATATATGAAAGATAAAATCAATAGTTAAAACATGATTCCGTTTTGAAACTCAAGCTTATTCAAATGCAGCTGAAAATAGATGTGTCTTCAACCTGGACTTAAATACACTGAGTGTTTCAGCTGATCTGAGGCTTTCTGGGACTTTGTTCCAGACATGTGGAGCATAGAAGCTGAATGCAGCTTCTCCATGTCTGGTTTTGACTCTGGGAACTGATAAAATACCGGATCCAGATGACCTGAGGGGTCTGGAAGGTTCATAGTGGGTCAGGAGGTCACTGATGTATTTTGGTCCTTGACCATTCAGAGCTTTATAGACCAGCATCAGAACTTTAAAGTCTATCCTCTGATGGACAGGCAGCCAGTGTAAAGACTTGAGAGCTGGACTGTGATGTGCTCCACTTTTTTGGTCTTAGTGAGGACTCGAGCAGCTGAGTTCTGGATGAGCTGCAGTTGTCTAACTGACTTTTTAGGCAGACCTGTAAAGATGCTATTACAATAATCAAGCCTACTAAAGATGAATGCATGGACTAGTTTTTCCAGGTCCTGCTGAGACATCAGATCTTTTAGCCTTGATATATTCTTAAGGTGATAGTAGGCTGACTTTGTTAATGCCTTAATGTGTTTGTCCAAATTTAGGTCTGAGTCCATCACTACACCCAGATTTCTGGCCTGGTTGGTCGTTTTTAGATTTATAGATTGAAGCTCTGTGGTGACTTTCAATCGTTTATCTTTGGCTCCAAAGACAATTACCTCAGTTTTGTTTATGTTTAGCTGGAGGAAGTTGTGGCACATCCAGTCATTAATCTCCTCAATGCATTTTCCAAGGGCCTGTACAGGCCCTCTGTCTCCTGGTGACATTGTTATATACATCTGTGTGTCATCTGCATAGCTATGGTAGTTTATTTGGTTGTTTTTTATAATCTGTGCCAGTGGGAGCATGTAGATGTTAAACAGAAGAGGTCCCAGGATGGAACCTTGGGGAACTTGTGATTCTTGTCTGCTCAGATGTAAAGTTACCTATTGACACAAAGTACTTCCTGTTCTCTAAGTATGTTTTGAACCAGTTTAGTACAGTTCCGGAAAGACCAGCCCAGTTCTCCAGTTGTTTGAGTAATATATTGTGGTCAACTGTATCAAAGGCAGCACTGAGATCCAGTAAAACTAAGACTGACATTTTTCCACTGTCTGTATTCAGACATATGTCATTAAACACTTTGGTCAGAGCAGTCTCAGTGCTGTGGTGCTGTCTAAAGCCTGACTGGAAGGTATCATAGCAGTTATTTTGTGTTAAAAAGTAATTAAGCTGTTGAAAAACCGCTTTTTCAATGATCTTACTTAAAAATGGGAGATTTGAGATGGGCCTGTAGTTGTTCATTTGCGTCTTATCAAGATTGTCCTTTTTCAGCAGAGGTTTAATTACAGCTGTTTTTAGTGGCTCTGGAAACACACCTGACGTTAAGGACAGGTTCACAATCAGTAACAGGTCTGACTCCAAAGTCTTTGAGACCCCTTTGAAAAAACCTGTTGGTAGGATGTCTAAACAGCAAGAGGAGGACTTCAGGTGACGTAAGATGTCCTCCAGGTCTTTACTGTTAATGGGTTGAAATAGTGTCATGGTGTTTAAACCGGTTTTCGGTGGACACAGTACATATGCTGAACCTGCTGCTGATGTACCAACTGCTTGTCTAATATTTTGGACTTTGTCTATGAAGAATTTGGCAAAGTCATTGCAGGCCATGGTGGAATGGAGTTCATTTGCCACTGACACAGGAGGGTTTGTTAGCCTGTCAACTGTAGCAAATAAGGCCCGAGCATTATGACTGTTTTTGGTGATGATGTCAGGGAAGTAGGATTTCCTTGCATTCCTCAGTTGTAAATTATAAGAGTGAAGTTTCTCTTTATAGATGTCATAATGAACCTGGAGATTTGTTTTTCTCCATCGGCGCTCAGCTTTCCGACACACTCTTTTCCCATTTTTCACCAGTGTGGAATTTCGCCATGGAGACTTCTTCCTTCCAGAGATAACCTTCACCTTAATGGGAGCAATAGTATCCATAACATTTAACATTTTAGTATTAAAGCTACTGACGAGCTCACTGACTGAACCCCCGGACAGGGCAGGTGCTAAGGAGAAAACCTGGTTAAAGATCTTACTACTGTTTTCAGTTTTGAGATCACTGCTGTTGAGACATTTGTGTGCACTGAAATCGTACTCTCAAAGAAAACACAGGAATGGTCAGACAGGCCCACATCAGACACAGTAATCTTTGAAATGCTTAGACCCTTGGAGATCACTAAGTCTAGAGTGTGCCCCCTATTGTGCGTAGGCTCTGTTATATGCTGAGTCAGCCAAAAGTTGTCCAGAGTGTTACTCAGGTCTTTAGTCCCTCTGTCCTGAGGATTGTCCATATGGATGTTAAAATCACCAACAATAATTATACAGTCAAAATCAACACAGATCATAGACAGCAGTTCACTGAGGTCTTCAGAAAAATCTGAACAGTATTTAGGGGGCCTGTAAATATTCAGAAACAGGACACTGGGTGAGGCCTTCACCTGTATAGCCATATATTCAAAGGACTGAAAACTTCCAGGAGATAACTGCTTACATTGAAAGGATTCATTGAATAAGACTGCGACCCCTCCTCCTCTCCTGCTCACTCTGGCCTCGCTGATAAAACTGTAACCAGGAGGGGTTGACTCAATAAGAACAGCAGCACTGTTATTTTGTTCCAACCAAGTTTCAGTTAAAAACATAAAATCCAGGGTGTGCTCAGTGATAAAATCATCAATTAAGAATGTTTTCCCAGCTAAAGACCTAACATTTAATAAAGCCAACTTAAGTGTTTTAGAGGTATTATTTGCCCCCTCGTGTTTGGGTGCAGTCTGTGGCACACAAGGTATGTTTACTTTATTTAAAGATCTTTTTGAGTGCAACTCTCTGTGTTTTGACTGGGTCACATTTCTCCTTCTGTCACCTAAAAGTACAGAAATTTTAAGATCTTCTAATAAACAGGGTCCCAGCTTGTCCTGGGAAAAGTCACGACTGTCAGAATTCACACAGCCTGGACCCCTCACACATCACACATCAGACTGCGGAGACAGTACATGGTGGCAGCGTGAAGGGACAGAAGGGGGTGGGGCTGGGCTCCGTCGCTTCGGCTGCTCTAGTAGGGGCGGGGCTCGGCGGGGAACCTTTGGCCGCTTTGGTGGGGGGTTTATGGGGGATAAAAAGGGATTGGGCTGGGGGGTAGATCTAAGCCCAGCATTGACCCGTTCCATCATCTCCTCAGTGAATTTCAGGTGAGGGGAGGAGGAGGGAGAAAGGGAGGGTGAGGAGCACAATGACCTGTCAGGGGTTTGGGGGGCTGGGGAAGGTCCTGGTCCTGGTCCCTGGTCCTGGTCATTAGTGCTGTTGAGAGGGTTTGGGGCAAATAAAGACCTCTCTTCTTGCCTCTGATGTCTCTCCTTTCCAAAGTTCCTCTTGGGTGGGGGCAGATGGAGTTCCTCCTCAAGGTTTCTGCTGGGATTTGTTTGTTCCTCTCTATGAGATAACTCCTTGTTTATCTCAGCCTTGGCCCCGAGCACAGATGGATGACGTAGGAAATAAAATATGTTGGAGGTGAACAGTTTCACCCCTGACTTGTTAAAATTAAATCCATTTGCCATGTATGATCAAAAGAGGGAGCGGAGGTGTTTGGCTGCAAGGTCTGAATGTCCAGCCATAATTTCTAAAAACCGGGTAAGAAAAGGCTCGAAAGCCCGACTTTACACCATCAAAAGCGGGAGCGGAGGTGTTCAGCTGCAAGAAGGTGTGAATGTTCGACTAAAGTTTGTAAAAATCTGGTAAGACAAGGTGCGAATGCCCAACAATGTATGATCAAAAGCGGGAGCGGAGGTGTTCAGCTGCAAGAAGGTCTGAATGTCCATCAATAATTGCTAGAAAACATGAAAGTAAAAATTTCGAAAATCAAACCGCACATGATCATAAGTGGGAGAGGAGGTGTTCCGCTGCAAGAAGATGTGAATATCCACCCATAATTCCTGAAAAAAGGGGAAAAAAATGGTGCGAATGCCCAACCATACATCATCAAAAGCAGCTGTAGATGTGTTCGGCTACAAGAAGGTGTGAACGTCCAACCAAAGTTTGTAAAAAGCAGTTAAGAAAAGGTTCGAATATCCAACCAAACATAATCAAAAGTGGGAGCAGAACTGTTCGACTGCAAGTATGTGTGGATGTCAGATCCATCCATCCATCCATCATCTGCCGCTTATCCGGGGGTCGGGTCGCGGGGGCAGCAGCTTGAGCAGAGAAACCCAGACGTCTCTGTCCCCGGCCACTTCCTCCAGCTCTTCCGGGGGGACCCCGAGGCGTTCCCAGGCCAGCCGAGAGACATAGTCTCTCCAGCGTGTCCTGGGTCTTCCCCGGGGTCTCCTCCCAGTGGGACGTGCCCGGAACACCTCCCCAGGGAGGCGCCCAGGGGGCATCCTAACCAGATGCCCGAGCCACCTCATCTGACTCCTCTCAATGCGGAGGAGCAGCGGTTCTACTCCGAGCCCCTCCCGGATGACTGAGCTTCTCACCCTATCTCTAAGGGAGAGCCCAGACACCCTGCGGAGGAAACCCATTTCGGCCGCTTGTATTCGCGATCTTGTTCTTTCGGTCACTACCCACAACTCGTGACCATAGGTGAGGATGGGAACGTAGATTGACCAGTAAGTAGAGAGCTTCGCCTTCTGGCTCAGCTCCCTCTTCACAACGACGGGTCGGTGCAGAGCCCACAACACTGCAGACGCCGCACCGATCCGCCCGTCAATCTCCCGCTCCATTCGTCCCTCACTCGTGAACAAGACCCCGAGATACTTGAACTCCTCCACTTGGGGAAGGATCTCATTCCCGACCCGGAGAGAGCATTCCACCCTTTTCCGGCTGAGAACCATAGTCTCGGATTTGGAGGTGCTGATTCTCATCCCAGCCGCTTCACACTCGGCTGCGAATCGCTCCAGTGAGAGCTGAAGGTCACGGCCTGACGACGCTAACAGAACCACATCATCTGCAAAAAGCAGAGACCCGATTCTGAGGTCGCCAAATCGGACACCCTCAACGCCCTGGCTGCGCCTAGAAATTCTGTCCATAAAAGTTAGGAACAGAATCGGTGACAAAGGGCAGCCCTGACGGAGTCCAACTCTCACCGGAAACGTATCCGACTTACTGCCGGCAATGCGGACCAAACTCTGGCACCGGCCATACAGAGACCGAACGGACCCTATCAAGGGGTCCGGCACTCCATATTCCCGGAGCACCCCCCACAGGACTCCACGAGGGACACGGTCGAACGCTTTCTCCAAGTCCACAAAACACATGTAGACTGGTTGGGCGAACTCCCATGCACCCTCCAGGATCCTGCCGAGGGTATAGAGCTGGTCCACTGTTCCACGGCCAGGACGAAAGCCACACTGCATCTCCTGAATCAGAGGCTCGATTATCCGACGGATCCTCCTCTCCAATACCCCCGAATAGACCTTACCAGGGAGGCTGAGGAGTGTGAAACCCCTATAGTTGGAACACACCCTCCGGTCCCCCTTTTTAAAGAGGGGGACCACCACCCCAATCTGCCAGTCCAGAGGCACTGTCCCCGATGTCCACGCGATGCTGCAGAGGCGTGTCAGCCAAGACAGCCCTACAACATCCAGAGCCTTGAGAAACTCAGGACGGACCTCATCCACCCCCGGGGCCTTGCCACCGAGGAGCTTTTTGACCACCTCGGCAACCTCAGCCCCAGAAATGGGAGGCCCCGTCTCCGAGCTCTCCGACTCTGCCTCTTCCGAGCACGTGTTGGTAGGATTGAGGAGTTCCTCGAAGTACTCCCCCCACCGACTCACAACATCCCTAGTTGAGGTCAGCAAAGCCCCGTCCCCACTGTAAACAGTGTTGACTGTGAGCCGCTTCCCCCCCCTGAGACGCCGGATGGTGGACCAGAATCTCTTCGAGGCCATCCGGAAATCGTTCTCCATGGTCTCACCGAACTCCTCCCAGGCCCGAGTTTTTTTCTCAGCAACCGCCGAAGCCGCAGCCCGTCTGGCCTGTCGGTACCTATCAGCTGCTTCCAGGGTCCCACTGGCCAAAAAGGCCCGATAGGACTCCTTCTTCAGCTTGACGGCTTCCCTCACCACTGGTGTCCACCAGCAGGTTCGAGGGTTGCCGCCACGACAGGCACCGACCACCTTACGGCCACAACTCCGATCAGCTACCTCGGCAATGGAGTCACGGAACATGGCCCATTCGGACTCAATGTCCCCCACCTCCCCCGGGATATGGTTGAAGCTCTGCCGGAGGTGGGAGTTAAAGCTCCTTCTGACGGGGGATTCTGACAAACGCTCCCAGCAGACCCTCACAATACGTTTGGGCCTGCCAGGTCTGATCGGCATCCTCCCCCACCAGCGGAGCCAACTCACCACCAGGTGGTGATCAGTTGACAGCTCCGCCCCTCTCTTCACCCGAGTGTCCAGGACATACGGCCGCAAGTCCGATGATACAACCACAAAGTCGATCATCGAACTGCGGCCAAGGGTGTCCTGGTGCCAAGTGCACATATGGACACCCTTATGTCTGAACATGGTGTTCGTTATGGACAGTCCATGACCAGCACAGAAGTCCAACAACATAACACCACTCTGGTTCAGATCGGGGGGGCCGTTCCTCCCAATCACATCCCTCCAGGTCTCACTGTCATTGCCCACGTGAGCATTGAAGTCCCCCAGCAGAACGAGGGAGTCTCCGGTAGGAGCATTCTCCAGTGCCTCCCCCAGAGACTCCAAAAAGGGTGGGTACTCTGAACTGCTGTTTGGCGCATAGGCACAAACAACAGTCAGGACTCGTCCCCCCACCCGAAGGCGGAGGGAGGCTACCCTCTCGTTCACTGGGGTAAACCCCAATGTACTGGCACACAGCCGGGGGGCAATAAGTATGCCCACACCTGCTCTGCGCCTCTCACCACGGGCAACTCCAGAGTGGAAGAGAGTCCAACCCCTCTCAAGAGGACTGGTTCCAGAGCCCAAGCCGTGCGTCGAGGTGAGTCCGACTATATCTAGCCGGAACCGCTCAGCCTCGCGCACCAGCTCCGGCTCCTTCCCCAACAGAGAGGTGACATTCCACGTCCCAAGAGCTAGCTTCAGTAGCCGAGGATCAGACCGCCAAGGCCTCTGCCTTCGGCCGCTACCCAGCTCACATCGCACCCGACCCCCTTGGCCCCTCCCACGGGTGGTGAGCCCGTCGGAAGGGGGACCCACGTCATCATTTCGGGCTATGCCCGACCGAGCCCCATGGGCACAGACCCGGCCACCAGGCGCCCGCTGCCGGGCCCCACCCCCGGGCCTGGCTCCGGGGGGAGGCCCCGGTGTCCCATATCCGGGCAAGGGATCACGAGGTCCAAATTTTTTGTTCATCATAAGGGGTCTTTTGAGCTGTTCTTTGTCTGGTCCCTCATCTAGGATCTGCTTGCCTTGGGTGACCCTACCAGGGGCTTAAAGCCCCGAGCAACATAGCTCCCGGACTCATTGGGGCACGCAAACTCCCCCACCACGATAAGGTGACAGCTCAGGAGGGAGGGATGTCAGATCATAATTTGCAAAAAGCTGATGAGAAAGGGTGAGAATGCCCAACTATACACCATCAAATGCGGGAGCGGAGTTGTTCGTCTGTGAGTAGGTGTGAATCTCCGACCATAATTGCTGAAAAATGTGTTAGAAAAGGTAAGAATGCCGGTCCATACATCATCAAAAGCGAGAGAAGTGGTGTTCTGCTGAAAGTAGGTGTGAATGTCCAGCCATAATTACTCACAAACGGGTAAGAAAAGGTAGTATTGCCAGACCATACATGATCAAAACAGGGAGCGGAGGTGGTTCAGCTGCAAGAAGGTGTGAATGTCCGACTAAAGTTCAAATATATTAACAAAAGCGAGAGGAGAAGTCTTCGGATGAGAGTGTTTGAGAATTTCCAACCATAATCTATAAAATGCGGTGAAAAAAAGGTGTTATAGAACACTAAAAGGTGGAGCGGAAGTGTTCGGCTGCAAGAAGGTGTGAATGTCCGACTATATTTGGTGAAAAGCATGTGAAGCAAGGTCTGAATGCCCAACCTTACATCATCAAAAGCGAGATCAGAGGTGTTTGGCTGCAAGAAGGCCATAGTTTGCCAAAAGCGGGTAAGGTGCGAATGACCGACTAAATATCAACAAAAGTGGGGGCGGAGGTCTTCGGATGCAAGTGGGTGTGAATATTCCACCATACAAGTATGGTGGAGAGGAAGCTATGAATTGCTGACCATTGTTTGCAAAAAGCGGGTGAGAAAAGGTGCGAATGTCCAACCATACATGATCAAAACAGGGAGCGGACGTGTTTGGCTGCGACAAGGTTTTAATGTCCACCCATAATTAATGAATAGCGGGCAACAAGTAGGTTCCAATGCCCAACCATACATCATCAAAAGCAGGAGTGGATGTGTTCGGCTACAAGAAGGTTTGAATGTCCGAGCATAGTTTGTAAAAAGCGGGTAAGAAAAGCTTCGAATGCCCGAACATACACCATCAAAAGACAGACCGGACGTGTTCCGCTGTAAGTAGGTGTGAATGCCCAACCATAGTTGGTAAAAAGAAGGTAAGAAAAGGTTCAAATATCCGACTGTACACAATCAATAGCGGGAGCGGATGTGTTCGGCTACAAGAAGGTGTGAAAGTCTCACCATGGTTTGTAAAAAGCGGGTAAGAAAAGGTGCGAATGCCCGACAATGTATGATCAAAAGAGGGAGCGGAGGTTTTCGGCTACAAGAAGGTCTGAATGTCCGACCAAAGTTTGTAAAAAGCGGGTAAGAAAGGTTTGAATGCCCGACTATACACCATCAAAAGCGGGAGCGGAGGTGTTGCACTGTAAGACGGTGTGAATGTCTGACCATAGTTTGTAAAAAGCAGTAGGTGTGAATGTCAGATCATAAGAAATGAGAAAGGGTGAGAATGCCCTACTATACACCATCAAATGCGAGAGCGGAGGTGTTTTTCTGTGAGTAGGTGTGAATGTCCCACCCTAGTTGCTGAAAAATGTGTTAGAAAAGGTAAGAATGCCAGCCCATACATCATCAAAAGCGGGAGAGGTGGTGTTCGGCTGCAAGAAGGTGTGAATATCCAGCCATAATTACTCACAAACGGGTAAGAAAAGGTAAGAATACCAAACCATAAATTATCAAAAGCGGCAGCAGAGATGTTCGGCTGGTATTTATAAATGTCTAGATAGATTTGAACAAAAAACAACGTAGTATTTTGCAGTAAAAGAAAGAAAGGTTCAGAAATCCGAGAAAAAGCTTTTCATGAGTTCTGCATGATTTGGGATTTTGCTTATAAAATGCATTCCTTCAATCAAACTATGGTAAAACGGCTTTTACCTTCATATTTATCAATGTCTAGATCGACTTCAACAAAGAACAACATTAGATTTTGCAGTAGAAGAAAGAGAGACACTGAAGGAACAGGAATCCGAGAATAAGCTTACTTTCATACGTTCTGCATGATTTGGGATTTTATGTATAAAATGAATTCCTTCACTCAAACCAAGTGAAAACTTCTTTGTCCTTCATATTTATCAATGTCTAGATTGACTTCAACAAAGAACAACATTGTATATTGCAGTAGAAGAAAGAGAGACACTGAAGGAACAGGAATCCGAGAATAAGCTTCTTTTCATACGTTCTGCATGATTTGGGATTTTGCTATAAAATGAATTCCTTCACTCAAACTATGTTAAAACTGCTTTTAACTTCATATTTATCAATGTCTAGATCGACTTCAACAAAGAACAACATTGTATATTGCAGTAGAAGAAAGAGCAACACTGAAGGAACAGGAATCCGAGAATAAGCTTATTTTCATACGTTCTGCATGATTTCGGATTTTCCTATAAAATGAATTGCTTTGCTCAAACCAAGTTAAAATTGCTTTGTCTTCATATTTATCAATGTCAAAGCAGTTTTAACATAGTTTGAGTGAAGGAATTCATTTTAAAACAAAATCTCAAAACATGCACAACACATGAAAAGCTTATTCTCGGATTCCTGATCCTTCAGTGTTGCTATTTGTTATATTGCAAAGTACAACGTGTTTTCTTTGTTTTGTTTAAATCTATCTCGACATTGATAAATATGGAAGGACAAAGCAGGTTTAACTTGGTTTGAGCAAAGCAATTCATTTTGTAGCAAAATCCGAAATCGTGAAGAACTCATGAAAGCAAGCTTATACTCGGATTCCTGAAACTTTTAGATCTTAGATTTGCTCTTTCTTTTACTGCAAAGTACGTTGGGGTTTTTTTTTTTGTTCAAATCTTTCTAGACAAGGTAAATATGAAGGACAAATCAGTTTTAACATAGTTTGAGTGAAGGAATGTATTTTATAAGCAAAATCCCAAATCATGCAAAACTAACGAAAAGCTTTTTCTCGCTTTTCACTGCTTTTTACAAACTGGTCGGACGTTCACACCTTCTTGCAGCCGAACAATTCCGCTTCCACTTTTGATGGTGTATATTTGGGCATTCAAACCTTTTCTTACCCGCTTTTTACAAACCATGGTCGGACTTTCACACCTTCTTGCAGCCGAACACCACCTCTCCCGCTTTTGATGATGTATGGTCCAGCATTCTTACCTTTTCTAACACATTTTTCAGCAATTATGGTCGGACATTCACACCTACTCACAGCCAAACACTTCCGCTCCCGCATTTGATGGTGTTTAGTCAGGCATTCTCACCCTTTCTCATCAACTTTTTGCATATGATCTGATATTCACACCTACTTGCAGTCGAACACCTCTGCTTCCGCTTTTGATGGTACATATTTGGGCATTCGAACCTTTTCTTACCCGCTTTTTACATACCATGGGTGGACTTTCACACCTTCTTGTAGCCGAACAACTCTGCTCCCGCTATTGATTGTGTACAGTCGGGTATTTTAACCTTTTCTTACCCGCTTTTTACCAACTATGGTCGGACATTCACACCTTCTTACAGCGGAACACGTCCGCTCCCTCTTTTGATGGTGTATGTTCGGGCATTCGAACCTTTTCTTACCTGCTTTTTACAAACCATGGTCGGACTTTCACACCTTCTTGTAGCCGAACACCTCCGCTCCCTCTTTTGATCATACATTGTTGGGCATTCGCACCTTGTCTTACCCGCTTGTTACAAACTATAGTCAGACATTCACACGTTGCAGCTGAACCACCTCCGCTCCCTGTTTTGATCATGTATGGTCTGGCAATACTAGCTTTTCTTACCCGTTTGTGAGTAATTATGGCTGGACATTCACACCTACTTGCAGTCGAACAGCTCTGCTCCCGCTTTTGATTTTGTTTGGTTGGATATTCGACGCTTTTCTTAACTGCTTTTTACAAACTTTGGTCGGACGTTCACACCTTCTTGCAACCGAACACCTCCGCTTCCGCTTTTGATGGTATATATTCGGGAATTCGAACATTATCTTACCCGTTTTTTACAAACCATGGTCGGACTTTCACACCTTCTTGTAGCCGAACAACTCCACTCCCGCTATTGATTGTGTACAGTCGTGTAGTTTAACCTTTTCTTACCCGCTTTTTACCAACTATGGTCGGACATTCACACCGTCTACAGCGGAACACCTCCGCTTCCGCTTTTGATGGTGTATAGTCGGGCATTCGAACCTTTTCTTACCCGCTTTTTACAAACTATGGTCGGACATTCAAACCTTCTTGTAGCCGAAAAGCTCCGCTCCCTCTTTTGATCATACATTGTCGGGCATTTGCAACTTTTCTTACCCGCTTTTTACAAACCATGGTCGGACTGTCACACCTTCTTGTAGCTGAACACATCCGCTCCCACTATTGATTGTGTACAGTCAGGTTTTTTAACGTTTTCTTACCCGCTTCTTACCAACTCTGGTCGGACATTCACACCTTCTTAAAGCGGAACACGTCCGCTCCCTCTTTTGATGGTGTATGTTTGGGCATTCGAACCTTTTCTTACCCGCTTTTTACAAACTATGCTCGGACATTCAAACCTTCTTGTAGCCGAACACATCCACTCCTGCTTTTGATGATGTGTGGTCTGGCATTCGAACCTACTTCTTGCCCGCTTTTCATTAATTATGGGTGGACATTCACACCTTGTCGCAGCCAAACACCTCCGCTCCCTGTTTTGATCATGTATGGTTGGACATTCGCACCTTTTCTCAACCGCTTTTTGCAAACTATGGTCAGCGATTCACAGCTTCCTCTCCACCATACTTGTATGGTGGAAGATTCACACCCACTTGCATCCGAAGACCTCCGCCCCCACTTTTGTTGATATTTAGTCGGTCATTCGCACCTTACCCGCTTTTGGCAAACTATGGCCTTCTTGCAGCCAAACACCACTGATCTCGTTTTTGATGATGTAAGGTTGGACAATCAGACCTTGCTTCACCTGCTTTTCACCAAATATAGTCGGACATTCACACCTTCTTGCAGCCGAACACTTCCGCTCCACCTTTTAGTGTTCTATCACACCTTTTTTTCACCGCATTTTATAGATTATGGTTGGAAATTCTCAACCATTGTCATCCGAAGACCTCTCCTCCCGCTTTTGTTAATATATTTGAACTTTAGTCGGACATTCACACCTTCTTGCAGCTGAACCACCTCCTCTCCCTGTTTTGATCATGTATGGTCTGGCAATACTACCTTTTCTTACCCGTTTGTGAGTAATTATGGCTGGACATTCACACCTACTTTCAGCAGAACACCACCTCTCTCGCTTTTGATGATGTATGGACCGGCATTCTTACCTTTTCTAACACATTTTTCAGCAATTATGGTCGGACATTCCCACCTACTCAGAGCCGAACACCTCCGCTCCCGCATTTGATGGTGTATAGTCGGGCATTCTCACTCTTTCTCATCAGCTTTTTGCAAATTATGATCTGATATTCACAGCTGCTTTTGATAATGTATGGTTGGGCATTCGCACCTTTTTTTACCCATTTTTCAGGAATTATGGGTGGACATTCACACCGTCTTGCAGCTGAAAACATCCTCTCCCGCTTATGATCATGTGCGGTTTGATATTCGAAAATTTTCTTTCATGTTTTAAAGAAATTATTGATGGACATTCAGACCTTCTTGCAGCTGAACCCCTCTGCTCGCGCTTTTGATGGTGTATAGTAGGGCTTTCGAGCCTTTTCTTCCAGGTTTTTACAAATTATGGTTGGACATTCAGACCTTCTTGCAGCTGAACACCTCCGCTCCCTCTTTTGATCATACATTGTCTGGCATTCGCACCTTGTCTTACGCGCTTTTTACAAACTTTAGTCGGACATTCAGACCTTCTTGCAGCTGAACCACCTCCGCTCCCTGTTTTGATCATGTATGGTCTGGCAATACTACCTTTTCTTACCCGTTTGTGAGTAATTTTGGCTGGACATTCACACCTACTCAAAGCCGAACAACTCCGCTACCGCATTTGATGGTGTATAGTCGGGCATTCTCACCCTTTCTCATCAGCTTTTTGCAAATTATGATCTGACATTCACACCTACTTGCAGTCGAACAGCTCTGCTCCCGCTTTTGATTATGTTTGGTTGGATATTCGAACCTTTTCTTCACTGCTTTTTACAAACTTTGTTCGGAGGTACACGTCTTCTTGAAGCCGAACACCTCCGCTTCCGCTTTTGATGGTGTATAGTCGGGCTTTCGAGCCTTTTCTTACCTGGTTTTTAGAAATTATGGTTGGACATTCAGACCTCGCAGCCGAACACCTCCGCTCCCTCTTTTGATCATACATTGTCGTTATTCGCACCTTGTCTTACCCGCTTTTTACAAACTATAGTCAGACATTCACACGTTGCAGCTGAACCACCTCTGCTCCCTGTTTTGATTATGTATGGTCTGGCAATACTACCTTTTCTTACCCGGTTGTGAGTAATTATGGCTGGATATTCACACCTACTTGCAGTCGAACAGCTCTGCTCCCGCTTTTGATTTTGTTTGGTTGGATATTCGAACCTTTTCTTAACTGCTTTTTACAAACTTTGGTCGGACGTTCACACCTTCTTGCAGCCGAACAACTCCACTCCCGCTATTTATTGTGTACAGTCGGGTAGTTTAACCTTTTCTTACCCGCTTTTTACCAACTATGGTCGGACATTCACACCGTCTTACAGCGGAACACCTCCGCTTCCGCTTTTGATGGTGTATAGTCGGGCATGCGAACCTTTTCTTACCCGCTTTTTACAAACTATGGTCGGACATTCAAACCTTCTTGTAGCCGAAAGCCTCCGCTGCCTCTTTTGATCATACATTGTCGGGCATTCGCACCCTTTCTTACCCGCTTTTTATAAAACCATGGTCGGACTGTCACAACTTCTTGTAGCCGAACACATCTGCTCCCGCTATCGATTGTGTACAGTTGGGTTTTTTAACCTTTTCTTACCCGCTTTTTACCAGCTCTGGTCGGACATTCACACCTTCTTACAGCGGAACACGTCCGCTCCCTCTTTTGATGGTGTATTTTCGGGCATTCAAACCTTTTCTTACCCGCTTTTTACAAACTATGCTCGGACATTCAGACCTTCTTGCAGCTGAATCACCTCCGCTCCCTGTTTTGATTATGTATGGTCTGGCAATACTACCTTTTCTTACCCGTTTTTGAGCAATTATGGCTGGACATTCACACCTACTTTCAGCAGAACACCACCTCTCTCGCTTTTGATGATGTATGGACCGGCATTCTTACCTTTTCTAACACATTTTTCAGCAATTATGGTCGGACATTCCCACCTACTCAGAGCCGAACACCTCCGTTCCCGCATTTGATGGTGTATAGTCGGGCATTCTCACTCTTTCTCATCAGCTTTTTGCAAATTATGATCTGATATTCACAGCTGCTTTTGATAATGTATGGTTGGGCATTCGCACCTTTTTTTACCCATTTTTCAGGAATTATGGGTGGACATTCACACCGTCTTGCAGCTGAAAACATCCTCTCCCGCTTATGATCATGTGCGGTTTGATATTCGAAAATTTTCTTTCATGTTTTAAAGAAATTATTGATGGACATTCAGACCTTCTTGCAGCTGTACCCCTCTGCTCACGCTTTTGATGGTGTATAGTAGGGCTTTCGAGCCTTTTCTTCCCGGTTTTTACAAATTATGGTTGGACATTCAGACCTTCTTGCAACCTAACACCTCCGCTCCCTCTTTTGATCATACATTGTCTGGCATTCGCACCTTGTCTTACGCGCTTTTTACAAACTTTAGTCGGACATTCAGACCTTCTTGCAGCTGAACCACCTCCGCTCCCTGTTTTGATCATGTATGGTCTGGCAATACTACCTTTTCTTACCCGTTTGTGAGTAATTTTGGCTGGACATTCACACCTACTCAAAGCCGAACAACTCCGCTACCGCATTTGATGGTGTATAGTCGGGCATTCTCACCCTTTCTCATCAGCTTTTTGCAAATTATGATCTGACATTCACACCTACTTGCAGTCGAACAGCTCTGCTCCCGCTTTTGATTATGTTTGGTTGGATATTCGAACCTTTTCTTAACTGCTTTTTACAAACTTTGTTCGGAGGTACACGTCTTCTTGAAGCCGAACACCTCCGCTTCCGCTTTTGATGGTGTATAGTCGGGCTTTCGAGCCTTTTCTTACCTGGTTTTTAGAAATTATGGTTGGACATTCAGACCTTGCAGCCGAACACCTCCGCTCCCTCTTTTGATCATACATTGTCGGTTATTCGCACCTTGTCTTACCCGCTTTTTGCAAACTATAGTCAGACATTCACACGTTGCAGCTGAACCACCTCTGCTCCCTGTTTTGATTATGTATGGTCTGGCAATACTACCTTTTCTTACCCGGTTGTGAGTAATTATGGCTGGACATTCACACCTACTTGCAGTCGAACAGCTCTGCTCCCGCTTTTGATTTTGTTTGGTTGGATATTCGAACCTTTTCTTAACTGCTTTTTACAAACTTTGGTCGGACGTTCACACCTTCTTGCAGCCGAACACCTCCGCTTCCGCTTTTGATAGTATATATTCGGGCATTCGAACCTTTTGTTACCCGCTTTTTACAAACCATGGGTGGACTTTCACACCTTCTTGTACCCGAACAACCCTGCTCCCGCTATTGGTGGTGTACAGTCGGGTATTTTAACCTTTTCTTACCCGCTTTTTACAAACTATGGTCGGACATTCACACCTTCTTACAGCGGAACACGTCTGCTCCACCTTTTAGTGTTCTATCACACCTTTTTTTCACCGCATTTTATGGATTATGGTTGGAAATTCTCAACCACTCTCATCCGAAGACCTCTCCTCCCGCTTTTGTGAATATATTTGAACTTTAGTCGGACATTCACACCTTCTTGCAGCTGAACCACCTCCGCTCCCTGTTTTGATCATGTATGATCTGGCAATACTACATTTTCTTACCTGTTTGTGAGTAATTATGGCTGGACATTCACACCTACTTTCAGCAGAACACCACCTCTCTCGCTTTTGATGATGTATGGACCGGCATTCTTACCTTTTCTAACACATTTTTCAGCAATTATGGTCGGAGATTCACACCTACTAACAGACGAACAACTCCGCTCCCGCATTTGATGGTGTATAGTTGTTGTTTTGCAAATTATGATCTGACATTCACACTTACTTGCAGTCGAACAGTTCTGCTCCCGCTTTTGATTATGTTTGGTTGGATATTCGAAACTTTTCTTAACTGCTTTTTACAAACTTTGGTTGGACGTTCAAACCCTCTTGTAGCCGAACACATCCACAGCTGCTTTTGATGATGTATGGTTGGGTATTCGCACCTTTTTTTTACCCATTTTTCAGTAATTATGGGTGGACATTCACACCTTGCAGCTGAACACCTCCTCTCCCACTTATGATCATGTGCGGTTTGATTTTCAAAATTTTTACTTTAATTTTTTCTAGCAATTATTGATGGACATTCAGACCTTCTTGCAGCTGAACAACTCCGCTCCCTCTTTTGATCATAAATTGTCGGGCATTCGAACCTTTTCTTACCCGCTTTTTACAAAACTTGGTCGGACTTTCACACCTTTTAGTAGCCGAACAACTCCGCTCCCGCTATTGATTGTGTACAGTCGGGTATTTTAACCTTTTCTTACCCGCTTTTTACCAACTATGGTCGGACATTCATAACTTCTTACAACGGAACACCTCCGCTCCTTATTTTGATGATGTATGGTTGGGCATTCAAACCTACTTGTTGCCCGCTTTTCATTAATTATGGGTGGACATTCACACCTTGTCGCAGCCAAACACCTCCGCTCCCTGTTTTGATGGTGTATAATGGTGGACATTCGCACCTTTTCTCACCCGCTTTTTACTATGGTCGGCCATTCACAGCTTCCTCTCCACCATACTTGTATGGTGGGATATTCACACCCACTTGCATCCGAAGACCTCCGCCCCCACTTTTGTTGATATTTAGTCGGTCATTCGCACCTTACCCGCTTTTGGCAAACTATGGCCTTCTTGCAGCCAAACACCTGATCTCGCTTTTGATGATGTAAGGTTGGGCATTCAGACCTTGCTTCACCTACTTTTCACCAAATATAGTCGGACATTCACACCTTCTTGCAGCCGAACACTTCCGCTCCACTTTTGAGTGTTCTATGTAGCATTCACACCTTTTTCTTCACCGCATTTTATAGATTATGGTTGGAAATTCTCACCCACTCTCATCCGAAGACCTCTCCTCCCGCTTTTGTTAATGTATAGTCGGGCATGAGAACCTTTTCTTACCCGCTTTTTACAAATTATGGTTGGACATTCACACCTACTTGCAGCCGAATACTGATACTGATCCTCCCGTAATAAAATGGTCGGATCTTATCAAACACACTTTGTTTCTTGTGACAATCAAGTCAGCGAAACAGCGTATACACGTCAAGACACTGAATCAAGTTTGCCACAAGAACTCATAAGTTTGGCAGTATTGCTCTGCCGTCAGCAATCATACACCCATTTTATTTTCGTGAGACATGTGCAGGCACCTGTTCATCTACTGTTCTATCACTATGAATTAGTTTATCTATTATCAATAAGGATACTTCTACAACTACTATCAAAGTATGTCCGGACTTCTTATGTTGTCAGTTGCTATATATGAATAAGTGGGTAGCTACTGACAAGCATTAAGCATGTCACACAGCCCAAACATATAACATTTCAGGACACACCACACAGTTAACAACCACAGTGAAGCGTGTCAAAGCCCAAACATGTAACATTCAACGGGACACTTACACAACACATTAAAATCAAACAGTCAGACAACATACAAGAACATATACCCCAGCCGGCATTGCTCCCTGCCTATTTTCCTACAGCTCACTATGTGTGCGCACACCTTTATTCACAAACTCTTCAACTTATACTCTTTTACCGAAGCTGCTACAGCTCGATTGGCCGAATACCCTTAGATCCTATTTCGGTGAATTTGACATCTGCCTTACATGTAACAGATTAGCGATTTAGTTTGAGTGAAGGAATTCATTTTATAGCAAAATCCCAAATCGTGAAGAACTCATGAAAGTAAGCTTATTCTCGGATTCATGAAACTTTAGATTTGCTCTGTCTTTTACTGCAAAGTACAACGTTGTTTTTTTTGTTTAAATCTTTCTAGACTTGGTAAATATGAAGGACAAAGCAGTTTTAACATAGTTTGAGTGAAGGAATTCATTTTATAGATAAAATCCCAAGAGTCTGCTGAGAAACAAGAATGAATGAGAAGTAGACTTTAACACGGCTCTAGGAGCGAGCCGAGTGTGGGCTAACCGGGAGAATTGCTTGAAAGAAACGCGACACCGAATGAGCGGTCAGAACAAAGCCTCAATACGGTTTTCCCGTGGTGTTTTTGTTGCTGCCTTGTCTTTTGCACAGAGTAAAAGACAAGGCAGCCATCGAATAGGGCCCGATTGTTCCTACTTGGTCAGCCGAGGAGCAAGGGGGGGAGCAAGCGTCTCAACCAAGCAAAGCTCACCATGGGGAAGGTGGCTATGCCAACTAGCCTGATGCCCTGCTCCCGCAGTGATGGATAATCGTACTCTGGTTTCTCTTCATAACGTACAAGTCTTTCGCCTTTTACTAAAGACTTCCGTGGAAAGCAGCACTAATGAGTTGTTTCTATTTTTGGCAGGCTTTACCTTTGCGGGTGAAGCCCTTTCCGTCTGTGCAAAAGAAATCTTGTTACTGTGCAGAGTGACTTCTCTGAGTAGAGTCGCCTTACTTGTTGCAACTGTGCCGATGTTGCTTGGATGGTGCTTGCTGGAGCGTGCGGGAGTGCAAAGTTATACCATTTAAAAGGGCTGAAGAGTGCTCAGTGCAGCGGGTGGGCGGAGGTGCAAAGTGACACTCTGGCCACCTATGGCCATAAAAAGAACACCGCTACAAGTGTGCATTGTGCCAGGAAGGGCCCTCGGACGTGAACCAGTGGACAGTTATCGCTTCTCGGCCTTTTGGCTAAGATCAAGTGTAGTACCTGTTCTTATCAGTTTAATATCTGATATGGCCTTTGTACGAGGACTACATATTAAATGGATTTTTAGGAATAGGAGTTGAAAAAGGAGCTTGCTCCGTTCACTCCAAGCATCGACCCGGTACTGCAGTGCCGCTGGGAACGGTGCGCTCTTCTCTGCTCTTGTGAAAAAGCAAACAGTGGTGCAGGATGGAAGTTTCAGGGAGCCCAAGATGAAACTTTCTTTTAGTCTGCTGAGAAAAGAGAGTGAATGCGAAGTAGACTTTAACACAGCTCTGGGGGCGAGCCGAGTGCGGGCTAACCGGGAGAATTGCTTGAAAGAAACGCGACACTGAATGAGCGGTCAGAACAAAGCCTCAATACGGTGTTCCCGTGGTGTTTGTGGCTGCCTTGTCTTTTGCACAGAGTAAAAGACAAGGCAGCCATCGAATAGGGCCCGATTTTTCCTACTTGGTCAGCCGAGGAGCAAGGAGGGGGAGCAAGCGTCTCAACCAAGCAAAGCTCACCATGGGGAAGGTGGCTATGCCAACTAGCCTGATGCCCTGCTCCCGCAGTGACAGATAATCGTACTCTGGTTTCTCTTCATAATGTACAAGTCTTTCGCCTTTTACTAAAGACTTCCGTGGAGAGCAGCACTAATGAGTTGTTTCTATTTTTGGCAGGCTTTACCTTTGCGGGTGAAGCCCTTTCTGTCTGTGCAAAAGAAATCTTGTTACTGTGCAGAGTGACTTCTCTGAGTAGAGTTGCCTTACTTGTTGCGACTGTGCCGATGTTTGAAGCTGGAGTGCAAAGTTGTTGCTTGAATGGTGCTCGCTGGAGCGTGCGGGAGTGCAAAGTTATACCATTTAAAAGGGCTGAAGAGTGCTCAGTGCAGCGGGTGGGCGGAGATGCAAAGTGACACTCTGGCCACCTCGAAAACCGAGGTTACATCCAGTACCAGGGGCAGCCCAAGCTCTGCCGCAAGTGTGGTGAGCATGGGCACCTGGTTGAGGCTTGTACCAAGGTGATATGTGGGAAGTGCAGAGAAATTGGGGACACTTTTGGAGAGTGTCCAAATGGCAGGAAATGTAATCTCTGTGGAGAATTAAATCACCTCTTCTGAGATTGCCCTAAATCTTTTGCCAACAAATTAAAGACGGTAAAGCCACAGTCAAGCCAACAAAGAGAAGGACCAGAGGTGGCAGTTGGTGAACAAAGTGAAGAGGTTGACCCAATAAATTCAAACTTCCCGCTAAAAGCTTGGATTGGAAGTGAGGAGCAAAAAGGAGAGGGGCCTGTAGAGGCCTCACCACTCAGTGCTGAAGTCTGTGAGAATTCACAGGCAGAGGGTGGAGCTAAGCTAAATGAGGAGGAAGAGCAGACAGGTGAGTCTAGTGAAGGTACTCACCTCCCCGAAGGTCAACAGCCGAGGAGGACGGCATCTGAGTTGTCCTCTGATTCCCTTTAGCTCTGCAATCAACCCCCAGGGACTCAAAGTTAAATGCAACATTGCATCAGAGGCCAACACGAGAGTCCGAAAAGGAGAGTGTGTAATTTGTTTTGATAACTTAGAAAAACGAAAATGACATACCTACTTTCCTTTATCCTTTTAATGGTTCTCACCTTCTCAACACTAAATGTGAGAAGTGTGAAATCAAAGACAAGAGCCCAGAGTATTATATCCTTCTTAGACTCCATAAAATCAGATGTGTTTTTAATACAAGAATGTGGACTACCTTTTTTGAAAAACCATAGACAATGGGAGGAAATGTGGCCCAATTTATCGATTTGGAGTGGCTCAAATCAAATTAAAAATGATGGTGTGGCCATTCTAATTAAAAATCCGCATGTTCTGGTGCGAGACGGACGGGCACTTTTAGCACACTTGAATTTTATGGGGCAAGACTTTAACCTCTTAAATATTTATGGTTTCAATGGAAAAAATGACAGGTATGACCTTTTAGAAGATTACTCACAAACGGGTAAGAAATGGTAGTATTGCCAGACAATACATGATCAAAACAGGGAGCGGAGGTGGTTCAGCTGCAAGGTGTGAATTTCTGACTAAAGTTTGTAAAAAGCGCGTAAGACAAGGTGCGAATGCCCAACAATGTATGATCAAAAGAGGGAGCGGAGGTTTTCGGCTGCAAGGTCTGAATGTCCAACCATAATTTGTAAAAACCGGGGAAGAAAAGGCTCGAAAGCCCGACTATACACCATCAAAAGCGGGAGCGGAGGTGTTCAGCTGCAAGAAGGTGTGAATGTCCGACCATAGTTGGTAAAAAGCGGGTAAGAAAAGGTTAAAATGCCCGACTGTACACCATCAAAAGCGGAAGCGGAGGTGTTCCGCTGTAGACGGTGTGAATGTCCGACCATAGTTGTTAAAAAGCGGGTAAGAAAAGGTTAAACTACACGACTGTACACAATCAATAGCGGGAGTGGAGTTGTTCGGCTACAAGAAGGTGTGAAAGTCCGACCATGGTTTGTAAAAAACGGGTAAGAAAAGGTTCGAATTCCCGAATATATACCATCAAAAGCGGAAGCGGAGGTGTTCGGTTGCAAGAAGGTGTGAACGTCCGACCAAAGTTTGTAAAAAGCAGTTAAGAAAAGGTTCGAATATCCAACCAAACAAAATCAAAAGCAGGAGCAGAACTGTTCGACTGCAAGTAGGTGTGAATGTCCAGCCATAATTACTCACAAATGGGTAAGAAAAGGTAGTATTGCCACTCCATACATGATCAAAACAGGGAGCGGAGGTGGTTCAGCTGCAACGTGTGAATGTCTGACTATAGTTTGTAAAAAGCGGGTAAGACAAGGTGCGAATGCCCGACAATGTATGATCAAAAGTGGGAGCGGAGGTGTTCGGCTGCAAGGTCTGAATATCCAACCATAATTTCTAAAAACCGGGTAAGAAAAGGCTCGAAAGCCCGACTTTACACCATCAAAAGCGGGAGCGGAGGTGTTCAGCTGCAAGAAGGTGTGAATGTTCGACTAAAGTTTGTAAAAATCTGGTAAGACAAGGTATGAATGTCCGACAATGTATGATCAAAAGCGGGAGCGGAGGTGTTTGGCTGCGACAAGGTGTGAATGTCCACCCATAATTAATGAAAAGCGGGCAAGAAGTAGGTTCGAATGCCCAACCACTCATCATCAAAAGCAGGAGTGGATGTGTTCGGCTATAAAAAGGTTTGAATGTCCGAGCATAATTTGTAAAAAGCGGGTAAGAAAAGGTTCGAATGCCCGAACATACACCATCAAAAGAGGGAGCGGAGGTGTTCCGCTGTAAGAAGGTGTGAATGTCCGACCAGAGTTGGTAAAAAGCGGGTAAGAAAAGGTTAAAAAAACCCGACTGTACACAATCAATAGCGGGAGCAGATGTGTTCGGCTACAAGAAGGTGTGACAGTCCGACCATGGTTTGTAAAAAGCGGGTAAGAAAAGGTGCAAATGCCCGACAATGTATGATCAAAAGAGGGAGCGGAGCTTTTCGGCTACAAGAAGGTTTGAATGTCCGACCATAGTTTGTAAAAAGCGGGTAAGAAAAGGTTCGAATGCCCGACTATACACCATCAAAAGCGGAAGCGGAGGTGTTCCGCTGTAGACGGTGTGAATGTCCGACCATAGTTGGTAAGAAAAGGTTAAACTACACGACTGTACACAATCAATAGCGGGAGTGGAGTTGTTCGGCTACAAGAAGGTGTGAAAGTCCGACCATGGTTTGTAAAAAACGGGTAAGATAATGTTCGAATTCCCGAATATATACCATCAAAAGCGGAAGCGGAGGTGTTCGGTTGCAAGAAGGTGTGAACGTCCGACCAAAGTTTGTAAAAAGCAGTTAAGAAAAGGTTCGAATATCCAACCAAACAAAATCAAAAGCAGGAGCAGAGCTGTTCGACTGCAAGTAGGTGTGAATGTCCAGCCATAATTACTCACAAATGGGTAAGAAAAGGTAGTATTGCCACTCCATACATGATCAAAACAGGGAGCGGAGGTGGTTCAGCTGCAACGTGTGAATGTCTGACTATAGTTTGTAAAAAGCGGGTAAGACAAGGTGCGAATGCCCGACAATGTATGATCAAAAGAGGGAGCGGAGGTGTTCGGCTGCAAGGTCTGAATATCCAACCATAATTTCTAAAAACCGGGTAAGAAAAGGCTCGAAAGCCCGACTTTACACCATCAAAAGCGGGAGCGGAGGTGTTCAGCTGCAAGAAGGTGTGAATGTTCGACTAAAGTTTGTAAAAATCTGGTAAGACAAGTTATGAATGCCCGACAATGTATGATCAAAAGCGGGAGCGGAGGTGTTCAGCTGCAAAGAAGGTCTGAATGTCCATCAATAATTGCTAGAAAACATGAAAGTAAAAATTTCTAATATCAAACCGCGCATGATCATAAGTGGGAGAGGAGGTGTTCAGCTGCAAGAAGGTGTGAATGTCCATCAATAATTGCTAGAAAACATGAAAGTAAAAATTTCTAAAATCAAACCGCACATGATCATAAGTGGGAGAGGAGGTGTTCAGCTGCAAGAAGGTGTGAATATCCACCCATAATTCCTGAAAAATGGGTAAAAAAAAGGTGCGAATGCCCAACCATACATCATCAAAAGCAGCTGTGGATGTGTTCGGCTACAAGAAGGTGTGAACGTCCAACCAAAGTTTGTAAAAAGCAGTTAAGAAAAGGTTCGAATATCCAACCAAACATAATCAAAAGCGGGAGCAGAACTGTTCGACTGCAAGTAGGTGTGGATGTCAGATCATAATTTGCAAAAAGCTGATGAGAAAGGGTGAGAATGCCCGACTATACACCATCAAATGCGGGAGCGGAGTTGTTCGTCTGTGAGTAGGTGTGAATCTCCGAACATAATTGCTGAAAAATGTGTTAGAAAAGGTAAGAATGCCGGTCCATACATCATCAAAAGCGAGAGAGGTGGTGTTCTGCTGAAAGTAGGTGTGAATGTCCAGCCATAATTACTCACAAACGGGTAAGAAAAGGTAGTATTGCCAGACCATACATGATCAAAACAGTAAGCGGAGGTGGTTCAGCTGCAAGAAGGTGTGGATGTCTGACTATAGTTTGTAAAAAGCGGGTAAGACAAGGTGCGAATGCCCGACAATGTAAGGCAAGGCAAGACAAGGCAAGTATATTTGTATAGCACAATTCAACAACAAGGTGATTCAAAGTGCTTCACAGAGACATTAAAACAGAAGAAATAAAAAGCATGATTTAAAATTTAAACAAAAGAAGGAAATAAGAACAATAGATAAAATCAGAAAAAATTATATATATGAAAGATAAAATCAATAGTTAAAACATGATTCCGTTTTGAAACTCAAGCTTATTCAAATGCAGCTGAAAATAGATGTGTCTTCAACCTGGACTTAAATACACTGAGTGTTTCAGCTGATCTGAGGCTTTCTGGGACTTTGTTCCAGACATGTGGAGCATAGAAGCTGAATGCAGCTTCTCCATGTCTGGTTTTGACTCTGGGAACTGATAAAATACCGGATCCAGATGACCTGAGGGGTCTGGAAGGTTCATAGTGGGTCAGGAGGTCACTGATGTATTTTGGTCCTTGACCATTCAGAGCTTTATAGACCAGCATCAGAACTTTAAAGTTTATCCTCTGATGGACAGGCAGCCAGTGTAAAGACTTGAGAGCTGGACTGTGATGTGCTCCACTTTTTTGGTCTTAGTGAGGACTCGAGCAGCTGAGTTCTGGATGAGCTGCAGTTGTCTAACTGACTTTTTAGGCAGACCTGTAAAGATGCTATTACAATAATCAAGCCTACTAAAGATGAATGCATGGACTAGTTTTTCCAGGTCCTGCTGAGACATCAGATCTTTTAGCCTTGATATATTCTTAAGGTGATAGTAGGCTGACTTTGTTAATGCCTTAATGTGTTTGTCCAAATTTAGGTCTGAGTCCATCACTACACCCAGATTTCTGGCCTGGTTGGTCGTTTTTAGATTTATAGATTGAAGCTCTGTGGTGACTTTCAATCGTTTATCTTTGGCTCCAAAGACAATTACCTCAGTTTTGTTTTTGTTTAGCTGGAGGAAGTTGTGGCACATCCAGTCATTAATCTCCTCAATGCATTTTCCAAGGGCCTGTACAGGCCCTCTGTCTCCTGGTGACATTGTTATATACATCTGTGTGTCATCTGCATAGCTATGGTAGTTTATTTGGTTGTTTTTTATAATCTGTGCCAGTGGGAGCATGTAGATGTTAAACAGAAGAGGTCCCAGGATGGAACCTTGGGGAACTTGTGATTCTTGTCTGCTCAGATGTAAAGTTACCTATTGACACAAAGTACTTCCTGTTCTCTAAGTATGTTTTGAACCAGTTTAGTACAGTTCCGGAAAGACCAGCCCAGTTCTCCAGTTGTTTGAGTAATATATTGTGGTCAACTGTATCAAAGGCAGCACTGAGATCCAGTAAAACTAAGACTGACATTTTTCCACTGTCTGTATTCAGACATATGTCATTAAACACTTTGGTCAGAGCAGTCTCAGTGCTGTGGTGCTGTCTAAAGCCTGACTGGAAGGTATCATAGCAGTTATTTTGTGTTAAAAAGTAATTAAGCTGTTGAAAAACCGCTTTTTCAATGATCTTACTTAAAAATGGGAGATTTGAGATGGGCCTGTAGTTGTTCATTTGCGTCTTATCAAGATTGTCCTTTTTCAGCAGAGGTTTAATTACAGCTGTTTTTAGTGGCTCTGGAAACACACCTGACGTTAAGGACAGGTTCACAATCAGTAACAGGTCTGACTCCAAAGTCTTTGAGACCCCTTTGAAAAAACCTGTTGGTAGGATGTCTAAACAGCAAGAGGAGGACTTCAGGTGACGTAAGATGTCCTCCAGGTCTTTACTGTTAATGGGTTGAAATAGTGTCATGGTGTTTAAACCGGTTTTCGGTGGACACAGTACATATGCTGAACCTGCTGCTGATGTACCAACTGCTTGTCTAATATTTTGGACTTTGTCTATGAAGAATTTGGCAAAGTCATTGCAGGCCATGGTGGAATGGAGTTCATTTGCCACTGACACAGGAGGGTTTGTTAGCCTGTCAACTGTAGCAAATAAGGCCCGAGCATTATGACTGTTTTTGGTGATGATGTCAGGGAAGTAGGATTTCCTTGCATTCCTCAGTTGTAAATTATAAGAGTGAAGTTTCTCTTTATAGATGTCATAATGAACCTGGAGATTTGTTTTTCTCCATCGGCGCTCAGCTTTCCGACACACTCTTTTCCCATTTTTCACCAGTGTGGAATTTCGCCATGGAGACTTCTTCCTTCCAGAGATAACCTTCACCTTAATGGGAGCAATAGTATCCATAACATTTAACATTTTAGTATTAAAGCTACTGACGAGCTCACTGACTGAACCCCCGGACAGGGCAGGTGCTAAGGAGAAAACCTGGTTAAAGATCTTACTACTGTTTTCAGTTTTGAGATCACTGCTGTTGAGACATTTGTGTGCACTGAAATCGTACTCTCAAAGAAAACACAGGAATGGTCAGACAGGCCCACATCAGACACAGTAATCTTTGAAATGCTTAGACCCTTGGAGATCACTAAGTCTAGAGTGTGCCCCCTATTGTGCGTAGGCTCTGTTATATGCTGAGTCAGCCCAAAGTTGTCCAGAGTGTTACTCAGGTCTTTAGTCCCTCTGTCCTGAGGATTGTCCATATGGATGTTAAAATCACCAACAATAATTATACAGTCAAAATCAACACAGATCATAGACAGCAGTTCACTGAGGTCTTCAGAAAAATCTGAACAGTATTTAGGGGGCCTGTAAATATTCAGAAACAGGACACTGGGTGAGGCCTTCACCTGTATAGCCATATATTCAAAGGACTGAAAACTTCCAGGAGATAACTGCTTACATTGAAAGGATTCATTGAATAAGACTGCGACCCCTCCTCCTCTCCTGCTCACTCTGGCCTCGCTGATAAAACTGTAACCAGGAGGGGTTGACTCAATAAGAACAGCAGCACTGTTATTTTGTTCCAACCAAGTTTCAGTTAAAAACATAAAATCCAGGGTGTGCTCAGTGATAAAATCATCAATTAAGAATGTTTTCCCAGCTAAAGACCTAACATTTAATAAAGCCAACTTAAGTGTTTTAGAGGTATTATTTGCCCCCTCGTGTTTGGGTGCAGTCTGTGGCACACAAGGTATGTTTACTTTATTTAAAGATCTTTTTGAGTGCAACTCTCTGTGTTTTGACTGGGTCACATTTCTCCTTCTGTCACCTAAAAGTACAGAAATTTTAAGATCTTCTAATAAACAGGGTCCCAGCTTGTCCTGGGAAAAGTCACGACTGTCAGAATTCACACAGCCTGGACCCCTCACACATCACACATCAGACTGCGGAGACAGTACATGGTGGCAGCGTGAAGGGACAGAAGGGGGTGGGGCTGGGCTCCGTCGCTTCGGCTGCTCTAGTAGGGGCGGGGCTCGGCGGGGAACCTTTGGCCGCTTTGGTGGGGGGTTTATGGGGGATAAAAAGGGATTGGGCTGGGGGGTAGATCTAAGCCCAGCATTGACCCGTTCCATCATCTCCTCAGTGAATTTCAGGTGAGGGGAGGAGGAGGGAGAAAGGGAGGGTGAGGAGCACAATGACCTGTCAGGGGTTTGGGGGGCTGGGGAAGGTCCTGGTCCTGGTCCCTGGTCCTGGTCATTAGTGCTGTTGAGAGGGTTTGGGGCAAATAAAGACCTCTCTTCTTGCCTCTGATGTCTCTCCTTTCCAAAGTTCCTCTTGGGTGGGGGCAGATGGAGTTCCTCCTCAAGGTTTCTGCTGGGATTTGTTTGTTCCTCTCTATGAGATAACTCCTTGTTTATCTCAGCCTTGGCCCCGAGCACAAATGGATGACGTAGGAAATAAAATATGTTGGAGGTGAACAGTTTCACCCCTGACTTGTTAAAATTAAATCCATTTGCCATGTATGATCAAAAGAGGGAGCGGAGGTGTTTGGCTGCAAGGTCTGAATGTCCAGCCATAATTTCTAAAAACCGGGTAAGAAAAGGCTCGAAAGCCCGACTTTACACCATCAAAAGCGGGAGCGGAGGTGTTCAGCTGCAAGAAGGTGTGAATGTTCGACTAAAGTTTGTAAAAATCTGGTAAGACAAGGTGCGAATGCCCAACAATGTATGATCAAAAGCGGGAGCGGAGGTGTTCAGCTGCAAGAAGGTCTGAATGTCCATCAATAATTGCTAGAAAACATGAAAGTAAAAATTTCGAAAATCAAACCGCACATGATCATAAGTGGGAGAGGAGGTGTTCCGCTGCAAGAAGATGTGAATATCCACCCATAATTCCTGAAAAAAGGGGAAAAAAATGGTGCGAATGCCCAACCATACATCATCAAAAGCAGCTGTAGATGTGTTCGGCTACAAGAAGGTGTGAACGTCCAACCAAAGTTTGTAAAAAGCAGTTAAGAAAAGGTTCGAATATCCAACCAAACATAATCAAAAGCGGGAGCAGAACTGTTCGACTGCAAGTAGGTGTGGATGTCAGATCCATCCATCCATCCATCATCTGCCGCTTATCCGGGGGTCGGGTCGCGGGGGCAGCAGCTTGAGCAGAGAAACCCAGACGTCTCTGTCCCCGGCCACTTCCTCCAGCTCTTCCGGGGGGACCCCGAGGCGTTCCCAGGCCAGCCGAGAGACATAGTCTCTCCAGCGTGTCCTGGGTCTTCCCCGGGGTCTCCTCCCAGTGGGACGTGCCCGGAACACCTCCCCAGGGAGGCGCCCAGGGGGCATCCTAACCAGATGCCCGAGCCACCTCATCTGACTCCTCTCAATGCGGAGGAGCAGCGGTTCTACTCCGAGCCCCTCCCGGATGACTGAGCTTCTCACCCTATCTCTAAGGGAGAGCCCAGACACCTTGCGGAGGAAACCCATTTCGGCCGCTTGTATTCGCGATCTTGTTCTTTCGGTCACTACCCACAACTCGTGACCATAGGTGAGGATGGGAACGTAGATTGACCAGTAAGTAGAGAGCTTCGCCTTCTGGCTCAGCTCCCTCTTCACAACGACGGGTCGGTGCAGAGCCCGCAACACTGCAGACGCCGCACCGATCCGCCCGTCAATCTCCCGCTCCATTCGTCCCTCACTCGTGAACAAGACCCCGAGATACTTGAACTCCTCCACTTGGGGAAGGATCTCATTCCCGACCCGGAGAGAGCATTCCACCCTTTTCCGGCTGAGAACCATAGTCTCGGATTTGGAGGTGCTGATTCTCATCCCAGCCGCTTCACACTCGGCTGCGAATCGCTCCAGTGAGAGCTGAAGGTCACGGCCTGACGACGCTAACAGAACCACATCATCTGCAAAAAGCAGAGACCCGATTCTGAGGTCGCCAAATCGGACACCCTCAACGCCCTGGCTGCGCCTAGAAATTCTGTCCATAAAAGTTAGGAACAGAATCGGTGACAAAGGGCAGCCCTGACGGAGTCCAACTCTCACCGGAAACGTATCCGACTTACTGCCGGCAATGCGGACCAAACTCTGGCACCGGTCATACAGAGACCGAACGGACCCTATCAAGGGGTCCGGCACTCCATATTCCCGGAGCACCCCCCACAGGACTCCACGAGGGACACGGTCGAACGCTTTCTCCAAGTCCACAAAACACATGTAGACTGGTTGGGCGAACTCCCATGCACCCTCCAGGATCCTGCCGAGGGTATAGAGCTGGTCCACTGTTCCACGGCCAGGACGAAAGCCACACTGCATCTCCTGAATCCGAGGCTCGATTATCCGACGGATCCTCCTCTCCAATACCCCCGAATAGACCTTACCAGGGAGGCTGAGGAGTGTGATACCCCTATAGTTGGAACACACCCTCCGGTCCCCCTTTTTAAAGAGGGGGACCACCACCCCAATCTGCCAGTCCAGAGGCACTGTCCCCGATGTCCACGCGATGCTGCAGAGGCGTGTCAGCCAAGACAGCCCTACAACATCCAGAGCCTTGAGAAACTCAGGACGGACCTCATCCACCCCCGGGGCCTTGCCACCGAGGAGCTTTTTGACCACCTCGGCAACCTCAGCCCCAGAAATGGGAGGCCCCGTCTCCGAGCTCTCCGACTCTGCCTCTTCCGAGCACGTGTTGGTAGGATTGAGGAGTTCCTCGAAGTACTCCCCCCACCGACTCACAACATCCCTAGTTGAGGTCAGCAAAGCCCCGTCCCCACTGTAAACAGTGTTGACTGTGAGCCGCTTCCCCCCCCTGAGACGCCGGATGGTGGACCAGAATCTCTTCGAGGCCGTCCGGAAATCGTTCTCCATGGTCTCACCGAACTCCTCCCAGGCCCGAGTTTTTTTCTCAGCAACCGCCGAAGCCGCAGCCCGTCTGGCCTGTCGGTACCTATCAGCTGCTTCCAGGGTCCCACTGGCCAAAAAGGCCCGATAGGACTCCTTCTTCAGCTTGACGGCTTCCCTCACCACTGGTGTCCACCAGCAGGTTCGAGGGTTGCCGCCACGACAGGCACCGACCACCTTACGGCCACAACTCCGATCAGCTGCCTCGGCAATGGAGTCACGGAACATGGCCCATTCGGACTCAATGTCCCCCACCTCCCCCGGGATATGGTTGAAGCTCTGCCGGAGGTGGGAGTTAAAGCTCCTTCTGACGGGGGATTCTGACAAACGCTCCCAGCAGACCCTCACAATACGTTTGGGCCTGCCAGGTCTGATCGGCATCCTCCCCCACCAGCGGAGCCAACTCACCACCAGGTGGTGATCAGTTGACAGCTCCGCCCCTCTCTTCACCCGAGTGTACAGGACATACGGCCGCAAGTCCGATGATACAACCACAAAGTCGATCATCGAACTGCGGCCAAGGGTGTCCTGGTGCCAAGTGCACATATGGACACCCTTATGTCTGAACATGGTGTTCGTTATGGACAGTCCATGACCAGCACAGAAGTCCAACAACATAACACCACTCTGGTTCAGATCGGGGGGGCCGTTCCTCCCAATCACACCCCTCCAGGTCTCACTGTCATTGCCCACGTGAGCATTGAAGTCCCCCAGCAGAACGAGGGAGTCTCCGGTAGGAGCATTCTCCAGTGCCTCCCCCAGAGACTCCAAAAAGGGTGGGTACTCTGAACTGCTGTTTGGCGCATAGGCACAAACAACAGTCAGGACTCGTCCCCCCACCCGAAGGCGGAGGGAGGCTACCCTCTCGTTCACTGGGGTAAACCCCAATGTACTGGCACACAGCCGGGGGGCAATAAGTATGCCCACACCTGCTCTGCGCCTCTCACCACGGGCAACTCCAGAGTGGAAGAGAGTCCAACCCCTCTCAAGAGGACTGGTTCCAGAGCCCAAGCCGTGCGTCGAGGTGAGTCCGACTATATCTAGCCGGAACCGCTCAGCCTCGCGCACCAGCTCCGGCTCCTTCCCCAACAGAGAGGTGACATTCCACGTCCCAAGAGCTAGCTTCAGTAGCCGAGGATCAGACCGCCAAGGCCTCTGCCTTCGGCCGCTACCCAGCTCACATCGCACCCGACCCCCTTGGCCCCTCCCACGGGTGGTGAGCCCGTCGGAAGGGGGACCCACGTCATCATTTCGGGCTATGCCCGACCGAGCCCCATGGGCACAGACCCGGCCACCAGGCGCCCGCTGCCGGGCCCCACCCCCGGGCCTGGCTCCGGGGGGAGGCCCCGGTGTCCCATATCCGGGCAAGGGATCACGAGGTCCAAATTTTTTGTTCATCATAAGGGGTCTTTTGAGCTGTTCTTTGTCTGGTCCCTCATCTAGGATCTGCTTGCCTTGGGTGACCCTACCAGGGGCTTAAAGCCCCGAGCAACATAGCTCCCGGACTCATTGGGGCACGCAAACTCCCCCACCACGATAAGGTGACAGCTCAGGAGGGAGGGATGTCAGATCATAATTTGCAAAAAGCTGATGAGAAAGGGTGAGAATGCCCAACTATACACCATCAAATGCGGGAGCGGAGTTGTTCGTCTGTGAGTAGGTGTGAATCTCCGACCATAATTGCTGAAAAATGTGTTAGAAAAGGTAAGAATGCCGGTCCATACATCATCAAAAGCGAGAGAAGTGGTGTTCTGCTGAAAGTAGGTGTGAATGTCCAGCCATAATTACTCACAAACGGGTAAGAAAAGGTAGTATTGCCAGACCATACATGATCAAAACAGGGAGCGGAGGTGGTTCAGCTGCAAGAAGGTGTGAATGTCCGACTAAAGTTCAAATATATTAACAAAAGCGGGAGGAGAGGTCTTCGGATGAGAGTGTTTGAGAATTTCCAACCATAATCTATAAAATGCGGTGAAAAAAAGGTGTTATAGAACACTAAAAGGTGGAGCGGAAGTGTTCGGCTGCAAGAAGGTGTGAATGTCCGACTATATTTGGTGAAAAGCATGTGAAGCAAGGTCTGAATGCCCAACCTTACATCATCAAAAGCGAGATCAGAGGTGTTTGGCTGCAAGAAGGCCATAGTTTGCCAAAAGCGGGTAAGGTGCGAATGACCGACTAAATATCAACAAAAGTGGGGGCGGAGGTCTTCGGATGCAAGTGGGTGTGAATATTCCACCATACAAGTATGGTGGAGAGAAAGCTATGAATTGCTGACCATTGTTTGCAAAAAGCGGGTGAGAAAAGGTGCGAATGTCCAACCATACATGATCAAAACAGGGAGCGGACGTGTTTGGCTGCGACAAGGTTTTAATGTCCACCCATAATTAATGAATAGCGGGCAACAAGTAGGTTCCAATGCCCAACCATACATCATCAAAAGCAGGAGTGGATGTGTTCGGCTACAAGAAGGTTTGAATGTCCGAGCATAGTTTGTAAAAAGCGGGTAAGAAAAGCTTCGAATGCCCGAACATACACCATCAAAAGACAGACCGGACGTGTTCCGCTGTAAGTAGGTGTGAATGCCCAACCATAGTTGGTAAAAAGAAGGTAAGAAAAGGTTCAAATATCCGACTGTACACAATCAATAGCGGGAGCGGATGTGTTCGGCTACAAGAAGGTGTGAAAGTCTCACCATGGTTTGTAAAAAGCGGGTAAGAAAAGGTGCGAATGCCCGACAATGTATGATCAAAAGAGGGAGCGGAGGTTTTCGGCTACAAGAAGGTCTGAATGTCCGACCAAAGTTTGTAAAAAGCGGGTAAGAAAGGTTTGAATGCCCGACTATACACCATCAAAAGCGGGAGCGGAGGTGTTGCACTGTAAGACGGTGTGAATGTCTGACCATAGTTTGTAAAAAGCAGTAGGTGTGAATGTCAGATCATAATTTGCAAAAAGCTGATGAGAAAGGGTGAGAATGCCCTACTATACACCATCAAATGCGAGAGCGGAGGTGTTTGTCTGTGAGTAGGTGTGAATGTCCCACCCTAGTTGCTGAAAAATGTGTTAGAAAAGGTAAGAATGCCAGCCCATACATCATCAAAAGCGGGAGAGGTGGTGTTCGGCTGCAAGAAGGTGTGAATATCCAGCCATAATTACTCACAAACGGGTAAGAAAAGGTAAGAATACCAAACCATAAATTATCAAAAGCGGCAGCAGAGATGTTCGGCTGGTATTTATAAATGTCTAGATAGATTTGAACAAAAAACAACGTAGTATTTTGCAGTAAAAGAAAGAAAGGTTCAGAAATCCGAGAAAAAGCTTTTCATGAGTTCTGCATGATTTGGGATTTTGCTTATAAAATGCATTCCTTCAATCAAACTATGGTAAAACGGCTTTTACCTTCATATTTATCAATGTCTAGATCGACTTCAACAAAGAACAACATTAGATTTTGCAGTAGAAGAAAGAGAGACACTGAAGGATCAGGAATCCGAGAATAAGCTTATTTTCATACGTTCTGCATGATTTGGGATTTTGCTATAAAATGAATTCCTTCACTCAAACTATGTTAAAACTGCTTTTACCTTCATATTTATCAATGTCTAGATCGACTTCAACAAAGAACAACATTGTATATTGCAGTAGTAGAAAGAGCAACACTGAAGGAACAGGAATCCGAGAATAAGCTTACTTTCATACGTTCTGCATGATTTGGGATTTTATGTATAAAATGAATTCCTTCACTCAAACCAAGTGAAAACTTCTTTGTCCTTCATATTTATCAATGTCTAGATCGACTTCAACAAAGAACAACATTGTATATTGCAGTAGAAGAAAGAGAGACACTGAAGGAACAGGAATCCGAGAATAAGCTTCTTTTCATACGTTCTGCATGATTTGGGATTTTGCTATAAAATGAATTCCTTCACTCAAACTATGTTAAAACTGCTTTTAACTTCATATTTATCAATGTCTAGATCGACTTCAACAAAGAACAACATTGTATATTGCAGTAGAAGAAAGAGCAACACTGAAGGAACAGGAATCCGAGAATAAGCTTATTTTCATACGTTCTGCATGATTTCGGATTTTCCTATAAAATGAATTGCTTTGCTCAAACTAAGTTAAAATTGCTTTGTCTTCATATTTATCAATGTCAAAGCAGTTTTAACATAGTTTGAGTGAAGGAATTCATTTTAAAACAAAATCTCAAAACATGCACAACACATGAAAAGCTTATTCTCGGATTCCTGATCCTTCAGTGTTGCTATTTGTTATATTGCAAAGTACAACGTGTTTTCTTTGTTTTGTTTAAATCTATCTCGACATTGATAAATATGGAAGGACAAAGCAGGTTTAACTTGGTTTGAGCAAAGCAATTCATTTTGTAGCAAAATCCGAAATCGTGAAGAACTCATGAAAGCAAGCTTATACTCGGATTCCTGAAACTTTTAGATCTTAGATTTGCTCTTTCTTTTACTGCAAAGTACGTTGGGGTTTTTTTTTGTTTAAATCTTTCTAGACAAGGTAAATATGAAGGACAAATCAGTTTTAACATAGTTTGAGTGAAGGAATGCATTTTATAAGCAAAATCCCAAATCATGCAAAACTAACGAAACGCTTTTTCTCGCTTTTCACTGCTTTTTACAAACTGGTCGGACGTTCACACCTTCTTGCAGCCGAACAATTCCGCTTCCACTTTTGATGGTGTATATTCGGGCATTCAAACCTTTTCTTACCCGCTTTTTACAAACCATGGTCGGACTTTCACACCTTCTTGCAGCCGAACACCACCTCTCCCGCTTTTGATGATGTATGGTCCAGCATTCTTACCTTTTCTAACACATTTTTCAGCAATTATGGTCGGACATTCACACCTACTCACAGCCAAACACTTCCGCTCCCGCATTTGATGGTGTTTAGTCAGGCATTCTCACCCTTTCTCATCAACTTTTTGCATATGATCTGATATTCACACCTACTTGCAGTCGAACACCTCTGCTTCCGCTTTTGATGGTACATATTTGGGCATTCGAACCTTTTCTTACCCGCTTTTTACATACCATGGGTGGACTTTCACACCTTCTTGTAGCCGAACAACTCTGCTCCCGCTATTGATTGTGTACAGTCGGGTATTTTAACCTTTTCTTACCCGCTTTTTACCAACTATGGTCGGACATTCACACCTTCTTACAGCGGAACACGTCCGCTCCCTCTTTTGATGGTGTATGTTCGGGCATTCGAACCTTTTCTTACCTGCTTTTTACAAACCATGGTCGGACTTTCACACCTTCTTGTAGCCGAACACCTCCGCTCCCTCTTTTGATCATACATTGTTGGGCATTCGCACCTTGTCTTACCCGCTTGTTACAAACTATAGTCAGACATTCACACGTTGCAGCTGAACCACCTCCGCTCCCTGTTTTGATCATGTATGGTCTGGCAATACTAGCTTTTCTTACCCGTTTGTGAGTAATTATGGCTGGACATTCACACCTACTTGCAGTCGAACAGCTCTGCTCCCGCTTTTGATTTTGTTTGGTTGGATATTCGACGCTTTTCTTAACTGCTTTTTACAAACTTTGGTCGGACGTTCAAACCTTCTTGCAACCGAACACCTCCGCTTCCGCTTTTGATGGTATATATTCGGGAATTCGAACCTTTTCTTACCCGCTTTTTACAAACCATGGTCGAACTTTCACACCTTCTTGTAGCCGAACAACTCCACTCACGCTATTGATTGTGTACAGTCGGGTAGTTTAACCTTTTCTTACCCGCTTTTTACCAACTATGGTTGGACATTCACACCGTCTTACAGCGGAACACCTCCGCTTCCGCTTTTGATGGTGTATAGTCGGGCATTCGAACATTTTCTTACCCGCTTTTTACAAACTATGGTCGGACATTAAATCCTTCTTGTAGCCGAAAAGCTCCGCTCCCTCTTTTGATCATACATTGTCGGGCATTTGCAACTTTTCTTACCCGCTTTTTACAAACCATGGTCGGACTGTCACACCTTCTTGTAGCTGAACACATCCGCTCCCACTATTGATTGTGTACAGTCAGGTTTTTTAACGTTTTCTTACCCGCTTCTTACCAACTCTGGTCGGACATTCACACCTTCTTAAAGCGGAACACGTCCGCTCCCTCTTTTGATGGTGTATGTTTGGGCATTCGAACCTTTTCTTACCCGCTTTTTACAAACTATGCTCGGACATTCAAACCTTCTTGTAGCCGAACACATCCACTCCTGCTTTTGATGATGTGTGGTTGGGCATTCGAACCTACTTCTTGCCCGCTTTTCATTAATTATGGGTGGACATTCACACCTTGTCGCAGCCAAACACCTCCGCTCCCTGTTTTGATCATGTATGGTTGGACATTCGCACCTTTTCTCAACCGCTTTTTGCAAACTATGGTCAGCGATTCACAGCTTCCTCTCCACCATACTTGTATGGTGGAAGATTCACACCCACTTGCATCCGAAGACCTCCGCCCCCACTTTTGTTGATATTTAGTCGGTCATTCGCACCTTACCCGCTTTTGGCAAACTATGGCCTTCTTGCAGCCAAACACCACTGATCTCGTTTTTGATGATGTAAGGTTGGACAATCAGACCTTGCTTCACCTGCTTTTCACCAAATATAGTCGGACATTCACACCTTCTTGCAGCCGAACACTTCCGCTCCACCTTTTAGTGTTCTATCACACCTTTTTTTCACCGCATTTTATAGATTATGGTTGGAAATTCTCAACCATTGTCATCCGAAGACCTCTCCTCCCGCTTTTGTTAATATATTTGAACTTTAGTCAGACATTCACACCTTCTTGCAGCTGAACCACCTCCTCTCCCTGTTTTGATCATGTATGGTCTGGCAATACTACCTTTTCTTACCCGTTTGTGAGTAATTATGGCTGGACATTCACACCTACTTTCAGCAGAACACCACCTCTCTCGCTTTTGATGATGTATGGACCGGCATTCTTACCTTTTCTAACACATTTTTCAGCAATTATGGTCGGACATTCCCACCTACTCAGAGCCGAACACCTCCGCTCCCGCATTTGATGGTGTATAGTCGGGCATTCTCACTCTTTCTCATCAGCTTTTTGCAAATTATGATCTGATATTCACAGCTGCTTTTGATAATGTATGGTTGGGCATTCGCACCTTTTTTTACCCATTTTTCAGGAATTATGGGTGGACATTCACACCGTCTTGCAGCTGAAAACATCCTCTCCCGCTTATGATCATGTGCGGTTTGATATTCGAAAATTTTCTTTCATGTTTTAAAGAAATTATTGATGGACATTCAGACCTTCTTGCAGCTGAACCCCTCTGCTCGCGCTTTTGATGGTGTATAGTAGGGCTTTCGAGCCTTTTCTTCCCGGTTTTTACAAATTATGGTTGGACATTCAGACCTTCTTGCAACCTAACACCTCCGCTCCCTCTTTTGATCATACATTGTCTGGCATTCGCACCTTGTCTTACGCGCTTTTTACAAACTTTAGTCGGACATTCAGACCTTCTTGCAGCTGAACCACCTCCGCTCCCTGTTTTGATCATGTATGGTCTGGCAATACTACCTTTTCTTACCCGTTTGTGAGTAATTTTGGCTGGACATTCACACCTACTCAAAGCCGAACAACTCCGCTACCGCATTTGATGGTGTATAGTCGGGCATTCTCACCCTTTCTCATCAGCTTTTTGCAAATTATGATCTGACATTCACACCTACTTGCAGTCGAACAGCTCTGCTCCCGCTTTTGATTATGTTTGGTTGGATATTCGAACCTTTTCTTCACTGCTTTTTACAAACTTTGTTCGGAGGTACACGTCTTCTTGAAGCCGAACACCTCCGCTTCCGCTTTTGATGGTGTATAGTCGGGCTTTCGAGCCTTTTCTTACCTGGTTTTTAGAAATTATGGTTGGACATTCAGACCTCGCAGCCGAACACCTCCGCTCCCTCTTTTGATCATACATTGTCGGTTATTCGCACCTTGTCTTACCCGCTTTTTACAAACTATAGTCAGACATTCACACGTTGCAGCTGAACCACCTCTGCTCCCTGTTTTGATTATGTATGGTCTGGCAATACTACCTTTTCTTACCCGGTTGTGAGTAATTATGGCTGGACATTCACACCTACTTGCAGTCGAACAGCTCTGCTCCCGCTTTTGATTTTGTTTGGTTGGATATTCGAACCTTTTCTTAACTGCTTTTTACAAACTTTGGTCGGACGTTCACACCTTCTTGCAGCCGAACAACTCCACTCCCGCTATTTATTGTGTACAGTCGGGTAGTTTAACCTTTTCTTACCCGCTTTTTACCAACTATGGTCGGACATTCACACCGTCTTACAGCGGAACACCTCCGCTTCCGCTTTTGATGGTGTATAGTCGGGCATGCGAACCTTTTCTTACCCGCTTTTTACAAACTATGGTCGGACATTCAAACCTTCTTGTAGCCGAAAGCCTCCGCTGCCTCTTTTGATCATACATTGTCGGGCATTCGCACCCTTTCTTACCCGCTTTTTATAAAACCATGGTCGGACTGTCACAACTTCTTGTAGCCGAACACATCTGCTCCCGCTATCGATTGTGTACATTTGGGTTTTTTAACCTTTTCTTATCCGCTTTTTACCAGCTCTGGTCGGACATTCACACCTTCTTACAGCGGAACACGTCCGCTCCCTCTTTTGATGGTGTATTTTCGGGCATTCAAACCTTTTCTTACCCGCTTTTTACAAACTATGCTCGGACATTCAGACCTTCTTGCAGCTGAATCACCTCCGCTCCCTGTTTTGATTATGTATGGTCTGGCAATACTACCTTTTCTTACCCGTTTGTGAGTAATTATGGCTGGACATTCACACCTACTTTCAGCAGAACACCACCTCTCTCGCTTTTGATGATGTATGGACCGGCATTCTTACCTTTTCTAACACATTTTTCAGCAATTATGGTCGGACATTCCCACCTACTCAGAGCCGAACACCTCCGTTCCCGCATTTGATGGTGTATAGTCGGGCATTCTCACTCTTTCTCATCAGCTTTTTGCAAATTATGATCTGATATTCACAGCTGCTTTTGATAATGTATGGTTGGGCATTCGCACCTTTTTTTACCCATTTTTCAGGAATTATGGGTGGACATTCACACCGTCTTGCAGCTGAAAACATCCTCTCCCGCTTATGATCATGTGCGGTTTGATATTCGAAAATTTTCTTTCATGTTTTAAAGAAATTATTGATGGACATTCAGACCTTCTTGCAGCTGAACCCCTCTGCTCGCGCTTTTGATGGTGTATAGTAGGGCTTTCGAGCCTTTTCTTCCCGGTTTTTACAAATTATGGTTGGACATTCAGACCTTCTTGCAACCTAACACCTCCGCTCCCTCTTTTGATCATACATTGTCTGGCATTCGCACCTTGTCTTACGCGCTTTTTACAAACTTTAGTCGGACATTCAGACCTTCTTGCAGCTGAACCACCTCCGCTCCCTGTTTTGATCATGTATGGTCTGGCAATACTACCTTTTCTTACCCGTTTGTGAGTAATTTTGGCTGGACATTCACACCTACTCAAAGCCGAACAACTCCGCTACCGCATTTGATGGTGTATAGTCGGGCATTCTCACCCTTTCTCATCAGCTTTTTGCAAATTATGATCTGACATTCACACCTACTTGCAGTCGAACAGCTCTGCTCCCGCTTTTGATTATGTTTGGTTGGATATTCGAACCTTTTCTTAACTGCTTTTTACAAACTTTGTTCGGAGGTACACGTCTTCTTGAAGCCGAACACCTCCGCTTCCGCTTTTGATGGTGTATAGTCGGGCTTTCGAGCCTTTTCTTACCTGGTTTTTAGAAATTATGGTTGGACATTCAGACCTTGCAGCCGAACACCTCCGCTCCCTCTTTTGATCATACATTGTCGGTTATTCGCACCTTGTCTTACCCGCTTTTTGCAAACTATAGTCAGACATTCACACGTTGCAGCTGAACCACCTCTGCTCCCTGTTTTGATTATGTATGGTCTGGCAATACTACCTTTTCTTACCCGGTTGTGAGTAATTATGGCTGGACATTCACACCTACTTGCAGTCGAACAGCTCTGCTCCCGCTTTTGATTTTGTTTGGTTGGATATTCGAACCTTTTCTTAACTGCTTTTTACAAACTTTGGTCGGACGTTCACACCTTCTTGCAGCCGAACACCTCCGCTTCCGCTTTTGATAGTATATATTCGGGCATTCGAACCTTTTGTTACCCGCTTTTTACAAACCATGGGTGGACTTTCACACCTTCTTGTACCCGAACAACCCTGCTCCCGCTATTGGTGGTGTACAGTCGGGTATTTTAACCTTTTCTTACCCGCTTTTTACAAACTATGGTCGGACATTCACACCTTCTTACAGCGGAACACGTCTGCTCCACCTTTTAGTGTTCTATCACACCTTTTTTTCACCGCATTTTATGGATTATGGTTGGAAATTCTCAACCACTCTCATCCGAAGACCTCTCCTCCCGCTTTTGTGAATATATTTGAACTTTAGTCGGACATTCACACCTTCTTGCAGCTGAACCACCTCCGCTCCCTGTTTTGATCATGTATGATCTGGCAATACTACATTTTCTTACCTGTTTGTGAGTAATTATGGCTGGACATTCACACCTACTTTCAGCAGAACACCACCTCTCTCGCTTTTGATGATGTATGGACCGGCATTCTTACCTTTTCTAACACATTTTTCAGCAATTATGGTCGGAGATTCACACCTACTAACAGACGAACAACTCCGCTCCCGCATTTGATGGTGTATAGTTGTTGTTTTGCAAATTATGATCTGACATTCACACTTACTTGCAGTCGAACAGTTCTGCTCCCGCTTTTGATTATGTTTGGTTGGATATTCGAAACTTTTCTTAACTGCTTTTTACAAACTTTGGTTGGACGTTCAAACCCTCTTGTAGCCGAACACATCCACAGCTGCTTTTGATGATGTATGGTTGGGTATTCGCACCTTTTTTTTACCCATTTTTCAGTAATTATGGGTGGACATTCACACCTTCTTGCAGCTGAACACCTCCTCTCCCACTTATGATCATGTGCGGTTTGATTTTAAAAATTTTTACTTTAATTTTTTCTAGCAATTATTGATGGACATTCAGACCTTCTTGCAGCTGAACAACTCCGCTCCCTCTTTTGATCATAAATTGTCGGGCATTCGAACCTTTTCTTACCCGCTTTTTACAAAACTTGGTCGGACTTTCACACCTTTTAGTAGCCGAACAACTCCGCTCCCGCTATTGATTGTGTACAGTCGGGTATTTTAACCTTTTCTTACCCGCTTTTTACCAACTATGGTCGGACATTCATAACTTCTTACAACGGAACACCTCCGCTCCTTATTTTGATGATGTATGGTTGGGCATTCAAACCTACTTGTTGCCCGCTTTTCATTAATTATGGGTGGACATTCACACCTTGTCGCAGCCAAACACCTCCGCTCCCTGTTTTGATGGTGTATAATGGTGGACATTCGCACCTTTTCTCACCCGCTTTTTACTATGGTCGGCCATTCACAGCTTCCTCTCCACCATACTTGTATGGTGGGATATTCACACCCACTTGCATCCGAAGACCTCCGCCCCCACTTTTGTTGATATTTAGTCGGTCATTCGCACCTTACCCGCTTTTGGCAAACTATGGCCTTCTTGCAGCCAAACACCTGATCTCGCTTTTGATGATGTAAGGTTGGGCATTCAGACCTTGCTTCACCTACTTTTCACCAAATATAGTCGGACATTCACACCTTCTTGCAGCCGAACACTTCCGCTCCACTTTTGAGTGTTCTATGTAGCATTCACACCTTTTTCTTCACCGCATTTTATAGATTATGGTTGGAAATTCTCACCCACTCTCATCCGAAGACCTCTCCTCCCGCTTTTGTTAATGTATAGTCGGGCATGAGAACCTTTTCTTACCCGCTTTTTACAAATTATGGTTGGACATTCACACCTACTTGCAGCCGAATACTGATACTGATCCTCCCGTAATAAAATGGTCGGATCTTATCAAACACACTTTGTTTCTTGTGACAATCAAGTCAGCGAAACAGCGTATACACGTCAAGACACTGAATCAAGTTTGCCACAAGAACTCATAAGTTTGGCAGTATTGCTCTGCCGTCAGCAATCATACACCCATTTTATTTTCGTGAGACATGTGCAGGCACCTGTTCATCTACTGTTCTATCACTATGAATTAGTTTATCTATTATCAATAAGGATACTTCTACAACTACTATCAAAGTATGTCCGGACTTCTTATGTTGTCAGTTGCTATATATGAATAAGTGGGTAGCTACTGACAAGCATTAAGCATGTCACACAGCCCAAACATATAACATTTCAGGACACACCACACAGTTAACAACCACAGTGAAGCGTGTCAAAGCCCAAACATGTAACATTCAACGGGACACTTACACAACACATTCAAATCAAACAGTCAGACAACATACAAGAACATATACCCCAGCCGGCATTGCTCCCTGCCTATTTTCCTACAGCTCACTATGTGTGCGCACACCTTTATTCACAAACTCTTCAACTTATACTCTTTTACCGAAGCTGCTACAGCTCGATTGGCCGAATACCCTTAGATCCTATTTCGGTGAATTTGACATCTGCCTTACATGTAACAGATTAGCGATTTAGTTTGAGTGAAGGAATTCATTTTATAGCAAAATCCCAAATCGTGAAGAACTCATGAAAGTAAGCTTATTCTCGGATTCATGAAACTTTAGATTTGCTCTGTCTTTTACTGCAAAGTACAACGTTGTTTTTTTTGTTTAAATCTTTCTAGACATGGTAAATATGAAGGACAAAGCAGTTTTAACATAGTTTGAGTGAAGGAATTCATTTTATAGATAAAATCCCAAGAGTCTGCTGAGAAACAAGAATGAATGAGAAGTAGACTTTAACACGGCTCTAGGAGCGAGCCGAGTGTGGGCTAACCGGGAGAATTGCTTGAAAGAAACGCGACACCGAATGAGCGGTCAGAACAAAGCCTCAATACGGTTTTCCCGTGGTGTTTTTGTTGCTGCCTTGTCTTTTGCACAGAGTAAAAGACAAGGCAGCCATCGAATAGGGCCCGATTGTTCCTACTTGGTCAGCCGAGGAGCAAGGGGGGGAGCAAGCGTCTCAACCAAGCAAAGCTCACCATGGGGAAGGTGGCTATGCCAACTAGCCTGATGCCCTGCTCCCGCAGTGATGGATAATCGTACTCTGGTTTCTCTTCATAACGTACAAGTCTTTCGCCTTTTACTAAAGACTTCCGTGGAAAGCAGCACTAATGAGTTGTTTCTATTTTTGGCAGGCTTTACCTTTGCGGGTGAAGCCCTTTCCGTCTGTGCAAAAGAAATCTTGTTACTGTGCAGAGTGACTTCTCTGAGTAGAGTCGCCTTACTTGTTGCAACTGTGCCGATGTTGCTTGGATGGTGCTTGCTGGAGCGTGCGGGAGTGCAAAGTTATACCATTTAAAAGGGCTGAAGAGTGCTCAGTGCAGCGGGTGGGCGGAGGTGCAAAGTGACACTCTGGCCACCTATGGCCATAAAAAGAACACCGCTACAAGTGCGCATTGTGCCAGGAAGGGCCCTTGGACGTGAACCAGTGGACAGATATCACTTCTCGGCCTTTTGGCTAAGATCAAGTGTAGTACCTGTTCTTATCAGTTTAATATCTGATATGGCCTTTGTACGAGGACTACATATTAAATTGATTTTTAGCAATAGGAGTTGAAAAAGGAGCTTGCTCCGTTCACTCCAAGCATCGACCCGGTACTGCAGTGCCGCTGGGAACGGTGCGCTCTTCTCTGCTCTTGTGAAAAAGCAAACAGTGGTGCAGGATGGAAGTTTCAGGGAGCCCAAGATGAAACTTTCTTTTAGTCTGCTGAGAAAAGAGAGTGAATGCGAAGTAGACTTTAACACAGCTCTGGGGGCAAGCCGAGTGCGGGCTAACCGGGAGAATTACTTGAAAGAAACGCGACACTGAATGAGCGGTCAGAACAAAGCCTCAATACAGTGTTCCCGTGGTGTTTGTGGCTGCCTTGTCTTTTGCACAGAGTAAAAGACAAGGCAGCCATCGAATAGGGCCCGATTTTTCCTACTTGGTCAGTCGAGGATCATGGAGGGGGAGCAAGCGTCTCAACCAAGCAAAGCTCACCATGGGGAAGGTGGCTATGCCAACTAGCCTGATGCCCTGCTCCCGCAGTGACGGATAATCGTACTCTGGTTTCTCTTCATAACGTACAAGTCTTTCGCCTTTTACTAAAGACTTCCGTGGAAAGCAGCATTAATGAGTTGTTTCTATTTTTGGCAGGCTTTGCCTTAGCGGGTGAAACCCTTTCCGTCTGTGCAAAAGAAATCTTGTTACTGTGCAGAGTGACTTCTCTGAGTAGAGTCGCCTTACTTGTTGCGACTGTGCCGATGTTTGAAGCTGGAGTGCAACGTTGTTGCTTGGATGGTGCTTGCTGGAGCGTGCGGGAGTGCAAAGTTATACCATTTAAAAGGGCTGAAGAGTGCTCAGTGCAGCGGGTGGGCGGAGGTGCAAAGTGACACTCTGGCCACCTATGGCCATAAAAAGAACACCGCTACAAGTGTGCATTGTGCCAGGAAGGGCCCTCGGACGTGAACCAGTGGACAGTTATCGCTTCTCGGCCTTTTGGCTAAGATCAAGTGTAGTACCTGTTCTTATCAGTTTAATATCTGATATGGCCTTTGTACGAGGACTACATATTAAATGGATTTTTAGCAATAGGAGTTGAAAAAGGAGCTTGCTCCGTTCACTCCAAGCATCGACCCGGTACTGCAGTGCCGCTGGGAACGGTGCGCTCTTCTCTGCTCTTGTGAAAAAGCAAACAGTGGTGCAGGATGGAAGTTTCAGGGAGCCCAAGATGAAACTTTCTTTTAGTCTGCTGAGAAAAGAGAGTGAATGCGAAGTAGACTTTAACACAGCTCTGGGGGCGAGCCGAGTGCGGGCTAACCGGGAGAATTGCTTGAAAGAAACGCGACACTGAATGAGCGGTCAGAACAAAGCCTCAATACGGTGTTCCCGTGGTGTTTGTGGCTGCCTTGTCTTTTGCACAGAGTAAAAGACAAGGCAGCCATCGAATAGGGCCCGATTTTTCCTACTTGGTCAGCCGAGGAGCAAGGAGGGGGAGCAAGCGTCTCAACCAAGCAAAGCTCACCATGGGGAAGGTGGCTATGCCAACTAGCCTGATGCCCTGCTCCCGCAGTGACAGATAATCGTACTCTGGTTTCTCTTCATAATGTACAAGTCTTTCGCCTTTTACTAAAGACTTCCGTGGAGAGCAGCACTAATGAGTTGTTGCTATTTTTGGCAGGCTTTACCTTTGCGGGTGAAGCCCTTTCTGTCTGTGCAAAAGAAATCTTGTTACTGTGCAGAGTGACTTCTCTGAGTAGAGTTGCCTTACTTGTTGCGACTGTGCCGATGTTTGAAGCTGGAGTGCAAAGTTGTTGCTTGAATGGTGCTCGCTGGAGCGTGCGGGAGTGCAAAGTTATACCATTTAAAAGGGCTGAAGAGTGCTCAGTGCAGCGGGTGGGCGGAGATGCAAAGTGACACTCTGGCCACCTCGAAAACCGAGGTTACATCCAGTACCAGGGGCAGCCCAAGCTCTGCCGCAAGTGTGGTGAGCATGGCCACCTGGTTGAGGCTTGTACCAAGGTGATATGTGGGAAGTGCAGAGAAATTGGGGACACTTTTGGAGAGTGTCCAAATGGCAGGAAATGTAATCTCTGTGGAGAATTAAATCACCTCTTCTGAGATTGCCCTAAATCTTTTGCCAACAAATTAAAGACGGTAAAGCCACAGTCAAGCCAACAAAGAGAAGGACCAGAGGTGGCAGTTGGTGAACAAAGTGAAGAGGTTGACCCAATAAATTCAAACTTCCCGCTAAAAGCTTGGATTGGAAGTGAGGAGCAAAAAGGAGAGGGGCCTGTAGAGGCCTCACCACTCAGTGCTGAAGTCTGTGAGAATTCACAGGCAGAGGGTGGAGCTAAGCTAAATGAGGAGGAAGAGCAGACAGGTGAGTCTAGTGAAGGTACTCACCTCCCCGAAGGTCAACAGCCGAGGAGGACGGCATCTGAGTTGTCCTCTGATTCCCTTTAGCTCTGCAATCAACCCCCAGGGACTCAAAGTTAAATGCAACATTGCATCAGAGGCCAACACGAGAGTCCGAAAAGGAGAGCTAGTTTCCCAAGAAATAACCTGAGTGTGTAATTTGTTTTGATAACTTAGAAAAACGAAAATGACATACCTACTTTCCTTTATCCTTTTAATGGTTCTCACCTTCTCAACACTAAATGTGAGAAGTGTGAAATCAAAGACAAGAGCCCAGAGTATTATATCCTTCTTAGACTCCATAAAATCAGATGTGTTTTTAATACAAGAATGTGGACTACCTTTTTAGAAAAACCATAGACAATGGGAGGAAATGTGGCCCAATTTATCGATATGGAGTGGCTCAAATCAAATTAAAAATGATGGTGTGGCCATTCTAATTAAAAATCCGCATGTTCTGGTGCGAGACGGACGGGCACTTTTAGCACACTTGAATTTTATGGGGCAAGACTTTAACCTCTTAAATATTTATGGTTTCAATGGAAAAAATGACAGGTATGACCTTTTAGAAGATTACTCACAAACGGGTAAGAAATGGTAGTATTGCCAGACAATACATGATCAAAACAGGGAGCGGAGGTGGTTCAGCTGCAAGGTGTGAATTTCTGACTAAAGTTTGTAAAAAGCGCGTAAGACAAGGTGCGAATGCCCAACAATGTATGATCAAAAGAGGGAGCGGAGGTTTTCGGCTGCAAGGTCTGAATGTCCAACCATAATTTGTAAAAACCGGGGAAGAAAAGGCTCGAAAGCCCGACTATACACCATCAAAAGCGGGAGCGGAGGTGTTCAGCTGCAAGAAGGTGTGAATGTCCGACCATAGTTGGTAAAAAGCGGGTAAGAAAAGGTTAAAATGCCCGACTGTACACCATCAAAAGCGGAAGCGGAGGTGTTCGGCTTCAAGAAGACGTGAACCTCCGAACAAAGTTTGTAAAAAGCAGTTAAGAAAAGGTTCGAATATCCAACCAAACATAATCAAAAGCGGGAGCAGAGCTTTTCGACTGCAAGTAGGTGTGAATGTCAGATCATGATTTGCAAAAAGCTGATGAGAAAGGGTGAGAATGCCCGACTATACACCATCAAATGCGGTAGCGGAGTTGTTTGTCTGTGAGTAGGTGTGAATCTGCGACCATAATTGCTGAAAAATGTGTTAGAAAAGGTAAGAATGCCGGTCCATACATCATCAAAAGCGAGAGAGGTGGTGTTCTGCTGAAAGTAGGTGTGAATGTCCAGCCATAATTACTCACAAACGGGTAAGAAAAGGTAGTATTGCCAGACCATACATGATCAAAACAGGGAGCGGAGGTGGTTCAGCTGCAACGTGTGAATGTCTGACTATAGTTTGTAAAAAGCGGGTAAGACAAGGTGCGAATGCCCGACAATGTATAATCAAAAGAGGGAGCGGAGGTGTTCGGCTGCAAGGTCTGAATGTCCAACCATAATTTCTAAAAACCGGGTAAGAAAAGGCTCAAAAGCCCGACTTTACACCATCAAAAGCGGGAGCGGAGGTGTTCAGCTGCAAGAAGGTGTGAATGTTCGACTAAAGTTTGTAAAAATCTGGTAAGACAAGGTATGAATGTCCGACAATGTATGATCAAAAGCGGGAGCGGAGATGTTCAGCTGCAAGAAGGTCTGAATGTCCATCAATAATTGCTAGAAAAAATTAAAGTAAAAATTTCGAAAATCAAACCGCACATGATCATAAGTGGGAGAGGAGGTGTTCAGCTGCAAGAAGGTGTGAATGTCCACCCATAATTCCTTAAAAATGGGTAAAAAAAAGGTGCGAATACCCAACCATACATCATCAAAAGCAGGTGTTAATGTCAGATCATAATTTGCAAAAAGCTGATGAGAAAGGGTGAGAATGCCCGACTATACACCATCAAATGCGGGAGCGGAGTTGTTTGTCTGTGAGTAGGTGTGAATCTCCGACCATAATTGCTGAAAAATGTGTTAGAAAAGGTAAGAATGCCGGTCCATACATCATCAAAAGCGAGAGAGGTGGTGTTCTGCTGAAAGTAGGTGTGAATGTCCAGCCATAATTACTCACAAACGGGTAAAAAAAAGTAGTATTGCCAGACCATACATGATCAAAACAGGGAGCGGAGGTTGTTCAGCTGCAAGAAGGTGTGAATGTCTGACTAAAGTTCAAATATATTAACAAAAGCGGGAGGAGAGGTCTTCGGATAGATTGGTTGAGAATTTCCAACCATAATCTATAAAATGCGGTGAAAAAAAGGTGTGATAGAACACTAAAAGGTGGAGCGGAAGTGTTCGGCTGCAAGAAGGTGTGAATGTCCGACTATATTTGGTGAAAAGCAGGTGAAGCAAGGTCTGAATGCCCAACCTTACATCATCAAAAGTGAGATCAGAGGTGTTTGGCTGCAAGAAGGCCATAGTTTGCCAAAAGCGGGTAAGGTGCGAATGACCGACTAAATATCAACAAAAGTGGGGGCGGAGGTCTTCGGATGCAAGTGGGTGTGAATATCCCACCATACAAGTATGGTGGAGAGGAAGCTGTGAATTGCTGACCATAGTTTGCAAAAAGCGGGTGAGAAAAGGTGCGAATGTCCAACCATACACCATCAAAACAGGGAGCGGAGGTGTTTGGCTGCGACAAGGTGTGAATGTCCACCCATAATTAATGAAAAGCGGGCAAGAAGTAGGTTCGAATGACCAACCACTCATCATCAAAAGCAGGAGTGGATGTGTTCGGCTATAAAAAGGTTTGAATGTCCGAGCATAATTTGTAAAAAGCGGGTAAGAAAAGGTTCGAATGCCCGAACATACACCATCAAAAGAGGGAGCGGAGGTGTTCCGCTGTAAGAAGGTGTGAATGTCCGACCAGAGTTGGTAAAAAGCGGGTAAGAAAAGGTTAAAAAACCCGACTGTACACAATCAATAGCGGGAGCAGATGTGTTCGGCTACAAGAAGGTGTGACAGTCCGACCATGGTTTGTAAAAAGCGGGTAAGAAAAGGTGCAAATGCCCGACAATGTATGATCAAAAGAGGGAGCGGAGCTTTTCGGCTACAAGAAGGTTTGAATGTCCGACCATAGTTTGTAAAAAGCGGGTAAGAAAAGGTTCGAATGCCCGACTATACACCATCAAAAGCGGAAGCGGAGGTGTTCCGCTGTAGACGGTGTGAATGTCCGACCATAGTTGTTAAAAAGCGGGTAAGAAAAAGTTAAACTACACGACTGTACACAATCAATAGCGGGAGTGGAGTTGTTCGGCTACAAGAAGGTGTGAAAGTCCGACCATGGTTTGTAAAAAACGGGTAAGAAAAGGTTCGAATTCCCGAATATATACCATCAAAAGCGGAAGCGGAGGTGTTCGGTTGCAAGAAGGTGTGAACTTCCGACCAAAGTTTGTAAAAAGCAGTTAAGAAAAGGTTCGAATATCCAACCAAACAAAATCAAAAGCAGGAGCAGAGCTGTTCGACTGCAAGTAGGTGTGAATGTCCAGCCATAATTACTCACAAACGGGTAAGAAAAGGTAGTATTGCCACTCCATACATGATCAAAACAGGGAGCGGAGGTGGTTCAGCTGCAACGTGTGAATGTCTGACTATAGTTTGTAAAAAGCGGGTAAGACAAGGTGCGAATGCCCGACAATGTATGATCAAAAGAGGGAGCGGAGGTGTTCGGCTGCAAGGTCTGAATATCCAACCATAATTTCTAAAAACCGGGTAAGAAAAGGCTCGAAAGCCCGACTTTACACCATCAAAAGCGGGAGCGGAGGTGTTCAGCTGCAAGAAGGTGTGAATGTTCGACTAAAGTTTGTAAAAATCTGGTAAGACAAGTTATGAATGCCCGACAATGTATGATCAAAAGCGGGAGCGGAGGTGTTCAGCTGCAAAGAAGGTCTGAATGTCCATCAATAATTGCTAGAAAACATGAAAGTAAAAATTTCTAATATCAAACCGCGCATGATCATAAGTGGGAGAGGAGGTGTTCAGCTGCAAGAAGGTGTGAATGTCCATCAATAATTGCTAGAAAACATGAAAGTAAAAATTTCTAAAATCAAACCGCACATGATCATAAGTGGGAGAGGAGGTGTTCAGCTGCAAGAAGGTGTGAATATCCACCCATAATTCCTGAAAAATGGGTAAAAAAAAGGTGCGAATGCCCAACCATACATCATCAAAAGCAGCTGTGGATGTGTTCGGCTACAAGAAGGTGTGAACGTCCAACCAAAGTTTGTAAAAAGCAGTTAAGAAAAGGTTCGAATATCCAACCAAACATAATCAAAAGCGGGAGCAGAACTGTTCGACTGCAAGTAGGTGTGGATGTCAGATCATAATTTGCAAAAAGCTGATGAGAAAGGGTGAGAATGCCCGACTATACACCATCAAATGCGGGAGCGGAGTTGTTCGTCTGTGAGTAGGTGTGAATCTCCGAACATAATTGCTGAAAAATGTGTTAGAAAAGGTAAGAATGCCGGTCCATACATCATCAAAAGCGAGAGAGGTGGTGTTCTGCTGAAAGTAGGTGTGAATGTCCAGCCATAATTACTCACAAACGGGTAAGAAAAGGTAGTATTGCCAGACCATACATGATCAAAACAGTAAGCGGAGGTGGTTCAGCTGCAAGAAGGTGTGGATGTCTGACTATAGTTTGTAAAAAGCGGGTAAGACAAGGTGCGAATGCCCGACAATGTAAGGCAAGGCAAGACAAGGCAAGTATATTTGTATAGCACAATTCAACAACAAGGTGATTCAAAGTGCTTCACAGAGACATTAAAACAGAAGAAATAAAAAGCATGATTTAAAATTTAAACAAAAGAAGGAAATAAGAACAATAGATAAAATCAGAAAAAATTATATATATGAAAGATAAAATCAATAGTTAAAACATGATTCCGTTTTGAAACTCAAGCTTATTCAAATGCAGCTGAAAATAGATGTGTCTTCAACCTGGACTTAAATACACTGAGTGTTTCAGCTGATCTGAGGCTTTCTGGGACTTTGTTCCAGACATGTGGAGCATAGAAGCTGAATGCAGCTTCTCCATGTCTGGTTTTGACTCTGGGAACTGATAAAATACCGGATCCAGATGACCTGAGGGGTCTGGAAGGTTCATAGTGGGTCAGGAGGTCACTGATGTATTTTGGTCCTTGACCATTCAGAGCTTTATAGACCAGCATCAGAACTTTAAAGTCTATCCTCTGATGGACAGGCAGCCAGTGTAAAGACTTGAGAGCTGGACTGTGATGTGCTCCACTTTTTTGGTCTTAGTGAGGACTCGAGCAGCTGAGTTCTGGATGAGCTGCAGTTGTCTAACTGACTTTTTAGGCAGACCTGTAAAGATGCTATTACAATAATCAAGCCTACTAAAGATGAATGCATGGACTAGTTTTTCCAGGTCCTGCTGAGACATCAGATCTTTTAGCCTTGATATATTCTTAAGGTGATAGTAGGCTGACTTTGTTAATGCCTTAATGTGTTTGTCCAAATTTAGGTCTGAGTCCATCACTACACCCAGATTTCTGGCCTGGTTGGTCGTTTTTAGATTTATAGATTGAAGCTCTGTGGTGACTTTCAATCGTTTATCTTTGGCTCCAAAGACAATTACCTCAGTTTTGTTTTTGTTTAGCTGGAGGAAGTTGTGGCACATCCAGTCATTAATCTCCTCAATGCATTTTCCAAGGGCCTGTACAGGCCCTCTGTCTCCTGGTGACATTGTTATATACATCTGTGTGTCATCTGCATAGCTATGGTAGTTTATTTGGTTGTTTTTTATAATCTGTGCCAGTGGGAGCATGTAGATGTTAAACAGAAGAGGTCCCAGGATGGAACCTTGGGGAACTTGTGATTCTTGTCTGCTCAGATGTAAAGTTACCTATTGACACAAAGTACTTCCTGTTCTCTAAGTATGTTTTGAACCAGTTTAGTACAGTTCCGGAAAGACCAGCCCAGTTCTCCAGTTGTTTGAGTAATATATTGTGGTCAACTGTATCAAAGGCAGCACTGAGATCCAGTAAAACTAAGACTGACATTTTTCCACTGTCTGTATTCAGACATATGTCATTAAACACTTTGGTCAGAGCAGTCTCAGTGCTGTGGTGCTGTCTAAAGCCTGACTGGAAGGTATCATAGCAGTTATTTTGTGTTAAAAAGTAATTAAGCTGTTGAAAAACCGCTTTTTCAATGATCTTACTTAAAAATGGGAGATTTGAGATGGGCCTGTAGTTGTTCATTTGCGTCTTATCAAGATTGTCCTTTTTCAGCAGAGGTTTAATTACAGCTGTTTTTAGTGGCTCTGGAAACACACCTGACGTTAAGGACAGGTTCACAATCAGTAACAGGTCTGACTCCAAAGTCTTTGAGACCCCTTTGAAAAAACCTGTTGGTAGGATGTCTAAACAGCAAGAGGAGGACTTCAGGTGACGTAAGATGTCCTCCAGGTCTTTACTGTTAATGGGTTGAAATAGTGTCATGGTGTTTAAACCGGTTTTCGGTGGACACAGTACATATGCTGAACCTGCTGCTGATGTACCAACTGCTTGTCTAATATTTTGGACTTTGTCTATGAAGAATTTGGCAAAGTCATTGCAGGCCATGGTGGAATGGAGTTCATTTGCCACTGACACAGGAGGGTTTGTTAGCCTGTCAACTGTAGCAAATAAGGCCCGAGCATTATGACTGTTTTTGGTGATGATGTCAGGGAAGTAGGATTTCCTTGCATTCCTCAGTTGTAAATTATAAGAGTGAAGTTTCTCTTTATAGATGTCATAATGAACCTGGAGATTTGTTTTTCTCCATCGGCGCTCAGCTTTCCGACACACTCTTTTCCCATTTTTCACCAGTGTGGAATTTCGCCATGGAGACTTCTTCCTTCCAGAGATAACCTTCACCTTAATGGGAGCAATAGTATCCATAACATTTAACATTTTAGTATTAAAGCTACTGACGAGCTCACTGACTGAACCCCCGGACAGGGCAGGTGCTAAGGAGAAAACCTGGTTAAAGATCTTACTACTGTTTTCAGTTTTGAGATCACTGCTGTTGAGACATTTGTGTGCACTGAAATCGTACTCTCAAAGAAAACACAGGAATGGTCAGACAGGCCCACATCAGACACAGTAATCTTTGAAATGCTTAGACCCTTGGAGATCACTAAGTCTAGAGTGTGCCCCCTATTGTGCGTAGGCTCTGTTATATGCTGAGTCAGCCCAAAGTTGTCCAGAGTGTTACTCAGGTCTTTAGTCCCTCTGTCCTGAGGATTGTCCATATGGATGTTAAAATCACCAACAATAATTATACAGTCAAAATCAACACAGATCATAGACAGCAGTTCACTGAGGTCTTCAGAAAAATCTGAACAGTATTTAGGGGGCCTGTAAATATTCAGAAACAGGACACTGGGTGAGGCCTTCACCTGTATAGCCATATATTCAAAGGACTGAAAACTTCCAGGAGATAACTGCTTACATTGAAAGGATTCATTGAATAAGACTGCGACCCCTCCTCCTCTCCTGCTCACTCTGGCCTCGCTGATAAAACTGTAACCAGGAGGGGTTGACTCAATAAGAACAGCAGCACTGTTATTTTGTTCCAACCAAGTTTCAGTTAAAAACATAAAATCCAGGGTGTGCTCAGTGATAAAATCATCAATTAAGAATGTTTTCCCAGCTAAAGACCTAACATTTAATAAAGCCAACTTAAGTGTTTTAGAGGTATTATTTGCCCCCTCGTGTTTGGGTGCAGTCTGTGGCACACAAGGTATGTTTACTTTATTTAAAGATCTTTTTGAGTGCAACTCTCTGTGTTTTGACTGGGTCACATTTCTCCTTCTGTCACCTAAAAGTACAGAAATTTTAAGATCTTCTAATAAACAGGGTCCCAGCTTGTCCTGGGAAAAGTCACGACTGTCAGAATTCACACAGCCTGGACCCCTCACACATCACACATCAGACTGCGGAGACAGTACATGGTGGCAGCGTGAAGGGACAGAAGGGGGTGGGGCTGGGCTCCGTCGCTTCGGCTGCTCTAGTAGGGGCGGGGCTCGGCGGGGAACCTTTGGCCGCTTTGGTGGGGGGTTTATGGGGGATAAAAAGGGATTGGGCTGGGGGGTAGATCTAAGCCCAGCATTGACCCGTTCCATCATCTCCTCAGTGAATTTCAGGTGAGGGGAGGAGGAGGGAGAAAGGGAGGGTGAGGAGCACAATGACCTGTCAGGGGTTTGGGGGGCTGGGGAAGGTCCTGGTCCTGGTCCCTGGTCCTGGTCATTAGTGCTGTTGAGAGGGTTTGGGGCAAATAAAGACCTCTCTTCTTGCCTCTGATGTCTCTCCTTTCCAAAGTTCCTCTTGGGTGGGGGCAGATGGAGTTCCTCCTCAAGGTTTCTGCTGGGATTTGTTTGTTCCTCTCTATGAGATAACTCCTTGTTTATCTCAGCCTTGGCCCCGAGCACAGATGGATGACGTAGGAAATAAAATATGTTGGAGGTGAACAGTTTCACCCCTGACTTGTTAAAATTAAATCCATTTGCCATGTATGATCAAAAGAGGGAGCGGAGGTGTTTGGCTGCAAGGTCTGAATGTCCAGCCATAATTTCTAAAAACCGGGTAAGAAAAGGCTCGAAAGCCCGACTTTACACCATCAAAAGCGGGAGCGGAGGTGTTCAGCTGCAAGAAGGTGTGAATGTTCGACTAAAGTTTGTAAAAATCTGGTAAGACAAGGTGCGAATGCCCAACAATGTATGATCAAAAGCGGGAGTGGAGGTGTTCAGCTGCAAGAAGGTCTGAATGTCCATCAATAATTGCTAGAAAACATGAAAGTAAAAATTTCGAAAATCAAACCGCACATGATCATAAGTGGGAGAGGAGGTGTTCCGCTGCAAGAAGATGTGAATATCCACCCATAATTCCTGAAAAAAGGGGAAAAAAATGGTGCGAATGCCCAACCATACATCATCAAAAGCAGCTGTAGATGTGTTCGGCTACAAGAAGGTGTGAACGTCCAACCAAAGTTTGTAAAAAGCAGTTAAGAAAAGGTTCGAATATCCAACCAAACATAATCAAAAGCGGGAGCAGAACTGTTCGACTGCAAGTAGGTGTGGATGTCAGATCCATCCATCCATCATCTGCCGCTTATCCGGGGGTCGGGTCGCGGGGGCAGCAGCTTGAGCAGAGAAACCCAGACGTCTCTGTCCCCGGCCACTTCCTCCAGCTCTTCCGGGGGGACCCCGAGGCGTTCCCAGGCCAGCCGAGAGACATAGTCTCTCCAGCGTGTCCTGGGTCTTCCCCGGGGTCTCCTCCCAGTGGGACGTGCCCGGAACACCTCCCCAGGGAGGCGCCCAGGGGGTATCCTAACCAGATGCCCGAGCCACCTCATCTGACTCCTCTCAATGCGGAGGAGCAGCGGTTCTACTCCGAGCCCCTCCCGGATGACTGAGCTTCTCACCCTATCTCTAAGGGAGAGCCCAGACACCCTGCGGAGGAAACCCATTTCGGCCGCTTGTATTCGCGATCTTGTTCTTTCGGTCACTACCCACAACTCGTGACCATAGGTGAGGATGGGAACGTAGATTGACCAGTAAGTAGAGAGCTTCGCCTTCTGGCTCAGCTCCCTCTTCACAACGACGGGTCGGTGCAGAGCCCGCAACACTGCAGACGCCGCACCGATCCGCCCGTCAATCTCCCGCTCCATTCGTCCCTCACTCGTGAACAAGACCCCGAGATACTTGAACTCCTCCACTTGGGGAAGGATCTCATTCCCGACCCGGAGAGAGCATTCCACCCTTTTCCGGCTGAGAACCATAGTCTCGGATTTGGAGGTGCTGATTCTCATCCCAGCCGCTTCACACTCGGCTGCGAATCGCTCCAGTGAGAGCTGAAGGTCACGGCCTGACGACGCTAACAGAACCACATCATCTGCAAAAAGCAGAGACCCGATTCTGAGGTCGCCAAATCGGACACCCTCAACGCCCTGGCTGCGCCTAGAAATTCTGTCCATAAAAGTTAGGAACAGAATCGGTGACAAAGGGCAGCCCTGACGGAGTCCAACTCTCACCGGAAACGTATCCGACTTACTGCCGGCAATGCGGACCAAACTCTGGCACCGGTCATACAGAGACCGAACGGACCCTATCAAGGGGTCCGGCACTCCATATTCCCGGAGCACCCCCCACAGGACTCCACGAGGGACACGGTCGAACGCTTTCTCCAAGTCCACAAAACACATGTAGACTGGTTGGGCGAACTCCCATGCACCCTCCAGGATCCTGCCGAGGGTATAGAGCTGGTCCACTGTTCCACGGCCAGGACGAAAGCCACACTGCATCTCCTGAATCCGAGGCTCGATTATCCGACGGATCCTCCTCTCCAATACCCCCGAATAGACCTTACCAGGGAGGCTGAGGAGTGTGATACCCCTATAGTTGGAACACACCCTCCGGTCCCCCTTTTTAAAGAGGGGGACCACCACCCCAATCTGCCAGTCCAGAGGCACTGTCCCCGATGTCCACGCGATGCTGCAGAGGCGTGTCAGCCAAGACAGCCCTACAACATCCAGAGCCTTGAGAAACTCAGGACGGACCTCATCCACCCCCGGGCCCTTGCCACCGAGGAGCTTTTTGACCACCTCGGCAACCTCAGCCCCAGAAATGGGAGGCCCCGTCTCCGAGCTCTCCGACTCTGCCTCTTCCGAGCACGTGTTGGTAGGATTGAGGAGTTCCTCGAAGTACTCCCCCCACCGACTCACAACATCCCTAGTTGAGGTCAGCAAAGCCCCGTCCCCACTGTAAACAGTGTTGACTGTGAGCCGCTTCCCCCCCCTGAGACGCCCGATGGTGGACCAGAATCTCTTCGAGGCCGTCCGGAAATCGTTCTCCATGGTCTCACCGAACTCCTCCCAGGCCCGAGTTTTTTTCTCAGCAACCGCCGAAGCCGCAGCCCGTCTGGCCTGTCAGTACCTATCAGCTGCTTCCAGGGTCCCACTGGCCAAAAAGGCCCGATAGGACTCCTTCTTCAGCTTGACGGCTTCCCTCACCACTGGTGTCCACCAGCAGGTTCGAGGGTTGCCGCCACGACAGGCACCGACCACCTTACGGCCACAACTCCGATCAGCTGCCTCGGCAATGGAGTCACGGAACATGGCCCATTCGGACTCAATGTCCCCCACCTCCCCCGGGATATGGTTGAAGCTCTGCCGGAGGTGGGAGTTAAAGCTCCTTCTGACGGGGGATTCTGACAAACGCTCCCAGCAGACCCTCACAATACGTTTGGGCCTGCCAGGTCTGATCGGCATCCTCCCCCACCAGCGGAGCCAACTCACCACCAGGTGGTGATCAGTTGACAGCTCCGCCCCTCTCTTCACCCGAGTGTACAGGACATACGGCCGCAAGTCCGATGATACAACCACAAAGTCGATCATCGAACTGCGGCCAAGGGTGTCCTGGTGCCAAGTGCACATATGGACACCCTTATGTCTGAACATGGTGTTCGTTATGGACAGTCCATGACCAGCACAGAAGTCCAACAACATAACACCACTCTGGTTCAGATCGGGGGGGCCGTTCCTCCCAATCACACCCCTCCAGGTCTCACTGTCATTGCCCACGTGAGCATTGAAGTCCCCCAGCAGAACGAGGGAGTCTCCGGTAGGAGCATTCTCCAGTGCCTCCCCCAGAGACTCCAAAAAGGGTGGGTACTCTGAACTGCTGTTTGGCGCATAGGCACCAACAACAGTCAGGACTCGTCCCCCCACCCGAAGGCGGAGGGAGGCTACCCTCTCGTTCACTGGGGTAAACCCCAATGTACTGGCACACAGCCGGGGGGCAATAAGTATGCCCACACCTGCTCTGCGCCTCTCACCACGGGCAACTCCAGAGTGGAAGAGAGTCCAACCCCTCTCAAGAGGACTGGTTCCAGAGCCCAAGCCGTGCGTCGAGGTGAGTCCGACTATATCTAGCCGGAACCGCTCAGCCTCGTGCACCAGCTCCGGCTCCTTCCCCAACAGAGAGGTGACATTCCACGTCCCAAGAGCTAGCTTCAGTAGCCGAGGATCAGACCGCCAAGGCCTCTGCCTTCGGCCGCTACCCAGCTCACATCGCACCCGACCCCCTTGGCCCCTCCCACGGGTGGTGAGCCCGTCGGAAGGGGGACCCACGTCATCATTCCTGGCTCCGGGGGGAGGCCCCGGTGTCCCATATCCGGGCAAGGGATCACGAGGTCCAAATTTTTTGTTCATCATAAGGGGTCTTTTGAGCTGTTCTTTGTCTGGTCCCTCATCTAGGATCTGCTTGCCTTGGGTGACCCTACCAGGGGCTTAAAGCCCCGAGCAACATAGCTCCCGGACTCATTGGGGCACGCAAACTCCCCCACCACGATAAGGTGACAGCTCAGGAGGGAGGGATGTCAGATCACAATTTGCAAAAAGCTGATGAGAAAGGGTGAGAATGCCCAACTATACACCATCAAATGCGGGAGCGGAGTTGTTCGTCTGTGAGTAGGTGTGAATCTCCGACCATAATTGCTGAAAAATGTGTTAGAAAAGGTAAGAATGCCGGTCCATACATCATCAAAAGCGAGAGAAGTGGTGTTCTGCTGAAAGTAGGTGTGAATGTCCAGCCATAATTACTCCCAAACGGGTAAGAAAAGGTAGTATTGCCAGACCATACATGATCAAAACAGGGAGCGGAGGTGGTTCAGCTGCAAGAAGGTGTGAATGTCCGACTAAAGTTCAAATATATTAACAAAAGCGAGAGGAGAAGTCTTCGGATGAGAGTGTTTGAGAATTTCCAACCATAATCTATAAAATGCGGTGAAAAAAAGGTGTTATAGAACACTAAAAGGTGGAGCGGATGTGTTCGGCTGCAAGAAGGTGTGAATGTCCGACTATATTTGGTGAAAAGCATGTGAAGCAAGGTCTGAATGCCCAACCTTACATCATCAAAAGCGAGATCAGAGGTGTTTGGCTGCAAGAAGGCCATAGTTTGCCAAAAGCGGGTAAGGTGCGAATGACCGACTAAATATCAACAAAAGTGGGGGCGGAGGTCTTCGGATGCAAGTGGGTGTGAATATTCCACCATACAAGTATGGTGGAGAGGAAGCTATAAATTGCTGACCATTGTTTGCAAAAAGCGGGTGAGAAAAGGTGCGAATGTCCAACCATACATGATCAAAACAGGGAGCGGACGTGTTTGGCTGCGACAAGGTTTTAATGTCCACCCATAATTAATGAATAGCGGGCAACAAGTAGGTTCCAATGCCCAACCATACATCACCAAAAGCAGGAGTGGATGTGTTCGGCTACAAGAAGGTTTGAATGTCCGAGCATAGTTTGTAAAAAGCGGGTAAGAAAAGCTTCGAATGCCCGAACATACACCATCAAAAGACAGACCGGACGTGTTCCGCTGTAAGTAGGTGTGAATGCCCAACCATAGTTGGTAAAAAGAAGGTAAGAAAAGGTTCAAATATCCGACTGTACACAATCAATAGCGGGAGCGGATGTGTTCGGCTACAAGAAGGTGTGAAAGTCTCACCATGGTTTGTAAAAAGCGGGTAAGAAAAGGTGCGAATGCCCGACAATGTATGATCAAAAGAGGGAGCGGAGGTTTTCGGCTACAAGAAGGTCTGAATGTCCGACCAAAGTTTGTAAAAAGCGGGTAAGAAAGGTTTGAATGCCCGACTATACACCATCAAAAGTGGGAGCGGAGGTGTTGCACTGTAAGACGGTGTGAATGTCTGACCATAGTTTGTAAAAAGCAGTAGGTGTGAATGTCAGATCATAATTTGCAAAAAGCTGATGAGAAAGGGTGAGAATGCCCTACTATACACCATCAAATGCGAGAGCGGAGGTGTTTGTCTGTGAGTAGGTGTGAATGTCCCACCCTAGTTGCTGAAAAATGTGTTAGAAAAGGTAAGAATGCCAGCCCATACATCATCAAAAGCGGGAGAGGTGGTGTTCGGCTGCAAGAAGGTGTGAATATCCAGCCATAATTACTCACAAACGGGTAAGAAAAGGTAAGAATACCAAACCATAAATTATCAAAAGCGGCAGCAGAGATGTTCGGCTGGTATTTATAAATGTCTAGATAGATTTGAACAAAAAACAACGTAGTATTTTGCAGTAAAAGAAAGAAAGGTTCAGAAATCCGAGAAAAAGCTTTTCATGAGTTCTGCATGATTTGGGATTTTGCTTATAAAATGCATTCCTTCAATCAAACTATGGTAAAACGGCTTTTACCTTCATATTTATCAATGTCTAGATCGACTTCAACAAAGAACAACATTAGATTTTGCAGTAGAAGAAAGAGAGACACTGAAGGATCAGGAATCCGAGAATAAGCTTATTTTCATACGTTCTGCATGATTTGGGATTTTGCTATAAAATGAATTCCTTCACTCAAACTATGTTAAAACTGCTTTTACCTTCATATTTATCAATGTCTAGATCGACTTCAACAAAGAACAACATTGTATATTGCAGTAGAAGAAAGAGCAACACTGAAGGAACAGGAATCCGAGAATAAGCTTACTTTCATACGTTCTGCATGATTTGGGATTTTATGTATAAAATGAATTCCTTCACTCAAACCAAGTGAAAACTTCTTTGTCCTTCATATTTATCAATGTCTAGATCGACTTCAACAAAGAACAACATTGTATATTGCAGTAGAAGAAAGAGAGACACTGAAGGAACAGGAATCCGAGAATAAGCTTCTTTTCATACGTTCTGCATGATTTGGGATTTTGCTATAAAATGAATTGCTTTGCTCAAACCAAGTTAAAATTGCTTTGTCTTCATATTTATCAATGTCAAAGCAGTTTTAACATAGTTTGAGTGAAGGAATTCATTTTAAAACAAAATCTCAAAACATGCACAACACATGAAAAGCTTATTCTCGGATTCCTGATCCTTCAGTGTTGCTATTTGTTATATTGCAAAGTACAACGTGTTTTCTTTGTTTTGTTTAAATCTATCTCGACATTGATAAATATGGAAGGACAAAGCAGGTTTAACTTGGTTTGAGCAAAGCAATTCATTTTGTAGCAAAATCCGAAATCGTGAAGAACTCATGAAAGCAAGCTTATACTCGGATTCCTGAAACTTTTAGATCTTAGATTTGCTCTTTCTTTTACTGCAAAGTACGTTGGGGTTTTTTTTGTTTAAATCTTTCTAGACAAGGTAAATATGAAGGACAAATCAGTTTTAACATAGTTTGAGTGAAGGAATGCATTTTATAAGCAAAATCCCAAATCATGCAAAACTAACGAAAAGCTTTTTCTCGCTTTTCACTGCTTTTTACAAACTGGTCGGACGTTCACACCTTCTTGCAGCCGAACAATTCCGCTTCCACTTTTGATGGTGTATATTCGGGCATTCAAACCTTTTCTTACCCGCTTTTTACAAACCATGGTCGGACTTTCACACCTTCTTGCAGCCGAACACCACCTCTCCCGCTTTTGATGATGTATGGTCCAGCATTCTTACCTTTTCTAACACATTTTTAAGCAATTATGGTCGGACATTCACACCTACTCACAGCCAAACACTTCCGCTCCCGCATTTGATGGTGTTTAGTCAGGCATTCTCACCCTTTCTCATCAACTTTTTGCATATGATCTGATATTCACACCTACTTGCAGTCGAACACCTCTGCTTCCGCTTTTGATGGACAATATTTGGGCATTCGAACCTTTTGTTACCCGCTTTTTACATACCATGGGTGGACTTTCACACCTTCCTGTAGCCGAACAACTCTGCTCCCGCTATTGATTGTGTACAGTCGGGTATTTTAACCTTTTCTTACCCGCTTTTTACCAACTATGGTCGGACATTCACACCTTCTTACAGCGGAACACGTCCGCTCCCTCTTTTGATGGTGTATGTTCGGGCATTCGAACCTTTTCTTACCTGCTTTTTACAAACCATGGTCGGACTTTCACACCTTCTTGTAGCCGAACACCTCCGCTCCCTCTTTTGATCATACATTGTTGGGCATTCGCACCTTGTCTTACCCGCTTTTTACAAACTATAGTCAGACATTCACACGTTGCAGCTGAACCACCTCCGCTCCCTGTTTTGATCATGTATGGTCTGGCAATACTAGCTTTTCTTACCCGTTTGTGAGTAATTATGGCTGGACATTCACACCTACTTGCAGTCGAACAGCTCTGCTCCCGCTTTTGATTTTGTTTGGTTGGATATTCGAACCTTTTCTTAACTGCTTTTTACAAACTTTGGTCGGACGTTCACACCTTCTTGCAGCCGAACAACTCCACTCCCGCTATTTATTGTGTACAGTCGGGTAGTTTAACCTTTTCTTACCCGCTTTTTACCAACTATGGTCGGACATTCACACCGTCTTACAGCGGAACACCTCCGCTTCCGCTTTTGATGGTGTATAGTCGGGCATGCGAACCTTTTCTTACCCGCTTTTTACAAACTATGGTCGGACATTCAAACCTTCTTGTAGCCGAAAGCCTCCGCTGCCTCTTTTGATCATACATTGTCGGGCATTCGCACCCTTTCTTACCCGCTTTTTATAAAACCATGGTCGGACTGTCACAACTTCTTGTAGCCGAACACATCTGCTCCCGCTATCGATTGTGTACAGTTGGGTTTTTTAACCTTTTCTTACCCGCTTTTTACCAGCTCTGGTCGGACATTCACACCTTCTTACAGCGGAACACGTCCGCTCCCTCTTTTGATGGTGTATTTTCGGGCATTCAAACCTTTTCTTACCCGCTTTTTACAAACTATGCTCGGATATTCAGACCTTCTTGCAGCTGAATCACCTCCGCTCCCTGTTTTGATTATGTATGGTCTGGCAATACTACCTTTTCTTACCCGTTTGTGAGTAATTATGGCTGGACATTCACACCTACTTTCAGCAGAACACCACCTCTCTCGCTTTTGATGATGTATGGACCGGCATTCTTACCTTTTCTAACACATTTTTCAGCAATTATGGTCGGACATTCCCACCTACTCAGAGCCGAACACCTCCGTTCCCGCATTTGATGGTGTATAGTCGGGCATTCTCACTCTTTCTCATCAGCTTTTTGCAAATTATGATCTGATATTCACAGCTGCTTTTGATAATGTATGGTTGGGCATTCGCACCTTTTTTTACCCATTTTTCAGGAATTATGGGTGGACATTCACACCGTCTTGCAGCTGAAAACATCCTCTCCCGCTTATGATCATGTGCGGTTTGATATTCGAAAATTTTCTTTCATGTTTTAAAGAAATTATTGATGGACATTCAGACCTTCTTGCAGCTGAACCCCTCTGCTCGCGCTTTTGATGGTGTATAGTAGGGCTTTCGAGCCTTTTCTTCCCGGTTTTTACAAATTATGGTTGGACATTCAGACCTTCTTGCAACCTAACACCTCCGCTCCCTCTTTTGATCATACATTGTCTGGCAATCGCACCTTGTCTTACGCGCTTTTTACAAACTTTAGTCGGACATTCAGACCTTCTTGCAGCTGAACCACCTCCGCTCCCTGTTTTGATCATGTATGGTCTGGCAATACTACCTTTTCTTACCCGTTTGTGAGTAATTTTGGCTGGACATTCACACCTACTCAAAGCCGAACAACTCCGCTACCGCATTTGATGGTGTATAGTCGGGCATTCTCACCCTTTCTCATCAGCTTTTTGCAAATTATGATCTGACATTCACACCTACTTGCAGTCGAACAGCTCTGCTCCCGCTTTTGATTATGTTTGGTTGGATATTCGAACCTTTTCTTAACTGCTTTTTACAAACTTTGTTCGGAGGTACACATCTTCTTGAAGCCGTACACCTCCGCTTCCGCTTTTGATGGTGTATAGTCGGGCTTTCGAGCCTTTTCTTACCTGGTTTTTAGAAATTATGGTTGGACATTTCGACCTTGCAGCCGAACACCTCCGCTCCCTCTTTTGATCATACATTGTCGGTTATTCGCACTTTGTCTTACCCGCTTTTTGCAAACTATAGTCAGACATTCACACGTTGCAGCTGAACCACCTCTGCTCCCTGTTTTGATTATGTATGGTCTGGCAATACTACCTTTTCTTACCCGGTTGTGAGTAATTATGGCTGGACATTCACACCTACTTGCAGTCGAACAGCTCTGCTCCCGCTTTTGATTTTGTTTGGTTGGATATTCGAACCTTTTCTTAACTGCTTTTTACAAACTTTGGTCGGACGTTCACACCTTCTTGCAGCCGAACACCTCCGCTTCCGCTTTTGATAGTATATATTCGGGCATTCGAACCTTTTGTTACCCGCTTTTTACAAACCATGGGTGGACTTTCACACCTTCTTGTACCCGAACAACCCTGCTCCCGCTATTGGTGGTGTACAGTCGGGTATTTTAACCTTTTCTTACCCGCTTTTTACAAACTATGGTCGGACATTCACACCTTCTTACAGCGGAACACGTCTGCTCCACCTTTTAGTGTTCTATCACACCTTTTTTTCACCGCATTTTATGGATTATGGTTGGAAATTCTCAACCACTCTCATTCGAAGACCTCTCCTCCCGCTTTTGTGAATATATTTGAGCTTTAGTCGGACATTCACACCTTCTTGCAGCTGAACCACCTCCGCTCCCTGTTTTGATCATGTATGATCTGGCAATACTACATTTTCTTACCTGTTTGTGAGTAATTATGGCTGGACATTCACACCTACTTTCAGCAGAACACCACCTCTCTCGCTTTTGATGATGTATGGACCGGCATTCTTACCTTTTCTAACACATTTTTCAGCAATTATGGTCGGAGATTCACACCTACTAACAGACGAACAACTCCGCTCCCGCATTTGATGGTGTATAGTTGTTGTTTTGCAAATTATGATCTGACATTCACACTTACTTGCAGTCGAACAGTTCTGCTCCCGCTTTTGATTATGTTTGGTTGGATATTCGAAACTTTTCTTAACTGCTTTTTACAAACTTTGGTTGGACGTTCAAACCTTCCTGTAGCCGAACACATCCACAGCTGCTTTTGATGATGTATGGTTGGGTATTCGCACCTTTTTTTTACCCATTTTTCAGTAATTATGGGTGGACATTCACACCTTCTTGCAGCTGAACACCTCCTCTCCCACTTATGATCATGTGCGGTTTGATTTTCAAAATTTTTACTTTAATTTTTTCTAGCAATTATTGATGGACATTCAGACCTTCTTGCAGCTGAACAACTCCGCTCCCTCTTTTGATCATAAATTGTCGGGCATTCGAACCTTTTCTTACCCGCTTTTTACAAAACTTGGTCGGACTTTCACACCTTTTAGTAGCCGAACAACTCCGCTCCCGCTATTGATTGTGTACAGTCGGGTATTTTAACCTTTTCTTACCCGCTTTTTACCAACTATGGTCGGACATTCATAACTTCTTACAACGGAACACCTCCGCTCCTTATTTTGATGATGTATGGTTGGGCATTCAAACCTACTTGTTGCCCGCTTTTCATTAATTATGGGTGGACATTCACACCTTGTCGCAGCCAAACACCTCCGCTCCCTGTTTTGATGGTGTATAATGGTGGACATTCGCACCTTTTCTCACCCGCTTTTTACTATGGTCGGCCATTCACAGCTTCCTCTCCACCATACTTGTATGGTGGGATATTCACACCCACTTGCATCCGAAGACCTCCGCCCCCACTTTTGTTGATATTTAGTCGGTCATTCGCACCTTACCCGCTTTTGGCAAACTATGGCCTTCTTGCAGCCAAACACCTGATCTCGCTTTTGATGATGTAAGGTTGGGCATTCAGACCTTGCTTCACCTACTTTTCACCAAATATAGTCGGACATTCACACCTTCTTGCAGCCGAACACTTCCGCTCCACTTTTGAGTGTTCTATGTAGCATTCACACCTTTTTCTTCACCGCATTTTATAGATTATGGTTGGAAATTCTCACCCACTCTCATCCGAAGACCTCTCCTCCCGCTTTTGTTAATGTATAGTCGGGCATGAGAACCTTTTCTTACCCGCTTTTTACAAATTATGGTTGGACATTCACACCTACTTGCAGCCGAATACTGATACTGATCCTCCCGTAATAAAATGGTCGGATCTTATCAAACACACTTTGTTTCTTGTGACAATCAAGTCAGCGAAACAGCGTATACACGTCAAGACACTGAATCAAGTTTGCCACAAGAACTCATAAGTTTGGCAGTATTGCTCTGCCGTCAGCAATCATACACCCATTTTATTTTCGTGAGACATGTGCAGGCACCTGTTCATCTACTGTTCTATCACTATGAATTAGTTTATCTATTATCAATAAGGATACTTCTACAACTACTATCAAAGTATGTCCGGACTTCTTATGTTGTCAGTTGCTATATATGAATAAGTGGGTAGCTACTGACAAGCATTAAGCATGTCACACAGCCCAAACATATAACATTTCAGGACACACCACACAGTTAACAACCACAGTGAAGCGTGTCAAAGCCCAAACATGTAACATTCAACGGGACACTTACACAACACATTCAAATCAAACAGTCAGACAACATACAAGAACATATACCCCAGCCGGCATTGCTCCCTGCCTATTTTCCTACAGCTCACTATGTGTGCGCACACCTTTATTCACAAACTCTTCAACTTATACTCTTTTACCGAAGCTGCTACAGCTCGATTGGCCGAATACCCTTAGATCCTATTTCGGTGAATTTGACATCTGCCTTACATGTAACAGATTAGCGATTTAGTTTGAGTGAAGGAATTCATTTTATAGCAAAATCCCAAATCGTGAAGAACTCATGAAAGTAAGCTTATTCTCGGATTCATGAAACTTTAGATTTGCTCTGTCTTTTACTGCAAAGTACAACGTTGTTTTTTTTGTTTAAATCTTTCTAGACATGGTAAATATGAAGGACAAAGCAGTTTTAACATAGTTTGAGTGAAGGAATTAATTTTATAGATAAAATCCCAAGAGTCTGCTGAGAATCAAGAATGAATGCGAAGTAGACTTTAACACGGCTCTAGGAGCGAGCCGAGTGTGGGCTAACCGGGAGAATTGCTTGAAAGAAACGCGACACCGAATGAGCGGTCAGAACAAAGCCTCAATACGGTTTTCCCGTGGTGTTTTTGTTGCTGCCTTGTCTTTTGCACAGAGTAAAAGACAAGGCAGCCATCGAATAGGGCCCGATTGTTCCTACTTGGTCAGCCGAGGAGCAAGGGGGGGAGCAAGCGTCTCAACCAAGCAAAGCTCACCATGGGGAAGGTGGCTATGCCAACTAGCCTGATGCCCTGCTCCCGCAGTGATGGATAATCGTACTCTGGTTTCTCTTCATAACGTACAAGTCTTTCGCCTTTTACTAAAGACTTCCGTGGAAAGCAGCACTAATGAGTTGTTTCTATTTTTGGCAGGCTTTACCTTTGTGGGTAAAGCCCTTTCCGTCTGTGCAAAAGAAATCTTGTTACTGTGCAGAGTGACTTCTCTGAGTAGAGTCGCCTTACTTGTTGCAACTGTGCCGATGTTGCTTGGATGGTGCTTGCTGGAGCGTGCGGGAGTGCAAAGTTATACCATTTAAAAGGGCTGAAGAGTGCTCAGTGCAGCGGGTGGGCGGAGGTGCAAAGTGACACTCTGGCCACCTATGGCCATAAAAAGAACACCGCTACAAGTGCGCATTGTGCCAGGAAGGGCCCTTGGACGTGAACCAGTGGACAGATATCACTTCTCGGCCTTTTGGCTAAGATCAAGTGTAGTACCTGTTCTTATCAGTTTAATATCTGATATGGCCTTTGTACGAGGACTACATATTAAATTGATTTTTAGCAATAGGAGTTGAAAAAGGAGCTTGCTCCGTTCACTCCAAGCATCGACCCGGTACTGCAGTGCCGCTGGGAACGGTGCGCTCTTCTCTGCTCTTGTGAAAAAGCAAACAGTGGTGCAGGATGGAAGTTTCAGGGAGCCCAAGATGAAACTTTCTTTTAGTCTGCTGAGAAAAGAGAGTGAATGCGAAGTAGACTTTAACACAGCTCTGGGGGCAAGCCGAGTGCGGGCTAACCGGGAGAATTACTTGAAAGAAACGCGACACTGAATGAGCGGTCAGAACAAAGCCTCAATACAGTGTTCCCGTGGTGTTTGTGGCTGCCTTGTCTTTTGCACAGAGTAAAAGACAAGGCAGCCATCGAATAGGGCCCGATTTTTCCTACTTGGTCAGCCGAGGATCATGGAGGGGGAGCAAGCGTCTCAACCAAGCAAAGCTCACCATGGGGAAGGTGGCTATGCCAACTAGCCTGATGCCCTGCTCCCGCAGTGACGGATAATCGTACTCTGGTTTCTCTTCATAACGTACAAGTCTTTCGCCTTTTACTAAAGACTTCCGTGGAAAGCAGCACTAATGAGTTGTTTCTATTTTTGGCAGGCTTTACTTTGCGGGTGAAGCCCTTTCCGTCTGTGCAAAAGAAATCTTGTTACTGTGCAGAGTGACTTCTCTGAGTAGAGTCGCCTTACTTGTTGCGACTGTGCCGATGTTTGAAGCTGGAGTGCAACGTTGTTGCTTGGATGGTGCTTGCTGGAGCGTGCGGGAGTGCAAAGTTATACCATTTAAAAGGGCTGAAGAGTGCTCAGTGCAGCGGGTGGGCGGAGGTGCAAAGTGACACTCTGGCCACCTATGGCCATAAAAAGAACACCGCTACAAGTGTGCATTGTGCCAGGAAGGGCCCTCGGACGTGAACCAGTGGACAGTTATCGCTTCTCGGCCTTTTGGCTAAGATCAAGTGTAGTACCTGTTCTTATCAGTTTAATATCTGATATGGCCTTTGTACGAGGACTACATATTAAATGGATTTTTAGCAATAGGAGTTGAAAAAGGAGCTTGCTCCGTTCACTCCAAGCATCGACCCGGTACTGCAGTGCCGCTGGGAACGGTGCGCTCTTCTCTGCTCTTGTGAAAAAGCAAACAGTGGTGCAGGATGGAAGTTTCAGGGAGCCCAAGATGAAACTTTCTTTTAGTCTGCTGAGAAAAGAGAGTGAATGCGAAGTAGACTTTAACACAGCTCTGGGGGCGAGCCGAGTGCGGGCTAACCGGGAGAATTGCTTGAAAGAAACGCGACACTGAATGAGCGGTCAGAACAAAGCCTCAATACAGTGTTCCCGTGGTGTTTGTGGCTGCCTTGTCTTTTGCACAGAGTAAAAGACAAGGCAGCCATCGAATAGGGCCCGATTTTTCCTACTTGGTCAGCCGAGGAGCAAGGAGGGGGAGCAAGCGTCTCAACCAAGCAAAGCTCACCATGGGGAAGGTGGCTATGCCAACTAGCCTGATGCCCTGCTCCCGCAGTGACAGATAATCGTACTCTGGTTTCTCTTCATAATGTACAAGTCTTTCGCCTTTTACTAAAGACTTCCGTGGAGAGCAGCACTAATGAGTTGTTGCTATTTTTGGCAGGCTTTACCTTTGCGGGTGAAGCCCTTTCTGTCTGTGCAAAAGAAATCTTGTTACTGTGCAGAGTGACTTCTCTGAGTAGAGTTGCCTTACTTGTTGCGACTGTGCCGATGTTTGAAGCTGGAGTGCAAAGTTGTTGCTTGAATGGTGCTCGCTGGAGCGTGCGGGAGTGCAAAGTTATACCATTTAAAAGGGCTGAAGAGTGCTCAGTGCAGCGGGTGGGCGGAGATGCAAAGTGACACTCTGGCCACCTCGAAAACCGAGGTTACATCCAGTACCAGGGGCAGCCCAAGCTCTGCCGCAAGTGTGGTGAGCATGGGCACCTGGTTGAGGCTTGTACCAAGGTGATATGTGGGAAGTGCAGAGAAATTGGGGACACTTTTGGAGAGTGTCCAAATGGCAGGAAATGTAATCTCTGTGGAGAATTAAATCACCTCTTCTGAGATTGCCCTAAATCTTTTGCCAACAAATTAAAGACGGTAAAGCCACAGTCAAGCCAACAAAGAGAAGGACCAGAGGTGGCAGTTGGTGAACAAAGTGAAGAGGTTGACCCAATAAATTCAAACTTTCCGCTAAAAGCTTGGATTGGAAGTGAGGAGCAAAAAGGAGAGGGGCCTGTAGAGGCCTCACCACTCAGTGCTGAAGTCTGTGAGAATTCACAGGCAGAGGGTGGAGCTAAGCTAAATGAGGAGGAAGAGCAGACAGGTGAGTCTAGTGAAGGTACTCACCTCCCCGAAGGTCAACAGCCGAGGAGGACGGCATCTGAGTTGTCCTCTGATTCCCTTTAGCTCTGCAATCAACCCCCAGGGACTCAAAGTTAAATGCAACATTGCATCAGAGGCCAACACGAGAGTCCGAAAAGGAGAGCTATTTTCCCAAGAAATAACCTGAGTGTGTAATTTGTTTTGATAACTTAGAAAAACGAAAATGACATAACTACTTTCCTTTATCCTTTTAATGGTTCTCACCTTCTCAACACTAAATGTGAGAAGTGTGAAATCAAAGACAAGAGCCCAGAGTATTATATCCTTCTTCGACTCCATAAAATCAGATGTGTTTTTAATACAAGAATGTGGACTACCTTTTTTGAAAAACCATAGACAATGGGAGGAAATGTGGCCCAATTTATCGATATGGAGTGGTTCAAATCAAATTAAAAATGATGGTGTGGCCATTCTAATTAAAAATCCGCATGTTCTGGTGCGAGACGGACGGGCACTTTTAGCACACTTGAATTTTATGGGGCAAGACTTTAACCTCTTAAATATTTATGGTTTCAATGGAAAAAATGACAGGTATGACCTTTTAGAAGATTACTCACAAACGGGTAAGAAATGGTAGTATTGCCAGACAATACATGATCAAAACAGGGAGCGGAGGTGGTTCAGCTGCAAGGTGTGAATTTCTGACTAAAGTTTGTAAAAAGCGCGTAAGACAAGGTGCGAATGCCCAACAATGTATGATCAAAAGAGGGAGCGGAGGTTTTCGGCTGCAAGGTCTGAATGTCCAACCATAATTTGTAAAAACCGGGGAAGAAAAGGCTCGAAAGCCCGACTATACACCATCAAAAGCGGGAGCGGAGGTGTTCAGCTGCAAGAAGGTGTGAATGTCCGACCATAGTTGGTAAAAAGCGGGTAAGAAAAGGTTAAAATGCCCGACTGTACACCATCAAAAGCGGAAGCGGAGGTGTTCGGCTTCAAGAAGACGTGAACCTCCGAACAAAGTTTGTAAAAAGCAGTTAAGAAAAGGTTCGAATATCCAACCAAACATAATCAAAAGCGGGAGCAGAGCTTTTCGACTGCAAGTAGGTGTGAATGTCAGATCATGATTTGCAAAAAGCTGATGAGAAAGGGTGAGAATGCCCGACTATACACCATCAAATGCGGTAGCGGAGTTGTTTGTCTGTGAGTAGGTGTGAATCTGCGACCATAATTGCTGAAAAATGTGTTAGAAAAGGTAAGAATGCCGGTCCATACATCATCAAAAGCGAGAGAGGTGGTGTTCTGCTGAAAGTAGGTGTGAATGTCCAGCCATAATTACTCACAAACGGGTAAGAAAAGGTAGTATTGCCAGACCATACATGATCAAAACAGGGAGCGGAGGTGGTTCAGCTGCAACGTGTGAATGTCTGACTATAGTTTGTAAAAAGCGGGTAAGACAAGGTGCGAATGCCCGACAATGTATGATCAAAAGTGGGAGCGGAGGTGTTCGGCTGCAAGGTCTGAATATCCAACCATAATTTCTAAAAACCGGGTAAGAAAAGGCTCGAAAGCCCGACTTTACACCATCAAAAGCGGGAGCGGAGGTGTTCAGCTGCAAGAAGGTGTGAATGTTCGACTAAAGTTTGTAAAAATCTGGTAAGACAAGGTATGAATGTCCGACAATGTATGATCAAAAGCGGGAGCGGAGGTGTTCATCTGCAAGCAGGTCTGAATGTCCATCAATAATTGCTAGAAAACATGAAAGTAAAAATTTGTAAAATCAAACCACACATGATCATAAGTGGGAGAGGAGGTGTTCAGCTGCAAGAAGGTGTGAATATCCACCCATAATTCCTGAAAAATGGGTAAAAAAAAGGTGCGAATGCCCAACCATACATCATCAAAAGCAGCTGTGGATGTGTTCGGCTACAAGAAGGTGTGAACGTCCAACCAAAGTTTGTAAAAAGCAGTTAAGAAAAGGTTCGAATATCCAACCAAACATAATCAAAAGCGGGAGCAGAACTCTTCGACTGCAAGTAGGTGTGGATGTCAGATCATAATTTGCAAAAAGCTGATGAGAAAGGGTGAGAATGCCCGACTATACACCATCAAATGCGGGAGCGGAGTTGTTTGTCTGTGAGTAGGTGTGAATCTGCGACCATAATTGCTGAAAAATGTGTTAGAAAAGGTAAGAATGCCGGTCCATACATCATCAAAAGCGAGAGAGGTGGTGTTCTGCTGAAAGTAGGTGTGAATGTCCAGCCATAATTACTCACAAACGGGTAAGAAAAGGTAGTATTGCCAGACCATACATGATCAAAACAGGGAGCGGAGGTGGTTCAGCTGCAACGTGTGAATGTCTGACTATAGTTTGTAAAAAGCGGGTAAGAGAAGGTCCGAATGCCCGACAATGTATAATCAAAAGAGGGAGCGGAGGTGTTCAGCTGCAAGAAGGTGTGAATGTTCGACTAAAGTTTGTAAAAATCTGGTAAGACAAGGTGCGAATGCCCGACAATGTATGATCAAAAGCGGGAGCGGAGGTGTTCAGCTGCAAGAAGGTCTGAATGTCCATCAATAATTGCTAGAAAAAAATAAAGTAAAAATTTCGAAAATCAAACCGCACATGATCATAAGTGGGAGAGGAGGTGTTCAGCTGCAAGAAGGTGTGAATGTCCACCCATAATTGCTGAAAAATGGGTAAAAAAAAGGTGCGAATACCCAACCATACATCATCAAAAGCAGGTGTTAATGTCAGATCATAATTTGCAAAAAGCTGATGAGAAAGGGTGAGAATGCCCGACTATACACCATCAAATGCGGGAGCGGAGTTGTTTGTCTGTGAGTAGGTGTGAATCTCCGACCATAATTGCTGAAAAATGTGTTAGAAAAGGTAAGAATGCCGGTCCATACATCATCAAAAGCGAGAGAGGTGGTGTTCTGCTGAAAGTAGGTGTGAATGTCCAGCCATAATTACTCACAAACGGGTAAGAAAAAGTAGTATTGCCAGACCATACATGATCAAAACAGGGAGCGGAGGTGGTTCAGCTGCAAGAAGGTGTGAATGTCCGACTAAAGTTCAAATATATTAACAAAAGCGGGAGGAGAGGTCTTCGGATGAGAGTGGTTGAGAATTTCCAACCATAATCTATAAAATGCGGTGAAAAAAAGGTGTGATAGAACACTAAAAGGTGGAGCGGAAGTGTTCGGCTGCAAGAAGGTGTGAATGTCCGACTATATTTGGTGAAAAGCAGGGGAAGCAAGGTCTGAATGCCCAACCTTACATCATCAAAAGCGAGATCAGAGGTGTTTGGCTGCAAGAAGGCCATAGTTTGCCAAAAGCGGGTAAGGTGCGAATGACCGACTAAATATCAGCAAAAGTGGGGGCGGAGGTCTTCGGATGCAAGTGGGTGTGAATATCCCACCATACAAGTATGGTGGAGAGGAAGCTGTGAATTGCTGACCATAGTTTGCAAAAAGCGGGTGAGAAAAGGTGCGAATGTCCAACCATACGTGATCAAAACAGGGAGCGGAGGTGTTTGGCTGCGACAAGGTGTGAATGTCCACCCATAATTAATGAAAAGCGGGCAAGAAGTGGGTTCGAATGCCCAACCACACATCATCAAAAGCAGGAGTGGATGTGTTCGGCTATAAGAAGGTTTGAATGTCCGAGCATAGTTTGTAAAAAGCGGGTAAGAAAAGGTTCGAATGCCCGAACATACACCATCAAAAGAGGGAGCGGAGGTGTTCCGCTGTAAGAAGGTGTGAATGTCCGACCAGAGTTGGTAAAAAGCGGGTAAGAAAAGGTTAAAAAAACCCGACTGTACACAATCAATAGCGGGAGCAGATGTGTTCGGCTACAAGAAGGTGTGACAGTCCGACCATGGTTTGTAAAAAGCGGGTAAGAAAAGGTGCAAATGCCCGACAATGTATGATCAAAAGAGGGAGCGGAGCTTTTCGGCTACAAGAAGGTTTGAATGTCCGACCATAGTTTGTAAAAAGCGGGTAAGAAAAGGTTCGAATGCCCGACTATACACCATCAAAAGCGGAAGCGGAGGTGTTCCGCTGTAGACGGTGTGAATGTCCGACCATAGTTGGTAAAAAGCGGGTAAGAAAAGGTTAAACTACACGACTGTACACAATCAATAGCGGGAGTGGAGTTGTTCGGCTACAAGAAGGTGTGAAAGTCCGACCATGGTTTGTAAAAAACGGGTAAGATAATGTTCGAATTCCCGAATATATACCATCAAAAGCGGAAGCGGAGGTGTTCGGTTGCAAGAAGGTGTGAACGTCCGACCAAAGTTTGTAAAAAGCAGTTAAGAAAAGGTTCGAATATCCAACCAAACAAAATCAAAAGCAGGAGCAGAGCTGTTCGACTGCAAGTAGGTGTGAATGTCCAGCCATAATTACTCACAAATGGGTAAGAAAAGGTAGTATTGCCACTCCATACATGATCAAAACAGGGAGCGGAGGTGGTTCAGCTGCAACGTGTGAATATCTGACTATAGTTTGTAAAAAGCGGGTAAGACAAGGTGCGAATGCCCGACAATGTATGATCAAAAGAGGGAGCGGAGGTGTTCGGCTGCAAGGTCTGAATATCCAACCATAATTTCTAAAAACCGGGTAAGAAAAGGCTCGAAAGCCCGACTTTACACCATCAAAAGCGGGAGCGGAGGTGTTCAGCTGCAAGAAGGTGTGAATGTTCGACTAAAGTTTGTAAAAATCTGGTAAGACAAGTTATGAATGCCCGACAATGTATGATCAAAAGCGGGAGCGGAGGTGTTCAGCTGCAAAGAAGGTCTGAATGTCCATCAATAATTGCTAGAAAACATGAAAGTAAAAATTTCTAATATCAAACCGCGCATGATCATAAGTGGGAGAGGAGGTGTTCAGCTGCAAGAAGGTGTGAATGTCCATCAATAATTGCTAGAAAACATGAAAGTAAAAATTTCTAAAATCAAACCGCACATGATCATAAGTGGGAGAGGAGGTGTTCAGCTGCAAGAAGGTGTGAATATCCACCCATAATTCCTGAAAAATGGGTAAAAAAAAGGTGCGAATGCCCAACCATACATCATCAAAAGCAGCTGTGGATGTGTTCGGCTACAAGAAGGTGTGAACGTCCAACCAAAGTTTGTAAAAAGCAGTTAAGAAAAGGTTCGAATATCCAACCAAACATAATCAAAAGCGGGAGCAGAACTGTTCGACTGCAAGTAGGTGTGGATGTCAGATCATAATTTGCAAAAAGCTGATGAGAAAGGGTGAGAATGCCCGACTATACACCATCAAATGCGGGAGCGGAGTTGTTCGTCTGTGAGTAGGTGTGAATCTCCGAACATAATTGCTGAAAAATGTGTTAGAAAAGGTAAGAATGCCGGTCCATACATCATCAAAAGCGAGAGAGGTGGTGTTCTGCTGAAAGTAGGTGTGAATGTCCAGCCATAATTACTCACAAACGGGTAAGAAAAGGTAGTATTGCCAGACCATACATGATCAAAACAGTAAGCGGAGGTGGTTCAGCTGCAAGAAGGTGTGGATGTCTGACTATAGTTTGTAAAAAGCGGGTAAGACAAGGTGCGAATGCCCGACAATGTAAGGCAAGGCAAGACAAGGCAAGTATATTTGTATAGCACAATTCAACAACAAGGTGATTCAAAGTGCTTCACAGAGACATTAAAACAGAAGAAATAAAAAGCATGATTTAAAATTTAAACAAAAGAAGGAAATAAGAACAATAGATAAAATCAGAAAAAATTATATATATGAAAGATAAAATCAATAGTTAAAACATGATTCCGTTTTGAAACTCAAGCTTATTCAAATGCAGCTGAAAATAGATGTGTCTTCAACCTGGACTTAAATACACTGAGTGTTTCAGCTGATCTGAGGCTTTCTGGGACTTTGTTCCAGACATGTGGAGCATAGAAGCTGAATGCAGCTTCTCCATGTCTGGTTTTGACTCTGGGAACTGATAAAATACCGGATCCAGATGACCTGAGGGGTCTGGAAGGTTCATAGTGGGTCAGGAGGTCACTGATGTATTTTGGTCCTTGACCATTCAGAGCTTTATAGACCAGCATCAGAACTTTAAAGTCTATCCTCTGATGGACAGGCAGCCAGTGTAAAGACTTGAGAGCTGGACTGTGATGTGCTCCACTTTTTTGGTCTTAGTGAGGACTCGAGCAGCTGAGTTCTGGATGAGCTGCAGTTGTCTAACTGACTTTTTAGGCAGACCTGTAAAGATGCTATTACAATAATCAAGCCTACTAAAGATGAATGCATGGACTAGTTTTTCCAGGTCCTGCTGAGACATCAGATCTTTTAGCCTTGATATATTCTTAAGGTGATAGTAGGCTGACTTTGTTAATGCCTTAATGTGTTTGTCCAAATTTAGGTCTGAGTCCATCACTACACCCAGATTTCTGGCCTGGTTGGTCGTTTTTAGATTTATAGATTGAAGCTCTGTGGTGACTTTCAATCGTTTATCTTTGGCTCCAAAGACAATTACCTCAGTTTTGTTTTTGTTTAGCTGGAGGAAGTTGTGGCACATCCAGTCATTAATCTCCTCAATGCATTTTCCAAGGGCCTGTACAGGCCCTCTGTCTCCTGGTGACATTGTTATATACATCTGTGTGTCATCTGCATAGCTATGGTAGTTTATTTGGTTGTTTTTTATAATCTGTGCCAGTGGGAGCATGTAGATGTTAAACAGAATAGGTCTCAGGATGGAACCTTGGGGAACTTGTGATTCTTGTCTGCTCAGATGTAAAGTTACCTATTGACACAAAGTACTTCCTGTTCTCTAAGTATGTTTTGAACCAGTTTAGTACAGTTCCGGAAAGACCAGCCCAGTTCTCCAGTTGTTTGAGTAATATATTGTGGTCAACTGTATCAAAGGCAGCACTGAGATCCAGTAAAACTAAGACTGACATTTTTCCACTGTCTGTATTCAGACATATGTCATTAAACACTTTGGTCAGAGCAGTCTCAGTGCTGTGGTGCTGTCTAAAGCCTGACTGGAAGGTATCATAGCAGTTATTTTGTGTTAAAAAGTAATTAAGCTGTTGAAAAACCGCTTTTTCAATGATCTTACTTAAAAATGGGAGATTTGAGATGGGCCTGTAGTTGTTCATTTGCGTCTTATCAAGATTGTCCTTTTTCAGCAGAGGTTTAATTACAGCTGTTTTTAGTGGCTCTGGAAACACACCTGACGTTAAGGACAGGTTCACAATCAGTAACAGGTCTGACTCCAAAGTCTTTGAGACCCCTTTGAAAAAACCTGTTGGTAGGATGTCTAAACAGCAAGAGGAGGACTTCAGGTGACGTAAGATGTCCTCCAGGTCTTTACTGTTAATGGGTTGAAATAGTGTCATGGTGTTTAAACCGGTTTTCGGTGGACACAGTACATATGCTGAACCTGCTGCTGATGTACCAACTGCTTGTCTAATATTTTGGACTTTGTCTATGAAGAATTTGGCAAAGTCATTGCAGGCCATGGTGGAATGGAGTTCATTTGCCACTGACACAGGAGGGTTTGTTAGCCTGTCAACTGTAGCAAATAAGGCCCGAGCATTATGACTGTTTTTGGTGATGATGTCAGGGAAGTAGGATTTCCTTGCATTCCTCAGTTGTAAATTATAAGAGTGAAGTTTCTCTTTATAGATGTCATAATGAACCTGGAGATTTGTTTTTCTCCATCGGCGCTCAGCTTTCCGACACACTCTTTTCCCATTTTTCACCAGTGTGGAATTTCGCCATGGAGACTTCTTCCTTCCAGAGATAACCTTCACCTTAATGGGAGCAATAGTATCCATAACATTTAACATTTTAGTATTAAAGCTACTGACGAGCTCACTGACTGAACCCCCGGACAGGGCAGGTGCTAAGGAGAAAACCTGGTTAAAGATCTTACTACTGTTTTCAGTTTTGAGATCACTGCTGTTGAGACATTTGTGTGCACTGAAATCGTACTCTCAAAGAAAACACAGGAATGGTCAGACAGGCCCACATCAGACACAGTAATCTTTGAAATGCTTAGACCCTTGGAGATCACTAAGTCTAGAGTGTGCCCCCTATTGTGCGTAGGCTCTGTTATATGCTGAGTCAGCCCAAAGTTGTCCAGAGTGTTACTCAGGTCTTTAGTCCCTCTGTCCTGAGGATTGTCCATATGGATGTTAAAATCACCAACAATAATTATACAGTCAAAATCAACACAGATCATAGACAGCAGTTCACTGAGGTCTTCAGAAAAATCTGAACAGTATTTAGGGGGCCTGTAAATATTCAGAAACAGGACACTGGGTGAGGCCTTCACCTGTATAGCCATATATTCAAAGGACTGAAAACTTCCAGGAGATAACTGCTTACATTGAAAGGATTCATTGAATAAGACTGCGACCCCTCCTCCTCTCCTGCTCACTCTGGCCTCGCTGATAAAACTGTAACCAGGAGGGGTTGACTCAATAAGAACAGCAGCACTGTTATTTTGTTCCAACCAAGTTTCAGTTAAAAACATAAAATCCAGGGTGTGCTCAGTGATAAAATCATCAATTAAGAATGTTTTCCCAGCTAAAGACCTAACATTTAATAAAGCCAACTTAAGTGTTTTAGAGGTATTATTTGCCCCCTCGTGTTTGGGTGCAGTCTGTGGCACACAAGGTATGTTTACTTTATTTAAAGATCTTTTTGAGTGCAACTCTCTGTGTTTTGACTGGGTCACATTTCTCCTTCTGTCACCTAAAAGTACAGAAATTTTAAGATCTTCTAATAAACAGGGTCCCAGCTTGTCCTGGGAAAAGTCACGACTGTCAGAATTCACACAGCCTGGACCCCTCACACATCACACATCAGACTGCGGAGACAGTACATGGTGGCAGCGTGAAGGGACAGAAGGGGGTGGGGCTGGGCTCCGTCGCTTCGGCTGCTCTAGTAGGGGCGGGGCTCGGCGGGGAACCTTTGGCCGCTTTGGTGGGGGGTTTATGGGGGATAAAAAGGGATTGGGCTGGGGGGTAGATCTAAGCCCAGCATTGACCCGTTCCATCATCTCCTCAGTGAATTTCAGGTGAGGGGAGGAGGAGGGAGAAAGGGAGGGTGAGGAGCACAATGACCTGTCAGGGGTTTGGGGGGCTGGGGAAGGTCCTGGTCCTGGTCCCTGGTCCTGGTCATTAGTGCTGTTGAGAGGGTTTGGGGCAAATAAAGACCTCTCTTCTTGCCTCTGATGTCTCTCCTTTCCAAAGTTCCTCTTGGGTGGGGGCAGATGGAGTTCCTCCTCAAGGTTTCTGCTGGGATTTGTTTGTTCCTCTCTATGAGATAACTCCTTGTTTATCTCAGCCTTGGCCCCGAGCACAGATGGATGACGTAGGAAATAAAATATGTTGGAGGTGAACAGTTTCACCCCTGACTTGTTAAAATTAAATCCATTTGCCATGTATGATCAAAAGAGGGAGCGGAGGTGTTTGGCTGCAAGGTCTGAATGTCCAGCCATAATTTCTAAAAACCGGGTAAGAAAAGGCTCGAAAGCCCGACTTTACACCATCAAAAGCGGGAGCGGAGGTGTTCAGCTGCAAGAAGGTGTGAATGTTCGACTAAAGTTTGTAAAAATCTGGTAAGACAAGGTGCGAATGCCCAACAATGTATGATCAAAAGCGGGAGCAGAGGTGTTCAGCTGCAAGAAGGTCTGAATGTCCATCAATAATTGCTAGAAAACATGAAAGTAAAAATTTCGAAAATCAAACCGCACATGATCATAAGTGGGAGAGGAGGTGTTCCGCTGCAAGAAGATGTGAATATCCACCCATAATTCCTGAAAAAAGGGGAAAAAAATGGTGCGAATGCCCAACCATACATCATCAAAAGCAGCTGTAGATGTGTTCGGCTACAAGAAGGTGTGAACGTCCAACCAAAGTTTGTAAAAAGCAGTTAAGAAAAGGTTCGAATATCCAACCAAACATAATCAAAAGCGGGAGCAGAACTGTTCGACTGCAAGTAGGTGTGGATGTCAGATCCATCCATCCATCCATCATCTGCCGCTTATCCGGGGGTCGGGTCGCGGGGGCAGCAGCTTGAGCAGAGAAACCCAGACGTCTCTGTCCCCGGCCACTTCCTCCAGCTCTTCCGGGGGGACCCCGAGGCGTTCCCAGGCCAGCCGAGAGACATAGTCTCTCCAGCGTGTCCTGGGTCTTCCCCGGGGTCTCCTCCCAGTGGGACGTGCCCGGAACACCTCCCCAGGGAGGCGCCCAGGGGGCATCCTAACCAGATGCCCGAGCCACCTCATCTGACTCCTCTCAATGCGGAGGAGCAGCGGTTCTACTCCGAGCCCCTCCCGGATGACTGAGCTTCTCACCCTATCTCTAAGGGAGAGCCCAGACACCCTGCGGAGGAAACCCATTTCGGCCGCTTGTATTCGCGATCTTGTTCTTTCGGTCACTACCCACAACTCGTGACCATAGGTGAGGATGGGAACGTAGATTGACCAGTAAGTAGAGAGCTTCGCCTTCTGGCTCAGCTCCCTCTTCACAACGACGGGTCGGTGCAGAGCCCGCAACACTGCAGACGCCGCACCGATCCGCCCGTCAATCTCCCGCTCCATTCGTCCCTCACTCGTGAACAAGACCCCGAGATACTTGAACTCCTCCACTTGGGGAAGGATCTCATTCCCGACCCGGAGAGAGCATTCCACCCTTTTCCGGCTGAGAACCATAGTCTCGGATTTGGAGGTGCTGATTCTCATCCCAGCCGCTTCACACTCGGCTGCGAATCGCTCCAGTGAGAGCTGAAGGTCACGGCCTGACGACGCTAACAGAACCACATCATCTGCAAAAAGCAGAGACCCGATTCTGAGGTCGCCAAATCGGACACCCTCAACGCCCTGGCTGCGCCTAGAAATTCTGTCCATAAAAGTTAGGAACAGAATCGGTGACAAAGGGCAGCCCTGACGGAGTCCAACTCTCACCGGAAACGTATCCGACTTACTGCCGGCAATGCGGACCAAACTCTGGCACCGGTCATACAGAGACCGAACGGACCCTATCAAGGGGTCCGGCACTCCATATTCCCGGAGCACCCCCCACAGGACTCCACGAGGGACACGGTCGAACGCTTTCTCCAAGTCCACAAAACACATGTAGACTGGTTGGGCGAACTCCCATGCACCCTCCAGGATCCTGCCGAGGGTATAGAGCTGGTCCACTGTTCCACGGCCAGGACGAAAGCCACACTGCATCTCCTGAATCCGAGGCTCGATTATCCGACGGATCCTCCTCTCCAATACCCCCGAATAGACCTTACCAGGGAGGCTGAGGAGTGTGATACCCCTATAGTTGGAACACACCCTCCGGTCCCCCTTTTTAAAGAGGGGGACCACCACCCCAATCTGCCAGTCCAGAGGCACTGTCCCCGATGTCCACGCGATGCTGCAGAGGCGTGTCAGCCAAGACAGCCCTACAACATCCAGAGCCTTGAGAAACTCAGGACGGACCTCATCCACCCCCGGGGCCTTGCCACCGAGGAGCTTTTTGACCACCTCGGCAACCTCAGCCCCAGAAATGGGAGGCCCCGTCTCCGAGCTCTCCGACTCTGCCTCTTCCGAGCACGTGTTGGTAGGATTGAGGAGTTCCTCGAAGTACTCCCCCCACCGACTCACAACATCCCTAGTTGAGGTCAGCAAAGCCCCGTCCCCACTGTAAACAGTGTTGACTGTGAGCCGCTTCCCCCCCCTGAGACGCCGGATGGTGGACCAGAATCTCTTCGAGGCCGTCCGGAAATCGTTCTCCATGGTCTCACCGAACTCCTCCCAGGCCCGAGTTTTTTTCTCAGCAACCGCCGAAGCCGCAGCCCGTCTGGCCTGTCGGTACCTATCAGCTGCTTCCAGGGTCCCACTGGCCAAAAAGGCCCGATAGGACTCCTTCTTCAGCTTGACGGCTTCCCTCACCACTGGTGTCCACCAGCAGGTTCGAGGGTTGCCGCCACGACAGGCACCGACCACCTTACGGCCACAACTCCGATCAGCTGCCTCGGCAATGGAGTCACGGAACATGGCCCATTCGGACTCAATGTCCCCCACCTCCCCCGGGATATGGTTGAAGCTCTGCCGGAGGTGGGAGTTAAAGCTCCTTCTGACGGGGGATTCTGACAAACGCTCCCAGCAGACCCTCACAATACGTTTGGGCCTGCCAGGTCTGATCGGCATCCTCCCCCACCAGCGGAGCCAACTCACCACCAGGTGGTGATCAGTTGACAGCTCCGCCCCTCTCTTCACCCGAGTGTCCAGGACATACGGCCGCAAGTCCGATGATACAACCACAAAGTCGATCATCGAACTGCGGCCAAGGATGTCCTGGTGCCAAGTGCACATATGGACACCCTTATGTCTGAACATGGTGTTCGTTATGGACAGTCCATGACCAGCACAGAAGTCCAACAACATAACACCACTCTGGTTCAGATCGGGGGGGCCGTTCCTCCCAATCACACCCCTCCAGGTCTCACTGTCATTGCCCACGTGAGCATTGAAGTCCCCCAGCAGAACGAGGGAGTCTCCGGTAGGAGCATTCTCCAGTGCCTCCCCCAGAGACTCCAAAAAGGGTGGGTACTCTGAACTGCTGTTTGGCGCATAGGCACAAACAACAGTCAGGACTCGTCCCCCCACCCGAAGGCGGAGGGAGGCTACCCTCTCGTTCACTGGGGTAAACCCCAATGTACTGGCACACAGCCGGGGGGCAATAAGTATGCCCACACCTGCTCTGCGCCTCTCACCACGGGCAACTCCAGAGTGGAAGAGAGTCCAACCCCTCTCAAGAGGACTGGTTCCAGAGCCCAAGCCGTGCGTCGAGGTGAGTCCGACTATATCTAGCCGGAACCGCTCAGCCTCGCGCACCAGCTCCGGCTCCTTCCCCAACAGAGAGGTGACATTCCACGTCCCAAGAGCTAGCTTCAGTAGCCGAGGATCAGACCGCCAAGGCCTCTGCCTTCGGCCGCTACCCAGCTCACATCGCACCCGACCCCCTTGGCCCCTCCCACGGGTGGTGAGCCCGTCGGAAGGGGGACCCACGTCATCATTTCGGGCTATGCCCGACCGAGCCCCATGGGCACAGACCCGGCCACCAGGCGCCCGCTGCCGGGCCCCACCCCCGGGCCTGGCTCCGGGGGGAGGCCCCGGTGTCCCATATCCGGGCAAGGGATCACGAGGTCCAAATTTTTTGTTCATCATAAGGGGTCTTTTGAGCTGTTCTTTGTCTGGTCCCTCATCTAGGATCTGCTTGCCTTGGGTGACCCTACCAGGGGCTTAAAGCCCCGAGCAACATAGCTCCCGGACTCATTGGGGCACGCAAACTCCCCCACCACGATAAGGTGACAGCTCAGGAGGGAGGGATGTCAGATCATAATTTGCAAAAAGCTGATGAGAAAGGGTGAGAATGCCCAACTATACACCATCAAATGCGGGAGCGGAGTTGTTCGTCTGTGAGTAGGTGTGAATCTCCGACCATAATTGCTGAAAAATGTGTTAGAAAAGGTAAGAATGCCGGTCCATACATCATCAAAAGCGAGAGAAGTGGTGTTCTGCTGAAAGTAGGTGTGAATGTCCAGCCATAATTACTCACAAACGGGTAAGAAAAGGTAGTATTGCCAGACCATACATGATCAAAACAGGGAGCGGAGGTGGTTCAGCTGCAAGAAGGTGTGAATGTCCGACTAAAGTTCAAATATATTAACAAAAGCGAGAGGAGAAGTCTTCGGATGAGAGTGTTTGAGAATTTCCAACCATAATCTATAAAATGCGGTGAAAAAAAGGTGTTATAGAACACTAAAAGGTGGAGCGGAAGTGTTCGGCTGCAAGAAGGTGTGAATGTCCGACTATATTTGGTGAAAAGCATGTGAAGCAAGGTCTGAATGCCCAACCTTACATCAGCAAAAGCGAGATCAAAGGTGTTTGGCTGCAAGAAGGCCATAGTTTGCCAAAAGCGGGTAAGGTGCGAATGACCGACCAAATATCAACAAAAGTGGGGGCGGAGGTCTTCGGATGCAAGTGGGTGTGAATATTCCACCATACAAGTATGGTGGAGAGGAAGCTATGAATTGCTGACCATTGTTTGCAAAAAGCGGGTGAGAAAAGGTGCGAATGTCCAACCATACATGATCAAAACAGGGAGCGGACGTGTTTGGCTGCGACAAGGTTTTAATGTCCACCCATAATTAATGAATAGCGGGCAACAAGTAGGTTCCAATGCCCAACCATACATCATCAAAAGCAGGAGTGGATGTGTTCGGCTACAAGAAGGTTTGAATGTCCGAGCATAGTTTGTAAAAAGCGGGTAAGAAAAGCTTCGAATGCCCGAACATACACCATCAAAAGACAGACCGGACGTGTTCCGCTGTAAGTAGGTGTGAATGCCCAACCATAGTTGGTAAAAAGAAGTTAAGAAAAGGTTCAAATATCCGACTGTACACAATCAATAGCGGGAGCGGATGTGTTCGGCTACAAGAAGGTGTGAAAGTCTCACCATGGTTTGTAAAAAGTGGGTAAGAAAAGGTGCGAATGCCCGACAATGTATGATCAAAAGAGGGAGCGGAGGTTTTCGGCTACAAGAAGGTCTGAATGTCCGACCAAAGTTTGTAAAAAGCGGGTAAGAAAGGTTTGAATGCCCGACTATACACCATCAAAAGCGGGAGCGGAGGTGTTGCACTGTAAGACGGTGTGAATGTCTGACCATAGTTTGTAAAAAGCAGTAGGTGTGAATGTCAGATCATAATTTGCAAAAAGCTGATGAGAAAGGGTGAGAATGCCCTACTATACACCATCAAATGCGAGAGCGGAGGTGTTTGTCTGTGAGTAGGTGTGAATGTCCCACCCTAGTTGCTGAAAAATGTGTTAGAAAAGGTAAGAATGCCAGCCCATACATCATCAAAAGCGGGAGAGGTGGTGTTCGGCTGCAAGAAGGTGTGAATATCCAGCCATAATTACTCACAAACGGGTAAGAAAAGGTAAGAATACCAAACCATAAATTATCAAAAGCGGCAGCAGAGATGTTCGGCTGGTATTTATAAATGTCTAGATAGATTTGAACAAAAAACAACGTAGTATTTTGCAGTAAAAGAAAAAAAGGTTCAGAAATCCGAGAAAAAGCTTTTCATGAGTTCTGCATGATTTGGGATTTTGCTTATAAAATGCATTCCTTCAATCAAACTATGGTAAAACGGCTTTTACCTTCATATTTATCAATGTCTAGATCGACTTCAACAAAGAACAACATTAGATTTTGCAGTAGAAGAAAGAGAGACACTGAAGGATCAGGAATCCGAGAATAAGCTTATTTTCATACGTTCTGCATGATTTGGGATTTTGCTATAAAATGAATTCCTTCACTCAAACTATGTTAAAACTGCTTTTACCTTCATATTTATCAATGTCTAGATCGACTTCAACAAAGAACAACATTGTATATTGCAGTAGAAGAAAGAGCAACACTGAAGGAACAGGAATCCGAGAATAAGCTTACTTTCATACGTTCTGCATGATTTGGGATTTTATGTATAAAATGAATTCCTTCACTCAAACCAAGTGAAAACTTCTTTGTCCTTCATATTTATCAATGTCTAGATCGACTTCAACAAAGAACAACATTGTATATTGCAGTAGAAGAAAGAGAGACACTGAAGGAACAGGAATCCGAGAATAAGCTTCTTTTCATACGTTCTGCATGATTTGGGATTTTGCTATAAAATGAATTCCTTCACTCAAACTATGTTAAAACTGCTTTTAACTTCATATTTATCAATGTCTAGATCGACTTCAACAAAGAACAACATTGTATATTGCAGTAGAAGAAAGAGCAACACTGAAGGAACAGGAATCCGAGAATAAGCTTATTTTCATACGTTCTGCATGATTTCGGATTTTCCTATAAAATGAATTGCTTTGCTCAAACCAAGTTAAAATTGCTTTGTCTTCATATTTATCAATGTCAAAGCAGTTTTAACATAGTTTGAGTGAAGGAATTCATTTTAAAACAAAATCTCAAAACATGCACAACACATGAAAAGCTTATTCTCGGATTCCTGATCCTTCAGTGTTGCTATTTGTTATATTGCAAAGTACAACGTGTTTTCTTTGTTTTGTTTAAATCTATCTCGACATTGATAAATATGGAAGGACAAAGCAGGTTTAACTTGGTTTGAGCAAAGCAATTCATTTTGTAGCAAAATCCGAAATCGTGAAGAACTCATGAAAGCAAGCTTATACTCGGATTCCTGAAACTTTTAGATCTTAGATTTGCTCTTTCTTTTACTGCAAAGTACGTTGGGGTTTTTTTTTTTTGTTTAAATCTTTCTAGACAAGGTAAATATGAAGGACAAATCAGTTTTAACATAGTTTGAGTGAAGGAATGCATTTTATAAGCAAAATCCCAAATCATGCAAAACTAACGAAAAGCTTTTTCTCGCTTTTCACTGCTTTTTACAAACTGGTCGGACGTTCACACCTTCTTGCAGCCGAACACCACCTCTCCCGCTTTTGATGATGTATGGTCCAGCATTCTTACCTTTTCTAACACATTTTTCAGCAATTATGGTCGGACATTCACACCTACTCACAGCCAAACACTTCCGCTCCCGCATTTGATGGTGTTTAGTCAGGCATTCTCACCCTTTCTCATCAACTTTTTGCATATGATCTGATATTCACACCTACTTGCAGTCGAAAAGCTCTGCTTCCGCTTTTGATGGTACATATTTGGGCATTCGAACCTTTTGTTACCCGCTTTTTACATACCATGGGTGGACTTTCACACCTTCTTGTAGCCGAACAACTCTGCTCCCGCTATTGATTGTGTACAGTCGGGTATTTTAACCTTTTCTTACCCGCTTTTTACCAACTATGGTCGGACATTCACACCTTCTTACAGCGGAACACGTCCGCTCCCTCTTTTGATGGTGTATGTTCGGGCATTCGAACCTTTTCTTACCTGCTTTTTACAAACCATGGTCGGACTTTCACACCTTCTTGTAGCCGAACACCTCCGCTCCCTCTTTTGATCATACATTGTTGGGCATTCGCACCTTGTCTTACCCGCTTTTTACAAACTATAGTCAGACATTCACACGTTGCAGCTGAACCACCTCCGCTCCCTGTTTTGATCATGTATGGTCTGGCAATACTAGCTTTTCTTACCCGTTTGTGAGTAATTATGGCTGGACATTCACACCTACTTGCAGTCGAACAGCTCTGCTCCCGCTTTTGATTTTGTTTGGTTGGATATTCGACGCTTTTCTTAACTGCTTTTTACAAACTTTGGTCGGACGTTCAAACCTTCTTGCAACCGAACACCTCCGCTTCCGCTTTTGATGGTATATATTCGGGAATTCGAACCTTTTCTTACCCGCTTTTTACAAACCATGGTCGGACTTTCACACCTTCTTGTAGCCGAACAACTCCACTCACGCTATTGATTGTGTACAGTCGGGTAGTTTAACCTTTTCTTACCCGCTTTTTACCAACTATGGTTGGACATTCACACCGTCTTACAGCGGAACACCTCCGCTTCCGCTTTTGATGGTGTATAGTCGGGCATTCGAACCTTTTCTTACCCGCTTTTTACAAACTATGGTCGGACATTCAATCCTTCTTGTAGCCGAAAAGCTCCGCTCCCTCTTTTGATCATACATTGTCGGGCATTTGCAACTTTTCTTACCCGCTTTTTACAAACCATGGTCGGACTGTCACACCTTCTTGTAGCTGAACACATCCGCTCCCACTATTGATTGTGTACAGTCAGGTTTTTTAACGTTTTCTTACCCGCTTCTTACCAACTCTGGTCGGACATTCACACCTTCTTAAAGCGGAACACGTCCGCTCCCTCTTTTGATGGTGTATGTTTGGGCATTCGAACCTTTTCTTACCCGCTTTTTACAAACTATGCTCGGACATTCAAACCTTCTTGTAGCCGAACACATCCACTCCTGCTTTTGATGATGTGTAGTTGGGCATTCGAACCTACTTCTTGCCCGCTTTTCATTAATTATGGGTGGACATTCATACCTTGTCGCAGCCAAACACCTCCGCTCCCTGTTTTGATCATGTATGGTTGGACATTCGCACCTTTTCTCAACCGCTTTTTGCAAACTATGGTCAGCAATTCACAGCTTCCTCTCCACCATACTTGTATGGTGGAAGATTCACACCCACTTGCATCCGAAGACCTCCGCCCCCACTTTTGTTGATATTTAGTCGGTCATTCGCACCTTACCCGCTTTTGGCAAACTATGGCCTTCTTGCAGCCAAACACCTCTGATCTCGCTTTTGATGATGTAAGGTTGGGCATTCAGACCTTGCTTCCCCTGCTTTTCACCAAATATAGTCGGACATTCACACCTTCTTGCAGCCGAACACTTCCGCTCCACCTTTTAGTGTTCTATAACACCTTTTTTTCACCGCATTTTATAGATTATGGTTGGAAATTCTCAACCATTGTCATCCGAAGACCTCTCCTCCCGCTTTTGTTAATATATTTGAACTTTAGTCGGACATTCACACCTTCTTGCAGCTGAACCACCTCCGCTCCCTGTTTTGATCATGTATGGTCTGGCAATACTACCTTTTCTTACCCGTTTGTGAGTAATTATGGCTGGACATTCACACCTACTTTCAGCAGAACACCACCTCTCTCGCTTTTGATGATGTATGGACCGGCATTCTTACCTTTTCTAACACATTTTTCAGCAATTATGGTCGGACATTCCCACCTACTCAGAGCCGAACACCTCCGCTCCCGCATTTGATGGTGTATAGTCGGGCATTCTCACTCTTTCTCATCAGCTTTTTGCAAATTATGATCTGATATTCACAGCTGCTTTTGATAATGTATGGTTGGGCATTCGCACCTTTTTTTACCCATTTTTCAGGAATTATGGGTGGACATTCACACCGTCTTTCAGCTGAAAACATCCTCTCCCGCTTATGATCATGTGCGGTTTGATATTCGAAAATTTTCTTTCATGTTTTAAAGAAATTATTGATGGACATTCAGACCTTCTTGCAGCTGAACCCCTCTGCTCGCGCTTTTGATGGTGTATAGTAGGGCTTTCGAGCCTTTTCTTCCCGGTTTTTACAAATTATGGTTGGACATTCAGACCTTCTTGCAACCTAACACCTCCGCTCCCTCTTTTGATCATACATTGTCTGGCATTCGCACCTTGTCTTACGCGCTTTTTACAAACTTTAGTCGGACATTCAGACCTTCTTGCAGCTGAACCACCTCCGCTCCCTGTTTTGATCATGTATGGTCTGGCAATACTACCTTTTCTTACCCGTTTGTGAGTAATTTTGGCTGGACATTCACACCTACTCAAAGCCGAACAACTCCGCTACCGCATTTGATGGTGTATAGTCGGGCATTCTCACCCTTTCTCATCAGCTTTTTGCAAATTATGATCTGACATTCACACCTACTTGCAGTCGAACAGCTCTGCTCCCGCTTTTGATTATGTTTGGTTGGATATTCGAACCTTTTCTTCACTGCTTTTTACAAACTTTGTTCGGAGGTACACGTCTTCTTGAAGCCGAACACCTCCGCTTCCGCTTTTGATGGTGTATAGTCGGGCTTTCGAGCCTTTTCTTACCTGGTTTTTAGAAATTATGGTTGGACATTCAGACCTCGCAGCCGAACACCTCCGCTCCCTCTTTTGATCATACATTGTCGGTTATTCGCACCTTGTCTTACCCGCTTTTTACAAACTATAGTCAGACATTCACACGTTGCAGCTGAACCACCTCTGCTCCCTGTTTTGATTATGTATGGTCTGGCAATACTACCTTTTCTTACCCGGTTGTGAGTAATTATGGCTGGACATTCACACCTACTTGCAGTCGAACAGCTCTGCTCCCGCTTTTGATTTTGTTTGGTTGGATATTCGAACCTTTTCTTAACTGCTTTTTACAAACTTTGGTCGGACGTTCACACCTTCTTGCAGCCGAACAACTCCACTCCCGCTATTTATTGTGTACAGTCGGGTAGTTTAACCTTTTCTTACCCGCTTTTTCCCAACTATGGTCGGACATTCACACCGTCTTACAGCGGAACACCTCCGCTTCCGCTTTTGATGGTGTATAGTCGGGCATGCGAACCTTTTCTTACCCGCTTTTTACAAACTATGGTCGGACATTCAAACCTTCTTGTAGCCGAAAGCCTCCGCTGCCTCTTTTGATCATACATTGTCGGGCATTCGCACCCTTTCTTACCCGCTTTTTATAAAACCATGGTCGGACTGTCACAACTTCTTGTAGCCGAACACATCTGCTCCCGCTATCGATTGTGTACAGTTGGGTTTTTTAACCTTTTCTTACCCGCTTTTTACCAGCTCTGGTCGGACATTCACACCTTCTTACAGCGGAACACGTCCGCTCCCTCTTTTGATGGTGTATTTTCGGGCATTCAAACCTTTTCTTACCCGCTTTTTACAAACTATGCTCGGACATTCAGACCTTCTTGCAGCTGAATCACCTCCGCTCCCTGTTTTGATTATGTATGGTCTGGCAATACTACCTTTTCTTACCCGTTTGTGAGTAATTATGGCTGGACATTCACACCTACTTTCAGCAGAACACCACCTCTCTCGCTTTTGATGATGTATGGACCGGCATTCTTACCTTTTCTAACACATTTTTCAGCAATTATGGTCGGACATTCCCACCTACTCAGAGCCGAACACCTCCGTTCCCGCATTTGATGGTGTATAGTCGGGCATTCTCACTCTTTCTCATCAGCTTTTTGCAAATTATGATCTGATATTCACAGCTGCTTTTGATAATGTATGGTTGGGCATTCGCACCTTTTTTTACCCATTTTTCAGGAATTATGGGTGGACATTCACACCGTCTTGCAGCTGAAAACATCCTCTCCCGCTTATGATCATGTGCGGTTTGATATTCGAAAATTTTCTTTCATGTTTTAAAGAAATTATTGATGGACATTCAGACCTTCTTGCAGCTGAACCCCTCTGCTCGCGCTTTTGATGGTGTATAGTAGGGCTTTCGAGCCTTTTCTTCCCGGTTTTTACAAATTATGGTTGGACATTCAGACCTTCTTGCAACCTAACACCTCCGCTCCCTCTTTTGATCATACATTGTCTGGCATTCGCACCTTGTCTTACGCGCTTTTTACAAACTTTAGTCGGACATTCAGACCTTCTTGCAGCTGAACCACCTCCGCTCCCTGTTTTGATCATGTATGGTCTGGCAATACTACCTTTTCTTACCCGTTTGTGAGTAATTTTGGCTGGACATTCACACCTACTCAAAGCCGAACAACTCCGCTACCGCATTTGATGGTGTATAGTCGGGCATTCTCACCCTTTCTCATCAGCTTTTTGCAAATTATGATCTGACATTCACACCTACTTGCAGTCTAACAGCTCTGCTCCCGCTTTTGATTATGTTTGGTTGGATATTCGAACCTTTTCTTAACTGCTTTTTACAAACTTTGTTCGGAGGTACACGTCTTCTTGAAGCCGAACACCTCCGCTTCCGCTTTTGATGGTGTATAGTCGGGCTTTCGAGCCTTTTCTTACCTGGTTTTTAGAAATTATGGTTGGACATTCAGACCTTGCAGCCGAACACCTCCGCTCCCTCTTTTGATCATACATTGTCGGTTATTCGCACCTTGTCTTACCCGCTTTTTGCAAACTATAGTCAGACATTCACACGTTGCAGCTGAACCACCTCTGCTCCCTGTTTTGATTATGTATGGTCTGGCAATACTACCTTTTCTTACCCGGTTGTGAGTAATTATGGCTGGACATTCACACCTACTTGCAGTCGAACAGCTCTGCTCCCGCTTTTGATTTTGTTTGGTTGGATATTCGAACCTTTTCTTAACTGCTTTTTACAAACTTTGGTCGGACGTTCACACCTTCTTGCAGCCGAACACCTCCGCTTCCGCTTTTGATAGTATATATTCGGGCATTTGAACCTTTTCTTACCCGCTTTTTACAAACCATGGGTGGACTTTCACACCTTCTTGTACCCGAACAACCCTGCTCCCGCTATTGGTGGTGTACAGTCGGGTATTTTAACCTTTTCTTACCCGCTTTTTACAAACTATGGTCGGACATTCACACCTTCTTACAGCGGAACACGTCTGCTCCACCTTTTAGTGTTCTATCACACCTTTTTTTCACCGCATTTTATGGATTATGGTTGGAAATTCTCAACCACTCTCATCCGAAGACCTCTCCTCCCGCTTTTGTGAATATATTTGAACTTTAGTCGGACATTCACACCTTCTTGCAGCTGAACCACCTCCGCTCCCTGTTTTGATCATGTATGATCTGGCAATACTACATTTTCTTACCTGTTTGTGAGTAATTATGGCTGGACATTCACACCTACTTTCAGCAGAACACCACCTCTCTCGCTTTTGATGATGTATGGACCGGCATTCTTACCTTTTCTAACACATTTTTCAGCAATTATGGTCGGAGATTCACACCTACTAACAGACGAACAACTCCGCTCCCGCATTTGATGGTGTATAGTTGTTGTTTTGCAAATTATGATCTGACATTCACACTTACTTGCAGTCGAACAGTTCTGCTCCCGCTTTTGATTATGTTTGGTTGGATATTCGAAACTTTTCTTAACTGCTTTTTACAAACTTTGGTTGGACGTTCAAACCCTCTTGTAGCCGAACACATCCACAGCTGCTTTTGATGATGTATGGTTGGGTATTCGCACCTTTTTTTTACCCATTTTTCAGTAATTATGGGTGGACATTCACACCTTCTTGCAGCTGAACACCTCCTCTCCCACTTATGATCATGTGCGGTTTGATTTTCAAAATTTTTACTTTAATTTTTTCTAGCAATTATTGATGGACATTCAGACCTTCTTGCAGCTGAACAACTCCGCTCCCTCTTTTGATCATAAATTGTCGGGCATTCGAACCTTTTCTTACCCGCTTTTTGACAAAACTTGGTCGGACTTTCACACCTTTTAGTAGCCGAACAACTCCGCTCCCGCTATTGATTGTGTACAGTCGGGTATTTTAACCTTTTCTTACCCGCTTTTTACCAACTATGGTCGGACATTCATAACTTCTTACAACGGAACACCTCCGCTCCTTATTTTGATGATGTATGGTTGGGCATTCAAACCTACTTGTTGCCCGCTTTTCATTAATTATGGGTGGACATTCACACCTTGTCGCAGCCAAACACCTCCGCTCCCTGTTTTGATGGTGTATAATGGTGGACATTCGCACCTTTTCTCACCCGCTTTTTACTATGGTCGGCCATTCACAGCTTCCTCTCCACCATACTTGTATGGTGGGATATTCACACCCACTTGCATCCGAAGACCTCCGCCCCCACTTTTGTTGATATTTAGTCGGTCATTCGCACCTTACCCGCTTTTGGCAAACTATGGCCTTCTTGCAGCCAAACACCTGATCTCGCTTTTGATGATGTAAGGTTGGGCATTCAGACCTTGCTTCACCTACTTTTCACCAAATATAGTCGGACATTCACACCTTCTTGCAGCCGAACACTTCCGCTCCACTTTTGAGTGTTCTATGTAGCATTCACACCTTTTTCTTCACCGCATTTTATAGATTATGGTTGGAAATTCTCACCCACTCTCATCCGAAGACCTCTCCTCCCGCTTTTGTTAATGTATAGTCGGGCATGAGAACCTTTTCTTACCCGCTTTTTACAAATTATGGTTGGACATTCACACCTACTTGCAGCCGAATACTGATACTGATCCTCCCGTAATAAAATGGTCGGATCTTATCAAACACACTTTGTTTCTTGTGACAATCAAGTCAGCGAAACAGCGTATACACGTCAAGACACTGAATCAAGTTTGCCACAAGAACTCATAAGTTTGGCAGTATTGCTCTGCCGTCAGCAATCATACACCCATTTTATTTTCGTGAGACATGTGCAGGCACCTGTTCATCTACTGTTCTATCACTATGAATTAGTTTATCTATTATCAATAAGGATACTTCTACAACTACTATCAAAGTATGTCCGGACTTCTTATGTTGTCAGTTGCTATATATGAATAAGTGGGTAGCTACTGACAAGCATTAAGCATGTCACACAGCCCAAACATATAACATTTCAGGACACACCACACAGTTAACAACCACAGTGAAGCGTGTCAAAGCCCAAACATGTAACATTCAACGGGACACTTACACAACACATTCAAATCAAACAGTCAGACAACATACAAGAACATATACCCCAGCCGGCATTGCTCCCTGCCTATTTTCCTACAGCTCACTATGTGTGCGCACACCTTTATTCACAAACTCTTCAACTTATACTCTTTTACCGAAGCTGCTACAGCTCGATTGGCCGAATACCCTTAGATCCTATTTCGGTGAATTTGACATCTGCCTTACATGTAACAGATTAGCGATTTAGTTTGAGTGAAGGAATTCATTTTATAGCAAAATCCCAAATCGTGAAGAACTCATGAAAGTAAGCTTATTCTCGGATTCATGAAACTTGCAAATCCCAAGAGTCTGCTGAGAAACAAGAATGAATGCGAAGTAGACTTTAACACGGCTCTAGGAGCGAGCCGAGTGTGGGCTAACCGGGAGAATTGCTTGAAAGAAACGCGACACCGAATGAGCGGTCAGAACAAAGCCTCAATACGGTTTTCCCGTGGTGTTTTTGTTGCTGCCTTGTCTTTTGCACAGAGTAAAAGACAAGGCAGCCATCGAATAGGGCCCGATTGTTCCTACTTGGTCAGCCGAGGAGCAAGGGGGGGAGCAAGCGTCTCAACCAAGCAAAGCTCACCATGGGGAAGGTGGCTATGCCAACTAGCCTGATGCCCTGCTCCCGCAGTGACAGATAATCGTACTCTGGTTTCTCTTCATAATGTACAAGTCTTTCGCCTTTTACTAAAGACTTCCGTGGAGAGCAGCACTAATGAGTTGTTGCTATTTTTGGCAGGCTTTACCTTTGCGGGTGAAGCCCTTTCTGTCTGTGCAAAAGAAATCTTGTTACTGTGCAGAGTGACTTCTCTGAGTAGAGTTGCCTTACTTGTTGCGACTGTGCCGATGTTTGAAGCTGGAGTGCAAAGTTGTTGCTTGAATGGTGCTCGCTGGAGCGTGCGGGAGTGCAAAGTTATACCATTTAAAAGGGCTGAAGAGTGCTCAGTGCAGCGGGTGGGCGGAGATGCAAAGTGACACTCTGGCCACCTCGAAAACCGAGGTTACATCCAGTACCAGGGGCAGCCCAAGCTCTGCCGCAAGTGTGGTGAGCATGGGCACCTGGTTGAGGCTTGTACCAAGGTGATATGTGGGAAGTGCAGAGAAATTGGGGACACTTTTGGAGAGTGTCCAAATGGCAGGAAATGTAATCTCTGTGGAGAATTAAATCACCTCTTCTGAGACGGTAAAGCCACAGTCAAGCCAACAAAGAGAAGGACCAGAGGTGGCAGTTGGTGAACAAAGTGAAGAGGTTGACCCAATAAATTCAAACTTCCCGCTAAAAGCTTGGATTGGAAGTGAGGAGCAAAAAGGAGAGGGGCCTGTAGAGGCCTCACCACTCAGTGCTGAAGTCTGTGAGAATTCACAGGCAGAGGGTGGAGCTAAGCTAAATGAGGAGGAAGAGCAGACAGGTGAGTCTAGTGAAGGTACTCACCTCCCCGAAGGTCAACAGCCGAGGAGGACGGCATCTGAGTTGTCCTCTGATTCCCTTTAGCTCTGCAATCAACCCCCAGGGACTCAAAGTTAAATGCAACATTGCATCAGAGGCCAACACGAGAGTCCGAAAAGGAGAGCTAGTTTCCCAAGAAATAACCTGAGTGTGTAATTTGTTTTGATAACTTAGAAAAACGAAAATGACATACCTACTTTCCTTTATCCTTTTAATGGTTCTCACCTTCTCAACACTAAATGTGAGAAGTGTGAAATCAAAGACAAGAGCCCAGAGTATTATATCCTTCTTAGACTCCATAAAATCAGATGTGTTTTTAATACAAGAATGTGGACTACCTTTTTTGAAAAACCATAGACAATGGGAGGAAATGTGGCCCAATTTATCGATATGGAGTGGCTCAAATCAAATTAAAAATGATGGTGTGGCCATTCTAATTAAAAATCCGCATGTTCTGGTGCGAGACGGACGGGCACTTTTAGCACACTTGAATTTTATGGGGCAAGACTTTAACCTCTTAAATATTTATGGTTTCAATGGAAAAAATGACAGGTATGACCTTTTAGAAGATTACTCACAAACGGGTAAGAAATGGTAGTATTGCCAGACAATACATGATCAAAACAGGGAGCGGAGGTGGTTCAGCTGCAAGGTGTGAATTTCTGACTAAAGTTTGTAAAAAGCGCGTAAGACAAGGTGCGAATGCCCAACAATGTATGATCAAAAGAGGGAGCGGAGGTTTTCGGCTGCAAGGTCTGAATGTCCAACCATAATTTGTAAAAACCGGGGAAGAAAAGGCTCGAAAGCCCGACTATACACCATCAAAAGCGGGAGCGGAGGTGTTCAGCTGCAAGAAGGTGTGAATGTCCGACCATAGTTGGTAAAAAGCGGGTAAGAAAAGGTTAAAATGCCCGACTGTACACCATCAAAAGCGGAAGCGGAGGTGTTCGGCTTCAAGAAGACGTGAACCTCCGAACAAAGTTTGTAAAAAGCAGTTAAGAAAAGGTTCGAATATCCAACCAAACATAATCAAAAGCGGGAGCAGAGCTTTTCGACTGCAAGTAGGTGTGAATGTCAGATCATGATTTGCAAAAAGCTGATGAGAAAGGGTGAGAATGCCCGACTATACACCATCAAATGCGGGAGCGGAGTTGTTTGTCTGTGAGTAGGTGTGAATCTGCGACCATAATTGCTGAAAAATGTGTTAGAAAAGGTAAGAATGCCGGTCCATACATCATCAAAAGCGAGAGAGGTGGTGTTCTGCTGAAAGTAGGTGTGAATGTCCAGCCATAATTACTCACAAACGGGTAAGAAAAGGTAGTATTGCCAGACCATACATGATCAAAACAGGGAGCGGAGGTGGTTCAGCTGCAACGTGTGAATGTCTGACTATAGTTTGTAAAAAGCGGGTAAGACAAGGTGCGAATGCCCGACAATGTATAATCAAAAGAGGGAGCGGAGGTGTTCGGCTGCAAGGTCTGAATGTCCAACCATAATTTCTAAAAACCGGGTAAGAAAAGGCTCAAAAGCCCGACTTTACACCATCAAAAGCGGGAGCGGAGGTGTTCAGCTGCAAGAAGGTGTGAATGTTCGACTAAAGTTTGTAAAAATCTGGTAAGACAAGGTATGAATGTCCGACAATGTATGATCAAAAGCGGGAGCGGAGATGTTCAGCTGCAAGAAGGTCTGAATGTCCATCAATAATTGCTAGAAAAAATTAAAGTAAAAATTTCGAAAATCAAACCGCACATGATCATAAGTGGGAGAGGAGGTGTTCAGCTGCAAGAAGGTGTGAATGTCCACCCATAATTCCTTAAAAATGGGTAAAAAAAAGGTGCGAATACCCAACCATACATCATCAAAAGCAGGTGTTAATGTCAGATCATAATTTGCAAAAAGCTGATGAGAAAGGGTGAGAATGCCCGACTATACACCATCAAATGCGGGAGCGGAGTTGTTTGTCTGTGAGTAGGTGTGAATCTCCGACCATAATTGCTGAAAAATGTGTTAGAAAAGGTAAGAATGCCGGTCCATACATCATCAAAAGCGAGAGAGGTGGTGTTCTGCTGAAAGTAGGTGTGAATGTCCAGCCATAATTACTCACAAACGGGTAAGAAAAAGTAGTATTGCCAGACCATACATGATCAAAACAGGGAGCGGAGGTGGTTCAGCTGCAAGAAGGTGTGAATGTCCGACTAAAGTTCAAATATATTAACAAAAGCGGGAGGAGAGGTCTTCGGATGAGAGTGGTTGAGAATTTCCAACCATAATCTATAAAATGCGGTGAAAAAAAGGTGTGATAGAACACTAAAAGGTGGAGCGGAAGTGTTCGGCTGCAAGAAGGTGTGAATGTCCGACTATATTTGGTGAAAAGCAGGGGAAGCAAGGTCTGAATGCCCAACCTTACATCATCAAAAGCGAGATCAGAGGTGTTTGGCTGCAAGAAGGCCATAGTTTGCCAAAAGCGGGTAAGGTGCGAATGACCGACTAAATATCAACAAAAGTGGGGGCGGAGGTCTTCGGATGCAAGTGGGTGTGAATATCCCACCATACAAGTATGGTGGAGAGGAAGCTGTGAATTGCTGACCATAGTTTGCAAAAAGCGGGTGAGAAAAGGTGCGAATGTCCAACCATACACCATCAAAACAGGGAGCGGAGGTGTTTGGCTGCGACAAGGTGTGAATGTTCACCCATAATTAATGAAAAGCGGGCAAGAAGTGGGTTCGAATGCCCAACCACACATCATCAAAAGCAGGAGTGGATGTGTTCGGCTATAAGAAGGTTTGAATGTCCGAGCATAGTTTGTAAAAAGCGGGTAAGAAAAGGTTCGAATGCCCGAACATACACCATCAAAAGAGGGAGCGGAGGTGTTCCGCTGTAAGAAGGTGTGAATGTCCGACCAGAGTTGGTAAAAAGCGGGTAAGAAAAGGTTAAAAAAACCCGACTGTACACAATCAATAGCGGGAGCAGATGTGTTCGGCTACAAGAAGGTGTGACAGTCCGACCATGGTTTGTAAAAAGCGGGTAAGAAAAGGTGCAAATGCCCGACAATGTATGATCAAAAGAGGGAGCGGAGCTTTTCGGCTACAAGAAGGTTTGAATGTCCGACCATAGTTTGTAAAAAGCGGGTAAGAAAAGGTTCGAATGCCCGACTATACACCATCAAAAGCGGAAGCGGAGGTGTTCCGCTGTAGACGGTGTGAATGTCCGACCATAGTTGGTAAAAAGCGGGTAAGAAAAGGTTAAACTACACGACTGTACACAATCAATAGCGGGAGTGGAGTTGTTCGGCTACAAGAAGGTGTGAAAGTCCGACCATGGTTTGTAAAAAACGGGTAAGATAATGTTCGAATTCCCGAATATATACCATCAAAAGCGGAAGCGGAGGTGTTCGGTTGCAAGAAGGTGTGAACGTCCGACCAAAGTTTGTAAAAAGCAGTTAAGAAAAGGTTCGAATATCCAACCAAACAAAATCAAAAGCAGGAGCAGAGCTGTTCGACTGCAAGTAGGTGTGAATGTCCAGCCATAATTACTCACAAATGGGTAAGAAAAGGTAGTATTGCCACTCCATACATGATCAAAACAGGGAGCGGAGGTGGTTCAGCTGCAACGTGTGAATGTCTGACTATAGTTTGTAAAAAGCGGGTAAGACAAGGTGCGAATGCCCGACAATGTATGATCAAAAGAGGGAGCGGAGGTGTTCGGCTGCAAGGTCTGAATATCCAACCATAATTTCTAAAAACCGGGTAAGAAAAGGCTCGAAAGCCCGACTTTACACCATCAAAAGCGGGAGCGGAGGTGTTCAGCTGCAAGAAGGTGTGAATGTTCGACTAAAGTTTGTAAAAATCTGGTAAGACAAGTTATGAATGCCCGACAATGTATGATCAAAAGCGGGAGCGGAGGTGTTCAGCTGCAAAGAAGGTCTGAATGTCCATCAATAATTGCTAGAAAACATGAAAGTAAAAATTTCTAATATCAAACCGCGCATGATCATAAGTGGGAGAGGAGGTGTTCAGCTGCAAGAAGGTGTGAATGTCCATCAATAATTGCTAGAAAACATGAAAGTAAAAATTTCTAAAATCAAACCGCACATGATCATAAGTGGGAGAGGAGGTGTTCAGCTGCAAGAAGGTGTGAATATCCACCCATAATTCCTGAAAAATGGGTAAAAAAAAGGTGCGAATGCCCAACCATACATCATCAAAAGCAGCTGTGGATGTGTTCGGCTACAAGAAGGTGTGAACGTCCAACCAAAGTTTGTAAAAAGCAGTTAAGAAAAGGTTCGAATATCCAACCAAACATAATCAAAAGCGGGAGCAGAACTGTTCGACTGCAAGTAGGTGTGGATGTCAGATCATAATTTGCAAAAAGCTGATGAGAAAGGGTGAGAATGCCCGACTATACACCATCAAATGCGGGAGCGGAGTTGTTCGTCTGTGAGTAGGTGTGAATCTCCGAACATAATTGCTGAAAAATGTGTTAGAAAAGGTAAGAATGCCGGTCCATACATCATCAAAAGCGAGAGAGGTGGTGTTCTGCTGAAAGTAGGTGTGAATGTCCAGCCATAATTACTCACAAACGGGTAAGAAAAGGTAGTATTGCCAGACCATACATGATCAAAACAGTAAGCGGAGGTGGTTCAGCTGCAAGAAGGTGTGGATGTCTGATTATAGTTTGTAAAAAGCGGGTAAGACAAGGTGCGAATGCCCGACAATGTAAGGCAAGGCAAGACAAGGCAAGTATATTTGTATAGCACAATTCAACAACAAGGTGATTCAAAGTGCTTCACAGAGACATTAAAACAGAAGAAATAAAAAGCATGATTTAAAATTTAAACAAAAGAAGGAAATAAGAACAATAGATAAAATCAGAAAAAATTATATATATGAAAGATAAAATCAATAGTTAAAACATGATTCCGTTTTGAAACTCAAGCTTATTCAAATGCAGCTGAAAATAGATGTGTCTTCAACCTGGACTGAAATACACTGAGTGTTTCAGCTGATCTGAGGCTTTCTGGGACTTTGTTCCAGACATGTGGAGCATAGAAGCTGAATGCAGCTTCTCCATGTCTGGTTTTGACTCTGGGAACTGATAAAATACCGGATCCAGATGACCTGAGGGGTCTGGAAGGTTCATAGTGGGTCAGGAGGTCACTGATGTATTTTGGTCCTTGACCATTCAGAGCTTTATAGACCAGCATCAGAACTTTAAAGTCTATCCTCTGATGGACAGGCAGCCAGTGTAAAGACTTGAGAGCTGGACTGTGATGTGCTCCACTTTTTTGGTCTTAGTGAGGCCTCGAGCAGCTGAGTTCTGGATGAGCTGCAGTTGTCTAACTGACTTTTTAGGCAGACCTGTAAAGATGCTATTACAATAATCAAGCCTACTAAAGATGAATGCATGGACTAGTTTTTCCAGGTCCTGCTGAGACATCAGATCTTTTAGCCTTGATATATTCTTAAGGTGATAGTAGGCTGACTTTGTTAATGCCTTAATGTGTTTGTCCAAATTTAGGTCTGAGTCCATCACTACACCCAGATTTCTGGCCTGGTTGGTCGTTTTTAGATTTATAGATTGAAGCTCTGTGGTGACTTTCAATCGTTTATCTTTGGCTCCAAAGACAATTACTTCAGTTTTGTTTATGTTTAGCTGGAGGAAGTTGTGGCACATCCAGTCATTAATCTCCTCAATGCATTTTCCAAGGGCCTGTACAGGCCCTCTGTCTCCTGGTGACATTGTTATATACATCTGTGTGTCATCTGCATAGCTATGGTAGTTTATTTGGTTGTTTTTTATAATCTGTGCCAGTGGGAGCATGTAGATGTTAAACAGAAGAGGTCCCAGGATGGAACCTTGGGGAACTTGTGATTCTTGTCTGCTCAGATGTAAAGTTACCTATTGACACAAAGTACTTCCTGTTCTCTAAGTATGTTTTGAACCAGTTTAGTACAGTTCCGGAAAGACCAGCCCAGTTCTCCAGTTGTTTGAGTAATATATTGTGGTCAACTGTATCAAAGGCAGCACTGAGATCCAGTAAAACTAAGACTGACATTTTTCCACTGTCTGTATTCAGACATATGTCATTAAACACTTTGGTCAGAGCAGTCTCAGTGCTGTGGTGCTGTCTAAAGCCTGACTGGAAGGTATCATAGCAGTTATTTTGTGTTAAAAAGTAATTAAGCTGTTGAAAAACCGCTTTTTCAATGATCTTACTTAAAAATGGGAGATTTGAGATGGGCCTGTAGTTGTTCATTTGCGTCTTATCAAGATTGTCCTTTTTCAGCAGAGGTTTAATTACAGCTGTTTTTAGTGGCTCTGGAAACACACCTGACGTTAAGGACAGGTTCACAATCAGTAACAGGTCTGACTCCAAAGTCTTTGAGACCCCTTTGAAAAAACCTGTTGGTAGGATGTCTAAACAGCAAGAGGAGGACTTCAGGTGACGTAAGATGTCCTCCAGGTCTTTACTGTTAATGGGTTGAAATAGTGTCATGGTGTTTAAACCGGTTTTCGGTGGACACAGTACATATGCTGAACCTGCTGCTGATGTACCAACTGCTTGTCTAATATTTTGGACTTTGTCTATGAAGAATTTGGCAAAGTCATTGCAGGCCATGGTGGAATGGAGTTCATTTGTCACTGACACAGGAGGGTTTGTTAGCCTGTCAACTGTAGCAAATAAGGCCCGAGCATTATGACTGTTTTTGGTGATGATGTCAGGGAAGTAGGATTTCCTTGCATTCCTCAGTTGTAAATTATAAGAGTGAAGTTTCTCTTTATAGATGTCATAATGAACCTTGAGATTTGTTTTTCTCCATCGGCGCTCAGCTTTCCGACACACTCTTTTCCCATTTTTCACCAGTGTGGAATTTCGCCATGGAGACTTCTTCCTTCCAGAGATAACCTTCACCTTAATGGGAGCAATAGTATCCATAACATTTAACATTTTAGTATTAAAGCTACTGACGAGCTCACTGACTGAACCCCCGGACAGGGCAGGTGCTAAGGAGAAAACCTGGTTAAAGATCTTACTACTGTTTTCAGTTTTGAGATCACTGCTGTTGAGACATTTGTGTGCACTGAAATCGTACTCTCAAAGAAAACACAGGAATGGTCAGACAGGCCCACATCAGACACAGTAATCTTTGAAATGCTTAGACCCTTGGAGATCACTAAGTCTAGAGTGTGCCCCCTATTGTGCGTAGGCTCTGTTATATGCTGAGTCAGCCCAAAGTTGTCCAGAGTGTTACTCAGGTCTTTAGTCCCTCTGTCCTGAGGATTGTCCATATGGATGTTAAAATCACCAACAATAATTATACAGTCAAAATCAACACAGATCATAGACAGCAGTTCACTGAGGTCTTCAGAAAAATCTGAACAGTATTTAGGGGGCCTGTAAATATTCAGAAACAGGACACTGGGTGAGGCCTTCACCTGTATAGCCATATATTCAAAGGACTGAAAACTTCCAGGAGATAACTGCTTACATTGAAAGGATTCATTGAATAAGACTGCGACCCCTCCTCCTCTCCTGCTCACTCTGGCCTCGCTGATAAAACTGTAACCAGGAGGGGTTGACTCAATAAGAACAGCAGCACTGTTATTTTGTTCCAACCAAGTTTCAGTTAAAAACATAAAATCCAGGGTGTGCTCAGTGATAAAATCATCAATTAAGAATGTTTTCCCAGCTAAAGACCTAACATTTAATAAAGCCAACTTAAGTGTTTTAGAGGTATTATTTGCCCCCTCGTGTTTGGGTGCAGTCTGTGGCACACAAGGTATGTTTACTTTATTTAAAGATCTTTTTGAGTGCAACTCTCTGTGTTTTGACTGGGTCACATTTCTCCTTCTGTCACCTAAAAGTACAGAAATTTTAAGATCTTCTAATAAACAGGGTCCCAGCTTGTCCTGGGAAAAGTCACGACTGTCAGAATTCACACAGCCTGGACCCCTCACACATCACACATCAGACTGCGGAGACAGTACATGGTGGCAGCGTGAAGGGACAGAAGGGGGTGGGGCTGGGCTCCGTCGCTTCGGCTGCTCTAGTAGGGGCGGGGCTCGGCGGGGAACCTTTGGCCACTTTGGTGGGGGGTTTATGGGGGATAAAAAGGGATTGGGCTGGGGGGTAGATCTAAGCCCAGCATTGACCCGTTCCATCATCTCCTCAGTGAATTTCAGGTGAGGGGAGGAGGAGGGAGAAAGGGAGGGTGAGGAGCACAATGACCTGTCAGGGGTTTGGGGGGCTGGGGAAGGTCCTGGTCCTGGTCCCTGGTCCTGGTCATTAGTGCTGTTGAGAGGGTTTGGGGCAAATAAAGACCTCTCTTCTTGCCTCTGATGTCTCTCCTTTCCAAAGTTCCTCTTGGGTGGGGGCAGATGGAGTTCCTCCTCAAGGTTTCTGCTGGGATTTGTTTGTTCCTCTCTATGAGATAACTCCTTGTTTATCTCAGCCTTGGCCCCGAGCACAGATGGATGACGTAGGAAATAAAATATGTTGGAGGTGAACAGTTTCACCCCTGACTTGTTAAAATTAAATCCATTTGCCATGTATGATCAAAAGAGGGAGCGGAGGTGTTTGGCTGCAAGGTCTGAATGTCCAGCCATAATTTCTAAAAACCGGGTAAGAAAAGGCTCGAAAGCCCGACTTTACACCATCAAAAGCGGGAGCGGAGATGTTCAGCTGCAAGAAGGTGTGAATGTTCGACTAAAGTTTGTAAAAATCTGGTAAGACAAGGTGCGAATGCCCAACAATGTATGATCAAAAGCGGGAGCGGAGGTGTTCAGCTGCAAGAAGGTCTGAATGTCCATCAATAATTGCTAGAAAACATGAAAGTAAAAATTTCGAAAATCAAACCGCACATGATCATAAGTGGGAGAGGAGGTGTTCCGCTGCAAGAAGATGTGAATATCCACCCATAATTCCTGAAAAAAGGGGAAAAAAATGGTGCGAATGCCCAACCATACATCATCAAAAGCAGCTGTAGATGTGTTCGGCTACAAGAAGGTGTGAACGTCCAACCAAAGTTTGTAAAAAGCAGTTAAGAAAAGGTTCGAATATCCAACCAAACATAATCAAAAGCGGGAGCAGAACTGTTCGACTGCAAGTAGGTGTGGATGTCAGATCCATCCATCCATCCATCATCTGCCGCTTATCCGGGGGTCGGGTCGCGGGGGCAGCAGCTTGAGCAGAGAAACCCAGACGTCTCTGTCCCCGGCCACTTCCTCCAGCTCTTCCGGGGGGACCCCGAGGCGTTCCCAGGCCAGCCGAGAGACATAGTCTCTCCAGCGTGTCCTGGGTCTTCCCCGGGGTCTCCTCCCAGTGGGACGTGCCCGGAACACCTCCCCAGGGAGGCGCCCAGGGGGCATCCTAACCAGATGCCCGAGCCACCTCATCTGACTCCTCTCAATGCGGAGGAGCAGCGGTTCTACTCCGAGCCCCTCCCGGATGACTGAGCTTCTCACCCTATCTCTAAGGGAGAGCCCAGACACCCTGCGGAGGAAACCCATTTCGGCCGCTTGTATTCGCGATCTTGTTCTTTCGGTCACTATCCACAACTCGTGACCATAGGTGAGGATGGGAACGTAGATTGACCAGTAAGTAGAGAGCTTCGCCTTCTGGCTCAGCTCCCTCTTCACAACGACGGGTCGGTGCAGAGCCCGCAACACTGCAGACGCCGCACCGATCCGCCCGTCAATCTCCCGCTCCATTCGTCCCTCACTCGTGAACAAGACCCCGAGATACTTGAACTCCTCCACTTGGGGAAGGATCTCATTCCCGACCCGGAGAGAGCATTCCACCCTTTTCCGGCTGAGAACCATAGTCTCGGATTTGGAGGTGCTGATTCTCATCCCAGCCGCTTCACACTCGGCTGCGAATCGCTCCAGTGAGAGCTGAAGGTCACGGCCTGACGACGCTAACAGAACCACATCATCTGCAAAAAGCAGAGACCCGATTCTGAGGTCGCCAAATCGGACACCCTCAACGCCCTGGCTGCGCCTAGAAATTCTGTCCATAAAAGTTAGGAACAGAATCGGTGACAAAGGGCAGCCCTGACGGAGTCCAACTCTCACCGGAAACGTATCCGACTTACTGCCGGCAATGCGGACCAAACTCTGGCACCGGTCATACAGAGACCGAACGGACCCTATCAAGGGGTCCGGCACTCCATATTCCCGGAGCACCCCCCACAGGACTCCACGAGGGACACGGTCGAACGCTTTCTCCAAGTCCACAAAACACATGTAGACTGGTTGGGCGAACTCCCATGCACCCTCCAGGATCCTGCCGAGGGTATAGAGCTGGTCCACTGTTCCACGGCCAGGACGAAAGCCACACTGCATCTCCTGAATCCGAGGCTCGATTATCCGACGGATCCTCCTCTCCAATACCCCCAAATAGACCTTACCAGGGAGGCTGAGGAGTGTGATACCCCTATAGTTGGAACACACCCTCCGGTCCCCCTTTTTAAAGAGGGGGACCACCACCCCAATCTGCCAGTCCAGAGGCACTGTCCCCGATGTCCACGCGATGCTGCAGAGGCGTGTCAGCCAAGACAGCCCTACAACATCCAGAGCCTTGAGAAACTCAGGACGGACCTCATCCACCCCCGGGGCCTTGCCACCGAGGAGCTTTTTGACCACCTCGGCAACCTCAGCCCCAGAAATGGGAGGCCCCGTCTCCGAGCTCTCCGACTCTGCCTCTTCCGAGCACGTGTTGGTAGGATTGAGGAGTTCCTCGAAGTACTCCCCCCACCGACTCACAACATCCCTAGTTGAGGTCAGCAAAGCCCCGTCCCCACTGTAAACAGTGTTGACTGTGAGCCGCTTCCCCCCCCTGAGACGCCGGATGGTGGACCAGAATCTCTTCGAGGCCGTCCGGAAATCGTTCTCCATGGTCTCACCGAACTCCTCCCAGGCCCGAGTTTTTTTCTCAGCAACCGCCGAAGCCGCAGCCCGTCTGGCCTGTCGGTACCTATCAGCTGCTTCCAGGGTCCCACTGGCCAAAAAGGCCCGATAGGACTCCTTCTTCAGCTTGACGGCTTCCCTCACCACTGGTGTCCACCAGCAGGTTCGAGGGTTGCCGCCACGACAGGCACCGACCACCTTACGGCCACAACTCCGATCAGCTGCCTCGGCAATGGAGTCACGGAACATGGCCCATTCGGACTCAATGTCCCCCACCTCCCCCGGGATATGGTTGAAGCTCTGCCGGAGGTGGGAGTTAAAGCTCCTTCTGACGGGGGATTCTGACAAACGCTCCCAGCAGACCCTCACAATACGTTTGGGCCTGCCAGGTCTGATCGGCATCCTCCCCCACCAGCGGAGCCAACTCACCACCAGGTGGTGATCAGTTGACAGCTCCGCCCCTCTCTTCACCCGAGTGTCCAGGACATACGGCCGCAAGTCCGATGATACAACCACAAAGTCGATCATCGAACTGCGGCCAAGGGTGTCCTGGTGCCAAGTGCACATATGGACACCCTTATGTCTGAACATGGTGTTCGTTATGGACAGTCCATGACCAGCACAGAAGTCCAACAACATAACACCACTCTGGTTCAGATCGGGGGGGCCGTTCCTCCCAATCACACCCCTCCAGGTCTCACTGTCATTGCCCACGTGAGCATTGAAGTCCCCCAGCAGAAAGAGGGAGTCTCCGGTAGGAGCATTCTCCAGTGCCTCCCCCAGAGACTCCAAAAAGGGTGGGTACTCTGAACTGCTGTTTGGCGCATAGGCACAAACAACAGTCAGGACTCGTCCCCCCACCCGAAGGCGGAGGGAGGCTACCCTCTCGTTCACTGGGGTAAACCCCAATGTACTGGCACACAGCCGGGGGGCAATAAGTATGCCCACACCTGCTCTGCGCCTCTCACCACGGGCAACTCCAGAGTGGAAGAGAGTCCAACCCCTCTCAAGAGGACTGGTTCCAGAGCCCAAGCCGTGCATCGAGGTGAGTCCGACTATATCTAGCCGGAACCGCTCAGCCTCGCGCACCAGCTCCGGCTCCTTCCCCAACAGAGAGGTGACATTCCACGTCCCAAGAGCTAGCTTCAGTAGCCGAGGATCAGACCGCCAAGGCCTCTGCCTTCGGCCGCTACCCAGCTCACATCGCACCCGACCCCCTTGGCCCCTCCCACGGGTGGTGAGCCCGTCGGAAGGGGGACCCACGTCATCATTTCGGGCTATGCCCGACCGAGCCCCATGGGCACAGACCCGGCCACCAGGCGCCCGCTGCCGGGCCCCACCCCGGGCCTGGCTCCGGGGGGAGGCCCCGGTGTCCCATATCCGGGCAAGGGATCACGAGGTCCAAATTTTTTGTTCATCATAAGGGGTCTTTTGAGCTGTTCTTTGTCTGGTCCCTCATCTAGGATCTGCTTGCCTTGGGTGACCCTACCAGGGGCTTAAAGCCCCGAGCAACATAGCTCCCGGACTCATTGGGGCACGCAAACTCCCCCACCACGATAAGGTGACAGCTCAGGAGGGAGGGATGTCAGATCATAATTTGCAAAAAGCTGATGAGAAAGGGTGAGAATGCCCAACTATACACCATCAAATGCGGGAGCGGAGTTGTTCGTCTGTGAGTAGGTGTGAATCTCCGACCATAATTGCTGAAAAATGTGTTAGAAAAGGTAAGAATGCCGGTCCATACATCATCAAAAGCGAGAGAAGTGGTGTTCTGCTGAAAGTAGGTGTGAATGTCCAGCCATAATTACTCACAAACGGGTAAGAAAAGGTAGTATTGCCAGACCATACATGATCAAAACAGGGAGCGGAGGTGGTTCAGCTGCAAGAAGGTGTGAATGTCCGACTAAAGTTCAAATATATTAACAAAAGCGAGAGGAGAAGTCTTCGGATGAGAGTGTTTGAGAATTTCCAACCATAATCTATAAAATGCGGTGAAAAAAAGGTGTTATAGAACACTAAAAGGTGGAGCGGAAGTGTTCGGCTGCAAGAAGGTGTGAATGTCCGACTATATTTGGTGAAAAGCATGTGAAGCAAGGTCTGAATGCCCAACCTTACATCATCAAAAGCGAGATCAGAGGTGTTTGGCTGCAAGAAGGCCATAGTTTGCCAAATGCGGGTAAGGTGCGAATGACCGACTAAATATCAACAAAAGTGGGGGCGGAGGTCTTCGGATGCAAGTGGGTGTGAATATTCCACCATACAAGTATGGTGGAGAGGAAGCTATGAATTGCTGACCATTGTTTGCAAAAAGCGGGTGAGAAAAGGTGCGAATGTCCAACCATACACCATCAAAACAGGGAGCGGAGGTGTTTGGCTGCGACAAGGTGTGAATGTCCACCCATAATTAATGAAAAGCGGGCAAGAAGTAGGTTCGAATGCCCAACCACTCATCATCAAAAGCAGGAGTGGATGTGTTCGGCTACAAGAAGGTTTGAATGTCCGAGCATAGTTTGTAAAAAGCGGGTAAGAAAAGCTTCGAATGCCCGAACATACACCATCAAAAGACAGACCGGACGTGTTCCGCTGTAAGTAGGTGTGAATGCCCAACCATAGTTGGTAAAAAGAAGGTAAGAAAAGGTTCAAATATCCGACTGTACACAATCAATAGCGGGAGCGGATGTGTTCGGCTACAAGAAGGTGTGAAAGTCTCACCATGGTTTGTAAAAAGCGGGTAAGAAAAGGTGCGAATGTATGATCAAAAGAGGGAGCGGAGGTTTTCGGCTACAAGAAGGTCTGAATGTCCGACCAAAGTTTGTAAAAAGCGGGTAAGAAAGGTTTGAATGCCCGACTATACACCATCAAAAGCGGGAGCGGAGGTGTTGCACTGTAAGACGGTGTGAATGTCTGACCATAGTTTGTAAAAAGCAGTAGGTGTGAATGTCAGATCATAATTTGCAAAAAGCTGATGAGAAAGGGTGAGAATGCCCTACTATACACCATCAAATGCGAGAGCGGAGGTGTTTGTCTGTGAGTAGGTGTGAATGTCCCACCCTAGTTGCTGAAAAATGTGTTAGAAAAGGTAAGAATGCCAGCCCATACATCATCAAAAGCGGGAGAGGTGGTGTTCGGCTGCAAGAAGGTGTGAATATCCAGCCATAATTACTCACAAACGGGTAAGAAAAGGTAAGAATACCAAACCATAAATTATCAAAAGCGGCAGCAGAGATGTTCGGCTGGTATTTATAAATGTCTAGATAGATTTGAACAAAAAACAACGTAGTATTTTGCAGTAAAAGAAAGAAAGGTTCAGAAATCCGAGAAAAAGCTTTTCATGAGTTCTGCATGATTTGGGATTTTGCTTATAAAATGCATTCCTTCAATCAAACTATGGTAAAACGGCTTTTACCTTCATATTTATCAATGTCTAGATCGACTTCAACAAAGAACAACATTAGATTTTGCAGTAGAAGAAAGAGAGACACTGAAGGATCAGGAATCCGAGAATAAGCTTCTTTTCATACGTTCTGCATGATTTGGGATTTTGCTATAAAATGAATTCCTTCACTCAAACTATGTTAAAACTGCTTTTACCTTCATATTTATCAATGTCTAGATCGACTTCAACAAAGAACAACATTGTATATTGCAGTAGAAGAAAGAGCAACACTGAAGGAACAGGAATCCGAGAATAAGCTTACTTTCATACGTTCTGCATGATTTGGGATTTTATGTATAAAATGAATTCCTTCACTCAAACCAAGTGAAAACTTCTTTGTCCTTCATATTTATCAATGTCTAGATCGACTTCAACAAAGAACAACATTGTATATTGCAGTAGAAGAAAGAGAGACACTGAAGGAACAGGAATCCGAGAATAAGCTTCTTTTCATACGTTCTGCATGATTTGGGATTTTGCTATAAAATGAATTCCTTCACTCAAACTATGTTAAAACTGCTTTTAACTTCATATTTATCAATGTCTAGATCGACTTCAACAAAGAACAACATTGTATATTGCAGTAGAAGAAAGAGCAACACTGAAGGAACAGGAATCCGAGAATAAGCTTATTTTCATACGTTCTGCATGATTTCGGATTTTCCTATAAAATGAATTGCTTTGCTCTAACCAAGTTAAAATTGCTTTGTCTTCATATTTATCAATGTCAAAGCAGTTTTAACATAGTTTGAGTGAAGGAATTCATTTTAAAACAAAATCTCAAAACATGCACAACACATGAAAAGCTTATTCTCGGATTCCTGATCCTTCAGTGTTGCTATTTGTTATATTGCAAAGTACAACGTGTTTTCTTTGTTTTGTTTAAATCTATCTCGACATTGATAAATATGGAAGGACAAAGCAGGTTTAACTTGGTTTGAGCAAAGCAATTCATTTTGTAGCAAAATCCGAAATCGTGAAGAACTCATGAAAGCAAGCTTATACTCGGATTCCTGAAACTTTTAGATCTTAGATTTGCTCTTTCTTTTACTGCAAAGTACGTTGGGGTTTTTTTTTGTTTAAATCTTTCTAGACAAGGTAAATATGAAGGACAAATCAGTTTTAACATAGTTTGAGTGAAGGAATGCATTTTATAAGCAAAATCCCAAATCATGCAAAACTAACGAAAAGCTTTTTCTCGCTTTTCACTGCTTTTTACAAACTGGTCGGACGTTCACACCTTCTTGCAGCCGAACAATTCCGCTTCCACTTTTGATGGTGTATATTCGGGCATTCAAACATTTTCTTACCCGCTTTTTACAAACCATGGTCGGACTTTCACACCTTCTTGCAGCCGAACACCACCTCTCCCGCTTTTGATGATGTATGGTCCAGCATTCTTACCTTTTCTAACACATTTTTCAGCAATTATGGTCGGACATTCACACCTACTCACAGCCAAACACTTCCGCTCCCGCATTTGATGGTGTTTAGTCAGGCATTCTCACCCTTTCTCATCAACTTTTTGCATATGATCTGATATTCACACCTACTTGCAGTCGAACACCTCTGCTTCCGCTTTTGATGGTACATATTTGGGCATTCGAACCTTTTGTTACCCGCTTTTTACATACCATGGGTGGACTTTCACACCTTCTTGTAGCCGAACAACTCTGCTCCCGCTATTGATTGTGTACAGTCGGGTATTTTAACCTTTTCTTACCCGCTTTTTACCAACTATGGTCGGACATTCACACCTTCTTACAGCGGAACACGTCCGCTCCCTCTTTTGATGGTGTATGTTCGGGCATTCGAACCTTTTCTTACCTGCTTTTTACAAACCATGGTCGGACTTTCACACCTTCTTGTAGCCGAACACCTCCGCTCCCTCTTTTGATCATACATTGTTGGGCATTCGCACCTTGTCTTACCCGCTTTTTACAAACTATAGTCAGACATTCACACGTTGCAGCTGAACCACCTCCGCTCCCTGTTTTGATCATGTATGGTCTGGCAATACTAGCTTTTCTTACCCGTTTGTGAGTAATTATGGCTGGACATTCACACCTACTTGCAGTCGAACAGCTCTGCTCCCGCTTTTGATTTTCTTTGGTTGGATATTCGACGCTTTTCTTAACTGCTTTTTACAAACTTTGGTCGGACGTTCAAACCTTCTTGCAACCGAACACCTCCGCTTCCGCTTTTGATGGTATATATTCGGGAATTCGAACCTTTTCTTACCCGCTTTTTACAAACCATGGTCGGACTTTCACACCTTCTTGTAGCCGAACAACTCCACTCACGCTATTGATTGTGTACAGTCGGGTAGTTTAACCTTTTCTTACCCGCTTTTTACCAACTATGGTTGGACATTCACACCGTCTTACAGCGGAACACCTCCGCTTCCGCTTTTGATGGTGTATAGTCGGGCATTCGAACCTTTTCTTACCCGCTTTTTACAAACTATGGTCGGACATTCAATCCTTCTTGTAGCCGAAAAGCTCCGCTCCCTCTTTTGATCATACATTGTCGGGCATTTGCAACTTTTCTTACCCGCTTTTTACAAACCATGGTCGGACTGTCACACCTTCTTGTAGCTGAACACATCCGCTCCCACTATTGATTGTGTACAGTCAGGTTTTTTAACGTTTTCTTACCCGCTTCTTACCAACTCTGGTCGGACATTCACACCTTCTTAAAGCGGAACACGTCCGCTCCCTCTTTTGATGGTGTATGTTTGGGCATTCGAACCTTTTCTTACCCGCTTTTTACAAACTATGCTCGGACATTCAAACCTTCTTGTAGCCGAACACATCCACTCCTGCTTTTGATGATGTGTGGTTGGGCATTCGAACCTACTTCTTGCCCGCTTTTCATTAATTATGGGTGGACATTCACACCTTGTCGCAGCCAAACACCTCCGCTCCCTGTTTTGATCATGTATGGTTGGACATTCGCACCTTTTCTCAACCGCTTTTTGCAAACTATGGTCAGCAATTCACAGCTTCCTCTCCACCATACTTGTATGGTGGAAGATTCACACCCACTTGCATCCGAAGACCTCCGCCCCCACTTTTGTTGATATTTAGTCGGTCATTCGCACCTTACCCGCTTTTGGCAAACTATGGCCTTCTTGCAGCCAAACACCTCTGATCTCGCTTTTGATGATGTAAGGTTGGGCATTCAGACCTTGCTTCCCCTGCTTTTCACCAAATATAGTCGGACATTCACACCTTCTTGCAGCCGAACACTTCCGCTCCACCTTTTAGTGTTCTATAACACCTTTTTTTCACCGCATTTTATAGATTATGGTTGGAAATTCTCAACCATTGTCATCCGAAGACCTCTCCTCCCGCTTTTGTTAATATATTTGAACTTTAGTCGGACATTCACACCTTCTTGCAGCTGAACCACCTCCGCTCCCTGTTTTGATCATGTATGGTCTGGCAATACTACCTTTTCTTACCCGTTTGTGAGTAATTATGGCTGGACATTCACACCTACTTTCAGCAGAACACCACCTCTCTCGCTTTTGATGATGTATGGACCGGCATTCTTACCTTTTCTAACACATTTTTCAGCAATTATGGTCGGACATTCCCACCTACTCAGAGCCGAACACCTCCGCTCCCGCATTTGATGGTGTATAGTCGGGCATTCTCACTCTTTCTCATCAGCTTTTTGCAAATTATGATCTGATATTCACAGCTGCTTTTGATAATGTATGGTTGGGCATTCGCACCTTTTTTTACCCATTTTTCAGGAATTATGGGTGGACATTCACACCGTCTTTCAGCTGAAAACATCCTCTCCCGCTTATGATCATGTGCGGTTTGATATTCGAAAATTTTCATTCATGTTTTAAAGAAATTATTGATGGACATTCAGACCTTCTTGCAGCTGAACCCCTCTGCTCGCGCCTTTGATGGTGTATAGTAGGGCTTTCGAGCCTTTTCTTCCCGGTTTTTACAAATTATGGTTGGACATTCAGACCTTCTTGCAACCTAACACCTCCGCTCCCTCTTTTGATCATACATTGTCTGGCATTCGCACCTTGTCTTACGCGCTTTTTACAAACTTTAGTCGGACATTCAGACCTTCTTGCAGCTGAACCACCTCCGCTCCCTGTTTTGATCATGTATGGTCTGGCAATACTACCTTTTCTTACCCGTTTGTGAGTAATTTTGGCTGGACATTCACACCTACTCAAAGCCGAACAACTCCGCTACCGCATTTGATGGTGTATAGTCGGGCATTCTCACCCTTTCTCATCAGCTTTTTGCAAATTATGATCTGACATTCACACCTACTTGCAGTCGAACAGCTCTGCTCCCGCTTTTGATTATGTTTGGTTGGATATTCGAACCTTTTCTTCACTGCTTTTTACAAACTTTGTTCGGAGGTACACGTCTTCTTGAAGCCGAACACCTCCGCTTACGCTTTTGATGGTGTATAGTCGGGCTTTCGAGCCTTTTCTTACCTGGTTTTTAGAAATTATGGTTGGACATTCAGACCTCGCAGCCGAACACCTCCGCTCCCTCTTTTGATCATACATTGTCGGTTATTCGCACCTTGTCTTACCCGCTTTTTACAAACTATAGTCAGACATTCACACGTTGCAGCTGAACCACCTCTGCTCCCTGTTTTGATTATGTATGGTCTGGCAATACTACCTTTTCTTACCCGGTTGTGAGTAATTATGGCTGGACATTCACACCTACTTGCAGTCGAACAGCTCTGCTCCCGCTTTTGATTTTGTTTGGTTGGATATTCGAACCTTTTCTTAACTGCTTTTTACAAACTTTGGTCGGACGTTCACACCTTCTTGCAGCCGAACAACTCCACTCCCGCTATTTATTGTGTACAGTCGGGTAGTTTAACCTTTTCTTACCCGCTTTTTACCAACTATGGTCGGACATTCACACCGTCTTACAGCGGAACACCTCCGCTTCCGCTTTTGATGGTGTATAGTCGGGCATGCGAACCTTTTCTTACCCGCTTTTTTACAAACTATGGTCGGACATTCAAACCTTCTTGTAGCCGAAAGCCTCCGCTGCCTCTTTTGATCATACATTGTCGGGCATTCGCACCCTTTCTTACCCGCTTTTTATAAAACCATGGTCGGACTGTCACAACTTCTTGTAGCCGAACACATCTGCTCCCGCTATCGATTGTGTACAGTTGGGTTTTTTAACCTTTTCTTACCCGCTTTTTACCAGCTCTGGTCGGACATTCACACCTTCTTACAGCGGAACACGTCCGCTCCCTCTTTTGATGGTGTATTTTCGGGCATTCAAACCTTTTCTTACCCGCTTTTTACAAACTATGCTCGGACATTCAGACCTTCTTGCAGCTGAATCACCTCCGCTCCCTGTTTTGATTATGTATGGTCTGGCAATACTACCTTTTCTTACCCGTTTGTGAGTAATTATGGCTGGACATTCACACCTACTTTCAGCAGAACACCACCTCTCTCGCTTTTGATGATGTATGGACCGGCATTCTTACCTTTTCTAACACATTTTTCAGCAATTATGGTCGGACATTCCCACCTACTCAGAGCCGAACACCTCCGTTCCCGCATTTGATGGTGTATAGTCGGGCATTCTCACTCTTTCTCATCAGCTTTTTGCAAATTATGATCTGACATTCACACCTACTTGCAGTCGAACAGCTCTGCTCCCGCTTTTGATTATGTTTGGTTGGATATTCGAACCTTTTCTTAACTGCTTTTTACAAACTTTGTTCGGAGGTACACGTCTTCTTGAAGCCGAACACCTCCGCTTCCGCTTTTGATGGTGTATAGTCGGGCTTTCGAGCCTTTTCTTACCTGGTTTTTAGAAATTATGGTTGGACATTCAGACCTTGCAGCCGAACACCTCCGCTCCCTCTTTTGATCATACATTGTCGGTTATTCGCACCTTGTCTTACCCGCTTTTTGCAAACTATAGTCAGACATTCACACGTTGCAGCTGAACCACCTCTGCTCCCTGTTTTGATTATGTATGGTCTGGCAATACTACCTTTTCTTACCCGGTTGTGAGTAATTATGGCTGGACATTCACACCTACTTGCAGTCGAACAGCTCTGCTCCCGCTTTTGATTTTGTTTGGTTGGATATTCGAACCTTTTCTTAACTGCTTTTTACAAACTTTGGTCGGACGTTCACACCTTCTTGCAGCCGAACACCTCCGCTTCCGCTTTTGATAGTATATATTCGGGCATTCGAACCTTTTGTTACCCGCTTTTTACAAACCATGGGTGGACTTTCACACCTTCTTGTACCCGAACAACCCTGCTCCCGCTATTGGTGGTGTACAGTCGGGTATTTTAACCTTTTCTTACCCGCTTTTTACAAACTATGGTCGGACATTCACACCTTCTTACAGCGGAACACGTCTGCTCCACCTTTTAGTGTTCTATCACACCTTTTTTTCACCGCATTTTATGGATTATGGTTGGAAATTCTCAACCACTCTCATCCGAAGACCTCTCCTCCCGCTTTTGTGAATATATTTGAACTTTAGTCGGACATTCACACCTTCTTGCAGCTGAACCACCTCCGCTCCCTGTTTTGATCATGTATGATCTGGCAATACTACATTTTCTTACCTGTTTGTGAGTAATTATGGCTGGACATTCACACCTACTTTCAGCAGAACACCACCTCTCTCGCTTTTGATGATGTATGGACCGGCATTCTTACCTTTTCTAACACATTTTTCAGCAATTATGGTCGGAGATTCACACCTACTAACAGACGAACAACTCCGCTCCCGCATTTGATGGTGTATAGTTGTTGTTTTGCAAATTATGATCTGACATTCACACTTACTTGCAGTCGAACAGTTCTGCTCCCGCTTTTGATTATGTTTGGTTGGATATTCGAAACTTTTCTTAACTGCTTTTTACAAACTTTGGTTGGACGTTCAAACCCTCTTGTAGCCGAACACATCCACAGCTGCTTTTGATGATGTATGGTTGGGTATTCGCACCTTTTTTTTACCCATTTTTCAGTAATTATGGGTGGACATTCACACCTTCTTGCAGCTGAACACCTCCTCTCCCACTTATGATCATGTGCGGTTTGATTTTCAAAATTTTTACTTTAATTTTTTCTAGCAATTATTGATGGACATTCAGACCTTCTTGCAGCTGAACAACTCCGCTCCCTCTTTTGATCATACATTGTCGGGCATTCGAACCTTTTCTTACCCGCTTTTTACAAAACTTGGTCGGACTTTCACACTTTTTAGTAGCCGAACAACTCCGCTCCCGCTATTGATTGTGTACAGTCGGGTATTTTAACCTTTTCTTACCCGCTTTTTACCAACTATGGTCGGACATTCATAACTTCTTACAACGGAACACCTCCGCTCCTTATTTTGATGATGTATGGTTGGGCATTCAAACCTACTTGTTGCCCGCTTTTCATTAATTATGGGTGGACATTCACACCTTGTCGCAGCCAAACACCTCCGCTCCCTGTTTTGATGGTGTATAATGGTGGACATTCGCACCTTTTCTCACCCGCTTTTTACTATGGTCGGCCATTCACAGCTTCCTCTCCACCATACTTGTATGGTGGGATATTCACACCCACTTGCATCCGAAGACCTCCGCCCCCACTTTTGTTGATATTTAGTCGGTCATTCGCACCTTACCCGCTTTTGGCAAACTATGGCCTTCTTGCAGCCAAACACCTGATCTCGCTTTTGATGATGTAAGGTTGGGCATTCAGACCTTGCTTCACCTACTTTTCACCAAATATAGTCGGACATTCACACCTTCTTGCAGCCGAACACTTCCGCTCCACTTTTGAGTGTTCTATGTAGCATTCACACCTTTTTCTTCACCGCATTTCATAGATTATGGTTGGAAATTCTCACCCACTCTCATCCGAAGACCTCTCCTCCCGCTTTTGTTAATGTATAGTCGGGCATGAGAACCTTTTCTTACCCGCTTTTTACAAATTATGGTTGGACATTCACACCTACTTGCAGCCGAATACTGATACTGATCCTCCCGTAATAAAATGGTCGGATCTTATCAAACACACTTTGTTTCTTGTGACAATCAAGTCAGCGAAACAGCGTATACACGTCAAGACACTGAATCAAGTTTGCCACAAGAACTCATAAGTTTGGCAGTATTGCTCTGCCGTCAGCAATCATACACCCATTTTATTTTCGTGAGACATGTGCAGGCACCTGTTCATCTACTGTTCTATCACTATGAATTAGTTTATCTATTATCAATAAGGATACTTCTACAACTACTATCAAAGTATGTCCGGACTTCTTATGTTGTCAGTTGCTATATATGAATAAGTGGGTAGCTACTGACAAGCATTAAGCATGTCACACAGCCCAAACATATAACATTTCAGGACACACCACACAGTTAACAACCACAGTGAAGCGTTTCAAAGCCCAAACACGTAACATTCAACGGGACACTTACACAACACATTCAAATCAAACAGTCAGACAACATACAAGAACATATACCCCAGCCGGCATTGCTCCCTGCCTATTTTCCTACAGCTCACTATGTGTGCGCACACCTTTATTCACAAACTCTTCAACTTATACTCTTTTACCGAAGCTGCTACAGCTCGATTGGCCGAATACCCTTAGATCCTATTTCGGTGAATTTGACATCTGCCTTACATGTAACAGATTAGCGATTTAGTTTGAGTGAAGGAATTCATTTTATAGCAAAATCCCAAATCGTGAAGAACTCATGAAAGTAAGCTTATTCTCGGATTCATGAAACTTTAGATTTGCTCTGTCTTTTACTGCAAAGTACAACGTTGTTTTTTTTGTTTAAATCTTTCTAGACATGGTAAATATGAAGGACAAAGCAGTTTTAACATAGTTTGAGTGAAGGAATTCATTTTATAGATAAAATCCCAAGAGTCTGCTGAGAAACAAGAATGAATGCGAAGTAGACTTTAACACGGCTCTAGGAGCGAGCCGAGTGTGGGCTAACCGGGAGAATTGCTTGAAAGAAACGCGACACCGAATGAGCGGTCAGAACAAAGCCTCAATACGGTTTTCCCGTGGTGTTTTTGTTGCTGCCTTGTCTTTTGCACAGAGTAAAAGACAAGGCAGCCATCGAATAGGGCCCGATTGTTCCTACTTGGTCAGCCGAGGAGCAAGGGGGGGAGCAAGCGTCTCAACCAAGCAAAGCTCACCATGGGGAAGGTGGCTATGCCAACTAGCCTGATGCCCTGCTCCCGCAGTGATGGATAATCGTACTCTGGTTTCTCTTCATAACGTACAAGTCTTTCGCCTTTTACTAAAGATTTCCGTGGAAAGCAGCACTAATGAGTTGTTTCTATTTTTGGCAGGCTTTACCTTTGCGGGTGAAGCCCTTTCCGTCTGTGCAAAAGAAATCTTGTTACTGTGCAGAGTGACTTCTCTGAGTAGAGTCGCCTTACTTGTCGCAACTGTGCCGATGTTGCTTGGATGGTGCTTGCTGGAGCGTGCGGGAGTGCAAAGTTATACCATTTAAAAGGGCTGAAGAGTGCTCAGTGCAGCGGGTGGGCGGAGGTGCAAAGTGACACTCTGGCCACCTATGGCCATAAAAAGAACACCGCTACAAGTGCGCATTGTGCCAGGAAGGGCCCTTGGACGTGAACCAGTGGACAGATATCACTTCTCGGCCTTTTGGCTAAGATCAAGTGTAGTAACTGTTCTTATCAGTTTAATATCTGATATGGCCTTTGTACGAGGACTACATATTAAATTGATTTTTAGCAATAGGAGTTGAAAAAGGAGCTTGCTCCGTTCACTCCAAGCATCGACCCGGTACTGCAGTGCCGCTGGGAACGGTGCGCTCTTCTCTGCTCTTGTGAAAAAGCAAACAGTGGTGCAGGATGGAAGTTTCAGGGAGCCCAAGATGAAACTTTCTTTTAGTCTGCTGAGAAAAGAGAGTGAATGCGAAGTAGACTTTAACACAGCTCTGGGGGCAAGCCGAGTGCGGGCTAACCGGGAGAATTACTTGAAAGAAACGCGACACTGAATGAGCGGCCAGAACAAAGCCTCAATACAGTGTTCCCGTGGTGTTTGTGGCTGCCTTGTCTTTTGCACAGAGTAAAAGACAAGGCAGCCATCGAATAGGGCCCGATTTTTCCTACTTGGTCAGCCGAGGATCATGGAGGGGGAGCAAGCGTCTCAACCAAGCAAAGCTCACCATGGGGAAGGTGGCTATGCCAACTAGCCTGATGCCCTGCTCCCGCAGTGACGGATAATCGTACTCTGGTTTCTCTTCATAACGTACAAGTCTTTCGCCTTTTACTAAAGACTTCCGTGGAAAGCAGCACTAATGAGTTGTTTCTATTTTTGGCAGGCTTTACCTTTGCGGGTGAAGCCCTTTCCGTCTGTGCAAAAGAAATCTTGTTACTGTGCAGAGTGACTTCTCTGAGTAGAGTCGTCTTACTTGTTGCGACTGTGCCGATGTTTGAAGCTGGAGTGCAACGTTGTTGCTTGGATGGTGCTTGCTGGAGCGTGCGGGAGTGCAAAGTTATACCATTTAAAAGGGCTGAAGAGTGCTCAGTGCAGCGGGTGGGCGGAGGTGCAAAGTGACACTCTGGCCACCTATGGCCATAAAAAGAACACCGCTACAAGTGTGCATTGTGCCAGGAAGGGCCCTCGGACGTGAACCAGTGGACAGTTATCGCTTCTCGGCCTTTTGGCTAAGATCAAGTGTAGTACCTGTTCTTATCAGTTTAATATCTGATATGGCCTTTGTACGAGGACTACATATTAAATGGATTTTTAGCAATAGGAGTTGAAAAAGGAGCTTGCTCCGTTCACTCCAAGCATCGACCCGGTACTGCAGTGCCGCTGGGAACGGTGCGCTCTTCTCTGCTCTTGTGAAAAAGCAAACAGTGGTGCAGGATGGAAGTTTCAGGGAGCCCAAGATGAAACTTTCTTTTAGTCTGCTGAGAAAAGAGAGTGAATGCGAAGTAGACTTTAACACAGCTCTGGGGGCGAGCCGAGTGCGGGCTAACCGGGAGAATTGCTTGAAAGAAACGCGACACTGAATGAGCGGTCAGAACAAAGCCTCAATACGGTGTTCCCGTGGTGTTTGTGGCTGCCTTGTCTTTTGCACAGAGTAAAAGACAAGGCAGCCATCGAATAGGGCCCGATTTTTCCTACTTGGTCAGCCGAGGAGCAAGGAGGGGGAGCAAGCGTCTCAACCAAGCAAAGCTCACCATGGGGAAGGTGGCTATGCCAACTAGCCTGATGCCCTGCTCCCGCAGTGACAGATAATCGTACTCTGGTTTCTCTTCATAATGTACAAGTCTTTCGCCTTTTACTAAAGACTTCCGTGGAGAGCAGCACTAATGAGTTGTTGCTATTTTTGGCAGGCTTTACCTTTGCGGGTGAAGCCCTTTCCGTCTGTGCAAAAGAAATCTTGTTACTGTGCAGAGTGACTTCTCTGAGTAGAGTTGCCTTACTTGTTGCGACTGTGCCGATGTTTGAAGCTGGAGTGCAAAGTTGTTGCTTGAATGGTGCTCGCTGGAGCGTGCGGGAGTGCAAAGTTATACCATTTAAAAGGGCTGAAGAGTGCTCAGTGCAGCGGGTGGGCGGAGATGCAAAGTGACACTCTGGCCACCTCGAAAACCGAGGTTACATCCAGTACCAGGGGCAGCCCAAGCTCTGCCGCAAGTGTGGTGAGCATGGGCACCTGGTTGAGGCTTGTACCAAGGTGATATGTGGGAAGTGCAGAGAAATTGGGGACACTTTTGGAGAGTGTCCAAATGGCAGGAAATGTAATCTCTGTGGAGAATTAAATCACCTCTTCTGAGATTGCCCTAAATCTTTTGCCAACAAATTAAAGACGGTAAAGCCACAGTCAAGCCAACAAAGAGAAGGACCAGAGGTGGCAGTTGGTGAACAAAGTGAAGAGGTTGACCCAATAAATTCAAACTTCCCGCTAAAAGCTTGGATTGGAAGTGAGGAGCAAAAAGGAGAGGGGCCTGTAGAGGCCTCACCACTCAGTGCTGAAGTCTGTGAGAATTCACAGGCAGAGGGTGGAGCTAAGCTAAATGAGGAGGAAGAGCAGACAGGTGAGTCTAGTGAAGGTACTCACCTCCCCGAAGGTCAACAGCCGAGGAGGACGGCATCTGAGTTGTCCTCTGATTCCCTTTAGCTCTGCAATCAACCCCCAGGGACTCAAAGTTAAATGCAACATTGCATCAGAGGCCAACACGAGAGTCCGAAAAGGAGAGCTAGTTTCCCAAGAAATAACCTGAGTGTGTAATTTGTTTTGATAACTTAGAAAAACGAAAATGACATACCTACTTTCCTTTATCCTTTTAATGGTTCTCACCTTCTCAACACTAAATGTGAGAAGTGTGAAATCAAAGACAAGAGCCCAGAGTATTATATCCTTCTTAGACTCCATAAAATCAGATGTGTTTTTAATACAAGAATGTGGACTACCTTTTTAGAAAAACCATAGACAATGAGAGGAAATGTGGCCCAATTTATCGATATGGAGTGGCTCAAATCAAATTAAAAATGATGGTGTGGCCATTCTAATTAAAAATCCGCATGTTCTGGTGCGAGACGGACGGGCACTTTTAGCACACTTGAATTTTATGGGGCAAGACTTTAACCTCTTAAATATTTATGGTTTCAATGGAAAAAATGACAGGTATGACCTTTTAGAAGATTACTCACAAACGGGTAAGAAATGGTAGTATTGCCAGACAATACATGATCAAAACAGGGAGCGGAGGTGGTTCAGCTGCAAGGTGTGAATTTCTGACTAAAGTTTGTAAAAAGCGCGTAAGACAAGGTGCGAATGCCCAACAATGTATGATCAAAAGAGGGAGCGGAGGTTTTCGGCTGCAAGGTCTGAATGTCCAACCATAATTTGTAAAAACCGGGGAAGAAAAGGCTCGAAAGCCCGACTATACACCATCAAAAGCGGGAGCGGAGGTGTTCAGCTGCAAGAAGGTGTGAATGTCCGACCATAGTTGGTAAAAAGCGGGTAAGAAAAGGTTAAAATGCCCGACTGTACACCATCAAAAGCGGAAGCGGAGGTGTTCGGCTTCAAGAAGACGTGAACCTCCGAACAAAGTTTGTAAAAAGCAGTTAAGAAAAGGTTCGAATATCCAACCAAACATAATCAAAAGCGGGAGCAGAGCTTTTCGACTGCAAGTAGGTGTGAATGTCAGATCATGATTTGCAAAAAGCTGATGAGAAAGGGTGAGAATGCCCGACTATACACCATCAAATGCGGGAGCGGAGTTGTTTGTCTGTGAGTAGGTGTGAATCTGCGACCATAATTGCTGAAAAATGTGTTAGAAAAGGTAAGAATGCCGGTCCATACATCATCAAAAGCGAGAGAGGTGGTGTTCTGCTGAAAGTAGGTGTGAATGTCCAGCCATAATTACTCACAAACGGGTAAGAAAAGGTAGTATTGCCAGACCATACATGATCAAAACAGGGAGCGGAGGTGGTTCAGCTGCAACGTGTGAATGTCTGACTATAGTTTGTAAAAAGCGGGTAAGACAAGGTGCGAATGCCCGACAATGTATAATCAAAAGAGGGAGCGGAGGTGTTCGGCTGCAAGGTCTGAATGTCCAACCATAATTTCTAAAAACCGGGTAAGAAAAGGCTCAAAAGCCCGACTTTACACCATCAAAAGCGGGAGCGGAGGTGTTCAGCTGCAACGTGTGAATGTCTGACTATAGTTTGTAAAAAGCGGGTAAGACAAGGTGCGAATGCCCGACAATGTATAATCAAAAGAGGGAGCGGAGGTGTTCGGCTGCAAGGTCTGAATGTCCAACCATAATTTCTAAAAACCGGGTAAGAAAAGGCTCAAAAGCCCGACTTTACACCATCAAAAGCGGGAGCGGAGGTGTTCAGCTTCAAGAAGGTGTGAATGTTCGACTAAAGTTTGTAAAAATCTGGTAAGACAAGGTATGAATGTCCGACAATGTATGATCAAAAGCGGGAGCGGAGATGTTCAGCTGCAAGAAGGTCTGAATGTCCATCAATAATTGCTAGAAAAAATTAAAGTAAAAATTTCGAAAATCAAACCGCACATGATCATAAGTGGGAGAGGAGGTGTTCAGCTGCAAGAAGGTGTGAATGTCCACCCATAATTCCTTAAAAATGGGTAAAAAAAAGGTGCGAATACCCAACCATACATCATCAAAAGCAGGTGTTAATGTCAGATCATAATTTGCAAAAAGCTGATGAGAAAGGGTGAGAATGCCCGACTATACACCATCAAATGCGGGAGCGGAGTTGTTTGTCTGTGAGTAGGTGTGAATCTCCGACCATAATTGCTGAAAAATGTGTTAGAAAAGGTAAGAATGCCGGTCCATACATCATCAAAAGCGAGAGAGGTGGTGTTCTGCTGAAAGTAGGTGTGAATGTCCAGCCATAATTACTCACAAACGGGTAAAAAAAAGTAGTATTGCCAGACCATACATGATCAAAACAGGGAGCGGAGGTGGTTCAGCTGCAAGAAGGTGTGAATGTCTGACTAAAGTTCAAATATATTAACAAAAGCGGGAGGAGAGGTCTTCGGATAGATTGGTTGAGAATTTCCAACCATAATCTATAAAATGCGGTGAAAAAAAAGGTGTGATAGAACACTAAAAGGTGGAGCGGAAGTGTTCGGCTGCAAGAAGGTGTGAATGTCCGACTATATTTGGTGAAAAGCAGGTGAAGCAAGGTCTGAATGCCCAACCTTACATCATCAAAAGTGAGATCAGAGGTGTTTGGCTGCAAGAAGGCCATAGTTTGCCAAAAGCGGGTAAGGTGCGAATGACCGACTAAATATCAACAAAAGTGGGGGCGGAGGTCTTCGGATGCAAGTGGGTGTGAATATCCCACCATACAAGTATGGTGGAGAGGAAGCTGTGAATTGCTGACCATAGTTTGCAAAAAGCGGGTGAGAAAAGGTGCGAATGTCCAACCATACACCATCAAAACAGGGAGCGGAGGTGTTTGGCTGCGACAAGGTGTGAATGTCCACCCATAATTAATGAAAAGCGGGCAAGAAGTAGGTTCGAATGCCCAACCACTCATCATCAAAAGCAGGAGTGGATGTGTTCGGCTATAAAAAGGTTTGAATGTCCGAGCATAATTTGTAAAAAGCGGGTAAGAAAAGGTTCGAATGCCCGAACATACACCATCAAAAGAGGGAGCGGAGGTGTTCCGCTGTAAGAAGGTGTGAATGTCCGACCAGAGTTGGTAAAAAGCGGGTAAGAAAAGGTTAAAAAACCCGACTGTACACAATCAATAGCGGGAGCAGATGTGTTCGGCTACATGAAGGTGTGACAGTCCGACCATGGTTTGTAAAAAGCGGGTAAGAAAAGGTGCAAATGCCCGACAATGTATGATCAAAAGAGGGAGCGGAGCTTTTCGGCTACAAGAAGGTTTGAATGTCCGACCATAGTTTGTAAAAAGCGGGTAAGAAAAGGTTCGAATGCCCGACTATACACCATCAAAAGCGGAAGCGGAGGTGTTCCGCTGTAGACGGTGTGAATGTCCGACCATAGTTGTTAAAAAGCGGGTAAGAAAAGGTTAAACTACACGACTGTACACAATCAATAGCGGGAGTGGAGTTGTTCGGCTACAAGAAGGTGTGAAAGTCCGACCATGGTTTGTAAAAAACGGGTAAGAAAAGGTTCGAATTCCCGAATATATACCATCAAAAGCGGAAGCGGAGGTGTTCGGTTGCAAGAAGGTGTGAACGTCCGACCAAAGTTTGTAAAAAGCAGTTAAGAAAAGGTTCGAATATCCAACCAAACAAAATCAAAAGCAGGAGCAGAGCTGTTCGACTGCAAGTAGGTGTGAATGTCCAGCCATAATTACTCACAAACGGGTAAGAAAAGGTAGTATTGCCACTCCATACATGATCAAAACAGGGAGCGGAGGTGGTTCAGCTGCAACGTGTGAATGTCTGACTATAGTTTGTAAAAAGCGGGTAAGACAAGGTGCGAATGCCCGACAATGTATGATCAAAAGTGGGAGCGGAGGTGTTCGGCTGCAAGGTCTGAATATCCAACCATAATTTCTAAAAACCGGGTAAGAAAAGGCTCGAAAGCCCGACTTTACACCATCAAAAGCGGAAGCGGAGGTGTTCAGCTGCAAGAAGGTGTGAATGTTCGACTAAAGTTTGTAAAAATCTGGTAAGACAAGGTATGAATGTCCGACAATGTATGATCAAAAGCGGGAGCGGAGGTGTTCATCTGCAAGCAGGTCTGAATGTCCATCAATAATTGCTAGAAAACATGAAAGTAAAAATTTCTAAAATCAAACCACACATGATCATAAGTGGGAGAGGAGGTGTTCAGCTGCAAGAAGGTGTGAATATCCACCCATAATTCCTGAAAAATGGGTAAAAAAAAGGTGCGAATGCCCAACCATACATCATCAAAAGCAGCTGTGGATGTGTTCGGCTACAAGAAGGTGTGAACGTCCAACCAAAGTTTGTAAAAAGCAGTTAAGAAAAGGTTCGAATATCCAACCAAACATAATCAAAAGCGGGAGCAGAACTCTTCGACTGCAAGTAGGTGTGGATGTCAGATCATAATTTGCAAAAAGCTGATGAGAAAGGGTGAGAATGCCCGACTATACACCATCAAATGCGGGAGCGGAGTTGTTTGTCTGTGAGTAGGTGTGAATCTGCGACCATAATTGCTGAAAAATGTGTTAGAAAAGGTAAGAATGCCGGTCCATACATCATCAAAAGCGAGAGAGGTGGTGTTCTGCTGAAAGTAGGTGTGAATTTCCAGCCATAATTACTCACAAACGGGTAAGAAAAGGTAGTATTGCCAGACCATACATGATCAAAACAGGGAGCGGAGGTGGTTCAGCTGCAACGTGTGAATGTCTGACTATAGTTTGTAAAAAGCGGGTAAGACAAGGTGCGAATGCCCGACAATGTATAATCAAAAGAGGGAGCGGAGGTGTTCAGCTGCAAGAAGGTGTGAATGTTCGACTAAAGTTTGTAAAAATCTGGTAAGACAAGGTGCGAATGCCCGACAATGTATGATCAAAAGCGGGAGCGGAGGTGTTCAGCTGCAAGAAGGTGTGAATGTCCACCCATAATTGCTGAAAAATGGGTAAAAAAAAGGTGCGAATACCCAACCATACATCGTCAAAAGCAGGTGTTAATGTCAGATCATAATTTGCAAAAAGCTGATGAGAAAGGGTGAGAATGCCCGACTCTACACCATCAAATGCGGGAGCGGAGTTGTTTGTCTGTGAGTAGGTGTGAATCTCCGACCATAATTGCTGAAAAATGTGTTAGAAAAGGTAAGAATGCCGGTCCATACATCATCAAAAGCGAGAGAGGTGGTGTTCTGCTGAAAGTAGGTGTGAATGTCCAGCCATAATTACTCACAAACGGGTAAGAAAAAGTAGTATTGCCAGACCATACATGATCAAAACAGGGAGCGGAGGTGGTTCAGCTGCAAGAAGGTGTGAATGTCCGACTAAAGTTCAAATATATTAACAAAAGCGGAAGGAGAGGTCTTCGGATGAGAGTGGTTGAGAATTTCCAACCATAATCTATAAAATGCGGTGAAAAAAAGGTGTGATAGAACACTAAAAGGTGGAGCGGAAGTGTTCGGCTGCAAGAAGGTGTGAATGTCCGACTATATTTGGTGAAAAGCAGGGGAAGCAAGGTCTGAATGCCCAACCTTACATCATCAAAAGCGAGATCAGAGGTGTTTGGCTGCAAGAAGGCCATAGTTTGCCAAAAGCGGGTAAGGTGCGAATGACCGACTAAATATCAACAAAAGTGGGGGCGGAGGTCTTCGGATGCAAGTGGGTGTGAATATCCCACCATACAAGTATGGTGGAGAGGAAGCTGTGAATTGCTGACCATAGTTTGCAAAAAGCGGGTGAGAAAAGGTGCGAATGTCCAACCATACGTGATCAAAACAGGGAGCGGAGGTGTTTGGCTGCGACAAGGTGTGAATGTCCACCCATAATTAATGAAAAGCGGGCAAGAAGTGGGTTCGAATGCCCAACCACACATCATCAAAAGCAGGAGTGGATGTGTTCGGCTATAAGAAGGTTTGAATGTCCGAGCATAGTTTGTAAAAAGCGGGTAAGAAAAGGTTCGAATGCCCGAACATACACCATCAAAAGAGGGAGCGGAGGTGTTCCGCTGTAAGAAGGTGTGAATGTCCGACCAGAGTTGGTAAAAAGCGGGTAAGAAAAGGTTAAAAAAACCCGACTGTACACAATCAATAGCGGGAGCAGATGTGTTCGGCTACAAGAAGGTGTGACAGTCCGACCATGGTTTGTAAAAAGCGGGTAAGAAAAGGTGCAAATGCCCGACAATGTATGATCAAAAGAGGGAGCGGAGCTTTTCGGCTACAAGAAGGTTTGAATGTCCGACCATAGTTTGTAAAAAGCGGGTAAGAAAAGGTTCGAATGCCCGACTATACACCATCAAAAGCGGAAGCGGAGGTGTTCCGCTGTAGACGGTGTGAATGTCCGACCATAGTTGGTAAAAAGCGGGTAAGAAAAGGTTAAACTACACGACTGTACACAATCAATAGCGGGAGTGGAGTTGTTCGGCTACAAGAAGGTGTGAAAGTCCGACCATGGTTTGTAAAAAACGGGTAAGATAATGTTCGAATTCCCGAATATATACCATCAAAAGCGGAAGCGGAGGTGTTCGGTTGCAAGAAGGTGTGAACGTCCGACCAAAGTTTGTAAAAAGCAGTTAAGAAAAGGTTCAAATATCCAACCAAACAAAATCAAAAGCAGGAGCAGAGCTGTTCGACTGCAAGTAGGTGTGAATGTCCAGCCATAATTACTCACAAATGGGTAAGAAAAGGTAGTATTGCCACTCCATACATGATCAAAACAGGGAGCGGAGGTGGTTCAGCTGCAACGTGTGAATGTCTGACTATAGTTTGTAAAAAGCGGGTAAGACAAGGTGCGAATGCCCGACAATGTATGATCAAAAGAGGGAGCGGAGGTGTTCGGCTGCAAGGTCTGAATATCCAACCATAATTTCTAAAAACCGGGTAAGAAAAGGCTCGAAAGCCCGACTTTACACCATCAAAAGCGGGAGCGGAGGTGTTCAGCTGCAAGAAGGTGTGAATGTTCGACTAAAGTTTGTAAAAATCTGGTAAGACAAGTTATGAATGCCCGACAATGTATGATCAAAAGCGGGAGCGGAGGTGTTCAGCTGCAAAGAAGGTCTGAATGTCCATCAATAATTGCTAGAAAACATGAAAGTAAAAATTTCTAATATCAAACCGCGCATGATCATAAGTGGGAGAGGAGGTGTTCAGCTGCAAGAAGGTGTGAATGTCCATCAATAATTGCTAGAAAACATGAAAGTAAAAATTTCTAAAATCAAACCGCACATGATCATAAGTGGGAGAGGAGGTGTTCAGCTGCAAGAAGGTGTGAATATCCACCCATAATTCCTGAAAAATGGGTAAAAAAAAGGTGCGAATGCCTAACCATACATCATCAAAAGCAGCTGTGGATGTGTTCGGCTACAAGAAGTTGTGAACGTCCAACCAAAGTTTGTAAAAAGCAGTTAAGAAAAGGTTCGAATATCCAACCAAACATAATCAAAAGCGGGAGCAGAACTGTTCGACTGCAAGTAGGTGTGGATGTCAGATCATAATTTGCAAAAAGCTGATGAGAAAGGGTGAGAATGCCCGACTATACACCATCAAATGCGGGAGCGGAGTTGTTCGTCTGTGAGTAGGTGTGAATCTCCGAACATAATTGCTGAAAAATGTGTTAGAAAAGGTAAGAATGCCGGTCCATACATCATCAAAAGCGAGAGAGGTGGTGTTCTGCTGAAAGTAGGTGTGAATGTCCAGCCATAATTACTCACAAACGGGTAAGAAAAGGTAGTATTGCCAGACCATACATGATCAAAACAGTAAGCGGAGGTGGTTCAGCTGCAAGAAGGTGTGGATGTCTGACTATAGTTTGTAAAAAGCGGGTAAGACAAGGTGCGAATGCCCGACAATGTAAAGCAAGGCAAGACAAGGCAAGTATATTTGTATAGCACAATTCAACAACAAGGTGATTCAAAGTGCTTCACAGAGACATTAAAACAGAAGAAATAAAAAGCATGATTTAAAATTTAAACAAAAGAAGGAAATAAGAACAATAGATAAAATCAGAAAAAATTATATATATGAAAGATAAAATCAATAGTTAAAACATGATTCCGTTTTGAAACTCAAGCTTATTCAAATGCAGCTGAAAATAGATGTGTCTTCAACCTGGACTTAAATACACTGAGTGTTTCAGCTGATCTGAGGCTTTCTGGGACTTTGTTCCAGACATGTGGAGCATAGAAGCTGAATGCAGCTTCTCCATGTCTGGTTTTGACTCTGGGAACTGATAAAATACCGGATCCAGATGACCTGAGGGGTCTGGAAGGTTCATAGTGGGTCAGGAGGTCACTGATGTATTTTGGTCCTTGACCATTCAGAGCTTTATAGACCAGCATCAGAACTTTAAAGTCTATCCTCTGATGGACAGGCAGCCAGTGTAAAGACTTGAGAGCTGGACTGTGATGTGCTCCACTTTTTTGGTCTTAGTGAGGACTCGAGCAGCTGAGTTCTGGATGAGCTGCAGTTGTCTAACTGACTTTTTAGGCAGACCTGTAAAGATGCTATTACAATAATCAAGCCTACTAAAGATGAATGCATGGACTAGTTTTTCCAGGTCCTGCTGAGACATCAGATCTTTTAGCCTTGATATATTCTTAAGGTGATAGTAGGCTGACTTTGTTAATGCCTTAATGTGTTTGTCCAAATTTAGGTCTGAGTCCATCACTACACCCAGATTTCTGGCCTGGTTGGTCGTTTTTAGATTTATAGATTGAAGCTCTGTGGTGACTTTCAATCGTTTATCTTTGGCTCCAAAGACAATTACCTCAGTTTTGTTTTTGTTTAGCTGGAGGAAGTTGTGGCACATCCAGTCATTAATCTCCTCAATGCATTTTCCAAGGGCCTGTACAGGCCCTCTGTCTCCTGGTGACATTGTTATATACATCTGTGTGTCATCTGCATAGCTATGGTAGTTTATTTGGTTGTTTTTTATAATCTGTGCCAGTGGGAGCATGTAGATGTTAAACAGAAGAGGTCCCAGGATGGAACCTTGGGGAACTTGTGATTCTTGTCTGCTCAGATGTAAAGTTACCTATTGACACAAAGTACTTCCTGTTCTCTAAGTATGTTTTGAACCAGTTTAGTACAGTTCCGGAAAGACCAGCCCAGTTCTCCAGTTGTTTGAGTAATATATTGTGGTCAACTGTATCAAAGGCAGCACTGAGATCCAGTAAAACTAAGACTGACATTTTTCCACTGTCTGTATTTAGACATATGTCATTAAACACTTTGGTCAGAGCAGTCTCAGTGCTGTGGTGCTGTCTAAAGCCTGACTGGAAGGTATCATAGCAGTTATTTTGTGTTAAAAAGTAATTAAGCTGTTAAAAAACCGCTTTTTCAATGATCTTACTTAAAAATGGGAGATTTGAGATGGGCCTGTAGTTGTTCATTTGCGTCTTATCAAGATTGTCCTTTTTCAGCAGAGGTTTAATTACAGCTGTTTTTAGTGGCTCTGGAAACACACCTGGCGTTAAGGACAGGTTCACAATCAGTAACAGGTCTGACTCCAAAGTCTTTGAGACCCCTTTGAAAAAACCTGTTGGTAGGATGTCTAAACAGCAAGAGGAGGACTTCAGGTGACGTAAGATGTCCTCCAGGTCTTTACTGTTAATGGGTTGAAATAGTGTCATGGTGTTTAAACCGGTTTTCGGTGGACACAGTACATATGCTGAACCTGCTGCTGATGTACCAACTGCTTGTCTAATATTTTGGACTTTGTCTATGAAGAATTTGGCAAAGTCATTGCAGGCCATGGTGGAATGGAGTTCATTTGCCACTGACACAGGAGGGTTTGTTAGCCTGTCAACTGTAGCAAATAAGGCCCGAGCATTATGACTGTTTTTGGTGATGATGTCAGGGAAGTAGGATTTCCTTGCATTCCTCAGTTGTAAATTATAAGAGTGAAGTTTCTCTTTATAGATGTCATAATGAACCTGGAGATTTGTTTTTCTCCATCTGCGCTCAGCTTTCCGACACTCTCTTTTCCCATTTTTCACCAGTGTGGAATTTCGCCATGGAGACTTCTTCCTTCCAGAGATAACCTTCACCTTAATGGGAGCAATAGTATCCATAACATTTAACATTTTAGTATTAAAGCTACTGACGAGCTCACTGACTGAACCCCCGGACAGGGCAGGTGTTAAGGAGAAAACCTGGTTAAAGATCTTACTACTGTTTTCAGTTTTGAGATCACTGCTGTTGAGACATTTGTGTGCACTGAAATCGTACTCTCAAAGAAAACACAGGAATGGTCAGACAGGCCCACATCAGACACAGTAATCTTTGAAATGCTTAGACCCTTGGAGATCACTAAGTCTAGAGTGTGCCCCCTATTGTGCGTGGGCTCTGTTATATGCTGAGTCAGCCCAAAGTTGTCCAGAGTGTTACTCAGGTCTTTAGTCCCTCTGTCCTGAGGATTGTCCATATGGATGTTAAAATCACCAACAATAATTATACAGTCAAAATCAACACAGATCATAGACAGCAGTTCACTGAGGTCTTCAGAAAAATCTGAACAGTATTTAGGGGGCCTGTAAATATTCAGAAACAGGACACTGGGTGAGGCCTTCACCTGTATAGCCATATATTCAAAGTACTGAAAACTTCCAGGAGATAACTGCTTACATTGAAAGGATTCATTGAATAAGACTGCGACCCCTCCTCCTGTCCTGCTCACTCTGGCCTCGCTGATAAAACTGTAACCAGGAGGGGTTGACTCAATAAGAACAGCAGCACTGTTATTTTGTTCCAACCAAGTTTCAGTTAAAAACATAAAATCCAGGGGGTGCTCAGTGATAAAATCATCAATTAAGAATGTTTTCCCAGCTAAAGACCTAACATTTAATAAAGCCAACTTAAGTGTTTTAGAGGTATTATTTGCCCCCTCGTGTTTGGGTGCAGTCTGTGGCACACAAGGTATGTTTACTTTATTTAAAGATCTTTTTGAGTGCAACTCTCTGTGTTTTGACTGGGTCACATTTCTCCTTCTGTCACCTAAAAGTACAGAAATTTTAAGATCTTCTAATAAACAGGGTCCCAGCTTGTCCTGGGAAAAGTCACGACTGTCAGAATTCACACAGCCTGGACCCCTCACACATCACACATCAGACTGCGGAGACAGTACATGGTGGCAGCGTGAAGGGACAGAAGGGGGTGGGGCTGGGCTCCGTCGCTTCGGCTGCTCTAGTAGGGGCGGGGCTCGGCGGGGAACCTTTGGCCGCTTTGGTGAGGGGTTTATGGGGGATAAAAAGGGATTGGGCTGGGGGGTAGATCAAAGCCCAGCATTGACCCGTTCCATCATCTCCTCAGTGAATTTCAGGTGAGGGGAGGAGGAGGGAGAAAGGGAGGGTGAGGAGCACAATGACCTGTCAGGGGTTTGGGGGGCTGGGGAAGGTCCTGGTCCTGGTCCCTGGTCCTGGTCATTAGTGCTGTTGAGAGGGTTTGGGGCAAATAAAGACCTCTCTTCTTGCCTCTGATGTCTCTCCTTTCCAAAGTTCCTCTTGGGTGGGGGCAGATGGAGTTCCTCCTCAAGGTTTCTGCTGGGATTTGTTTGTTCCTCTCTATGAGATAACTCCTTGTTTATCTCAGCCTTGGCCCCGAGCACAGATGGATGACGTAGGAAATAAAATATGTTGGAGGTGAACAGTTTCACCCCTGACTTGTTAAAATTAAATCCATTTGCCATGTATGATCAAAAGAGGGAGCGGAGGTGTTTGGCTGCAAGGTCTGAATGTCCAACCATAATTTCTAAAAACCGGGTAAGAAAAGGCTCGAAAGCCCGACTTTACACCATCAAAAGCGGGAGCGGAGGTGTTCAGCTGCAAGAAGGTGTGAATGTTCGACTAAAGTTTGTAAAAATCTGGTAAGACAAGGTGCGAATGCCCGACAATGTATGATCAAAAGCGGGAGCGGAGGTGTTCAGCTGCAAGAAGGTCTGAATGTCCATCAATAATTGCTAGAAAACATGAAAGTAAAAATTTCGAAAATCAAACCGCACATGATCATAAGTGGGAGAGGAGGTGTTCAGCTGCAAGAAGGTGTGAATATCCACCCATAATTCCTGAAAAAAGGGGAAAAAAATGGTGCGAATGCCCAACCATACATCATCAAAAGCAGCTGTAGATGTGTTCGGCTACAAGAAGGTGTGAACGTCCAACCAAAGTTTGTAAAAAGCAGTTAAGAAAAGGTTCGAATATCCAACCAAACATAATCAAAAGCGGGAGCAGAACTGTTCGACTGCAAGTAGGTGTGGATGTCAGATCATAATTTGCAAAAAGCTGATGAGAAAGGGTGAGAATGCCCAACTATACACCATCAAATGCGGGAGCGGAGTTTTTCGTCTGTGAGTAGGTGTGAATCTCCGACCATAATTGCTGAAAAATGTGTTAGAAAAGGTAAGAATGCCGGTCCATACATCATCAAAAGCGAGAGAGGTGGTGTTCTGCTGAAAGTAGGTGTGAATGTCCAGCCATAATTACTCACAAACGGGTAAGAAAAGGTAGTATTGCCAGACCATACATGATCAAAACAGGGAGCGGAGGTGGTTCAGCTGCAAGAAGGTGTGAATGTCCGACTAAAGTTCAAATATATTAACAAAAGCGAGAGGAGAAGTCTTCGGATGAGAGTGTTTGAGAATTTCCAACCATAATCTATAAAATGCGGTGAAAAAAAGGTGTTATAGAACACTAAAAGGTGGAGCGGAAGTGTTCGGCTGCAAGAAGCTGTGAATGTCCGACTATATTTGGTGAAAAGCAGGTGAAGCAAGGTCTGAATGCCCAACCTTACATCATCAAAAGTGAGATCAGAGGTGTTTGGCTGCAAGAAGGCCATAGTTTGCCAAAAGCGGGTAAGGTACGAATGACCGACTAAATATCAACAAAAGTGGGGGCGGAGGTATTCGGATGCAAGTGGCTGTGAATATCCCACCATACAAGTATGGTGGAGAGGAAGCTGTGAATTATTGACCATAGTTTGCAAAAAGCGGGTGAGAAAAGGTGCGAATGTCCAACCATACGTGATCAAAACAGGGAGCGGAGGTGTTTGGCTGCGACAAGGTGTGAATGTCCACCCATAATTAATGAAAAGCGGGCAAGAAGTAGGTTCGAATGCCCAACCACACATCATCAAAAGCAGGAGTGGATGTGTTCGGCTACAAGAAGGTTTGAATGTCCGAGCATAGTTTGTAAAAAGCGGGTAAGAAAAGGTTAGAATGCCCGACCATACACCATCAAAAGAGGGAGCGGAGGTGTTCCGCTGTAAGAAGGTGTGAATGTCCGACCAGAGTTGGTAAAAAGCGGGTAAGACAAGGTTAAAAAACCCGACTCTACACAATCAATAGCGGGAGCGGATGTGTTCGGCTACAAGAAGGTGTGACAGTCCGACCATGGTTTGTAAAAAGCGGGTAAGAAAAGGTGCGAATGCCCGACAATGTATGATCAAAAGCGGAAGCGGAGGTGTTCGGCTGCAAGAAGGTGTGAACGTCCGACCAAAGTTTGTAAAAAGCAGTTAAGAAAAGGTTCGAATATCCAACCAAACAAAATCAAAAGCGGGAGCAGAGCTGTTCGACTGCAAGTAGGTGTAAATGTCCAGCCATAATTACTCACAAACGGGTAAGAAAAGGTAGAATTGCCAGACCAAACATGATCAAAATAGGGAGCGGAGGTGGTTCAGCTGCAACGTGTGAATGTCTGACTATAGTTTGTGAAAAGCGGGTAAGACAAGGTGCGAATGCCCGACAATGTATGATCAAAAGAGGGAACGGAGGTGTTCGGCTGCAAGGTCTGAATGTCCAACCATAATTTCTAAAAACCGGGTAAGAAAAGGCTCGAAAGCCCGTCTATACACCATCAAAAGCGGGAGCGGAGGTGTTCAGCTGCAAGAAGGTGTGAATGTCCATCAATAATTGCTAGAAAACATGAATGTAAAAATTTCGAAAATCAAACCGCACATGATAATAAGTGGGAGAGGAGGTGTTCAGCTGCAAGAAGGTGTGAATGTCCACCCATAATTACTGAAAAATGGGTAAAAAAAAAATGTGCGAATGCCCATCCATACATCATCAAAAGCAGCTGTGGATGAGCAAACCAAAGTTTGTAAAAAGCAGTTAAAAAAGGTTCGAATATCCAACCAAACATAATCAAAAGCGGGAGCAGAACTGTTCGACTGCAAATAGGTGTGAATGTCAGATCATAATTTGCAAAAAGCTGATGAGAAAGGGTGAGAATGCCCGACTATACACCATCAAATGCGGGAGCGGAGTTGTTCGGCTGTGAGTAGGTGTGAATCTCCGACCATAATTGCTGAAAAATGTGTTAGAAAAGGTAAGAATGCCGGTCCATACATCATCAAAAGCGAGAGAGGTGGTGTTCTGCTGAAAGTAGGTGTGAATGTCCAGCCATAATTACTCACAAACGGGTAAGAAAAGGTAGTATTGCAAGACCATACATGATCAAAACAGGGAGCGGAGGTGGTTCAGCTGCAAGAAGGTGTGAATGTCCGACTAAAGTTCAAATATATTAACAAAAGCGGGAGGAGAGGTCTTCGGATGAGAGTGGTTGAAAATTTCCAACCATAATCTATAAAATGCGGTGAAAAAAAGGTGTTATAGAACACTAAAAGGTGGAGCGGAAGTGTGAAGAAGGTGTGAATGTCCGACTATATTTGGTGAAAAGCAGGTGAAGCAAGGTCTGAATGCTCAACCTTACATCATCAAAAGCGAGATCAGAGGTGTTTGGCTGCAAGAAGGCCATAGTTTGCCAAAAGCGGGTAAGGTGCAAATGACCAACTCAATATCAACAAAAGTGGGGGCGGAGGTCTTCGGATGCAAGTGGGTGTGAATATCCCACCATACAAGTATGGTGGAGAGGAAGCTATGAATTGCTGAACATTGTTTGCAAAAAGCGGGTGAGAAAAGGTGCGAATGTCCAACCATACATGATCAAAACAGGGAGCGGACGTGTTTGGCTGCGACAAGGTTTTAATGTCCACCCATAATTAATGAATAGCGGGCAACAAGTAGGTTCCAATGCCCAACCATACACCATCAAAAGCGGGAGCGGAGGTGTTCAGCTGCAAGAAGGTGTGAATGTCCATCAATAATTGCTAGAAAACATGAATGTAAAAATTTCGAAAATCAAACCGCACATGATAATAAGTGGGAGAGGAGGTGTTCAGCTGCAAGAAGGTGTGAATGTCCACCCATAATTACTGAAAAATGGTTAAAAAAAATGTGCGAATGCCCATCCATACATCATCAAAAGCAGCTGTGGATGAGCAAACCAAAGTTTGTAAAAAGCAGTTAAAAAAGGTTCGAATATCCAACCAAACATAATCAAAAGCGGGAGCAGAACTGTTCGACTGCAAATAGGTGTGAATGTCAGATCATAATTTGCAAAAAGCTGATGAGAAAGGGTGAGAATGCCCGACTATACACCATCAAATGCGGTAGCGGAGTTGTTCGGCTGTGAGTAGGTGTGAATCTCCGACCATAATTGCTGAAAAATGTGTTAGAAAAGGTAAGAATGCCGGTCCATACATCATCAAAAGCGAGAGAGGTGGTGTTCTGCTGAAAGTAGGTGTGAATGTCCAGCCATAATTACTCACAAACGGGTAAGAAAAGGTAGTATTGCAAGACCATACATGATCAAAACAGGGAGCGGAGGTGGTTCAGCTGCAAGAAGGTGTGAATGTCCGACTAAAGTTCAAATATATTAACAAAAGTGGGAGGAGAGGTCTTCGGATGAGAGTGGTTGAAAATTTCCAACCATAATCTATAAAATGCGGTGAAAAAAAGGTGTTATAGAACACTAAAAGGTGGAGCGGAAGTGTGAAGAAGGTGTGAATGTCCGAATATATTTGGTGAAAAGCAGGTGAAGCAAGGTCTGAATGCTCAACCTTACATCATCAAAAGCGAGATCAGAGGTGTTTGGCTGCAAGAAGGCCATAGTTTGCCAAAAGCGGGTAAGGTGCAAATGACCAACTCAATATCAACAAAAGTGGGGGCGGAGGTCTTCGGATGCAAGTGGGTGTGAATATCCCACCATACAAGTATGGTGGAGAGGAAGCTATGAATTGCTGAACATTGTTTGCAAAAAGCGGGTGAGAAAAGGTGCGAATGTCCAACCATACATGATCAAAACAGGGAGCGGACGTGTTTGGCTGCGACAAGGTTTTAATGTCCACCCATAATTAATGAATAGCGGGCAACAAGTAGGTTCCAATGCCCAACCATACATCATCAAAAGCAGGAGTGGATGTGTTCGGCTACAAGAAGGTTTGAATGTCCGAGCATAGTTTGTAAAAAGCGGGTAAGAAAAGCTTCGAATGCCCGAACATACACCATCAAAAGACAGAGCGGACGTGTTCCGCTGTAAGTAGGTGTGAATGCCCGACCATAGTTGGTAAAAAGAAGGTAAGAAAAGGTTCAAATATCCGACTGTACACAATCAATAGCGGGAACGGATGTGTTCGGCTACAAGAAGGTGTGAAAGTATCACCATGGTTTGTAAAAAGCGGGTAAGAAAAGGTGCGAATGCCCGACAATGTATGATCAAAAGAGGGAGCGGAGGTTTTCGGCTACAGGCGGAGGTTTTCGGCTTTGGTCTGAATGTCCGACCAAAGATTGTAAAAAGCGGGTAAGAAAGGTTTGAATGCCCGACTATACACCATCAAAAGCGGGAGCGGAGGTGTTGCACTGTAAGACGGTGTGAATGTCCGACCATAGTTTGTAAAAAGCAGTAGGTGTGAATGTCAGATCATAATTTGCAAAAAGCTGATGAGAAAGGGTGAGAATGCCCTACTATACACCATCAAATGCGAGAGCGGAGGTGTTTGTCTGTGAGTAGGCGTGAATGTCCCACCCTAGTTGCTGAAAAATGTGTTAGAAAAGGTAAGAATGCCGGCCCATACATCATCAAAAGCGGGAGAGGTGGTGTTCGGCTGCAAGAAGGTGTGAATATCCAGCCATAATTACTCACAAACGGGTAAGAAAAGGTAAGAATGCCAAACCATAAATTATCAAAAGCGGCAGCAGAGATGTTCGGCTGGTATTTATAAATGTCTAGATAGATTTGAACAAAAAACAACGTAGTATTTTGCAGTAAAAGAAAGAAAGGTTCAGAAATCCGAGAAAAAGCTTTTCATGAGTTCTGCATGATTTGGGATTTTGCTTATAAAATGCATTCCTTCAATCAAACTATGGTAAAACGGCTTTTACCTTCATATTTATCAATGTCTAGATCGACTTCAACAAAGAACAACATTAGATTTTGCAGTAGAAGAAAGAGAGACACTGAAGGATCAGGAATCCGAGAATAAGCTTATTTTCATACGTTCTGCATGATTTGGGATTTTGCTATAAAATGAATTCCTTCACTCAAACTATGTTAAAACTGCTTTTACCTTCATATTTATCAATGTCTAGATCGACTTCAACAAAGAACAACATTGTATATTGCAGTAGAAGAAAGAGCAACACTGAAGGAACAGGAATCCGAGAATAAGCTTATTTTTATACGTTCTGCATGATTTGGGATGTTGCTATAAAATGAATTCCTTCACTCAAACCAAGTGAAAACTTCTTTGTCCTTCATATTTATCAATGTCTAGATCGACTTCAACAAAGAACAACATTGTATATTGCAGTAGAAGAAAGAGAGACACTGTAGGATCAGGAATCCGAGAATAAGCTTCTGTTCATCAGTTCTGCATGATTTGGGATTTTGCTTATAAAATGCATTCCTTCAATCAAACTATGGTAAAACGGCTTTTACCTTCATATTTATCAATGTCTAGATCAACTTCAACAAAGAACAACATTAGATTTTGCAGTAGAAGAAAGAGAGACACTGAAGGATCAGGAATCCGAGAATAAGCTTACTTTCATACGTTCTGCATGATTTGGGATTTTATGTATAAAATGAATTCCTTCACTCAAACCAAGTGAAAACTTCTTTGTCCTTCATATTTATCAATGTCTAGATCGACTTCAACAAAGAACAACATTGTATATTGCAGTAGAAGAAAGAGCAACACTGAAGGCACAGGAATCCGAGAATAAGCTTATTTTCATACGTTCTGCATGATTTCGGATTTTCCTATAAAATGAATTGCTTTGCTCAAACCAAGTTAAAATTGCTTTGTCTTCATATTTATCAATGTCAAAGCAGTTTTAACATAGTTTGAGTGAATAGTTTGAGTGAATATTGCAAAGTACAACGTGTTTTTTTTGTTTTGTTTAAATCTATCTCGACATTGATAGATATGGAAGGACAAAGCAGGTTTAACTTGGTTTGAGCAAAGCAATTCATTTTGTAGCAAAATCCGAAATCGTGAAGAACTCATGAAAGCAAGCTTATACTCGGATTCCTGAAACTTTTAGATCTTAGATTTGCTCTTTCTTTTACTGCAAAGTACGTTGGGTTTTTTTTGTTTAAATCTTTCTAGACAAGGTAAATATGAAGGACAAATCAGTTTTAACATAGTTTGAGTGAAGGAATGCATTTTATAAGCAAAATCCCAAATCATGCAAAACTAACGAAAAGCTTTTTCTCGCTTTTCACTGCTTTTTACAAACTGGTCGGACGTTCACACCTTCTTGCAGCCGAACAATTCCGCTTCCACTTTTGATGGTGTATATTCGGGCATTCAAACCTTTTCTTACCCGCTTTTTACAAACCATGGTCGGACTTTCACACCTTCTTGCAGCCGAACACCACCTCTCCCGCTTTTGATGATGTATGGTCCAGCATTCTTACCTTTTCTAACACATTTTTCAGCAATTATGGTCGGACATTCACACCTACTCACAGCCAAACACTTCCGCTCCCGCATTTGATGGTGTTTAGTCTGGCATTCTCACCCTTTCTCATCAACTTTTTGCATATGATCTGATATTCACACCTACTTGCAGTCGAACACCACCGCTTCCGCTTTTGATGGTATATATTTGGGCATTCGAACCTTTTGTTACCCGCTTTTTACATACCATGGGTGGACTTTCACACCTTCTTGTAGCCGAACAACTCTGCTCCCGCTATTGATTGTGTACAGTCGGGTATTTTAACCTTTTCTTACCCGCTTTTTACAAACTATGGTCGGACATTCACACCTTCTTACAGCGGAACACGTCCGCTCCCTCTTTTGATGGTGTATGTTCGGGCATTCGAACCTTTTCTTACCCGCTTTTTACAAACCATGGTCGGACTTTCACACTTTCTTGTAGCCGAACACCTCCGCTCCCTCTTTTGATCATACATTGTCGGGCATTCGCACCTTGTCTTACCCGCTTTTTACAAATTATAGTCAGACATTCACACGTTGCAGCTGAACCACCTCCGCTCCCTGTTTTGATCATGTATGGAGTGGCAATACTACCTTTTCTTACCCATTTGTGAGTAATTATGTCTGGACATTCACACCTACTTGCAGTCTAACAGCTCTGCTCCCGCTTTTGATTTTGTTTGGTTGGATATTTGACGCTTTTCTTAACTGCTTTTTACAAACTTTGGTCGGACGTTCACACCTTCTTGCAACCGAACACCTCCGCTTCCGCTTTTGATGGTATATATTCGGGAATTCGAACCTTTTCTTACCCGCTTTTTACAAAACATGGTCGGACTTTCACACCTTCTTGTAGCCGAACAACTCCACTCACGCTGTTGATTGTGTACAGTCGGGTAGTTTAACCTTTTCTTACCCGCTTTTTACCAACTATGGTTGGACATTCACACCGTCTTACAGCGGAACACCTCCGCTTCCGCTTTTGATGGTGTATAGTCGGGCATTCGAACCTTTTCTTACCCGCTTTTTACAAACTATGGTCGGACATTCAAACCTTCTTGTAGCCGAAAAGCTCCGCTCCCTCTTTTGATCATACATTGTCGGGCATTTGCACCTTTTCTTACCCGCTTTTTACAAACCATGGTCGGACTGTCACACCTTCTTGTAGCTGAACACATCCGCTCCCGCTATTGATTGTGTACAGTCAGGTTTTTTAACGTTTTCTTACCCGCTTCTTACCAACTCTGGTCGGACATTCACACCTTCTTACAGCGGAACACGTCCGCTCCCTCTTTTGATGGTGTATGTTTGGGCATTCGAACCTTTTCTTACCCGCTTTTTACAAACTATGCTCGGACATTCAAACCTTCTTGTAGCCGAACACATCCACTCCTGCTTTTGATGATGTGTGGTTGGGCATTCGAACCTACTTCTTGCCCGCTTTTCATTAATTATGGGTGGACATTCACACCTTGTCGCAGCCAAACACGTCCGCTCCCTGTTTTGATCATGTATGGTTGGACATTCGCACCTTTTCTCAACCGCTTTTTGCAAACTATGGTCAGCAATTCACAGCTTCCTCTCCACCATACTTGTATGGTGGAAGATTCACACCCACTTGCATCCGAAGACCTCCGCCCCCACTTTTGTTGATATTTAGTCGGTCATTCGCACCTTACCCGCTTTTGGCAAACTATGGCCTTCTTGCAGCCAAACACCACTGATCTCGTTTTTGATGATGTAAGGTTGGACAATCAGACCTTGCTTCACCTGCTTTTCACCAAATATAGTCGGACATTCACACCTTCTTGCAGCCGAATACTTCCGCTCCACCTTTTAGTTTTCTATCACACCTTTTTTTCACCGCATTTTATAGATTATGGTTGGAAATTCTCAACCATTGTCATCCGAAGACCTCTCCTCCCGCTTTTGTTAATATATTTGAACTTTAGTCGGACATTCACACCTTCTTGCAGCTGAACCACCTCCGCTCCCTGTTTTGATCATGTATGGTCTGGCAATACTACCTTTTCTTACCCGTTTGTGAGTAATTATGGCTGGACATTCACACCTACTTTCAGCAGAACACCACCTCTCTCGCTTTTGATGATGTATGGACCGGCATTCTTACCTTTTCTAACACATTTTTCAGCAATTATGGTCGGACATTCACACCTACTCAGAGCCGAACACCTCCGCTCCCGCATTTGATGGTGTATAGTCGGGCATTCTCACTCTTTCTCATCAGCTTTTTGCAAATTATGATCTGATATTCACAGCTGCTTTTGATAATGTATGGTTGGGCATTCGCACCTTTTTTTACCCATTTTTCAGGAATTATGGGTGGACATTCACACCGTCTTGCAGCTGAAAACATCCTCTCCCGCTTATGATCATGTGCGGTTTGATATTCGAAAATTTTCTTTCATGTTTTAAAGAAATTATTGATGGACATTCAGACCTTCTTGCAGCTGAACCCCTCTGCTCGCGCTTTTGATGGTGTATAGTAGGGCTTTCGAGCCGTTTCTTCACGGTTTTTACAAATTATGGTTGGACATTCAGACCTTCTTGCAACCTAACACCTCCGCTCCCTCTTTTGATCATACATTGTCTGGCATTCGCACCTTGTCTTACGCGCTTTTTACAAACTTTAGTCGGACATTCAGACCTTCTTGCAGCTGAACCACCTTCGCTCCCTGTTTTGATCATGTATGGTCTGGCAATACTACCTTTTCTTACCCGTTTGTGAGTAATTTTGGCTGGACATTCACACCTACTCAAAGCCGAAAAACTCCGCTACCGCATTTGATGGTGTATAGTCGGGCATTCTCACCCTTTCTCATCAGCTTTTTGCAAATTATGATCTGACATTCACACCTACTTGCAGTCGAACAGCTCTGCTCCCGCTTTTGATTATGTTTGGTTGGATATTCGAACCTTTTCTTAACTGCTTTTTACAAATTTTGTTCGGAAGTACACGTCTTCTTGAAGCCGAACACCTCCGCTTCCGCTTTTGATGGTGTATAGTCGGGCTTTCGAGCCTTTTCTTACCTGGTTTTTAGAAATTATGGTTGGACATTCAGACCTTGCAGCCGAACATCTCCGCTCCCTCTTTTGATCATACATTGTCGGGCATTCGCACCTTGTCTTACCCGCTTTTTACAAACTATAGTCAGACATTCACACGTTGCAGCTGAACCACCTCTGCTCCCTGTTTTGATTATGTATGGTCTGGCAATACTACCTTTTCTTACCCGGTTGTGAGTAATTATGGCTGGACATTCACACCTACTTGCAGTCGAACAGCTCTGCTCCCGCTTTTCATTTTGTTTGGTTGGATATTCGAACCTTTTCTTAACTGCTTTTTACAAACTTTGGTCGGACGTTCACACCTTCTTGCAGCCGAACAACTCCACTCCCGCTATTTATTGTGTACAGTCAGGTAGTTTAACCTTTTCTTACCCGCTTTTTACCAACTATGGTCGGACATTCACACGTCTTACAGCGGAACACCTCCGCTTCCGCTTTTGATGGCGTATAGTCGGGCATTCGAACCTTTTCTTACCCGCTTTTTACAAACTATGGTCGGACATTCAAACCTTCTTGTAGCCGAAAGCCTCCGCTGCCTCTTTTGATCATACATTGTCGGGCATTCGCACCCTTTCTTACCCGCTTTTTAAAAAACCATGGTCGGACTGTCACAACTTCTTGTAGCCGAACACATCCGCTCCCGCTATTGATTGTGTACAGTTGGCTTTTTTAACCTTTTCTTACCCGCTTTTTACCAACTCTGGTCGGACATTCACACCTTCTTACAGCGGAACACCTCCGCTCCCTCTTTTGATGGTGTATGTTCGGGTATTCGAACCTTTTCTTACCCGCCTTTTAAAAACTATGCTCGGACATTCAAACCTTCTTGTAGCCGAACACATCCACTCCTGCTTTTGATGGTGTATGGTTGGCTATTCGTGCCTTTTCTTAACCATTTTTCAGTAATTATTGGTGGACATTCAGACCTTCTTGCAGCTGAATCCCCTCCGCTCCCTGTTTTGATTATGTATGGTCTGGCAATACTACCTTTTCTTACCCGTTTGTGAGTAATTTTGGCTGGACATTTACACCTACTCACAGCCGAACAACTCCGCTACCGCATTTGATGGTGTATAGTCGGGCATTCTCACCCTTTCTCATCAGCTTTTTGCAAATTATGATCTGACATTCACACCTACTTGCAGTCGAACAGCTCTGTTCCCGCTTTTGATTATGTTTGGTTGGATATTCGAACCTTTTCTTAACTGCTTTTTACAAACTTTGTTCGGAGGTTCACGTCTTCTTACAGCGGAACACCTCCGCTCCCTCTTTTGATGGTGTATGTTCGGGTATTCGAACCTTTTCTTACCCGCCTTTTAAAAACTATGGTCGGACATTCAAACCTTCTTGTAGCCGAACACATCCACTCCTGCTTTTGATGGTGTATGGTTGGCTATTCGTGCCTTTTCTTAACCATTTTTCAGTAATTATTGGTGGACATTCAGACCTTCTTGCAGCTGAACACCTCCGCTCCCGCTTTTGATGGTGTATAGTCGGGCTTTCGAGCCTTTTCTTCCCCCGTTTTTACTAATTATGGTTGGACATTCAGACCTTGCAGCCGAAAACCTCCGCTCCCTCTTTTTATCATACAATGTCGGGCATTCGCACCTTTTCGCTTTTGATGATGTATGGTCCGGCATTCTTACCTTTTCTAACACATTTTCAGCAATTATGGTCGGATATTCACACCTACTCACAGCCGAATACTTCCGCTCCCGCATTTGACGTTCACGTCTTCTTGAAGCCGAACACCTCCGCTTCCGCTTTTGATGGTGTATATTCGGGCATACGAACCTTTTCTTACCCGCTTTTTACCAACCATGGTTGGACATTCAAACCTTCTTGTAGCCGAACACCTCCGCTCCCTCTTTTGATGATGTATATTTGGGCATTCGCACATTTTCTTACCCGCCTTTTAAAAACTATGGTCGGACATTCACACCTACTTGCAGTCGAACAGCTCTGCTCCCGCTTTTGATTATGTTTGATTGGATATTCGAACCTTTTCTTAACTGCTTTTTACAAACTTTGTTCGGAGGTTCACGTCATCTTGAAGCCGAACACCTCCGCATCCGCTTTTGATGGTGTACAGTCGGGCATTTTAACCTTTTCTTACCCGCTTTTTACCAACTATGGTCGGACATTCACACCTTCTTACAGCGGAACACCTCCGCTCCCTCTTTTGATGTTGTATGATCGGGCATTCGAACCTTTTCTTACCCGCCTTTTAAAAACTATGGTCGGACATTCAAACCTTCTTGTAGCCGAACACATCCACTCCTGCTTTTGATGATGTATGGTTGGGCATTCGCGCCTTTTCTTAACCATTATTCAGTAATTATTGGTGGACATTCAGACCTTCTTGCAGCTGAACACCTCCGCTCCCGCTTTTGATGGTGTATAGTCGGGCTTTCGAGCCTTTTCTTCCCGGTTTTTACAAATTATGGTTGGACATTCAGACCTTCTTGCAACCTAACAGCTCCGCTCCCTCTTTTGATCATACATTGTCGGGCATTCGCACCTTGTCTCACCCGCTTTTTACAAACTTTAGTCGGACATTCAGACCTTCTTGCAGCTGAACCACCTCCGCTCCCTGTTTTGATCATGTATGGTCTGGCAATACTACCTTTTCTTACCCGTTTGTGAGTAATTTTGGCTGGACATTCACACCTACTCACAGCCGAACAACTCCGCTACCGCATTTGATGGTGTATAGTCGGGCATTCTCACCCTTCCTCATCAGCTTTTTGCAAATTATGATCTGACATTCACACCTACTTGCAGTCGAACAGCTCTGCTCCCGCTTTTGATTATGTTTGGTTGGATATTCGAACCTTTTCTTAACTGCTTTTTACTTACTTTGTTCGGAGGTTCACGTCTTCTTGAAGCCGAACACCTCCGCTTTTGATGGTGTACAGTCGGGCATTTTAATCTTTTCTTACCCGCTTTTTACCAACTATGGTCGGACATTCACACCTTCTTACAGCGGAACACCTCCGCTCCCTCTTTTGATGGTGTATGTTCGGGCATTCGAACCTTTTCTTACCCGCCTTTTAAAAACTATGGTCGGACATTCAAACCTTCTTGTAGCCGAACACATCCACTCCTGCTTTTTATGATGTATGGTTGGGCATTCGCACCTTTTCTTAACCATTTTTCAGTAATTATTGGTGGACATTCAGACCTTCTTGCAGCTGAACACCTCCGCTCCCGCTTTTGATGGTGTATAGTCGGGCTTTCGAGCCTTTTCTTCCCCGGTTTTTACAAATTATGGTTGGACATTCAGACCTTGCAGCCGAAAACCTCCGCTCCCTCTTTTGATCATACATTGTTGGGCATTCGCACCTTGTCTTACGCGCTTTTTACAAACTTTAGTCAGAAATTCACACCTTGCAGCTGAACCACCTCCGCTCCCTGTTTTGATCATGTATTGTCTGGCAATACTACCATTTCTTACCCGTTTGTGAGTAATCTTCTAAAAGGTCATACCTGTCATTTTTTCCATTGAAACCATAAATATTTAAGAGGTTAAAGTCTTGCCCCATAAAATTCAAGTGTGCTAAAAGTGCCCGTCCGTCTCTCACCACTGTGCTACCTTTCACCAGAACATGCAGATTTTTAATTAGAATGGCCACACCATCATTTTTATTTTTATTTGAGCCACTCCATATCGATAAATGGGGCCACATTTCTTCCCATTGTCTATGGTTTTTCAAAAAAGGTAGTCCACATTCTTGTATTAAAAACACATCTGATTTTATGGAGTCTAAGAAGGATATAATACTCTGGGCTATTGTCTTTGATTTCACACTTCTCACATTTAGTGTTGAGAAGGTGAGAACCATTAAAAGGATAAAGTCGGGTGGTTTGGAATTGGTTTGAGCAAAGCAAGTCATTTTATAGCAAAATCCGAAATCGTGCAGAACTCATGAAAGCAAGCTTATGCTCGGATTCCTAAAACTTTAGATTTGCTCTTTCTTTTACTGCAAAGTACAACGTTGTTTTTTTTGTTTAAATCTTTCTAGACATGGTAAATATGAAGGACAAATCGGTTTTAACATAGTTTGAGTGAAGGAATGCATTTTATAAGCAAAATCCCAAATCATGCAAAACTCACGAAAAGCTTTTTCTACCTTTTCACTACTTTTTACAAACTTTGGTTTCTTTTGGTTTCTTACCCGCTTTTTACAAACCATGGTCGGACTTTCACACCTTCTTGCAGCCGAACACCACCTCTCCCGCTTTTGATGATGTATGGTCCAGCATTCTTACCTTTTCTAACACATGTTTCAGCAATTATGGTCGGACATTCACACCTACTCACAGCCAAACACTTCCGCTCCCGCATTTGATGGTGTATAGTCTGGTATTCTCACCCTTTCTCATCAGCTTTTCGCATATTATGATCTGACATTCACACCTACTTGCAGTCGAACAGCTCTGCTCCCGCTTTTGATTATGTTTGGTTGGATATTCGAACCTTTTCTTAACTGCTTTTTACGAACTTTGGTCGGACGTTCACACCTTCTTGCAGCCGAACACCTCCGCTTCCGCTTTTGATAGTATATATTCGGGCATTCGAACCTTTTCTTACCCGCTTTTTACAAACCATGGGTGGACTTTCACACCTTCTTGTACCCGAACAACCCTGCTCCCGCTATTGGTGGTGTACAGTCGCGTATTTTAACCTTTTCTTACCCGCTTTTTACAAACTATGGTCGGACATTCACACCTTCTTACAGCGGAACACGTCTGCTCCACCTTTTAGTGTTCTATCACACCTTTTTTTCACCGCATTTTATGGATTATGGTTGGAAATTCTCAACCACTCTCATCCGAAGACCTCTCCTCCCGCTTTTGTGAATATATTTGAACTTTAGTCGGACATTCACACCTTCTTGCAGCTGAACCACCTCCGCTCCCTGTTTTGATCATGTATGGTCTGGCAATACTACCTTTTCTTACCCGTTTGTGAGTAATTATGGCTGGACATTCACACCTACTTTAAGCAGAACACCACCTCTCTCGCTTTTGATGATGTATGGACCGGCATTCTTACCTTTTCTAACACATTTTTCAGCAATTATGGTCGGAGATTCACACCTACTAACAAACGAACAACTCCGCTCCCGCATTTGATGGTGTATAGTCGGGCATTCTCACCCTTTCTCATCAGCTTTTTGCAAATTATGATCTGACATTCACACTTACTTGCAGTCGAACAGTTCTGCTCCCGCTTTTGATTATGTTTGGTTGGATATTCGAAACTTTTCTTAACTGCTTTTTACAAACTTTGGTTGGACGTTCAAACCTTCTTGTAGCCGAACACATCCACAGCTGCTTTTGATGATGTATGGTTGGGTATTCGCACCTTTTTTTTACCCATTTTTCAGTAATTATGGGTGGACATTCACACCTTGTTGCAGCCGAACACCTCCTCTCATGTGCGGTTTGATTTTCAAAATTTTTACTTTAATTTTTTCTAGCAATTATTGATGGACATTCAGACCTTCTTGCAGCTGAACAACTCCGCTCCCTCTTTTGATCATAAATTGTCGGGCATTCGCACCTTTTCTTACCCGCTTTTTACAAAACTTGGTCGGACTTTCACACCTTTTAGTAGCCGAACAACTCCGCTCCCGCTATTGATTGTGTACAGTCGGGTATTTTAACCTTTTCTTACCCGCTTTTTACCAACTATGGTCGGACATTCATAACTTCTTACAACGGAACACCTCCGCTCCTTATTTTGATGATGTATGGTTGGGCATTCAAACCTACTTGTTGCCCGCTTTTCATTAATTATGGGTGGACATTCACACCTTGTCGCAGCCAAACACCTCCGCTCCCTGTTTTGATGGTGTATAATGGTGGACATTCGCACCTTTTCTCACCCGCTTTTTACTATGGTCGGCCATTCACAGCTTCCTCTCCACCATACTTGTATGGTGGGATATTCACACCCACTTGCATCCGAAGACCTCCACCCCCACTTTTGTTGATATTTAGTCGGTCATTCGCACCTTTTGGCAAACTATGGCCTTCTTGCAGCCAAACACCTGATCTCGCTTTTGATGATGTAAGGTTGGGCATTCAGACCTTGCTTCACCTACTTTTCACCAAATATAGTCGGACATTCACACCTTCTTGCAGCCGAACACTTCCGCTCCACTTTTGAGTGTTCTATGTAGCATTCACACCTTTTTCTTCACCGCATTTTATAGATTATGGTTGGAAATTCTTACCCACTCTCATCCGAAGACCTCTCCTCCCGCTTTTGTTAATGTATAGTCGGGCATGAGAACCTTTTCTTACCCGCTTTTTACAAATTATGGTTGGACATTCACACCTACTTGCAGCCGAATACTGATACTGATCCTCCCGTAATAAAATGGTCGGATCTTATCAAACACACTTTGTTTCTTGTGACAATCAAGTCAGCGAAACAGCGTATACACGTCAAGACACTGAATCAAGTTTGCCACAAGAACTCATAAGTTTGGCAGTATTGCTCTGCCGTCAGCAATCATACACCCATTTTATTTTCGTGAGACATGTGCAGGCACCTGTTCATCTACTGTTCTATCACTATGAATTAGTTTATCTATTATCAATAAGGATACTTCTACAACTACTATCAAAGTATGTCCGGACTTCTTATGTTGTCAGTTGCTATATATGAATAAGTGGGTAGCTACTGACAAGCATTAAGCATGTCACACAGCCCAAACATATAACATTTCAGGACACACCACACAGCTAACAACCACAGTGAAGCGTGTCAAAGCCCAAACATGTAACATTCAACAGGACACTTACACAACACATTCAAATCAAACAGTCAGACAACATACAAGAACATATACCCCAGCCGGCATTGCTCCCTGCCTATTTTCCTACAGCTCACTATGTGTGCGCACACCTTTATTCACAAACTCTTCAACTTATACTCTTTTACCGAAGCTGCTACAGCTCGATTGGCCGAATACCCTTAAATCCTATTTCGGTGAATTTGACATCTGCCTTACATGTAACAGATTAGCGGTTTAGCAGTTTTAATTTAGTTTGAGTGAAGGAATTCATTTTATAGCAAAATCCCAAATCGTGAAGAACTCATGAAAGTAAGCTTATTCTCGGATTCATGAAACTTTAGATTTGCTCTGTCTTTTACTGCAAAGTACAACGTTGTTTTTTTTGTTTAAATCTTTCTAGACATGGTAAATATGAAGGACAAAGCAGTTTTAACATAGTTTGAGTGAAGGAATTCATTTTATAGATAAAATCCCAAGAGTCTGCTGAGAAACAAGAATGAATGCGAAGTAGACTTTAACACGGCTCTAGGAGCGAGCCGAGTGTGGGCTAACCGGGAGAATTGCTTGAAAGAAACGCGACACCGAATGAGCGGTCAGAACAAAGCCTCAATACGGTTTTCCCGTGGTGTTTTTGTTGCTGCCTTGTCTTTTGCACAGAGTAAAAGACAAGGCAGCCATCGAATAGGGCCCGATTGTTCCTACTTGGTCAGCCGAGGAGCAAGGGGGGGAGCAAGCGTCTCAACCAAGCAAAGCTCACCATGGGGAAGGTGGCTATGCCAACTAGCCTGATGCCCTGCTCCCGCAGTGACGGATAATCGTACTCTGGTTTCTCTTCATAACGTACAAGTCTTTCGCCTTTTACTAAAGACTTCCGTGGAAAGCAGCACTAATGAGTTGTTTCTATTTTTGGCAGGCTTTACCTTTGCGGGTGAAGCCCTTTCCGTCTGTGCAAAAGAAATCTTGTTACTGTGCAGAGTGACTTCTCTGAGTAGAGTCGCCTTACTTGTTGCGACTGTGCCGATGTTTGAAGCTGGAGTGCAACGTTGTTGCTTGAATGGTGCTTGCTGGAGCGTGCGGGAGTGCAAAGTTATACCATTTAAAAGGGCTGAAGAGTGCTCAGTGCAGCGGGTGGGCGGAGGTGCAAAGTGACACTCTGGCCACCTCTGGCCATAAAAAGAACACCGCTACAAGTGCGCATTGTGCCAGGAAGGGCCCTCGGACGTGAACCAGTGGACAGTTATCGCATCTCGGCCTTTTGGCTAAGATCAAGTGTAGTACCTGTTCTTATCAGTTTAATATCTGATATGGCCTTTGTACGAGGACTACATATTAAATGGATTTTTAGCAATAGGAGTTGAAAAAGGAGCTTGCTCCGTTCACTCCAAGCATCGACCCGGTACTGCAGTGCCGCTGGGAACGGTGCGCTCTTCTCTGCTCTTGTGAAAAAGCAAACAGTGGTGCAGGATGGAAGTTTCAGGGAGCCCAAGATGAAACTTTCTTTTAGTCTGCTGAGAAAAGAGAGTGAATGCAAAGTAGACTTTAACACAGCTCTGGGGGCGAGCCGAGTGCGGGCTAACCGGGAGAATTGCTTGAAAGAAACGCGACACTGAATGAGCGGTCAGAACAAAGCCTCAATACGGTTTTCCCGTGGTGTTTTTGTTGCTGCCTTGTCTTTTGCACAGAGTAAAAGACAAGGCAGCCATCGAATAGGGCCCGATTGTTCCTACTTGGTCAGCCGAGGAGCAAGGGGGGGAGCAAGCGTCTCAACCAAGCAAAGCTCACCATGGGGAAGGTGGCTATGCCAACTAGCCTGATGCCCTGCTCCCGCAGTGACGGATAATCGTACTCTGGTTTCTCTTCATAACGTACAAGTCTTTCGCCTTTTACTAAAGACTTCCGTGGAAAGCAGCACTAATGAGTTGTTTCTATTTTTGGCAGGCATTACCTTTGCGGGTGAAGCCCTTTCCGTCTGTGCAAAAGAAATCTTGTTACTGTGCAGAGTGACTTCTCTGAGTAGAGTCGCCTTACTTGTTGCAACTGTGCCGATGTTTGAAGCTGGAGTGCAACGTTGTTGCTTGGATGGTGCTTGCTGGAGCGTGCGGGAGTGCAAAGTTATACCATTTAAAAGGGCTGAAGAGTGCTCAGTGCAGCGGGTGGGCGGAGGTGCAAAGTGACACTCTGGCCACCTATGGCCATAAAAAAAACACCGCTACAAGTGCGCATTGTGCCTGGAAGGGCCCTCGGACGTGAACCAGTGTACAGTTATCGCTTCTCGGCCTTTTGGCTAAGATCAAGTGTAGTACCTGTTCTTATCAGTTTAATATCTGATATGGCCTTTGTACGAGGACTACATATTAAATGGATTTTTAGCAATAGGAGATGAAAAAGGAGCTTGCTCCGTTCACTCCAAGCATCGACCCGGTACTGCAGTGCCGCTGGGAACGGTGCGCTCTTCTCTGCTCTTGTGAAAAAGCAAACAGTGGTGCAGGATGGAAGTTTCAGGGAGCCCAAGATGAAACTTTCTTTTAGTCTGCTGAGAAAAGAGAGTGAATGCGAAGTAGACTTTAACACAGCTCTGGGGGCGAGCCGAGTGCGGGCTAACCGGGAGAATTACTTGAAAGAAACGCGACACTGAATGAGCGGTCAGAACAAAGCCTCAATACGGTGTTCCCGTGGTGTTTGTGGCTGCCTTGTCTTTTGCACAGAGTAAAAGACAAGGCAGCCATCGAATAGGGCCCGATTTTTCCTACTTGGTCAGCCGAGGAGCAAGGAGGGGGAGCAAGCGTCTCAACCAAGCAAAGCTCACCATGGGGAAGGTGGCTATGCCAACTAGCCTGATGCCCTGCTCCCGCAGTGACGGATAATCGTACTCTGGTTTCTCTTCATAACGTACAAGTCTTTCGCCTTTTACTAAAGACTTCCGTGGAAAGCAGCACTAATGAGTTGTTTCTATTTTTGGCAGGCTTTACCTTTGCGGGTGAAGCCCTTTCCGTCTGTGCAAAAGAAATCTTGTTACTGTGCAGAGTGACTTCTCTGAGTAGAGTCGCCTTACTTGTTGCAACTGTGCCGATGTTTGAAGCTGGAGTGCAACGTTGTTGCTTGGATGGTGCTTGCTGGAGCGTGCGGGAGTGCAAATTTATACCATTTAAAAGGGCTGAAGAGTGCTCAGTGCAGCGGGTGGGCGGAGGTGCAAAGTGACACTCTGGCCACCTCTGGCCATAAAAAGAACACCGCTACAAGTGCGCATTGTGCCAGGAAGGGCCCTCGGACGTGAACCAGTGGACAGTTATCGCTTCTCGGCCTTTTGGCTAAGATCAAGTGTAGTACCTGTTCTTATCAGTTTAATATCTGATATGGCCTTTGTACGAGGACTACATATTAAATGGATTTTTAGCAATAGGAGTTGAAAAAGGAGCTTGCTCCGTTCACTCCAAGCATCGACCCAGTACTGCAGTGCCGCTGGGAACGGTGCGCTCTTCTCTGCTCTTGTGAAAAAGCAAACAGTGGTGCAGGATGGAAGTTTCAGGGAGCCCAAGATGAAACTTTCTTTTAGTCTGCTGAGAAAAGAGAGTGAATGCGAAGTAGACTTTAACACAGCTCTGGGGGCGAGCCGAGTGCGGGCTAACCGGGAGAATTGCTTGAAAGAAACGCGACACTGAATGAGCGGTCAGAACAAAGCCTCAATACGGTGTTCCCGTGGTGTTTGTGGCTGCCTTGTCTTTTGCACAGAGTAAAAGACAAGGCAGCCATCGAATAGGGCCCGATTTTTCCTACTTGGTCAGCCGAGGAGCAAGGAGGGGGAGCAAGCGTCTCAACCAAGCAAAGCTCACCATGGGGAAGGTGGCTATGCCAACTAGCCTGATGCCCTGCTCCCGCAGTGACAGATAATCGTACTCTGGTTTCTCTTCATAATGTACAAGTCTTTCGCCTTTTACTAAAGACTTCCGTGGAGAGCAGCACTAATGAGTTGTTGCTATTTTTGGCAGGCTTTACCTTTGCGGGTGAAGCCCTTTCTGTCTGTGCAAAAGAAATCTTGTTACTGTGCAGAGTGACTTCTCTGAGTAGAGTTGCCTTACTTGTTGCGACTGTGCCGATGTTTGAAGCTGGAGTGCAAAGTTGTTGCTTGGATGGTGCTCGCTGGAGCGTGCGGGAGTGCAAAGTTATACCATTTAAAAGGGCTGAAGAGTGCTCAGTGCAGCGGGTGGGCGGAGATGCAAAGTGACACTCTGGCCACCTCGAAAACCGAGGTTACATCCAGTACCAGGGGCAGCCCAAGCTCTGCCGCAAGTGTGGTGAGCATGGGCACCTGGTTGAGGCTTGTACCAAGGTGATATGTGGGAAGTGCAGAGAAATTGGGGACACTTTTGGAGAGTGTCCAAATGGCAGGAAATGTAATCTCTGTGGAGAATTAAATCACCTCTTCTGAGATTGCCCTAAATCTTTTGCCAACAAATTAAAGACGGTAAAGCCACAGTCAAGCCAACAAAGAGAAGGACCAGAGGTGGCAGTTGGTGAACAAAGTGAAGAGGTTGACCCAATAAATTCAAACTTCCCGCTAAAAGCTTGGATTGGAAGTGAGGAGCAAAAAGGAGAGGGGCGTGTAGAGGCCTCACCACTCAGTGCTGAAGTCTGTGAGAATTCACAGGCAGAGGGTGGAGCTACGCTAAATGAGGAGGAAGAGCAGACAGGTGAGTCTAGTGAAGGTACTCACCTCCCCGAAGGTCAACAGCCGAGGAGGACCTTTTAGAAGATTACTCACAAACGGGTAAGAAATGGTAGTATTGCCAGACAATACATGATCAAAACAGGGAGCGGAGGTGGTTCAGCTGCAAGGTGTGAATTTCTGACTAAAGTTTGTAAAAAGCGCGTAAGACTAGGTGCGAATGCCCAACAATGTATGATCAAAAGAGGGAGCGGAGGTTTTCGGCTGCAAGGTCTGAATGTCCAACCATAATTTCTAAAAACCGGGGAAGAAAAGGCTCGAAAGCCCGACTATACACCATCAAAAGCGGGAGCGGAGGTGTTCAGCTGCAAGAAGGTCTGAATGTCCACCAATAATTACTGAAAAATGGTTAAGAAAAGGTGCGAATGCCCAACCATACATCATCAAAAGCAGGAGTGGATGTGTTCGGCTACAAGAAGGTTTGAATGTCCGACCATAGTTTTTAAAAGGCGGGTAAGAAAAGGTTCGAATGCCCGAACATACACCATCAAAAGAGGGAGCGGAGGTGTTCCGCTGTAAGAAGGTGTGAATGTCCGACCATAGTTGGTAAAAAGCGGGTAAGAAAAGGTTAAAATGCCCGACTGTACACCATCAAAAGCGGAAGCGGAGGTGTTCGGCTTCAAGAAGACGTGAACCTCCGAACAAAGTTTGTAAAAAGCAGTTAAGAAAAGGTTCGAATATCCAACCAAACATAATCAAAAGCGGGAGCAGAGCTTTTCGACTGCAAGTAGGTGTGAATGTCAGATGATAATTTGCAAAAAGCTGATGAGAAAGGGTGAGAATGCCCGACTATACACCATAAAATGCGGTAGCGGAGTTGTTCGGTTGTGAGTAGGTGTGAATGTCCAGCCAAAATTACTCACAAACGGGTAAGAAAAGGTAGTATTGCCAGACCATACATGATCAAAACAGGGAGCGGAGGTGGTTCAGCTGCAAGAAGGTCTGATTGTCCGACTAAAGTTTGTAAAAAGCGGGTAAGACAAGGTGCGAATGCCCGACTATACACCATCAAAAGCGCGAGCAGAGGGGTTCAGCTGCAAGAAGGTCTGAATGTCCATCAATAATTTCTTTAAAACATGAAAGAAAATTTTCGAATATCAAACCGCACATGATCATAAGCGGGAGAGGAGGTGTTCAGCTGCAAGACGGTGTGAATGTCCACCCATAATTCCTGAAAAATGGGTAAAAAAAGGTGCCAATGCCCAACCATACATTATCAAAAGCAGGTCTGAATGTCAGATCATAATTTGCAAAAAGCTGATGAGAAAGGGTGACAATGCCCGACTCTACACCATCAAATGCGGGAGCGGAGGTGTTCGGCTCTGAGTAGGTGTGAATGTCCGACCATAAGTGCTGAAAAATGTATTAGAAAAGGTAAGAATGCCGGACCATACATCATCAAAAGCGAAAAGGTAAGAATGCCCGACAATGTATGATCAAAAGAGGGAGCGGAGGTGTTCGGCTGCAAGGTCTGAATGTCCAACCATAATTTCTAAAAACCGGGTAAGAAAAGGCTCGAAAGCCCGACTATACACCATCAAAAGCGGGAGCGGAGGTGTTCAGCTGCAAGAAGGTGTGAATGTTCGACTAAAGTTTGTAAAAAGCTGGTAAGACAAGGTGCGAATGCCCGACAATGTATGATCAAAAGCGGGAGCGGAGGTGTTCAGCTGCAAGAAGGTCTGAATGTCCATCAATAATTGCTAGAAAAAATTAAAGTAAAAATTTCGAAAATCATTCCGCACATGATCATAAGTGGGAGAGGAGGTGTTCAGCTGCAAGAAGGTGTGAATGTCCACCCATAATTCCTGAAAAATGGATAAAAAAAAGATGCGAATGCCCAACCATACATCATCAAAAGCAGCTCTGGATGTGTTCGGCTACAAGAAGGTGTGAACGTCCAACCAAAGTTTGTAAAAAGCAGTTAAGAAAAGGTTCGAATATCCAACCAAACATAATCAAAAGCGGGAGCAGAACTCTTCGACTGCAAGTAGGTGTGGATGTCAGATCATAATTTGCAAAAAGCTGATGAGAAAGGGTGAGAATGCCCGACTATACACCATCAAATGCGGGAGCGGAGTTGTTTGTCTGTGAGTAGGTGTGAATCTGCGACCATAATTGCTGAAAAATGTGTTAGAAAAGGTAAGAATGCCGGTCCATACATCATCAAAAGCGAGAGAGGTGGTGTTCTGCTGAAAGTAGGTGTGAATGTCCAGCCATAATTACTCACAAACGGGTAAGAAAAGGTAGTATTGCCAGACCATACATGATCAAAACAGGGAGCGGAGGTGGTTCAGCTGCAACGTGTGAATGTCTGACTATAGTTTGTAAAAAGCGGGTAAGACAAGGTGCGAATGCCCGACAATGTATAATCAAAAGAGGGAGCGGAGGTGTTCGGCTGCAAGGTCTGAATGTCCAACCATAATTTCTAAAAAACGGGTAAGAAAAGGCTCGAAAGCCCGACTTTACACCATCAAAAGCGGGAGCGGAGGTGTTCAGCTGCAAGAAGGTGTGAATGTTCGACTAAAGTTTGTAAAAATCTGGTAAGACAAGGTGCGAATGCCCGACAATGTATGATCAAAAGCGGGAGCGGAGGTGTTCAGCTGCAAGAAGGTCTGAATGTCCATCAATAATTGCTAGAAAAAATTAAAGTAAAAATTTCGAAAATCAAACCGCACATGATCATAAGTGGGAGAGGAGGTGTTCAGCTGCAAGAAGGTGTGAATGTCCACCCATAATTGCTGAAAAATGGGTAAAAAAAAGGTGCGAATACCCAACCATACATCATCAAAAGCAGGTGTTAATGTCAGATCATAATTTGCAAAAAGCTGATGAGAAAGGGTGAGAATGCCCGACTATACACCATCAAATGCGGGAGCGGAGTTGTTTGTCTGTGAGTAGGTGTGAATCTCCGACCATAATTGCTGAAAAATGTGTTAGAAAAGGTAAGAATGCCGGTCCATACATCATCAAAAGCGAGAGAGGTGGTGTTCTGCTGAAAGTAGGTGTGAATGTCCAGCCATAATTACTCACAAACGGGTAAGAAAAAGTAGTATTGCCAGACCATACATGATCAAAACAGGGAGCGGAGGTGGTTCAGCTGCAAGAAGGTGTGAATGTCTGACTAAAGTTCAAATATATTAACAAAAGCGGGAGGAGAGGTCTTCGGATAGAGTGGTTGAGAATTTCCAACCATAATCTATAAAATGCGGTGAAAAAAAGGTGTGATAGAACACTAAAAGGTGGAGCGGAAGTGTTCGGCTGCAAGAAGGTGTGAATGTCCGACTATATTTGGTGAAAAGCAGGTGAAGCAAGGTCTGAATGCCCAACCTTACATCATCAAAAGCGAGATCAGAGGTGTTTGGCTGCAAGAAGGCCATAGTTTGCCAAAAGCGGGTAAGGTGCGAATGACCGACTAAATATCAACAAAAGTGGGGGCGGAGGTCTTCGGATGCAAGTGGGTGTGAATATCCCACCATACAAGTATGGTGGAGAGGAAGCTGTGAATTGCTGACCATAGTTTGCAAAAAGCGGGTGAGAAAAGGTGCGAATGTCCAACCATACACCATCAAAACAGGGAGCGGAGGTGTTTGGCTGCGACAAGGTGTGAATGTCCACCCATAATTAATGAAAAGCGGGCAAGAAGTAGGTTCGAATGCCCAACCACTCATCATCAAAAGCAGGAGTGGATGTGTTCGGCTATAAGAAGGTTTGAATGTCCGAGCATAATTTGTAAAAAGCGGGTAAGAAAAGGTTCGAATGCCTGAACATACACCATCAAAAGAGGGAGCGGAGGTGTTCCGCTGTAAGAAGGTGTGAATGTCCGACCAGAGTTGGTAAAAAGCGGGTAAGAAAAGGTTAAAAAACCCGACTGTACACAATCAATAGCGGGAGCAGATGTGTTCGGCTACAAGAAGGTGTGACAGTCCGACCATGGTTTGTAAAAAGCGGGTAAGAAAAGGTGCAAATGCCCGACAATGTATGATCAAAAGAGGGAGCGGAGCTTTTCGGCTACAAGAAGGTTTGAATGTCCGACCATAGTTTGTAAAAAGCGGGTAAGAAAAGGTTCGAATGCCGGACTATACACCATCAAAAGCGGAAGCGGAGGTGTTCCGCTGTAGACGGTGTGAATGTCCGACCATAGTTGTTAAAAAGCGGGTAAGAAAAGGTTAAACTACACGACTGTACACAATCAATAGCGGGAGTGGAGTTGTTCGGCTACAAGAAGGTGTGAAAGTCCGACCATGGTTTGTAAAAAACGGGTAAGAAAAGGTTCGAATTCCCGAATATATACCATCAAAAGCGGAAGCGGAGGTGTTCGGTTGCAAGAAGGTGTGAACGTCCGACCAAAGTTTGTAAAAAGCAGTTAAGAAAAGGTTCGAATATCCAACCAAACAAAATCAAAAGCAGGAGCAGAGCTGTTCGACTGCAAGTAGGTGTGAATGTCCAGCCATAATTACTCACAAACGGGTAAGAAAAGGTAGTATTGCCACTCCATACATGATCAAAACAGGGAGCGGAGGTGGTTCAGCTGCAACGTGTGAATGTCTGACTATAGTTTGTAAAAAGCGGGTAAGACAAGGTGCGAATGCCCGACAATGTATGATCAAAAGTGGGAGCGGAGGTGTTCGGCTGCAAGGTCTGAATATCCAACCATAATTTCTAAAAACCGGGTAAGAAAAGGCTCGAAAGCCCGACTTTACACCATCAAAAGCGGGAGCGGAGGTGTTCAGCTGCAAGAAGGTGTGAATGTTCGACTAAAGTTTGTAAAAATCTGGTAAGACAAGGTATGAATGTCCGACAATGTATGATCAAAAGCGGGAGCGGAGGTGTTCATCTGCAAGCAGGTCTGAATGTCCATCAATAATTGCTAGAAAACATGAAAGTAAAAATTTCTAAAATCAAACCACACATGATCATAAGTGGGAGAGGAGGTGTTCAGCTGCAAGAAGGTGTGAATATCCACCCATAATTCCTGAAAAATGGGTAAAAAAAAGGTGCGAATGCCCAACCATACATCATCAAAAGCAGCTGTGGATGTGTTCGGCTACAAGAAGGTGTGAACGTCCAACCAAAGTTTGTAAAAAGCAGTTAAGAAAAGGTTCGAATATCCAACCAAACATAATCAAAAGCGGGAGCAGAACTCTTCGACTGCAAGTAGGTGTGGATGTCAGATCATGATTTGCAAAAAGCTGATGAGAAAGGGTGAGAATGCCCGACTATACACCATCAAATGCGGGAGCGGAGTTGTTTGTCTGTGAGTAGGTGTGAATCTCCGACCATAATTGCTGAAAAATGTGTTAGAAAAGGTAAGAATGCCGGTCCATACATCATCAAAAGCGAGAGAGGTGGTGTTCTGCTGAAAGTAGGTGTGAATGTCCAGCCATAATTACTCACAATCGGGTAAGAAAAGGTAGTATTGCCAGACCATACATGATCAAAACAGGGAGCGGAGGTGGTTCAGCTGCAACGTGTGAATGTCTGACTATAGTTTGTAAAAAGCGGGTAAGACAAGGTGCGAATGCCCGACAATGTATAATCAAAAGAGGGAGCGGAGGTGTTCAGCTGCAAGAAGGTGTGAATGTTCGACTAAAGTTTGTAAAAATCTGGTAAGACAAGGTGCGAATGCCCGACAATGTATGATCAAAAGCGGGAGCGGAGGTGTTCAGCTGCAAGAAGGTCTGAATGTCCATCAATAATTGCTAGAAAAAAATAAAGTAAAAATTTCGAAAATCAAACCGCACATGATCATAAGTGGGAGAGGAGGTGTTCAGCTGCAAGAAGATGTGAATATCCACCCATAATTCCTGAAAAATGGGTAAAAAAAAGGTGCGAATACCCAACCATACATCATCAAAAGCAGCTGTGGATGTGTTCGGCTACAAGAGGGTTTGAACGTCCAACCAAAGTTTGTAAAAAGCAGTTAAGAAAAGTTTCGAATATCCAACCAAACATAATCAAAAGCGGGAGCAGAACTGTTCGACTGCAAGTAAGTGTGAATGTCAGATCATAATTTGCAAAACAACAACTATACACCATCAAATGCGGGAGCGGAGTTGTTTGTCTGTGAGTAGGTGTGAATCTCCGACCATAATTGCTGAAAAATGTGTTAGAAAAGGTAAGAATGCCGGTCCATACATCATCAAAAGCGAGAGAGGTGGTGTTCTGCTGAAAGTAGGTGTGAATGTCCAGCCATAATTACTCACAAACGGGTAAGAAAAAGTAGTATTGCCAGACCATACATGATAAAAACAGGGAGCGGAGGTGGTTCAGCTGCAAGAAGGTGTGAATGTCCGACTAAAGTTCAAATATATTAACAAAAGCGGGAGGAGAGGTCTTCGGATGAGAGTGGTTGAGAATTTCCAACCATAATCTATAAAATGCGGTGAAAAAAAGGTGTGATAGAACACTAAAAGGTGGAGCGGAAGTGTTCGGCTGCAAGAAGGTGTGAATGTCCGACTATATTTGGTGAAAAGCAGGGGAAGCAAGGTCTGAATGCCCAACCTTACATCATCAAAAGCGAGATCAGAGGTGTTTGGCTGCAAGAAGGCCATAGTTTGCCAAAAGCGGGTAAGGTGCGAATGACCGACTAAATATCAACAAAAGTGGGGGCGGAGGTCTTCGGATGCAAGTGGGTGTGAATATCCTACCATACAAGTATGGTGGAGAGGAAGCTGTGAATTGCTGACCATAGTTTGCAAAAAGCGGGTGAGAAAAGGTGCGAATGTCCAACCATACACCATCAAAACAGGGAGCGGAGGTGTTTGGCTGCGACAAGGTGTGAATGTCCACCCATAATTAATGAAAAGCGGGCAAGAAGTGGGTTCGAATGCCCAACCACACATCATCAAAAGCAGGAGTGGATGTGTTCGGCTATAAGAAGGTTTGAATGTCCGAGCATAGTTTGTAAAAAGCGGGTAAGAAAAGGTTCGAATGCCCGAACATACACCATCAAAAGAGGGAGCGGAGGTGTTCCGCTGTAAGAAGGTGTGAATGTCCGACCAGAGTTGGTAAAAAGCGGGTAAGAAAAGGTTAAAAAAACCCGACTGTACACAATCAATAGCGGGAGCAGATCTGTTCGGCTACAAGAAGGTGTGACAGTCCGACCATGGTTTGTAAAAAGCGGGTAAGAAAAGGTGCAAATGCCCGACAATGTATGATCAAAAGAGGGAGCGGAGCTTTTCGGCTACAAGAAGGTTTGAATGTCCGACCATAGTTTGTAAAAAGCGGGTAAGAAAAGGTTCGAATGCCCGACTATACACCATCAAAAGCGGAAGCGGAGGTGTTCCGCTGTAGACGGTGTGAATGTCCGACCATAGTTGGTAAAAAGCGGGTAAGAAAAGGTTAAACTACACGACTGTACACAATCAATAGCGGGAGTGGAGTTGTTCGGCTACAAGAAGGTGTGAAAGTCCGACCATGGTTTGTAAAAAACGGGTAAGATAATGTTCGAATTCCCGAATATATACCATCAAAAGCGGAAGCGGAGGTGTTCGGTTGCAAGAAGGTGTGAACGTCCGACCAAAGTTTGTAAAAAGCAGTTAAGAAAAGGTTGGAATATCCAACCAAACAAAATCAAAAGCAGGAGCAGAGCTGTTCGACTGCAAGTAGGTGTGAATGTCCAGCCATAATTACTCACAAATGGGTAAGAAAAGGTAGTATTGCCACTCCATACATGATCAAAACAGGGAGCGGAGGTGGTTCAGCTGCAACGTGTGAATGTCTGACTATAGTTTGTAAAAAGCGGGTAAGACAAGGTGCGAATGCCCGACAATGTATGATCAAAAGAGGGAGCGGAGGTGTTCGGCTGCAAGGTCTGAATATCCAACCATAATTTCTAAAAACCGGGTAAGAAAAGGCTCGAAAGCCCGACTTTACACCATCAAAAGCGGGAGCGGAGGTGTTCAGCTGCAAGAAGGTGTGAATGTTCGACTAAAGTTTGTAAAAATCTGGTAAGACAAGTTATGAATGCCCGACAATGTATGATCAAAAGCGGGAGCGGAGGTGTTCAGCTGCAAAGAAGGTCTGAATGTCCATCAATAATTGCTAGAAAACATGAAAGTAAAAATTTCTAATATCAAACCGCGCATGATCATAAGTGGGAGAGGAGGTGTTCAGCTGCAAGAAGGTGTGAATGTCCATCAATAATTGCTAGAAAACATGAAAGTAAAAATTTCTAAAATCAAACCGCACATGATCATAAGTGGGAGAGGAGGTGTTCAGCTGCAAGAAGGTGTGAATATCCACCCATAATTCCTGAAAAATGGGTAAAAAAAAGGTGCGAATGCCCAACCATACATCATCAAAAGCAGCTGTGGATGTGTTCGGCTACAAGAAGGTGTGAACGTCCAACCAAAGTTTGTAAAAAGCAGTTAAGAAAAGGTTCGAATATCCAACCAAACATAATCAAAAGCGGGAGCAGAACTGTTCGACTGCAAGTAGGTGTGGATGTCAGATCATAATTTGCAAAAAGCTGATGAGAAAGGGTGAGAATGCCCGACTATACACCATCAAATGCGGGAGCGGAGTTGTTCGTCTGTGAGTAGGTGTGAATCTCCGAACATAATTGCTGAAAAATGTGTTAGAAAAGGTAAGAATGCCGGTCCATACATCATCAAAAGCGAGAGAGGTGGTGTTCTGCTGAAAGTAGGTGTGAATGTCCAGCCATAATTACTCACAAACGGGTAAGAAAAGGTAGTATTGCCAGACCATACATGATCAAAACAGTAAGCGGAGGTGGTTCAGCTGCAAGAAGGTGTGGATGTCTGACTATAGTTTGTAAAAAGCGGGTAAGACAAGGTGCGAATGCCCGACAATGTAAGGCAAGGCAAGACAAGGCAAGTATATTTGTATAGCACAATTCAACAACAAGGTGATTCAAAGTGCTTCACAGAGACATTAAAACAGAAGAAATAAAAAGCATGATTTAAAATTTAAACAAAAGAAGGAAATAAGAACAATAGATAAAATCAGAAAAAATTATATATATGAAAGATAAAATCAATAGTTAAAACATGATTCCGTTTTGAAACTCAAGCTTATTCAAATGCAGCTGAAAATAGATGTGTCTTCAACCTGGACTTAAATACACTGAGTGTTTCAGCTGATCTGAGGCTTTCTGGGACTTTGTTCCAGACATGTGGAGCATAGAAGCTGAATGCAGCTTCTCCATGTCTGGTTTTGACTCTGGGAACTGATAAAATACCGGATCCAGATGACCTGAGGGGTCTGGAAGGTTCATAGTGGGTCAGGAGGTCACTGATGTATTTTGGTCCTTGACCATTCAGAGCTTTATAGACCAGCATCAGAACTTTAAAGTCTATCCTCTGATGGACAGGCAGCCAGTGTAAAGACTTGAGAGCTGGACTGTGATGTGCTCCACTTTTTTGGTCTTAGTGAGGACTCGAGCAGCTGAGTTCTGGATGAGCTGCAGTTGTCTAACTGACTTTTTAGGCAGACCTGTAAAGATGCTATTACAATAATCAAGCCTACTAAAGATGAATGCATGGACTAGTTTTTCCAGGTCCTGCTGAGACATCAGATCTTTTAGCCTTGATATATTCTTAAGGTGATAGTAGGCTGACTTTGTTAATGCCTTAATGTGTTTGTCCAAATTTAGGTCTGAGTCCATCACTACACCCAGATTTCTGGCCTGGTTGGTCGTTTTTAGATTTATAGATTGAAGCTCTGTGGTGACTTTCAATCGTTTATCTTTGGCTCCAAAGACAATTACCTCAGTTTTGTTTTTGTTTAGCTGGAGGAAGTTGTGGCACATCCAGTCATTAATCTCCTCAATGCATTTTCCAAGGGCCTGTACAGGCCCTCTGTCTCCTGGTGACATTGTTATATACATCTGTGTGTCATCTGCATAGCTATGGTAGTTTATTTGGTTGTTTTTTATAATCTGTGCCAGTGGGAGCATGTAGATGTTAAACAGAAGAGGTCCCAGGATGGAACCTTGGGGAACTTGTGATTCTTGTCTGCTCAGATGTAAAGTTACCTATTGACACAAAGTACTTCCTGTTCTCTAAGTATGTTTTGAACCAGTTTAGTACAGTTCCGGAAAGACCAGCCCAGTTCTCCAGTTGTTTGAGTAATATATTGTGGTCAACTGTATCAAAGGCAGCACTGAGATCCAGTAAAACTAAGACTGACATTTTTCCACTGTCTGTGTTCAGACATATGTCATTAAACACTTTGGTCAGAGCAGTCTCAGTGCTGTGGTGCTGTCTAAAGCCTGACTGGAAGGTATCATAGCAGTTATTTTGTGTTAAAAAGTAATTAAGCTGTTGAAAAACCGCTTTTTCAATGATCTTACTTAAAAATGGGAGATTTGAGATGGGCCTGTAGTTGTTCATTTGCGTCTTATCAAGATTGTCCTTTTTCAGCAGAGGTTTAATTACAGCTGTTTTTAGTGGCTCTGGAAACACACCTGACGTTAAGGACAGGTTCACAATCAGTAACAGGTCTGACTCCAAAGTCTTTGAGACCCCTTTGAAAAAACCTGTTGGTAGGATGTCTAAACAGCAAGAGGAGGACTTCAGGTGACGTAAGATGTCCTCCAGGTCTTTACTGTTAATGGGTTGAAATAGTGTCATGGTGTTTAAACCGGTTTTCGGTGGACACAGTACATATGCTGAACCTGCTGCTGATGTACCAACTGCTTGTCTAATATTTTGGACTTTGTCTATGAAGAATTTGGCAAAGTCATTGCAGGCCATGGTGGAATGGAGTTCATTTACCACTGACACAGGAGGGTTTGTTAGCCTGTCAACTGTAGCAAATAAGGCCCGAGCATTATGACTGTTTTTGGTGATGATGTCAGGGAAGTAGGATTTCCTTGCATTCCTCAGTTGTAAATTATAAGAGTGAAGTTTCTCTTTATAGATGTCATAATGAACCTGGAGATTTGTTTTTCTCCATCTGCGCTCAGCTTTCCGACACACTCTTTTCCCATTTTTCACCAGTGTGGAATTTCGCCATGGAGACTTCTTCCTTCCAGAGATAACCTTCACCTTAATGGGAGCAATAGTATCCATAACATTTAACATTTTAGTATTAAAGCTACTGACGAGCTCACTGACTGAACCCCCGGACAGGGCAGGTGCTAAGGAGAAAACCTGGTTAAAGATCTTACTACTGTTTTCAGTTTTGAGATCACTGCTGTTGAGACATTTGTGTGCACTGAAATCGTACTCTCAAAGAAAACACAGGAATGGTCAGACAGGCCCACATCAGACACAGTAATCTTTGAAATGCTTAGACCCTTGGAGATCACTAAGTCTAGAGTGTGCCCCCTATTGTGCGTAGGCTCTGTTATATGCTGAGTCAGCCCAAAGTTGTCCAGAGTGTTACTCAGGTCTTTAGTCCCTCTGTCCTGAGGATTGTCCATATGGATGTTAAAATCACCAACAATAATTATACAGTCAAAATCAACACAGATCATAGACAGCAGTTCACTGAGGTCTTCAGAAAAATCTGAACAGTATTTAGGGGGCCTGTAAATATTCAGAAACAGGACACTGGGTGAGGCCTTCACCTGTATAGCCATATATTCAAAGGACTGAAAACTTCCAGGAGATAACTGCTTACATTGAAAGGATTCATTGAATAAGACTGCGACCCCTCCTCCTCTCCTGCTCACTCTGGCCTCGCTGATAAAACTGTAACCAGGAGGGGTTGACTCAATAAGAACAGCAGCACTGTTATTTTGTTCCAACCAAGTTTCAGTTAAAAACATAAAATCCAGGGTGTGCTCAGTGATAAAATCATCAATTAAGAATGTTTTCCCAGCTAAAGACCTAACATTTAATAAAGCCAACTTAAGTGTTTTAGAGGTATTATTTGCCCACTCGTGTTTGGGTGCAGTCTGTGGCACACAAGGTATGTTTACTTTATTTAAAGATCTTTTTGAGTGCAACTCTCTGTGTTTTGACTGGGTCACATTTCTCCTTCTGTCACCTAAAAGTACAGAAATTTTAAGATCTTCTAATAAACAGGGTCCCAGCTTGTCCTGGGAAAAGTCACGACTGTCAGAATTCACACAGCCTGGACCCCTCACACATCACACATCAGACTGCGGAGACAGTACATGGTGGCAGCGTGAAGGGACAGAAGGGGGTGGGGCTGGGCTCCGTCGCTTCGGCTGCTCTAGTAGGGGCGGGGCTCGGCGGGGAACCTTTGGCCGCTTTGGTGGGGGGTTTATGGGGGATAAAAAGGGATTGGGCTGGGGGGTAGATCTAAGCCCAGCATTGACCCGTTCCATCATCTCCTCAGTGAATTTCAGGTGAGGGGAGGAGGAGGGAGAAAGGGAGGGTGAGGAGCACAATGACCTGTCAGGGGTTTGGGGGGCTGGGGAAGGTCCTGGTCCTGGTCCCTGGTCCTGGTCATTAGTGCTGTTGAGAGGGTTTGGGGCAAATAAAGACCTCTCTTCTTGCCTCTGATGTCTCTCCTTTCCAAAGTTCCTCTTGGGTGGGGGCAGATGGAGTTCCTCCTCAAGGTTTCTGCTGGGATTTGTTTGTTCCTCTCTATGAGATAACTCCTTGTTTATCTCAGCCTTGGCCCCGAGCACAGATGGATGACGTAGGAAATAAAATATGTTGGAGGTGAACAGTTTCACCCCTGACTTGTTAAAATTAAATCCATTTGCCATGTATGATCAAAAGAGGGAGCGGAGGTGTTTGGCTGCAAGGTCTGAATGTCCAGCCATAATTTCTAAAAACCGGGTAAGAAAAGGCTCGAAAGCCCGACTTTACACCATCAAAAGCGGGAGCGGAGGTGTTCAGCTGCAAGAAGGTGTGAATGTTCGACTAAAGTTTGTAAAAATCTGGTAAGACAAGGTGCGAATGCCCAACAATGTATGATCAAAAGCGGGAGCGGAGGTGTTCAGCTGCAAGAAGGTCTGAATGTCCATCAATAATTGCTAGAAAACATGAAAGTAAAAATTTCGAAAATCAAACCGCACATGATCATAAGTGGGAGAGGAGGTGTTCCGCTGCAAGAAGATGTGAATATCCACCCATAATTCCTGAAAAAAGGGGAAAAAAATGGTGCGAATGCCCAACCATACATCATCAAAAGCAGCTGTAGATGTGTTTGGCTACAAGAAGGTGTGAACGTCCAACCAAAGTTTGTAAAAAGCAGTTAAGAAAAGGTTCGAATATCCAACCAAACATAATCAAAAGCGGGAGCAGAACTGTTCGACTGCAAGTAGGTGTGGATGTCAGATCCATCCATCCATCCATCATCTGCCGCTTATCCGGGGGTCGGGTCGCGGGGGCAGCAGCTTGAGCAGAGAAACCCAGACGTCTCTGTCCCCGGCCACTTCCTCCAGCTCTTCCGGGGGGACCCCGAGGCGTTCCCAGGCCAGCCGAGAGACATAGTCTCCCCAGCGTGTCCTGGGTCTTCCCCGGGGTCTCCTCCCAGTGGGACGTGCCCGGAACACCTCCCCAGGGAGGCGCCCAGGGGGCATCCTAACCAGATGCCCGAGCCACCTCATCTGACTCCTCTCAATGCGGAGGAGCAGCGGTTCTACTCCGAGCCCCTCCCGGATGACTGAGCTTCTCACCCTATCTCTAAGGGAGAGCCCAGACACCCTGCGGAGGAAACCCATTTCGGCCGCTTGTATTCGCGATCTTGTTCTTTCGGTCACTACCCACAACTCGTGACCATAGGTGAGGATGGGAACGTAGATTGACCAGTAAGTAGAGAGCTTCGCCTTCTGGCTCAGCTCCCTCTTCACAACGACGGGTCGGTGCAGAGCCCGCAACACTGCAGACGCCGCACCGATCCGCCCGTCAATCTCCCGCTCCATTCGTCCCTCACTCGTGAACAAGACCCCGAGATACTTGAACTCCTCCACTTGGGGAAGGATCTCATTCCCGACCCGGAGAGAGCATTCCACCCTTTTCCGGCTGAGAACCATAGTCTCGGATTTGGAGGTGCTGATTCTCATCCCAGCCGCTTCACACTCGGCTGCGAATCGCTCCAGTGAGAGCTGAAGGTCACGGCCTGACGACGCTAACAGAACCACATCATCTGCAAAAAGCAGAGACCCGATTCTGAGGTCGCCAAATCGGACACCCTCAACGCCCTGGCTGCGCCTAGAAATTCTGTCCATAAAAGTTAGGAACAGAATCGGTGACAAAGGGCAGCCCTGACGGAGTCCAACTCTCACCGGAAACGTATCCGACTTACTGCTGGCAATGCGGACCAAACTCTGGCACCGGTCATACAGAGACCGAACGGACCCTATCAAGGGGTCCGGCACTCCATATTCCCGGAGCACCCCCCACAGGACTCCACGAGGGACACGGTCGAACGCTTTCTCCAAGTCCACAAAACACATGTAGACTGGTTGGGCGAACTCCCATGCACCCTCCAGGATCCTGCCGAGGGTATAGAGCTGGTCCACTGTTCCACGGCCAGGACGAAAGCCACACTGCATCTCCTGAATCCGAGGCTCGATTATCCGACGGATCCTCCTCTCCAATACCCCCGAATAGACCTTACCAGGGAGGCTGAGGAGTGTGATACCCCTATAGTTGGAACACACCCTCCGGTCCCCCTTTTTAAAGAGGGGGACCACCACCCCAATCTGCCAGTCCAGAGGCACTGTCCCCGATGTCCACGCAATGCTGCAGAGGCGTGTCAGCCAAGACAGCCCTACAACATCCAGAGCCTTGAGAAACTCAGGACGGACCTCATCCACCCCCGGGCCCTTGCCACCGAGGAGCTTTTTGACCACCTCGGCAACCTCAGCCCCAGAAATGGGAGGCCCCGTCTCCGAGCTCTCCGACTCTGCCTCTTCCGAGCACGTGTTGGTAGGATTGAGGAGTTCCTCGAAGTACTCCCCCCACCGACTCACAACATCCCTAGTTGAGGTCAGCAAAGCCCCGTCCCCACTGTAAACAGTGTTGACTGTGAGCCGCTTCCCCCCCCTGAGACGCCGGATGGTGGACCAGAATCTCTTCGAGGCCGTCCGGAAATCGTTCTCCATGGTCTCACCGAACTCCTCCCAGGCCCGAGTTTTTTTCTCAGCAACCGCCGAAGCCGCAGCCCGTCTGGCCTGTCGGTACCTATCAGCTGCTTCCAGGGTCCCACTGGCCAAAAAGGCCCGATAGGACTCCTTCTTCAGCTTGACGGCTTCCCTCACCACTGGTGTCCACCAGCAGGTTCGAGGGTTGCCGCCACGACAGGCACCGACCACCTTACGGCCACAACTCCGATCAGCTGCCTCGGCAATGGAGTCACGGAACATGGCCCATTCGGACTCAATGTCCCCCACCTCCCCCGGGATATGGTTGAAGCTCTGCCGGAGGTGGGAGTTAAAGCTCCTTCTGACGGGGGATTCTGACAAACGCTCCCAGCAGACCCTCACAATACGTTTGGGCCTGCCAGGTCTGATCGGCATCCTCCCCCACCAGCGGAGCCAACTCACCACCAGGTGGTGATCAGTTGACAGCTCCGCCCCTCTCTTCACCCGAGTGTCCAGGACATACGGCCGCAAGTCCGATGATACAACCACAAAGTCGATCATCGAACTGCGGCCAAGGGTGTCCTGGTGCCAAGTGCACATATGGACACCCTTATGTCTGAACATGGTGTTCGTTATGGACAGTCCATGACCAGCACAGAAGTCCAACAACATAACACCACTCTGGTTCAGATCGGGGGGGCCGTTCCTCCCAATCACACCCCTCCAGGTCTCACTGTCATTGCCCACGTGAGCATTGAAGTCCCCCAGCAGAACGAGGGAGTCTCCGGTAGGAGCATTCTCCAGTGCCTCCCCCAGAGACTCCAAAAAGGGTGGGTACTCTGAACTGCTGTTTGGCGCATAGGCACAAACAACAGTCAGGACTCGTCCCCCCACCCGAAGGCGGAGGGAGGCTACCCTCTCGTTCACTGGGGTAAACCCCAATGTACTGGCACACAGCCGGGGGGCAATAAGTATGCCCACACCTGCTCTGCGCCTCTCACCACGGGCAACTCCAGAGTGGAAGAGAGTCCAACCCCTCTCAAGAGGACTGGTTCCAGAGCCCAAGCCGTGCGTCGAGGTGAGTCCGACTATATCTAGCCGGAACCGCTCAGCCTCGCGCACCAGCTCCGGCTCCTTCCCCAACAGAGAGGTGACATTCCACGTCCCAAGAGCTAGCTTCAGTAGCCGAGGATCAGACCGCCAAGGCCTCTGCCTTCGGCCGCTACCCAGCTCACATCGCACCCGACCCCCTTGGCCCCTCCCACGGGTGGTGAGCCCGTCGGAAGGGGGACCCACGTCATCATTTCGGGCTATGCCCGACCGAGCCCCATGGGCAAAGACCCGGCCACCAGGCGCCCGCTGCCGGGCCCCACCCCCGGGCCTGGCTCCGGGGGGAGGCCCCGGTGTCCCATATCCGGGCAAGGGATCACGAGGTCCAAATTTTTTGTTCATCATAAGGGGTCTTTTGAGCTGTTCTTTGTCTGGTCCCTCATCTAGGATCTGCTTGCCTTGGGTGACCCTACCAGGGGCTTAAAGCCCCGAGCAACATAGCTCCCGGACTCATTGGGGCACGCAAACTCCCCCACCACGATAAGGTGACAGCTCAGGAGGGAGGGATGTCAGATCATAATTTGCAAAAAGCTGATGAGAAAGGGTGAGAATGCCCAACTATACACCATCAAATGCGGGAGCGGAGTTGTTCGTCTGTGAGTAGGTGTGAATCTCCGACCATAATTGCTGAAAAATGTGTTAGAAAAGGTAAGAATGCCGGTCCATACATCATCAAAAGCGAGAGAAGTGGTGTTCTGCTGAAAGTAGGTGTGAATGTCCAGCCATAATTACTCACAAACGGGTAAGAAAAGGTAGTATTGCCAGACCATACATGATCAAAACAGGGAGCGGAGTTGGTTCAGCTGCAAGAAGGTGTGAATGTCCGACTAAAGTACAAATATATTAACAAAAGCGAGAGGAGAAGTCTTCGGATGAGAGTGTTTGAGAATTTCCAACCATAATCTATAAAATGCGGTGAAAAAAAGGTGTTATAGAACACTAAAAGGTGGAGCGGAAGTGTTCGGCTGCAAGAAGGTGTGAATGTCCGACTATATTTGGTGAAAAGCATGTGAAGCAAGGTCTGAATGCCCAACCTTACATCATCAAAAGCGAGATCAGAGGTGTTTGGCTGCAAGAAGGCCATAGTTTGCCAAAAGCGGGTAAGGTGCGAATGACCGACTAAATATCAACAAAAGTGGGGGCGGAGGTCTTCGGATGCAAGTGGGTGTGAATATTCCACCATACAAGTATGGTGGAGAGGAAGCTATGAATTGCTGACCATTGTTTGCAAAAAGCGGGTGAGAAAAGGTGCGAATGTCCAACCATACATGATCAAAACAGGGAGCGGACGTGTTTGGCTGCGACAAGGTTTTAATGTCCACCCATAATTAATGAATAGCGGGCAACGAGTAGGTTCCAATGCCCAACCATACATCATCAAAAGCAGGAGTGGATGTGTTCGGCTACAAGAAGGTTTGAATGTCCGAGCATAGTTTGTAAAAAGCGGGTAAGAAAAGCTTCGAATGCCCGAACATACACCATCAAAAGACAGACCGGACATGTTCCGCTGTAAATAGGTGTGAATGCCCAACCATAGTTGGTAAAAAGAAGGTAAGAAAAGGTTCAAATATCCGACTGTACACAATCAATAGCGGGAGCGGATGTGTTCGGCTACAAGAAGGTGTGAAAGTCTCACCATGGTTTGTAAAAAGCGGGTAAGAAAAGGTGCGAATGCCCGACAATGTATGATCAAAAGAGGGAGCGGAGGTTTTCGGCTACAAGAAGGTCTGAATGTCCGACCAAAGTTTGTAAAAAGCGGGTAAGAAAGGTTTGAATGCCCGACTATACACCATCAAAAGCGGGAGCGGAGGTGTTGCACTGTAAGACGGTGTGAATGTCTGACCATAGTTTGTAAAAAGCAGTAGGTGTGAATGTCAGATCATAATTTGCAAAAAGCTGATGAGAAAGGGTGAGAATGCCCTACTATACACCATCAAATGCGAGAGCGGAGGTGTTTGTCTGTGAGTAGGTGTGAATGTCCCACCCTAGTTGCTGAAAAATGTGTTAGAAAAGGTAAGAATGCCAGCCCATACATCATCAAAAGCGGGAGAGGTGGTGTTCGGCTGCAAGAAGGTGTGAATATCCAGCCATAATTACTCACAAACGGGTAAGAAAAGGTAAGAATACCAAACCATAAATTATCAAAAGCGGCAGCAGAGATGTTCGGCTGGTATTTATAAATGTCTAGATAGATTTGAACAAAAAACAACGTAGTATTTTGCAGTAAAAGAAAGAAAGGTTCAGAAATCCGAGAAAAAGCTTTTCATGAGTTCTGCATGATTTGGGATTTTGCTTATAAAATGCATTCCTTCAATCAAACTATGGTAAAACGGCTTTTACCTTCATATTTATCAATGTCTAGATCGACTTCAACAAAGAACAACATTAGATTTTGCAGTAGAAGAAAGAGAGACACTGAAGGATCAGGAATCCGAGAATAAGCTTATTTTCATACGTTCTGCATGATTTGGGATTTTGCTATAAAATGAATTCCTTCACTCAAACTATGTTAAAACTGCTTTTACCTTCATATTTATCAATGTCTAGATCGACTTCAACAAAGAACAACATTGTATATTGCAGTAGAAGAAAGAGCAACACTGAAGGAACAGGAATCCGAGAATAAGCTTACTTTCATACGTTCTGCATGATTTGGGATTTTATGTATAAAATGAATTCCTTCACTCAAACCAAGTGAAAACTACTTTGTCCTTCATATTTATCAATGTCTAGATCGACTTCAACAAAGAACAACATTGTATATTGCAGTAGAAGAAAGAGCAACACTGAAGGAACAGGAATCCGAGAATAAGCTTACTTTCATACGTTCTGCATGATTTGGGATTTTATGTATAAAATGAATTCCTTCACTCAAACCAAGTGAAAACTACTTTGTCCTTCATATTTATCAATGTCTAGATCGACTTCAACAAAGAACAACATTGTATATTGCAGTAGAAGAAAGAGAGACACTGAAGGAACAGGAATCCGAGAATAAGCTTCTTTTCATACGTTCTGCATGATTTGGGATTTTGCTATAAAATGAATTCCTTCACTCAAACTATGTTAAAACTGCTTTTAACTTCATATTTATCAATGTCTAGATCGACTTCAACAAAGAACAACATTGTATATTGCAGTAGAAGAAAGAGCAACACTGAAGGAACAGGAATCCGAGAATAAGCTTATTTTCATACGTTCTGCATGATTTCGGATTTTCCTATAAAATGAATTGCTTTGCTCAAACCAAGTTAAAATTGCTTTGTCTTCATATTTATCAATGTCAAAGCAGTTTTAACATAGTTTGAGTGAAGGAATTCATTTTAAAACAAAATCTCAAAACATGCACAACACATGAAAAGCTTATTCTCGGATTCCTGATCCTTCAGTGTTGCTATTTGTTATATTGCAAAGTACAACGTGTTTTCTTTGTTTTGTTTAAATCTATCTCGACATTGATAAATATGGAAGGACAAAGCAGGTTTAACTTGGTTTGAGCAAAGCAATTCATTTTGTAGCAAAATCCGAAATCGTGAAGAACTCATGAAAGCAAGCTTATACTCGGATTCCTGAAACTTTTAGATCTTAGATTTGCTCTTTCTTTTACTGCAAAGTACGTTGGGGTTTTTTTTTGTTTAAATCTTTCTAGACAAGGTAAATATGAAGGACAAATCAGTTTTAACATAGTTTGAGTGAAGGAATGCATTTTATAAGCAAAATCCCAAATCATGCAAAACTAACGAAAAGCTTTTTCTCGCTTTTCACTGCTTTTTACAAACTGGTCGGACGTTCACACCTTCTTGCAGCCGAACAATTCCGCTTCCACTTTTGATGGTGTATATTCGGGCATTCAAACCTTTTCTTACCCGCTTTTTACAAACCATGGTCGGACTTTCACACCTTCTTGCAGCCGAACACCACCTCTCCCGCTTTTGATGATGTATGGTCCAGCATTCTTACCTTTTCTAACACATTTTTCAGCAATTATGGTCGGACATTCACACCTACTCACAGCCAAACACTTCCGCTCCCGCATTTGATGGTGTTTAGTCAGGCATTCTCACCCTTTCTCATCAACTTTTTGCATATGATCTGATATTCACACCTACTTGCAGTCGAACACCTCTGCTTCCGCTTTTGATGGTACATATTTGGGCATTCGAACCTTTTGTTACCCGCTTTTTACATACCATGGGTGGACTTTCACACCTTCTTGTAGCCGAACAACTCTGCTCCCGCTATTGATTGTGTACAGTCGGGTATTTTAACCTTTTCTTACCCGCTTTTTACCAACTATGGTCGGACATTCACACCTTCTTACAGCGGAACACGTCCGCTCCCTCTTTTGATGGTGTATGTTCGGGCATTCGAACCTTTTCTTACCTGCTTTTTACAAACCATGGTCGGACTTTCACACCTTCTTGTAGCCGAACACCTCCGCTCCCTCTTTTGATCATACATTGTTGGGCATTCGCACCTTGTCTTACCCGCTTTTTACAAACTATAGTAAGACATTCACACGTTGCAGCTGAACCACCTCCGCTCCCTGTTTTGATCATGTATGGTCTGGCAATACTAGCTTTTCTTACCCGTTTGTGAGTAATTATGGCTGGACATTCACACCTACTTGCAGTCGAACAGCTCTGCTCCCGCTTTTGATTTTGTTTGGTTGGATATTCGACGCTTTTCTTAACTGCTTTTTACAAACTTTGGTCGGACGTTCAAACCTTCTTGCAACCGAACACCTCCGCTTCCGCTTTTGATGGTATATATTCGGGAATTCGAACCTTTTCTTACCCGCTTTTTACAAACCATGGTCGGACTTTCACACCTTCTTGTAGCCGAACAACTCCACTCACGCTATTGATTGTGTACAGTCGGGTAGTTTAACCTTTTCTTACCCGCTTTTTACCAACTATGGTTGGACATTCACACCGTCTTACAGCGGAACACCTCCGCTTCCGCTTTTGATGGTGTATAGTCGGGCATTCGAACCTTTTCTTACCCGCTTTTTACAAACTATGGTCGGACATTCAATCCTTCTTGTAGCCGAAAAGCTCCGCTCCCTCTTTTGATCATACATTGTCGGGCATTTGCAACTTTTCTTACCCGCTTTTTACAAACCATGGTCGGACTGTCACACCTTCTTGTAGCTGAACACATCCGCTCCCACTATTGATTGTGTACAGTCAGGTTTTTTAACGTTTTCTTACCCGCTTCTTACCAACTCTGGTCGGACATTCACACCTTCTTAAAGCGGAACACGTCCGCTCCCTCTTTTGATGGTGTATGTTTGGGCATTCGAACCTTTTCTTACCCGCTTTTTACAAACTATGCTTGGACATTCAAACCTTCTTGTAGCCGAACACATCCACTCCTGCTTTTGATGATGTGTGGTTGGGCATTCGAACCTTCTTCTTGCCCGCTTTTCATTAATTATGGGTGGACATTCACACCTTGTCGCAGCCAAACACCTCCGCTCCCTGTTTTGATCATGTATGGTTGGACATTCGCACCTTTTCTCAACCGCTTTTTGCAAACTATGGTCAGCAATTCACAGCTTCCTCTCCACCATACTTGTATGGTGGAAGATTCACACCCACTTGCATCCGAAGACCTCCGCCCCCACTTTTGTTGATATTTAGTCGGTCATTCGCACCTTACCCGCTTTTGGCAAACTATGGCCTTCTTGCAGCCAAACACCTCTGATCTCGCTTTTGATGATGTAAGGTTGGGCATTCAGACCTTGCTTCCCCTGCTTTTCACCAAATATAGTCGGACATTCACACCTTCTTGCAGCCGAACACTTCCGCTCCACCTTTTAGTGTTCTATAACACCTTTTTTTCACCGCATTTTATAGATTATGGTTGGAAATTCTCAACCATTGTCTCCTCCCGCTTTTGTTAATATATTTGAACTTTAGTCGGACATTCACACCTTCTTGCAGCTGAACCACCTCCGCTCCCTGTTTTGATCATGTATGGTCTGGCAATACTACCTTTTCTTACCCGTTTGTGAGTAATTATGGCTGGACATTCACACCTACTTTCAGCAGAACACCACCTCTCTCGCTTTTGATGATGTATGGACCGGCATTCTTACCTTTTCTAACACATTTTTCAGCAATTATGGTCGGACATTCCCACCTACTCAGAGCCGAACACCTCCGCTCCCGCATTTGATGGTGTATAGTCGGGCATTCTCACTCTTTCTCATCAGCTTTTTGCAAATTATGATCTGATATTCACAGCTGCTTTTGATAATGTATGGTTGGGCATTCGCACCTTTTTTTACCCATTTTTCAGGAATTATGGGTGGACATTCACACCGTCTTGCAGCTGAAAACATCCTCTCCCGCTTATGATCATGTGCGGTTTGATATTCGAAAATTTTCTTTCATGTTTTAAAGAAATTATTGATGGACATTCAGACCTTCTTGCAGCTGAACCCCTCTGCTCGCGCTTTTGATGGTGTATAGTAGGGCTTTCGAGCCTTTTCTTCCCGGTTTTTACAAATTATGGTTGGACATTCAGACCTTCTTGCAACCTAACACCTCCGCTCCCTCTTTTGATCATACATTGTCTGGCATTCGCACCTTGTCTTACGCGCTTTTTACAAACTTTAGTCGGACATTCAGACCTTCTTGCAGCTGAACCACCTCCGCTCCCTGTTTTGATCATGTATGGTCTGGCAATACTACCTTTTCTTACCCGTTTGTGAGTAATTTTGGCTGGACATTCACACCTACTCAAAGCCGAACAACTCCGCTACCGCATTTGATGGTGTATAGTCGGGCATTCTCACCCTTTCTCATCAGCTTTTTGCAAATTATGATCTGACATTCACACCTACTTGCAGTCGAACAGCTCTGCTCCCGCTTTTGATTATGTTTGGTTGGATATTCGAACCTTTTCTTCACTGCTTTTTACAAACTTTGTTCGGAGGTACACGTCTTCTTGAAGCCGAACACCTCCGCTTCCGCTTTTGATGGTGTATAGTCGGGCTTTCGAGCCTTTTCTTACCTGGTTTTTAGAAATTATGGTTGGACATTCAGACCTCGCAGCCGAACACCTCCGCTCCCTCTTTTGATCATACATTGTCGGTTATTCGCACCTTGTCTTACCCGCTTTTTACAAACTATAGTCAGACATTCACACGTTGCAGCTGAACCACCTCTGCTCCCTGTTTTGATTATGTATGGTCTGGCAATACTACCTTTTCTTACCCGGTTGTGAGTAATTATGGCTGGACATTCACACCTACTTGCAGTCGAACAGCTCTGCTCCCGCTTTTGATTTTGTTTGGTTGGATATTCGAACCTTTTCTTAACTGCTTTTTACAAACTTTGGTCGGACGTTCACACCTTCTTGCAGCCGAACAACTCCACTCCCGCTATTTATTGTGTACAGTCGGGTAGTTTAACCTTTTCTTACCCGCTTTTTACCAACTATGGTCGGACATTCACACCGTCTTACAGCGGAACACCTCCGCTTCCGCTTTTGATGGTGTATAGTCGGGCATTCGAACCTTTTCTTACCCGCTTTTTACAAACTATGGTCGGACATTCAAACCTTCTTGTAGCCGAAAGCCTCCGCTGCCTCTTTTGATCATACATTGTCGGGCATTCGCACCCTTTCTTACCCGCTTTTTATAAAACCATGGTCGGACTGTCACAACTTCTTGTAGCCGAACACATCTGCTCCCGCTATCGATTGTGTACAGTTGGGTTTTTTAACCTTTTCTTACCCGCTTTTTACCAGCTCTGGTCGGACATTCACACCTTCTTACAGCGGAACATGTCCGCTCCCTCTTTTGATGGTGAATTTTCGGGCATTCAAACCTTTTCTTACCCGCTTTTTACAAACTATGCTCGGACATTCAGACCTTCTTGCAGCTGAATCACCTCCGCTCCCTGTTTTGATTATGTATGGTCTGGCAATACTACCTTTTCTTACCCGTTTGTGAGTAATTATGGCTGGACATTCACACCTACTTTCAGCAGAACACCACCTCTCTCGCTTTTGATGATGTATGGACCGGCATTCTTACCTTTTCTAACACATTTTTCAGCAATTATGGTCGGAGATTCACACCTACTAACAGACGAACAACTCCGCTCCCGCATTTGATGGTGTATAGTTGTTGTTTTGCAAATTATGATCTGACATTCACACTTACTTGCAGTTGAACAGTTCTGCTCCCGCTTTTGATTATGTTTGGTTGGATATTCGAAACTTTTCTTAACTGCTTTTTACAAACTTTGGTTGGACGTTCAAACCTTCTTGTAGCCGAACACATCCACACCTGCTTTTGATGATGTATGGTTGGGTATTCGCACCTTTTTTTTACCCATTTTTCAGTAATTATGGGTGGACATTCACACCTTCTTGCAGCTGAACACCTCCTCTCCCACTTATGATCATGTGCGGTTTGATTTTCAAAATTTTTACTTTAATTTTTTCTAGCAATTATTGATGGACATTCAGACCTTCTTGCAGCTGAACAACTCCGCTCCCTCTTTTGATCATAAATTGTCGGGCATTCGAACCTTTTCTTACCCGCTTTTTACAAAACTTGGTCGGACTTTCACACCTTTTAGTAGCCGAACAACTCCGCTCCCGCTATTGATTGTGTACAGTCGGGTATTTTAACCTTTTCTTACCCGCTTTTTACCAACTATGGTCGGACATTCATAACTTCTTACAACGGAACACCTCCGCTCCTTATTTTGATGATGTATGGTTGGGCATTCAAACCTACTTGTTGCCCGCTTTTCATTAATTATGGGTGGACATTCACACCTTGTCGCAGCCAAACACCTCCGCTCCCTGTTTTGATGGTGTATAATGGTGGACATTCGCACCTTTTCTCACCCGCTTTTTACTATGGTCGGCCATTCACAGCTTCCTCTCCACCATACTTGTATGGTGGGATATTCACACCCACTTGCATCCGAAGACCTCCGCCCCCACTTTTGTTGATATTTAGTCGGTCATTCGCACCTTACCCGCTTTTGGCAAACTATGGCCTTCTTGCAGCCAAACACCTGATCTCGCTTTTGATGATGTAAGGTTGGGCATTCAGACCTTGCTTCACCTACTTTTCACCAAATATAGTCGGACATTCACACCTTCTTGCAGCCGAACACTTCCGCTCCACTTTTGAGTGTTCTATGTAGCATTCACACCTTTTTCTTCACCGCATTTTATAGATTATGGTTGGAAATTCTCACCCACTCTCATCCGAAGACCTCTCCTCCCGCTTTTGTTAATGTATAGTCGGGCATGAGAACCTTTTCTTACCCGCTTTTTACAAATTATGGTTGGACATTCACACCTACTTGCAGCCGAATACTGATACTGATCCTCCCGTAATAAAATGGTCGGATCTTATCAAACACACTTTGTTTCTTGTGACAATCAAGTCAGCGAAACAGCGTATACACGTCAAGACACTGAATCAAGTTTGCCACAAGAACTCATAAGTTTGGCAGTATTGCTCTGCCGTCAGCAATCATACACCCATTTTATTTTCGTGAGACATGTGCAGGCACCTGTTCATCTACTGTTCTATCACTATGAATTAGTTTATCTATTATCAATAAGGATACTTCTACAACTACTATCAAAGTATGTCCGGACTTCTTATGTTGTCAGTTGCTATATATGAATAAGTGGGTAGCTACTGACAAGCATTAAGCATGTCACACAGCCCAAACATATAACATTTCAGGACACACCACACAGTTAACAACCACAGTGAAGCGTGTCAAAGCCCAAACATGTAACATTCAACGGGACACTTACACAACACATTCAAATCAAACAGTCAGACAACATACAAGAACATATAACCCAGCCGGCATTGCTCCCTGCCTATTTTCCTACAGCTCACTATGTGTGCGCACACCTTTATTCACAAACTCTTCAACTTATACTCTTTTACCGAAGCTGCTACAGCTCGATTGGCCGAATACCCTTAGATCCTATTTCGGTGAATTTGACATCTGCCTTACATGTAACAGATTAGCGATTTAGTTTGAGTGAAGGAATTCATTTTATAGCAAAATCCCAAATCGTGAAGAACTCATGAAAGTAAGCTTATTCTCGGATTCATGAAACTTTAGATTTGCTCTGTCTTTTACTGCAAAGTACAACGTTGTTTTTTTTGTTTAAATCTTTCTAGACATGGTAAATATGAAGGACAAAGCAGTTTTAACATAGTTTGAGTGAAGGAATTCATTTTATAGATAAAATCCCAAGAGTCTGCTGAGAATCAAGAATGAATGCGAAGTAGACTTTAACACGGCTCTAGGAGCGAGCCGAGTGTGGGCTAACCGGGAGAATTGCTTGAAAGAAACGCGACACCGAATGAGCGGTCCGAACAAAGCCTCAATACGGTTTTCCCGTGGTGTTTTTGTTGCTGCCTTGTCTTTTGCACAGAGTAAAAGACAAGGCAGCCATCGAATAGGGCCCGATTGTTCCTACTTGGTCAGCCGAGGAGCAAGGGGGGGAGCAAGCGTCTCAACCAAGCAAAGCTCACCATGGGGAAGGTGGCTATGCCAACTAGCCTGATGCCCTGCTCCCGCAGTGATGGATAATCGTACTCTGGTTTCTCTTCATAACGTACAAGTCTTTCGCCTTTTACTAAAGACTTCCGTGGAAAGCAGCACTAATGAGTTGTTTCTATTTTTGGCAGGCTTTACCTTTGCGGGTGAAGCCCTTTCCGTCTGTGCAAAAGAAATCTTGTTACTGTGCAGAGTGACTTCTCTGAGTAGAGTCGCCTTACTTGTTGCAACTGTGCCGATGTTGCTTGGATGGTGCTTGCTGGAGCGTGCGGGAGTGCAAAGTTATACCATTTAAAAGGGCTGAAGAGTGCTCAGTGCAGCGGGTGGGCGGAGGTGCAAAGTGACACTCTGGCCACCTATGGCCATAAAAAGAACACCGCTACAAGTGCGCATTGTGCCAGGAAGGGCCCTTGGACGTGAACCAGTGGACAGATATCACTTCTCGGCCTTTTGGCTAAGATCAAGTGTAGTACCTGTTCTTATCAGTTTAATATCTGATATGGCCTTTGTACGAGGACTACATATTAAATTGATTTTTAGCAATAGGAGTTGAAAAAGGAGCTTGCTCCGTTCACTCCAAGCATCGACCCGGTACTGCAGTGCCGCTGGGAACGGTGCGCTCTTCTCTGCTCTTGTGAAAAAGCAAACAGTGGTGCAGGATGGAAGTTTCAGGGAGCCCAAGATGAAACTTTCTTTTAGTCTGCTGAGAAAAGAGAGTGAATGCGAAGTAGACTTTAACACAGCTCTGGGGGCAAGCCGAGTGCGGGCTAACCGGGAGAATTACTTGAAAGAAACGCGACACTGAATGAGCGGTCAGAACAAAGCCTCAATACAGTGTTCCCGTGGTGTTTGTGGCTGCCTTGTCTTTTGCACAGAGTAAAAGACAAGGCAGCCATCGAATAGGGCCCGATTTTTCCTACTTGGTCAGCCGAGGATCATGGAGGGGGAGCAAGCGTCTCAACCAAGCAAAGCTCACCATGGGGAAGGTGGCTATGCCAACTAGCCTGATGCCCTGCTCCCGCAGTGACGGATAATCGTACTCTGGTTTCTCTTCATAACGTACAAGTCTTTCGCCTTTTACTAAAGACTTCCGTGGAAAGCAGCACTAATGAGTTGTTTCTATTTTTGGCAGGCTTTACCTTTGCGGGTGAAGCCCTTTCCGTCTGTGCAAAAGAAATCTTGTTACTGTGCAGAGTGACTTCTCTGAGTAGAGTCGCCTTACTTGTTGCGACTGTGCCGATGTTTGAAGCTGGAGTGCAACGTTGTTGCTTGGATGGTGCTTGCTGGAGCGTGCGGGAGTGCAAAGTTATACCATTTAAAAGGGCTGAAGAGTGCTCAGTGCAGCGGGTGGGCGGAGGTGCAAAGTGACACTCTGGCCACGTATGGCCATAAAAAGAACACCGCTACAAGTGTGTATTGTGCCAGGAAGGGCCCTCGGACGTGAACCAGTGGACAGTTATCGCTTCTCGGCCTTTTGGCTAAGATCAAGTGTAGTACCTGTTCTTATCAGTTTAATATCTGATATGGCCTTTGTACGAGGACTACATATTAAATGGATTTTTAGCAATAGGAGTTGAAAAAGGAGCTTGCTCCGTTCACTCTAAGCATCGACCCGGTACTGCAGTGCCGCTGGGAACGGTGCGCTCTTCTCTGCTCTTGTGAAAAAGCAAACAGTGGTGCAGGATGGAAGTTTCAGGGAGCCCAAGATGAAACTTTCTTTTAGTCTGCTGAGAAAAGAGAGTGAATGCGAAGTAGACTTTAACACAGCTCTGGGGGCGAGCCGAGTGCGGGCTAACCGGGAGAATTGCTTGAAAGAAACGCGACACTGAATGAGCGGTCAGAACAAAGCCTCAATACGGTGTTCCCGTGGTGTTTGTGGCTGCCTTGTCTTTTGCACAGAGTAAAAGACAAGGCAGCCATCGAATAGGGCCCGATTTTTCCTACTTGGTCAGCCGAGGAGCAAGGAGGGGGAGCAAGCGTCTCAACCAAGCAAAGCTCACCATGGGGAAGGTGGCTATGCCAACTAGCCTGATGCCCTGCTCCCGCAGTGACAGATAATCGTACTCTGGTTTCTCTTCATAATGTACAAGTCTTTCGCCTTTTACTAAAGACTTCCGTGGAGAGCAGCACTAATGAGTTGTTGCTATTTTTGGCAGGCTTTACCTTTGCGGGTGAAGCCCTTTCTGTCTGTGCAAAAGAAATCTTGTTACTGTGCAGAGTGACTTCTCTGAGTAGAGTTGCCTTACTTGTTGCGACTGTGCCGATGTTTGAAGCTGGAGTGCAAAGTTGTTGCTTGAATGGTGCTCGCTGGAGCGTGCGGGAGTGCAAAGTTATACCATTTAAAAGGGCTGAAGAGTGCTCAGTGCAGCGGGTGGGCGGAGATGCAAAGTGACACTCTGGCCACCTCGAAAACCGAGGTTACATCCAGTACCAGGGGCAGCCCAAGCTCTGCCGCAAGTGTGGTGAGCATGGGCACCTGGTTGAGGCTTGTACCAAGGTGATATGTGGGAAGTGCAGAGAAATTGGGGACACTTTTGGAGAGTGTCCAAATGGCAGGAAATGTAATCTCTGTGGAGAATTAAATCACCTCTTCTGAGATTGCCCTAAATCTTTTGCCAACAAATTAAAGACGGTAAAGCCACAGTCAAGCCAACAAAGAGAAGGACCAGAGGTGGCAGTTGGTGAACAAAGTGAAGAGGTTGACCCAATAAATTCAAACTTCCCGCTAAAAGCTTGGATTGGAAGTGAGGAGCAAAAAGGAGAGGGGCCTGTAGAGGCCTCACCACTCAGTGCTGAAGTCTGTGAGAATTCACAGGCAGAGGGTGGAGCTAAGCTAAATGAGGAGGAAGAGCAGACAGGTGAGTCTAGTGAAGGTACTCACCTCCCCGAAGGTCAACAGCCGAGGAGGACGGCATCTGAGTTGTCCTCTGATTCCCTTTAGCTCTGCAATCAACCCCCAGGGACTCAAAGTTAAATGCAACATTGCATCAGAGGCCAACACGAGAGTCCGAAAAGGAGAGCTAGTTTCCCAAGAAATAACCTGAGTGTGTAATTTGTTTTGATAACTTAGAAAAACGAAAATGACATACCTACTTTCCTTTATCCTTTTAATGGTTCTCACCTTCTCAACACTAAATGTGAGAAGTGTGAAATCAAAGACAAGAGCCCAGAGTATTATATCCTTCTTAGACTCCATAAAATCAGATGTGTTTTTAATACAAGAATGTGGACTACCTTTTTTGAAAAACCATAGACAATGGGAGGAAATGTGGCCCAATTTATCGATATGGAGTGGCTCAAATCAAATTAAAAATGATGGTGTGGCCATTCTAATTAAAAATCCGCATGTTCTGGTGCGAGACGGACGGGCACTTTTAGCACACTTGAATTTTATGGGGCAAGACTTTAACCTCTTAAATATTTATGGTTTCAATGGAAAAAATGACAGGTATGACCTTTTAGAAGATTACTCACAAACGGGTAAGAAATGGTAGTATTGCCAGACAATACATGATCAAAACAGGGAGCGGAGGTGGTTCAGCTGCAAGGTGTGAATTTCTGACTAAAGTTTGTAAAAAGCGCGTAAGACAAGGTGCGAATGCCCAACAATGTATGATCAAAAGAGGGAGCGGAGGTTTTCGGCTGCAAGGTCTGAATGTCCAACCATAATTTGTAAAAACCGGGGAAGAAAAGGCTCAAAAGCCCGACTATACACCATCAAAAGCGGGAGCGGAGGTGTTCAGCTGCAAGAAGGTGTGAATGTCCGACCATAGTTGGTAAAAAGCGGGTAAGAAAAGGTTAAAATGCCCGACTGTACACCATCAAAAGCGGAAGCGGAGGTGTTCGGCTTCAAGAAGACGTGAACCTCCGAACAAAGTTTGTAAAAAGCAGTTAAGAAAAGGTTCGAATATCCAACCAAACATAATCAAAAGCGGGAGCAGAGCTTTTCGACTGCAAGTAGGTGTGAATGTCAGATCATGATTTGCAAAAAGCTGATGAGAAAGGGTGAGAATGCCCGACTATACACCATCAAATGCGGTAGCGGAGTTGTTTGTCTGTGAGTAGGTGTGAATCTGCGACCATAATTGCTGAAAAATGTGTTAGAAAAGGTAAGAATGCCGGTCCATACATCATCAAAAGCGAGAGAGGTGGTGTTCTGCTGAAAGTAGGTGTGAATGTCCAGCCATAATTACTCACAAACGGGTAAGAAAAGGTAGTATTGCCAGACCATACATGATCAAAACAGGGAGCGGAGGTGGTTCAGCTGCAACGTGTGAATGTCTGACTATAGTTTGTAAAAAGCGGGTAAGACAAGGTGCGAATGCCCGACAATGTATAATCAAAAGAGGGAGCGGAGGTGTTCGGCTGCAAGGTCTGAATGTCCAACCATAATTTCTAAAAACCGGGTAAGAAAAGGCTCAAAAGCCCGACTTTACACCATCAAAAGCGGGAGCGGAGGTGTTCAGCTGCAACGTGTGAATGTCTGACTATAGTTTGTAAAAAGCGGGTAAGACAAGGTGCGAATGCCCGACAATGTATAATCAAAAGAGGGAGCGGAGGTGTTCGGCTGCAAGGTCTGAATGTCCAACCATAATTTCTAAAAACCGGGTAAGAAAAGGCTCAAAAGCCCGACTTTACACCATCAAAAGCGGGAGCGGAGGTGTTCAGCTGCAACGTGTGAATGTCTGACTATAGTTTGTAAAAAGCGGGTAAGACAAGGTGCGAATGCCCGACAATGTATAATCAAAAGAGGGAGCGGAGGTGTTCGGCTGCAAGGTCTGAATGTCCAACCATAATTTCTAAAACCCGGGTAAGAAAAGGCTCAAAAGCCCGACTTTACACCATCAAAAGCGGGAGCGGAGGTGTTCAGCTGCAAGAAGGTGTGAATGTTCGACTAAAGTTTGTAAAAATCTGGTAAGACAAGGTATGAATGTCCGACAATGTATGATCAAAAGCGGGAGCGGAGATGTTCAGCTGCAAGAAGGTCTGAATGTCCATCAATAATTGCTAGAAAAAATTAAAGTAAAAATTTCGAAAATCAAACCGCACATGATCATAAGTGGGAGAGGAGGTGTTCAGCTGCAAGAAGGTGTGAATGTCCATCCATAATTCCTTAAAAATGGGTAAAAAAAAAGGTGCGAATACCCAACCATACATCATCAAAAGCAGGTGTTAATGTCAGATCATAATTTGCAAAAAGCTGATGAGAAAGGGTGAGAATGCCCGACTATACACCATCAAATGCGGGAGCGGAGTTGTTTGTCTGTGAGTAGGTGTGAATCTCCGACCATAATTGCTGAAAAATGTGTTAGAAAAGGTAAGAATGCCGGTCCATACATCATCAAAAGCGAGAGAGGTGGTGTTCTGCTGAAAGTAGGTGTGAATGTCCAGCCATAATTACTCACAAACGGGTAAAAAAAAGTAGTATTGCCAGACCATACATGATCAAAACAGGGAGCGGAGGTGGTTCAGCTGCAAGAAGGTGTGAATGTCTGACTAAAGTTCAAATATATTAACAAAAGCGGGAGGAGAGGTCTTCGGATAGATTGGTTGAGAATTTCCAACCATAATCTATAAAATGCGGTGAAAAAAAGGTGTGATAGAACACTAAAAGGTGGAGCGGAAGTGTTCGGCTGCAAGAAGGTGTGAATGTCCGACTATATTTGGTGAAAAGCAGGTGAAGCAAGGTCTGAATGCCCAACCTTACATCATCAAAAGTGAGATCAGAGGTGTTTGGCTGCAAGAAGGCCATAGTTTGCCAAAAGCGGGTAAGGTGCGAATGACCGACTAAATATCAACAAAAGTGGGGGCGGAGGTCTTCGGATGCAAGTGGGTGTGAATATCCCACCATACAAGTATGGTGGAGAGGAAGCTGTGAATTGCTGACCATAGTTGGCAAAAAGCGGGTGAGAAAAGGTGCGAATGTCCAACCATACACCATCAAAACAGGGAGCGGAGGTGTTTGGCTGCGACAAGGTGTGAATGTCCACCCATAATTAATGAAAAGCGGGCAAGAAGTAGGTTCGAATGCCCAACCACTCATCATCAAAAGCAGGAGTGGATGTGTTCGGCTATAAAAAGGTTTGAATATCCGAGCATAATTTGTAAAAAGCGGGTAAGAAAAGGTTCGAATGCCCGAACATACACCATCAAAAGAGGGAGCGGAGGTGTTCCGCTGTAAGAAGGTGTGAATGTCCGACCAGAGTTGGTAAAAAGCGGGTAAGAAAAGGTTAAAAAACCCGACTGTACACAATCAATAGCGGGAGCAGATGTGTTCGGCTACAAGAAGGTGTGACAGTCCGACCATGGTTTGTAAAAAGCGGGTAAGAAAAGGTGCAAATGCCCGACAATGTATGATCAAAAGAGGGAGCGGAGCTTTTCGGCTACAAGAAGGTTTGAATGTCCGACCATAGTTCGTAAAAAGCGGGTAAGAAAAGGTTCGAATGCCCGACTATACACCATCAAAAGCGGAAGCGGAGGTGTTCCGCTGTAGACGGTGTGAATGTCCGACCATAGTTGTTAAAAAGCGGGTAAGAAAAGGTTAAACTACACGACTGTACACAATCAATAGCGGGAGTGGAGTTGTTCGGCTACAAGAAGGTGTGAAAGTCCGACCATGGTTTGTAAAAAACGGGTAAGAAAAGGTTCGAATTCCCGAATATATACCATCAAAAGCGGAAGCGGAGGTGTTCGGTTGCAAGAAGGTGTGAACGTCCGACCAAAGTTTGTAAAAAGCAGTTAAGAAAAGGTTCGAATATCCAACCAAACAAAATCAAAAGCAGGAGCAGAGCTGTTCGACTGCAAGTAGGTGTGAATGTCCAGCCATAATTACTCACAAACGGGTAAGAAAAGGTAGTATTGCCACTCCATACATGATCAAAACAGGGAGCGGAGGTGGTTCAGCTGCAACGTGTGAATGTCTGACTATAGTTTGTAAAAAGCGGGTAAGACAAGGTGCGAATGCCCGACAATGTATGATCAAAAGTGGGAGCGGAGGTGTTCGGCTGCAAGGTCTGAATATCCAACCATAATTTCTAAAAACCGGGTAAGAAAAGGCTCGAAAGCCCGACTTTACACCATCAAAAGCGGGAGCGGAGGTGTTCAGCTGCAAGAAGGTGTGAATGTTCGACTAAAGTTTGTAAAAATCTGGTAAGACAAGGTATGAATGTCCGACAATGTATGATCAAAAGCGGGAGCGGAGGTGTTCATCTGCAAGCAGGTCTGAATGTCCATCAATAATTGCTAGAAAACATGAAAGTAAAAATTTCTAAAATCAAACCGCGCATGATCATAAGTGGGAGAGGAGGTGTTCAGCTGCAAGAAGGTGTGAATGTCCATCAATAATTGCTAGAAAACATGAAAGTAAAAATTTCTAAAATCAAACCGCACATGATCATAAGTGGGAGAGGAGGTGTTCAGCTGCAAGAAGGTGTGAATATCCACCCATAATTACTGAAAAATGGGTAAAAAAAAGGTGCGAATGCCCAACCATACATCATCAAAAGCAGCTGTGGATGTGTTCGGCTACAAGAAGGTGTGAACGTCCAACCAAAGTTTGTAAAAAGCAGTTAAGAAAAGGTTCGAATATCCAACCAAACATAATCAAAAGCGGGAGCAGAACTGTTCGACTGCAAGTAGGTGTGGATGTCAGATCATAATTTGCAAAAAGCTGATGAGAAAGGGTGAGAATGCCCGACTATACACCATCAAATGCGGGAGCGGAGTTGTTCGTCTGTGAGTAGGTGTGAATCTCCGAACATAATTGCTGAAAAATGTGTTAGAAAAGGTAAGAATGCCGGTCCATACATCATCAAAAGCGAGAGAGGTGGTGTTCTGCTGAAAGTAGGTGTGAATGTCCAGCCATAATTACTCACAAACGGGTAAGAAAAGGTAGTATTGCCAGACCATACATGATCAAAACAGTAAGCGGAGGTGGTTCAGCTGCAAGAAGGTGTGGATGTCTGACTATAGTTTGTAAAAAGCAGGTAAGACAAGGTGCGAATGCCCGACAATGTAAGGCAAGGCAAGACAAGGCAAGTATATTTGTATAGCACAATTCAACAACAAGGTGATTCAAAGTGCTTCACAGAGACATTAAAACAGAAGAAATAAAAAGCATGATTTAAAATTTAAACAAAAGAAGGAAATAAGAACAATAGATAAAATCAGAAAAAATTATATATATGAAAGATAAAATCAATAGTTAAAACATGATTCCGTTTTGAAACTCAAGCTTATTCAAATGCAGCTGAAAATAGATGTGTCTTCAACCTGGACTTCAATACACTGAGTGTTTCAGCTGATCTGAGGCTTTCTGGGACTTTGTTCCAGACATGTGGAGCATAGAAGCTGAATGCAGCTTCTCCATGTCTGGTTTTGACTCTGGGAACTGATAAAATACCGGATCCAGATGACCTGAGGGGTCTGGAAGGTTCATAGTGGGTCAGGAGGTCACTGATGTATTTTGGTCCTTGACCATTCAGAGCTTTATAGACCAGCATCAGAACTTTAAAGTCTATCCTCTGATGGACAGGCAGCCAGTGTAAAGACTTGAGAGCTGGACTGTGATGTGCTCCACTTTTTTGGTCTTAGTGAGGACTCGAGCAGCTGAGTTCTGGATGAGCTGCAGTTGTCTAACTGACTTTTTAGGCAGACCTGTAAAGATGCTATTACAATAATCAAGCCTACTAAAGATGAATGCATGGACTAGTTTTTCCAGGTCCTGCTGAGACATCAGATCTTTTAGCCTTGATATATTCTTAAGGTGATAGTAGGCTGACTTTGTTAATGCCTTAATGTGTTTGTCCAAATTTAGGTCTGAGTCCATCACTACACCCAGATTTCTGGCCTGGTTGGTCGTTTTTAGATTTATAGATTGAAGCTCTGTGGTGACTTTCAATCGTTTATCTTTGGCTCCAAAGACAATTACCTCAGTTTTGTTTTTGTTTAGCTGGAGGAAGTTGTGGCACATCCAGTCATTAATCTCCTCAATGCATTTTCCAAGGGCCTGTACAGGCCCTCTGTCTCCTGGTGACATTGTTATATACATTTGTGTGTCATCTGCATAGCTATGGTAGTTTATTTGGTTGTTTTTTATAATCTGTGCCAGTGGGAGCATGTAGATGTTAAACAGAAGAGGTCCCAGGATGGAACCTTGGGGAACTTGTGATTCTTGTCTGCTCAGATGTAAAGTTACCTATTGACACAAAGTACTTCCTGTTCTCTAAGTATGTTTTGAACCAGTTTAGTACAGTTCCGGAAAGACCAGCCCAGTTCTCCAGTTGTTTGAGTAATATATTGTGGTCAACTGTATCAAAGGCAGCACTGAGATCCAGTAAAACTAAGACTGACATTTTTCCACTGTCTGTATTCAGACATATGTCATTAAACACTTTGGTCAGAGCAGTCTCAGTGCTGTGGTGCTGTCTAAAGCCTGACTGGAAGGTATCATAGCAGTTATTTTGTGTTAAAAAGTAATTAAGCTGTTGAAAAACCGCTTTTTCAATGATCTTACTTAAAAATGGGAGATTTGAGATGGGCCTGTAGTTGTTCATTTGCGTCTTATCAAGATTGTCCTTTTTCAGCAGAGGTTTAATTACAGCTGTTTTTAGTGGCTCTGGAAACACACCTGACGTTAAGGACAGGTTCACAATCAGTAACAGGTCTGACTCCAAAGTCTCTGAGACCCCTTTGAAAAAACCTGTTGGTAGGATGTCTAAACAGCAAGAGGAGGACTTCAGGTGACGTAAGATGTCCTCCAGGTCTTTACTGTTAATGGGTTGAAATAGTGTCATGGTGTTTAAACCGGTTTTCGGTGGACACAGTACATATGCTGAACCTGCTGCTGATGTACCAACTGCTTGTCTAATATTTTGGACTTTGTCTATGAAGAATTTGGCAAAGTCATTGCAGGCCATGGTGGAATGGAGTTCATTTGCCACTGACACAGGAGGGTTTGTTAGCCTGTCAACTGTAGCAAATAAGGCCCGAGCATTATGACTGTTTTTGGTGATGATGTCAGGGAAGTAGGATTTCCTTGCATTCCTCAGTTGTAAATTATAAGAGTGAAGTTTCTCTTTATAGATGTCATAATGAACCTGGAGATTTGTTTTTCTCCATCGGCGCTCAGCTTTCCGACACACTCTTTTCCCATTTTTCACCAGTGTGGAATTTCGCCATGGAGACTTCTTCCTTCCAGAGATAACCTTCACCTTAATGGGAGCAATAGTATCCATAACATTTAACATTTTAGTATTAAAGCTACTGACGAGCTCACTGACTGAACCCCCGGACAGGGCAGGTGCTAAGGAGAAAACCTGGTTAAAGATCTTACTACTGTTTTCAGTTTTGAGATCACTGCTGTTGAGACATTTGTGTGCACTGAAATCGTACTCTCAAAGAAAACACAGGAATGGTCAGACAGGCCCACATCAGACACAGTAATCTTTGAAATGCTTAGACCCTTGGAGATCACTAAGTCTAGAGTGTGCCCCCTATTGTGCGTAGGCTCTGTTATATGCTGAGTCAGCCCAAAGTTGTCCAGAGTGTTACTCAGGTCTTTAGTCCCTCTGTCCTGAGGATTGTCCATATGGATGTTAAAATCACCAACAATAATTATACAGTCAAAATCAACACAGATCATAGACAGCAGTTCACTGAGGTCTTCAGAAAAATCTGAACAGTATTTAGGGGGCCTGTAAATATTCAGAAACAGGACACTGGGTGAGGCCTTCACCTGTATAGCCATATATTCAAAGGACTGAAAACTTCCAGGAGATAACTGCTTACATTGAAAGGATTCATTGAATAAGACTGCGACCCCTCCTCCTCTCCTGCTCACTCTGGCCTCGCTGATAAAACTGTAACCAGGAGGGGTTGACTCAATAAGAACAGCAGCACTGTTATTTTGTTCCAACCAAGTTTCAGTTAAAAACATAAAATCCAGGGTGTGCTCAGTGATAAAATCATCAATTAAGAATGTTTTCCCAGCTAAAGACCTAACATTTAATAAAGCCAACTTAAGTGTTTTAGAGGTATTATTTGCCCCCTCGTGTTTGGGTGCAGTCTGTGGCACACAAGGTATGTTTACTTTATTTAAAGATCTTTTTGAGTGCAACTCTCTGTGTTTTGACTGGGTCACATTTCTCCTTCTGTCACCTAAAAGTACAGAAATTTTAAGATCTTCTAATAAACAGGGTCCCAGCTTGTCCTGGGAAAAGTCACGACTGTCAGAATTCACACAGCCTGGACCCCTCACACATCACACATCAGACTGCGGAGACAGTACATGGTGGCAGCGTGAAGGGACAGAAGGGGGTGGGGCTGGGCTCCGTCGCTTCGGCTGCTCTAGTAGGGGCGGGGCTCGGCGGGGAACCTTTGGCCGCTTTGGTGGGGGGTTTATGGGGGATAAAAAGGGATTGGGCTGGGGGGTAGATCTAAGCCCAGCATTGACCCGTTCCATCATCTCCTCAGTGAATTTCAGGTGAGGGGAGGAGGAGGGAGAAAGGGAGGGTGAGGAGCACAATGACCTGTCAGGGGTTTGGGGGGCTGGGGAAGGTCCTGGTCCTGGTCCCTGGTCCTGGTCATTAGTGCTGTTGAGAGGGTTTGGGGCAAATAAAGACCTCTCTTCTTGCCTCTGATGTCTCTCCTTTCCAAAGTTCCTCTTGGGTGGGGGCAGATGGAGTTCCTCCTCAAGGTTTCTGCTGGGATTTGTTTGTTCCTCTCTATGAGATAACTCCTTGTTTATCTCAGCCTTGGCCCCGAGCACAGATGGATGACGTAGGAAATAAAATATGTTGGAGGTGAACAGTTTCACCCCTGACTTGTTAAAATTAAATCCATTTGCCATGTATGATCAAAAGAGGGAGCGGAGGTGTTTGGCTGCAAGGTCTGAATGTCCAGCCATAATTTCTAAAAACCGGGTAAGAAAAGGCTCGAAAGCCCGACTTTACACCATCAAAAGCGGGAGCGGAGGTGTTCAGCTGCAAGAAGGTGTGAATGTTCGACTAAAGTTCGTAAAAATCTGGTAAGACAAGGTGCGAATGCCCAACAATGTATGATCAAAAGCGGGAGCGGAGGTGTTCAGCTGCAAGAAGGTCTGAATGTCCATCAATAATTGCTAGAAAACATGAAAGTAAAAATTTCGAAAATCAAACCGCACATGATCATAAGTGGGAGAGGAGGTGTTCCGCTGCAAGAAGATGTGAATATCCACCCATAATTCCTGAAAAAAGGGGAAAAAAATGGTGCGAATGCCCAACCATACATCATCAAAAGCAGCTGTAGATGTGTTCGGCTACAAGAAGGTGTGAACGTCCAACCAAAGTTTGTAAAAAGCAGTTAAGAAAAGGTTCGAATATCCAACCAAACATAATCAAAAGCGGGAGCAGAACTGTTCGACTGCAAGTAGGTGTGGATGTCAGATCCATCCATCCATCCATCATCTGCCGCTTATCCGGGGGTCGGGTCGCGGGGGCAGCAGCTTGAGCAGAGAAACCCAGACGTCTCTGTCCCCGGCCACTTCCTCCAGCTCTTCCGGGGGGACCCCGAGGCGTTCCCAGGCCAGCCGAGAGACATAGTCTCTCCAGCGTGTCCTGGGTCTTCCCCGGGGTCTCCTCCCAGTGGGACGTGCCCGGAACACCTCCCCAGGGAGGCGCCCAGGGGGCATCCTAACCAGATGCCCGAGCCACCTCATCTGACTCCTCTCAATGCGGAGGAGCAGCGGTTCTACTCCTAGCCCCTCCCGGATGACTGAGCTTCTCACCCTATCTCTAAGGGAGAGCCCAGACACCCTGCGGAGGAAACCCATTTCGGCCGCTTGTATTCGCGATCTTGTTCTTTCGGTCACTACCCACAACTCGTGACCATAGGTGAGGATGGGAACGTAGATTGACCAGTAAGTAGAGAGCTTCGCCTTCTGGCTCAGCTCCCTCTTCACAACGACGGGTCGGTGCAGAGCCCGCAACACTGCAGACGCCGCACCGATCCGCCCGTCAATCTCCCGCTCCATTCGTCCCTCACTCGTGAACAAGACCCCGAGATACTTGAACTCCTCCACTTGGGGAAGGATCTCATTCCCGACCCGGAGAGAGCATTCCACCCTTTTCCGGCTGAGAACCATAGTCTCGGATTTGGAGGTGCTGATTCTCATCCCAGCCGCTTCACACTCGGCTGCGAATCGCTCCAGTGAGAGCTGAAGGTCACGGCCTGACGACGCTAACAGAACCACATCATCTGCAAAAAGCAGAGACCCGATTCTGAGGTCGCCAAATCGGACACCCTCAACGCCCTGGCTGCGCCTAGAAATTCTGTCCATAAAAGTTAGGAACAGAATCGGTGACAAAGGGCAGCCCTGACGGAGTCCAACTCTCACCGGAAACGTATCCGACTTACTGCCGGCAATGCGGACCAAACTCTGGCACCGGTCATACAGAGACCGAACGGACCCTATCAAGGGGTCCGGCACTCCATATTCCCGGAGCACCCCCCACAGGACTCCACGAGGGACACGGTCGAACGCTTTCTCCAAGTCCACAAAACACATGTAGACTGGTTGGGCGAACTCCCATGCACCCTCCAGGATCCTGCCGAGGGTATAGAGCTGGTCCACTGTTCCACGGCCAGGACGAAAGCCACACTGCATCTCCTGAATCCGAGGCTCGATTATCCGACGGATCCTCCTCTCCAATACCCCCGAATAGACCTTACCAGGGAGGCTGAGGAGTGTGATACCCCTATAGTTGGAACACACCCTCCGGTCCCCCTTTTTAAAGAGGGGGACCACCACCCCAATCTGCCAGTCCAGAGGCACTGTCCCCGATGTCCACGCGATGCTGCAGAGGCGTGTCAGCCAAGACAGCCCTACAACATCCAGAGCCTTGAGAAACTCAGGACGGACCTCATCCACCCCCGGGGCCTTGCCACCGAGGAGCTTTTTGACCACCTCGGCAACCTCAGCCCCAGAAATGGGAGGCCCCGTCTCCGAGCTCTCCGACTCTGCCTCTTCCGAGCACGTGTTGGTAGGATTGAGGAGTTCCTCGAAGTACTCCCCCCACCGACTCACAACATCCCTAGTTGAGGTCAGCAAAGCCCCGTCCCCACTGTAAACAGTGTTGACTGTGAGCCGCTTCCCCCCCCTGAGACGCCGGATGGTGGACCAGAATCTCTTCGAGGCCGTCCGGAAATCGTTCTCCATGGTCTCACCGAACTCCTCCCAGGCCCGAGTTTTTTTCTCAGCAACCGCCGAAGCCGCAGCCCGTCTGGCCTGTCGGTACCTATCAGCTGCTTCCAGGGTCCCACTGGCCAAAAAGGCCCGATAGGACTCCTTCTTCAGCTTGACGGCTTCCCTCACCACTGGTGTCCACCAGCAGGTTCGAGGGTTGCCGCCACGACAGGCACCGACCACCTTACGGCCACAACTCCGATCAGCTGCCTCGGCAATGGAGTCACGGAACATGGCCCATTCGGACTCAATGTCCCCCACCTCCCCCGGGATATGGTTGAAGCTCTGCCGGAGGTGGGAGTTAAAGCTCCTTCTGACGGGGGATTCTGACAAACGCTCCCAGCAGACCCTCACAATACGTTTGGGCCTGCCAGGTCTGATCGGCATCCTCCCCCACCAGCGGAGCCAACTCACCACCAGGTGGTGATCAGTTGACAGCTCCGCCCCTCTCTTCACCCGAGTGTCCAGGACATACGGCCGCAAGTCCGCTGATACAACCACAAAGTCGATCATCGAACTGCGGCCAAGGGTGTCCTGGTGCCAAGTGCACATATGGACACCCTTATGTCTGAACATGGTGTTCGTTATGGACAGTCCATGACCAGCACAGAAGTCCAACAACATAACACCACTCTGGTTCAGATCGGGGGGGCCGTTCCTCCCAATCACACCCCTCCAGGTCTCACTGTCATTGCCCACGTGAGCATTGAAGTCCCCCAGCAGAACGAGGGAGTCTCCGGTAGGAGCATTCTCCAGTGCCTCCCCCAGAGACTCCAAAAAGGGTGGGTACTCTGAACTGCTGTTTGGCGCATAGGCACAAACAACAGTCAGGACTCGTCCCCCCACCCGAAGGCGGAGGGAGGCTACCCTCTCGTTCACTGGGGTAAACCCCAATGTACTGGCACACAGCCGGGGGGCAATAAGTATGCCCACACCTGCTCTGCGCCTCTCACCACGGGCAACTCCAGAGTGGAAGAGAGTCCAACCCCTCTCAAGAGGACTGGTTCCAGAGCCCAAGCCGTGCGTCGAGGTGAGTCCGACTATATCTAGCCGGAACCGCTCAGCCTCGCGCACCAGCTCCGGCTCCTTCCCCAACAGAGAGGTGACATTCCACGTCCCAAGAGCTAGCTTCAGTAGCCGAGGATCAGACCGCCAAGGCCTCTGCCTACGGCCGCTACCCAGCTCACATCGCACCCGACCCCCTTGGCCCCTCCCACGGGTGGTGAGCCCGTCGGAAGGGGGACCCACGTCATCATTTCGGGCTATGCCCGACCGAGCCCCATGGGCACAGACCCGGCCACCAGGCGCCCGCTGCCGGGCCCCACCCCCGGGCCTGGCTCCGGGGGGAGGCCCCGGTGTCCCATATCCGGGCAAGGGATCACGAGGTCCAAATTTTTTGTTCATCATAAGGGGTCTTTTGAGCTGTTCTTTGTCTGGTCCCTCATCTAGGATCTGCTTGCCTTGGGTGACCCTACCAGGGGCTTAAAGCCCCGAGCAACATAGCTCCCGGACTCATTGGGGCACGCAAACTCCCCCACCACGATAAGGTGACAGCTCAGGAGGGAGGGATGTCAGATCATAATTTGCAAAAAGCTGATGAGAAAGGGTGAGAATGCCCAACTATACACCATCAAATGCGGGAGCGGAGTTGTTCGTCTGTGAGTAGGTGTGAATCTCCGACCATAATTGCTGAAAAATGTGTTAGAAAAGGTAAGAATGCCGGTCCATACATCATCAAAAGCGAGAGAAGTGGTGTTCTGCTGAAAGTAGGTGTGAATGTCCAGCCATAATTACTCACAAACGGGTAAGAAAATGTAGTATTGCCAGACCATACATGATCAAAACAGGGAGCGGAGGTGTGAATGTCCGACTAAAGTTCAAATATATTAACAAAAGCGAGAGGAGAAGTCTTCGGATGAGAGTGTTTGAGAATTTCCAACCATAATCTATAAAATGCGGTGAAAAAAAGGTGTTATAGAACACTAAAAGGTGGAGCGGAAGTGTTCGGCTGCAAGAAGGTGTGAATGTCCGACTATATTTGGTGAAAAGCATGTGAAGCAAGGTCTGAATGCCCAACCTTACATCATCAAAAGCGAGATCAGAGGTGTTTGGCTGCAAGAAGGCCATAGTTTGCCAAAAGCGGGTAAGGTGCGAATGACCGACTAAATATCAACAAAAGTGGGGGCGGAGGTCTTCGGATGCAAGTGGGTGTGAATATTCCACCATACAAGTATGGTGGAGAGGAAGCTATGAATTGCTGACCATTGTTTGCAAAAAGCGGGTGAGAAAAGGTGCGAATGTCCAACCATACATGATCAAAACAGGGAGCGGACGTGTTTGGCTGCGACAAGGTTTTAATGTCCACCCATAATTAATGAATAGCGGGCAACAAGTAGGTTCCAATGCCCAACCATACATCATCAAAAGCAGGAGTGGATGTGTTCGGCTACAAGAAGGTTTGAATGTCCGAGCATAGTTTGTAAAAAGCGGGTAAGAAAAGCTTCGAATGCCCGAACATACACCATCAAAAGACAGACCGGACGTGTTCCGCTGTAAGTAGGTGTGAATGCCCAACCATAGTTGGTAAAAAGAAGGTAAGAAAAGGTTCAAATATCCGACTGTACACAATCAATAGCGGGAGCGGATGTGTTCGGCTACAAGAAGGTGTGAAAGTCTCACCATGGTTTGTAAAAAGCGGGTAAGAAAAGGTGCGAATGCCCGACAATGTATGATCAAAAGAGGGAGCGGAGGTTTTCGGCTACAAGAAGGTCTGAATGTCCGACCAAAGTTTGTAAAAAGCGGGTAAGAAAGGTTTGAATGCCCGACTATACACCATCAAAAGCTGGAGCGGAGGTGTTGCACTGTAAGACGGTGTGAATGTCTGACCATAGTTTGTAAAAAGCAGTAGGTGTGAATGTCAGATCATAATTTGCAAAAAGCTGATGAGAAAGGGTGAGAATGCCCTACTATACACCATCAAATGCGAGAGCGGAGGTGTTTGTCTGTGAGTAGGTGTGAATGTCCCACCCTAGTTGCTGAAAAATGTGTTAGAAAAGGTAAGAATGCCAGCCCATACATCATCAAAAGCGGGAGAGGTGGTGTTCGGCTGCAAGAAGGTGTGAATATCCAGCCATAATTACTCACAAACGGGTAAGAAAAGGTAAGAATACCAAACCATAAATTATCAAAAGCGGCAGCAGAGATGTTCGGCTGGTATTTATAAATGTCTAGATAGATTTGAACAAAAAACAACGTAGTATTTTGCAGTAAAAGAAAGTTCAGGTTCAGAAATCCGAGAAAAAGCTTTTCATGAGTTCTGCATGATTTGGGATTTTGCTTATAAAATGCATTCCTTCAATCAAACTATGGTAAAACGGCTTTTACCTTCATATTTATCAATGTCTAGATCGACTTCAACAAAGAACAACATTAGATTTTGCAGTAGAAGAAAGAGAGACACTGAAGGATCAGGAATCCGAGAATAAGCTTATTTTCATACGTTCTGCATGATTTGGGATTTTGCTATAAAATGAATTCCTTCACTCAAACTATGTTAAAACTGCTTTTACCTTCATATTTATCGATGTCTAGATCGACTTCAACAAAGAACAACATTGTATATTGCAGTAGAAGAAAGAGCAACACTGAAGGAACAGGAATCCGAGAATAAGCTTACTTTCATACGTTCTGCATGATTTGGGATTTTATGTATAAAATGAATTCCTTCACTCAAACCAAGTGAAAACTTCTTTGTCCTTCATATTTATCAATGTCTAGATCGACTTCAACAAAGAACAACATTGTATATTGCAGTAGAAGAAAGAGAGACACTGAAGGAACAGGAATCCGAGAATAAGCTTCTTTTCATACGTTCTGCATGATTTGGGATTTTGCTATAAAATGAATTGCTTTGCTCAAACCAAGTTAAAATTGCTTTGTCTTCATATTTATCAATGTCAACGCAGTTTTAACATAGTTTGAGTGAAGGAATTCATTTTAAAACAAAATCTCAAAACATGCACAACACATGAAAAGCTTATTCTCGGATTCCTGATCCTTCAGTGTTGCTATTTGTTATATTGCAAAGTACAACGTGTTTTCTTTGTTTTGTTTAAATCTATCTCGACATTGATAAATATGGAAGGACAAAGCAGGTTTAACTTGGTTTGAGCAAAGCAATTCATTTTGTAGCAAAATCCGAAATCGTGAAGAACTCATGAAAGCAAGCTTATACTCGGATTCCTGAAACTTTTAGATCTTAGATTTGCTCTTTCTTTTACTGCAAAGTACGTTGTGTTTTTTTTTGTTTAAATCTTTCTAGACAAGGTAAATATGAAGGACAAATCAGTTTTAACATAGTTTGAGTGAAGGAATGCATTTTATAAGCAAAATCCCAAATCATGCAAAACTAACGAAAAGCTTTTTCTCGCTTTTCACTGCTTTTTACAAACTGGTCGGACGTTCACACCTTCTTGCAGCCGAACAATTCCGCTTCCACTTTTGATGGTGTATATTCGGGCATTCAAACCTTTTCTTACCCGCTTTTTACAAACCATGGTCGGACTTTCACACCTTCTTGCAGCCGAACACCACCTCTCCCGCTTTTGATGATGTATGGTCCAGCATTCTTACCTTTTCTAACACATTTTTCAGCAATTATGGTCGGACATTCACACCTACTCACAGCCAAACACTTCCGCTCCCGCATTTGATGGTGTTTAGTCAGGCATTCTCACCCTTTCTCATCAACTTTTTGCATATGATCTGATATTCACACCTACTTGCAGTCGAACACCTCTGCTTCCGCTTTTGATGGTACATATTTGGGCATTCGAACCTTTTGTTACCCGCTTTTTACATACCATGGGTGGACTTTCACACCTTCTTGTAGCCGAACAACTCTGCTCCCGCTATTGATTGTGTACAGTCGGGTATTTTAACCTTTTCTTACCCGCTTTTTACCAACTATGGTCGGACATTCACACCTTCTTACAGCGGAACACGTCCGCTCCCTCTTTTGATGGTGTATGTTCGGGCATTCGAACCTTTTCTTACCTGCTTTTTACAAACCATGGTCGGACTTTCACACCTTCTTGTAGCCGAACACCTCCGCTCCCTCTTTTGATCATACATTGTTGGGCATTCGCACCTTGTCTTACCCGCTTTTTACAAACTATAGTCAGACATTCACACGTTGCAGCTGAACCACCTCCGCTCCCTGTTTTGATCATGTATGGTCTGGCAATACTAGCTTTTCTTACCCATTTGTGAGTAATTATGGCTGGACATTCACACCTACTTGCAGTCGAACAGCTCTGCTCCCGCTTTTGATTTTGTTTGGTTGGATATTCGACGCTTTTCTTAACTGCTTTTTACAAACTTTGGTCGGACGTTCAAACCTTCTTGCAACCGAACACCTCCGCTTCCGCTTTTGATGGTATATATTCGGGAATTCGAACCTTTTCTTACCCGCTTTTTACAAACCATGGTCGGACTTTCACACCTTCTTGTAGCCGAACAACTCCACTCACGCTATTGATTGTGTACAGTCGGGTAGTTTAACCTTTTCTTACCCGCTTTTTACCAACTATGGTTGGACATTCACACCGTCTTACAGCGGAACACCTCCGCTTCCGCTTTTGATGGTGTATAGTCGGGCATTCGAACCTTTTCTTACCCGCTTTTTACAAACTATGGTCGGACATTCAATCCTTCTTGTAGCCGAAAAGCTCCGCTCCCTCTTTTGATCATACATTGTCGGGCATTTGCAACTTTTCTTACCCACTTTTTACAAACCATAGTCGGACTGTCACACCTTCTTGTAGCTGAACACATCCGCTCCCACTATTGATTGTGTACAGTCAGGTTTTTTAACGTTTTCTTACCCGCTTCTTACCAACTCTGGTCGGACATTCACACCTTCTTAAAGCGGAACACGTCCGCTCCCTCTTTTGATGGTGTATGTTTGGGCATTCGAAACTTTTCTTACCCGCTTTTTACAAACTATGCTCGGACATTCAAACCTTCTTGTAGCCGAACACATCCACTCCTGCTTTTGATGATGTGTGGTTGGGCATTCGAACCTACTTCTTGCCCGCTTTTCATTAATTATGGGTGGACATTCACACCTTGTCGCAGCCAAACACCTCCGCTCCCTGTTTTGATCATGTATGGTTGGACATTCGCACCTTTTCTCAACCGCTTTTTGCAAACTATGGTCAGCAATTCACAGCTTCCTCTCCACCATACTTGTATGGTGGAAGATTCACACCCACTTGCATCCGAAGACCTCCGCCCCCACTTTTGTTGATATTTAGTCGGTCATTCGCACCTTACCCGCTTTTGGCAAACTATGGCCTTCTTGCAGCCAAACACCTCTGATCTCGCTTTTGATGATGTAAGGTTGGGCATTCAGACCTTGCTTCCCCTGCTTTTCACCAAATATAGTCGGACATTCACACCTTCTTGCAGCCGAACACTTCCGCTCCACCTTTTAGTGTTCTATAACACCTTTTTTTCACCGCATTTTATAGATTATGGTTGGAAATTCTCAACCATTGTCATCCGAAGACCTCTCCTCCCGCTTTTGTTAATATATTTGAACTTTAGTCGGACATTCACACCTTCTTGCAGCTGAACCACCTCCGCTCCCTGTTTTGATCATGTATGGTCTGGCAATACTACCTTTTCTTACCCGTTTGTGAGTAATTATGGCTGGACATTCACACCTACTTTCAGCAGAACACCACCTCTCTCGCTTTTGATGATGTATGGACCGGCATTCTTACCTTTTCTAACACATTTTTCAGCAATTATGGTCGGACATTCCCACCTACTCAGAGCCGAACACCTCCGCTCCCGCATTTGATGGTGTATAGTCGGGCATTCTCACTCTTTCTCATCAGCTTTTTGCAAATTATGATCTGATATTCACAGCTGCTTTTGATAATGTATGGTTGGGCATTCGCACCTTTTTTTACCCATTTTTCAGGAATTATGGGTGGACATTCACACCGTCTTGCAGCTGAAAACATCCTCTCCCGCTTATGATCATGTGCGGTTTGATATTCGAAAATTTTCTTTCATGTTTTAAAGAAATTATTGATGGACATTCAGACCTTCTTGCAGCTGAACCCCTCTGCTCGCGCTTTTGATGGTGTATAGTAGGGCTTTCGAGCCTTTTCTTCCCGGTTTTTACAAATTATGGTTGGACATTCAGACCTTCTTGCAACCTAACACCTCCGCTCCCTCTTTTGATCATACATTGTCTGGCATTCGCACCTTGTCTTACGCGCTTTTTACAAACTTTAGTCGGACATTCAGACCTTCTTGCAGCTGAACCACCTCCGCTCCCTGTTTTGATCATGTATGGTCTGGCAATACTACCTTTTCTTACCCGTTTGTGAGTAATTTTGGCTGGACATTCACACCTACTCAAAGCCGAACAACTCCGCTACCGCATTTGATGGTGTATAGTCGGGCATTCTCACCCTTTCTCATCAGCTTTTTGCAAATTATGATCTGACATTCACACCTACTTGCAGTCGAACAGCTCTGCTCCCGCTTTTGATTATGTTTGGTTGGATATTCGAACCTTTTCTTCACTGCTTTTTACAAACTTTGTTCGGAGGTACACGTCTTCTTGAAGCCGAACACCTCCGCTTCCGCTTTTGATGGTGTATAGTCGGGCTTTCGAGCCTTTTCTTACCTGGTTTTTAGAAATTATGGTTGGACATTCAGACCTCGCAGCCGAACACCTCCGCTCCCTCTTTTGATCATACATTGTCGGTTATTCGCACCTTGTCTTACCCGCTTTTTACAAACTATAGTCAGACATTCACACGTTGCAGCTGAACCACCTCTGCTCCCTGTTTTGATTATGTATGGTCTGGCAATACTACCTTTTCTTACCCGGTTGTGAGTAATTATGGCTGGACATTCACACCTACTTGCAGTCGAACAGCTCTGCTCCCGCTTTTGATTTTGTTTGGTTGGATATTCGAACCTTTTCTTAACTGCTTTTTACAAACTTTGGTCGGACGTTCACACCTTCTTGCAGCCGAACAACTCCACTCCCGCTATTTATTGTGTACAGTCGGGTAGTTTAACCTTTTCTTACCCGCTTTTTACCAACTATGGTCGGACATTCACACCGTCTTACAGCGGAACACCTCCGCTTCCGCTTTTGATGGTGTATAGTCGGGCATTCGAACCTTTTCTTACCCGCTTTTTACAAACTATGGTCGGACATTCAAACCTTCTTGTAGCCGAAAGCCTCCGCTGCCTCTTTTGATCATACATTGTCGGGCATTCGCACCCTTTCTTACCCGCTTTTTATAAAACCATGGTCGGACTGTCACAACTTCTTGTAGCCGAACACATCTGCTCCCGCTATCGATTGTGTACAGTTGGGTTTTTTAACCTTTTCTTACCCGCTTTTTACCAGCTCTGGTCGGACATTCACACCTTCTTACAGTGGAACACGTCCGCTCCCTCTTTTGATGGTGTATTTTCGGGCATTCAAACCTTTTCTTACCCGCTTTTTACAAACTATGCTCGGACATTCAGACCTTCTTGCAGCTGAATCACCTCCGCTCCCTGTTTTTATTATGTATGGTCTGGCAATACTACCTTTTCTTACCCGTTTGTGAGTAATTATGGCTGGACATTCACACCTACTTTCAGCAGAACACCACCTCTCTCGCTTTTGATGATGTATGGACCGGCATTCTTACCTTTTCTAACACATTTTTCAGCAATTATGGTCGGACATTCCCACCTACTCACAGACAAACAACTCCGCTCCCGCATTTGATGGTGTATAGTCGGGCATTCTCACTCTTTCTCATCAGCTTTTTGCAAATTATGATCTGATATTCACAGCTGCTTTTGATAATGTATGGTTGGGCATTCGCACCTTTTTTTACCCATTTTTCAGGAATTATGGGTGGACATTCACACCGTCTTGCAGCTGAAAACATCCTCTCCCGCTTATGATCATGTGCGGTTTGATATTCGAAAATTTTCTTTCATGTTTTAAAGAAATTATTGATGGACATTCAGACCTTCTTGCAGCTGAACCCCTCTGCTCGCGCTTTTGATGGTGTATAGTAGGGCTTTCGAGCCTTTTCTTCCCGGTTTTTACAAATTATGGTTGGACATTCAGACCTTCTTGCAACCTAACACCTCCGCTCCCTCTTTTGATCATACATTGTCTGGCATTCGCACCTTGTCTTACGCGCTTTTTACAAACTTTAGTCGGACATTCAGACCTTCTTGCAGCTGAACCACCTCCGCTCCCTGTTTTGATCATGTATGGTCTGGCAATACTACCTTTTCTTACCCGTTTGTGAGTAATTTTGGCTGGACATTCACACCTACTCAAAGCCGAACAACTCCGCTACCGCATTTGATGGTGTATAGTCGGGCATTCTCACCCTTTCTCATCAGCTTTTTGCAAATTATGATCTGACATTCACACCTACTTGCAGTCGAACAGCTCTGCTCCCGCTTTTGATTATGTTTGGTTGGATATTCGAACCTTTTCTTAACTGCTTTTTACAAACTTTGTTCGGAGGTACACGTCTTCTTGAAGCCGAACACCTCCGCTTCCGCTTTTGATGGTGTATAGTCGGGCTTTCGAGCCTTTTCTTACCTGGTTTTTAGAAATTATGGTTGGACATTCAGACCTCGCAGCCGAACACCTCCGCTCCCTCTTTTGATCATACATTGTCGGTTATTCGCACCTTGTCTTACCCGCTTTTTGCAAACTATAGTCAGACATTCACACGTTGCAGCTGAACCACCTCTGCTCCCTGTTTTGATTATGTATGGTCTGGCAATACTACCTTTTCTTACCCGGTTGTGAGTAATTATGGCTGGACATTCACACCTACTTGCAGCCGAACACCTCCGCTTCCGCTTTTGATAGTATATATTCGGGCATTCGAACCTTTTGTTACCCGCTTTTTACAAACCATGGGTGGACTTTCACACCTTCTTGTACCCGAACAACCCTGCTCCCGCTATTGGTGGTGTACAGTCGGGTATTTTAACCTTTTCTTACCCGCTTTTTACAAACTATGGTCGGACATTCACACCTTCTTACAGCGGAACACGTCTGCTCCACCTTTTAGTGTTCTATCACACCTTTTTTTCACCGCATTTTATGGATTATGGTTGGAAATTCTCAACCACTCTCATCCCAAGACCTCTCCTCCCGCTTTTGTGAATATATTTGAACTTTAGTCGGACATTCACACCTTCTTGCAGCTGAACCACCTCCGCTCCCTGTTTTGATCATGTATGATCTGGCAATACTACATTTTCTTACCTGTTTGTGAGTAATTATAGCTGGACATTCACACCTACTTTCAGCAGAACACCACCTCTCTCGCTTTTGATGATGTATGGACCGGCATTCTTACCTTTTCTAACACATTTTTCAGCAATTATGGTCGGAGATTCACACCTACTAACAGACGAACAACTCCGCTCCCGCATTTGATGGTGTATAGTTGTTGTTTTGCAAATTATGATCTGACATTCACACTTACTTGCAGTCGAACAGTTCTGCTCCCGCTTTTGATTATGTTTGGTTGGATATTCGAAACTTTTCTTAACTGCTTTTTACAAACTTTGGTTGGACGTTCAAACCTTCTTGAAGCCGAACACATCCACAGCTGCTTTTGATGATGTATGGTTGGGTATTCGCACCTTTTTTTTACCCATTTTTCAGTAATTATGGGTGGACATTCACACCTTCTTGCAGCTGAACACCTCCTCTCCCACTTATGATCATGTGCGGTTTGATTTTCAAAATTTTTACTTTCAATTTTTTCTAGCAATTATTGATGGACATTCAGACCTTCTTGCAGCTGAACAACTCCGCTCCCTCTTTTGATCATAAATTGTCGGGCATTCGAACCTTTTCTTACCCGCTTTTTACAAAACTTGGTCGGACTTTCACACCTTTTAGTAGCCGAACAACTCCGCTCCCGCTATTGATTGTGTACAGTCGGGTATTTTAACCTTTTCTTACCCGCTTTTTACCAACTATGGTCGGACATTCATAACTTCTTACAACGGAACACCTCCGCTCCTTATTTTGATGATGTATGGTTGGGCATTCAAACCTACTTGTTGCCCGCTTTTCATTAATTATGGGTGGACATTCACACCTTGTCGCAGCCAAACACCTCCGCTCCCTGTTTTGATGGTGTATAATGGTGGACATTCGCACCTTTTCTCACCCGCTTTTTACTATGGTCGGCCATTCACAGCTTCCTCTCCACCATACTTGTATGGTGGGATATTCACACCCACTTGCATCCGAAGACCTCCGCCCCCACTTTTGTTGATATTTAGTCGGTCATTCGCACCTTACCCGCTTTTGGCAAACTATGGCCTTCTTGCAGCCAAACACCTGATCTCGCTTTTGATGATGTAAGGTTGGGCATTCAGACCTTGCTTCACCTACTTTTCACCAAATATAGTCGGACATTCACACCTTCTTGCAGCCGAACACTTCCGCTCCACTTTTGAGTGTTCTATGTAGCATTCACACCTTTTTCTTCACCGCATTTTATAGATTATGGTTGGAAATTCTCACCCACTCTCATCCGAAGACCTCTCCTCCCGCTTTTGTTAATGTATAGTCGGGCATGAGAACCTTTTCTTACCCGCTTTTTACAAATTATGGTTGGACATTCACACCTACTTGCAGCCGAATACTGATACTGATCCTCCCGTAATAAAATGGTCGGATCTTATCAAACACACTTTGTTTCTTGTGACAATCAAGTCAGCGAAACAGCGTATACACGTCAAGACACTGAATCAAGTTTGCCACAAGAACTCATAAGTTTGGCAGTATTGCTCTGCCGTCAGCAATCATACACCCATTTTATTTTCGTGAGACATGTGCAGGCACCTGTTCATCTACTGTTCTATCACTATGAATTAGTTTATCTATTATCAATAAGGATACTTCTACAACTACTATCAAAGTATGTCCGGACTTCTTATGTTGTCAGTTGCTATATATGAATAAGTGGGTAGCTACTGACAAGCATTAAGCATGTCACACAGCCCAAACATATAACATTTCAGGACACACCACACAGTTAACAACCACAGTGAAGCGTGTCAAAGCCCAAACATGTAACATTCAACGGGACACTTACACAACACATTCAAATCAAACAGTCAGACAACATACAAGAACATATACCCCAGCCGGCATTGCTCCCTGCCTATTTTCCTACAGCTCACTATGTGTGCGCACACCTTTATTCACAAACTCTTCAACTTATACTCTTTTACCGAAGCTGCTACAGCTCGATTGGCCGAATACCCTTAGATCCTATTTCGGTGAATTTGACATCTGCCTTACATGTAACAGATTAGCGATTTAGTTTGAGTGAAGGAATTCATTTTATAGCAAAATCCCAAATCGTGAAGAACTCATGAAAGTAAGCTTATTCTCGGATTCATGAAACTTTAGATTTGCTCTGTCTTTTACTGCAAAGTACAACGTTGTTTTTTTTGTTTAAATCTTTCTAGACATGGTAAATATGAAGGACAAAGCAGTTTTAACATAGTTTGAGTGAAGGAATTCATTTTATAGATAAAATCCCAAGAGTCTGCTGAGAAACAAGAATGAATGCGAAGTAGACTTTAACACGGCTCTAGGAGCGAGCCGAGTGTGGGCTAACCGGGAGAATTGCTTGAAAGAAACGCGACACCGAATGAGCGGTCAGAACAACGCCTCAATACGGTTTTCCCGTGGTGTTTTTGTTGCTGCCTTGTCTTTTGCACAGAGTAAAAGACAAGGCAGCCATCGAATAGGGCCCGATTGTTCCTACTTGGTCAGCCGAGGAGCAAGGGGGGGAGCAAGCGTCTCAACCAAGCAAAGCTCACCATGGGGAAGGTGGCTATGCCAACTAGCCTGATGCCCTGCTCCCGCAGTGATGGATAATCGTACTCTGGTTTCTCTTCATAACGTACAAGTCTTTCGCCTTTTACTAAAGACTTCCGTGGAAAGCAGCACTAATGAGTTGTTTCTATTTTTGGCAGGCTTTACCTTTGCGGGTGAAGCCCTTTCCGTCTGTGCAAAAGAAATCTTGTTACTGTGCAGAGTGACTTCTCTGAGTAGAGTCGCCTTACTTGTTGCAACTGTGCCGATGTTTGAAGCTGGAGTGCAACGTTGTTGCTTGGATGGTGCTTGCTGGAGCGTGCGGGAGTGCAAAGTTATACCATTTAAAAGGGCTGAAGAGTGCTCAGTGCAGCGGAGGTGCAAAGTGACACTCTGGCCACCTATGGCCATAAAAAGAACACCGCTACAAGTGCGCATTGTGCCAGGAAGGGCCCTTGGACGTGAACCAGTGGACAGATATCACTTCTCGGCCTTTTGGCTAAGATCAAGTGTAGTACCTGTTCTTATCAGTTTAATATCTGATATGGCCTTTGTACGAGGACTACATATTAAATTGATTTTTAGCAATAGGAGTTGAAAAAGGAGCTTGCTCCGTTCACTCCAAGCATCGACCCGGTACTGCAGTGCCGCTGGGAACGGTGCGCTCTTCTCTGCTCTTGTGAAAAAGCAAACAGTGGTGCAGGATGGAAGTTTCAGGGAGCCCAAGATGAAACTTTCTTTTAGTCTGCTGAGAAAAGAGAGTGAATGCGAAGTAGACTTTAACACAGCTCTGGGGGCAAGCCGAGTGCGGGCTAACCGGGAGAATTACTTGAAAGAAACGCGACACTGAATGAGCGGTCAGAACAAAGCCTCAATACAGTGTTCCCGTGGTGTTTGTGGCTGCCTTGTCTTTTGCACAGAGTAAAAGACAAGGCAGCCATCGAATAGGGCCCGATTTTTCCTACTTGGTCAGCCGAGGAGCATGGAGGGGGAGCAAGCGTCTCAACCAAGCAAAGCTCACCATGGGGAAGGTGGCTATGCCAACTAGCCTGATGCCCTGCTCCCGCAGTGACAGATAATCGTACTCTGGTTTCTCTTCATAATGTACAAGTCTTTCGCCTTTTACTAAAGACTTCCGTGGAGAGCAGCACTAATGAGTTGTTGCTATTTTTGGCAGGCTTTACCTTTGCGGGTGAAGCCCTTTCTGTCTGTGCAAAAGAAATCTTGTTACTGTGCAGAGTGACTTCTCTGAGTAGAGTTGCCTTACTTGTTGCGACTGTGCCGATGTTTGAAGCTGGAGTGCAAAGTTGTTGCTTGAATGGTGCTCGCTGGAGCGTGCGGGAGTGCAAAGTTATACCATTTAAAAGGGCTGAAGAGTGCTCAGTGCAGCGGGTGGGCGGAGATGCAAAGTGACACTCTGGCCACCTCGAAAACCGAGGTTACATCCAGTACCAGGGGCAGCCCAAGCTCTGCCGCAAGTGTGGTGAGCATGGGCACCTGGTTGAGGCTTGTACCAAGGTGATATGTGGGAAGTGCAGAGAAATTGGGGACACTTTTGGAGAGTGTCCAAATGGCAGGAAATGTAATCTCTGTGGAGAATTAAATCACCTCTTCTGAGATTGCCCTAAATCTTTTGCCAACAAATTAAAGACGGTAAAGCCACAGTCAAGCCAACAAAGAGAAGGACCAGAGGTGGCAGTTGGTGAACAAAGTGAAGAGGTTGACCCAATAAATTCAAACTTCCCGCTAAAAGCTTGGATTGGAAGTGAGGAGCAAAAAGGAGAGGGGCCTGTAGAGGCCTCACCACTCAGTGCTGAAGTCTGTGAGAATTCACAGGCAGAGGGTGGAGCTAAGCTAAATGAGGAGGAAGAGCAGACAGGTGAGTCTAGTGAAGGTACTCACCTCCCCGAAGGTCAACAGCCGAGGAGGACGGCATCTGAGTTGTCCTCTGATTCCCTTTAGCTCTGCAATCAACCCCCAGGGACTCAAAGTTAAATGCAACATTGCATCAGAGGCCAACACGAGAGTCCGAAAAGGAGAGCTAGTTTCCCAAGAAATAACCTGAGTGTGTAATTTGTTTTGATAACTTAGAAAAACGAAAATGACATACCTACTTTCCTTTATCCTTTTAATGGTTCTCACCTTCTCAACACTAAATGTGAGAAGTGTGAAATCAAAGACAAGAGCCCAGAGTATTATATCCTTCTTAGACTCCATAAAATCAGATGTGTTTTTAATACAAGAATGTGGACTACCTTTTTTGAAAAACCATAGACATTGGGAGGAAATGTGGCCCAATTTATCGATATGGAGTGGCTCAAATCAAATTAAAAATGATGGTGTGGCCATTCTAATTAAAAATCCGCATGTTCTGGTGCGAGACGGACGGGCACTTTTAGCACACTTGAATTTTATGGGGCAAGACCTCTTAAATATTTATGGTTTCAATGGAAAAAATGACAGGTATGACCTTTTAGAAGATTACTCACAAACGGGTAAGAAATGGTAGTATTGCCAGACAATACATGATCAAAACAGGGAGCGGAGGTGGTTCAGCTGCAAGGTGTGAATTTCTGACTAAAGTTTGTAAAAAGCGCGTAAGACAAGGTGCGAATGCCCAACAATGTATGATCAAAAGAGGGAGCGGAGGTTTTCGGCTGCAAGGTCTGAATGTCCAACCATAATTTGTAAAAACCGGGGAAGAAAAGGCTCGAAAGCCCGACTATACACCATCAAAAGCGGGAGCGGAGGTGTTCAGCTGCAAGAAGGTGTGAATGTCCGACCATAGTTGGTAAAAAGCGGGTAAGAAAAGGTTAAAATGCCCGACTGTACACCATCAAAAGCGGAAGCGGAGGTGTTCGGCTTCAAGAAGACGTGAACCTCCGAACAAAGTTTGTAAAAAGCAGTTAAGAAAAGGTTCGAATATCCAACCAAACATAATCAAAAGCGGGAGCAGAGCTTTTCGACTGCAAGTAGGTGTGAATGTCAGATCATGATTTGCAAAAAGCTGATGAGAAAGGGTGAGAATGCCCGACTATACACCATCAAATGCGGTAGCGGAGTTGTTTGTCTGTGAGTAGGTGTGAATCTGCGACCATAATTGCTGAAAAATGTGTTAGAAAAGGTAAGAATGCCGGTCCATACATCATCAAAAGCGAGAGAGGTGGTGTTCTGCTGAAAGTAGGTGTGAATGTCCAGCCATAATTACTCACAAACGGGTAAGAAAAGGTAGTATTGCCAGACCATACATGATCAAAACAGGGAGCGGAGGTGGTTCAGCTGCAACGTGTGAATGTCTGACTATAGTTTGTAAAAAGCGGGTAAGACAAGGTGCGAATGCCCGACAATGTATAATCAAAAGAGGGAGCGGAGGTGTTCGGCTGCAAGGTCTGAATGTCCAACCATAATTTCTAAAAACCGGGTAAGAAAAGGCTCAAAAGCCCGACTTTACACCATCAAAAGCGGGAGCGGAGGTGTTCAGCTGCAACGTGTGAATGTCTGACTATAGTTTGTAAAAAGCGGGTAAGACAAGGTGCGAATGCCCGACAATGTATAATCAAAAGAGGGAGCGGAGGTGTTCGGCTGCAAGGTCTGAATGTCCAACCATAATTTCTAAAACCCGGGTAAGAAAAGGCTCAAAAGCCCGACTTTACACCATCAAAAGCGGGAGCGGAGGTGTTCAGCTGCAAGAAGGTGTGAATGTTCGACTAAAGTTTGTAAAAATCTGGTAAGACAAGGTATGAATGTCCGACAATGTATGATCAAAAGCGGGAGCGGAGATGTTCAGCTGCAAGAAGGTCTGAATGTCCATCAATAATTGCTAGAAAAAATTAAAGTAAAAATTTCGAAAATCAAACCGCACATGATCATAAGTGGGAGAGGAGGTGTTCAGCTGCAAGAAGGTGTGAATGTCCACCCATAATTCCTTAAAAATGGGTAAAAAAAAAGGTGCGAATACCCAACCATACATCATCAAAAGCAGGTGTTAATGTCAGATCATAGTTTGCAAAAAGCTGATGAGAAAGGGTGAGAATGCCCGACTATACACCATCAAATGCGGGAGCGGAGTTGTTTGTCTGTGAGTAGGTGTGAATCTCCGACCATAATTGCTGAAAAATGTGTTAGAAAAGGTAAGAATGCCGGTCCATACATCATCAAAAGCGAGAGAGGTGGTGTTCTGCTGAAAGTAGGTGTGAATGTCCAGCCATAATTACTAACAAACGGGTAAAAAAAAGTAGTATTGCCAGACCATACATGATCAAAACAGGGAGCGGAGGTGGTTCAGCTGCAAGAAGGTGTGAATGTCTGACTAAAGTTCAAATATATTAACAAAAGCGGGAGGAGAGGTCTTCGGATAGATTGGTTGAGAATTTCCAACCATAATCTATAAAATGCGGTGAAAAAAAGGTGTGATAGAACACTAAAAGGTGGAGCGGAAGTGTTCGGCTGCAAGAAGGTGTGAATGTCCGACTATATTTGGTGAAAAGCAGGTGAAGCAAGGTCTGAATGCCCAACCTTACATCATCAAAAGTGAGATCAGAGGTGTTTGGCTGCAAGAAGGCCATAGTTTGCCAAAAGCGGGTAAGGTGCGAATGACCGACTAAATATCAACAAAAGTGGGGGCGGAGGTCTTCGGATGCAAGTGGGTGTGAATATCCCACCATACAAGTATGGTGGAGAGGAAGCTGTGAATTGCTGACCATAGTTTGCAAAAAGCGGGTGAGAAAAGGTGCGAATGTCCAACCATACACCATCAAAACAGGGAGCGGAGGTGTTTGGCTGCGACAAGGTGTGAATGTCCACCCATAATTAATGAAAAGCGGGCAAGAAGTAGGTTCGAATGCCCAACCACTCATCATCAAAAGCAGGAGTGGATGTGTTCGGCTATAAAAAGGTTTGAATGTCCGAGCATAATTTGTAAAAAGCGGGTAAGAAAAGGTTCGAATGCCCGAACATACACCATCAAAAGAGGGAGCGGAGGTGTTCCGCTGTAAGAAGGTGTGAATGTCCGACCAGAGTTGGTAAAAAGCGGGTAAGAAAAGGTTAAAAAACCCGACTGTACACAATCAATAGCGGGAGCATATGTGTTCGGCTACAAGAAGGTGTGACAGTCCGACCATGGTTTGTAAAAAGCGGGTAAGAAAAGGTGCAAATGCCCGACAATGTATGATCAAAAGAGGGAGCGGAGCTTTTCGGCTACAAGAAGGTTTGAATGTCCGACCATAGTTTGTAAAAAGCGGGTAAGAAAAGGTTCGAATGCCCGACTATACACCATCAAAAGCGGAAGCGGAGGTGTTCCGCTGTAGACGGTGTGAATGTCCGACCATAGTTGTTAAAAAGCGGGTAAGAAAAGGTTAAACTACACGACTGTACACAATCAATAGCGGGAGTGGAGTTGTTCGGCTACAAGAAGGTGTGAAAGTCCGACCATGGTTTGTAAAAAACGGGTAAGAAAAGGTTCGAATTCCCGAATATATACCATCAAAAGCGGAAGCGGAGGTGTTCGGTTGCAAGAAGGTGTGAACGTCCGACCAAAGTTTGTAAAAAGCAGTTAAGAAAAGGTTCGAATATCCAACCAAACAAAATCAAAAGCAGGAGCAGAGCTGTTCGACTGCAAGTAGGTGTGAATGTCCAGCCATAATTACTCACAAACGGGTAAGAAAAGGTAGTATTGCCACTCCATACATGATCAAAACAGGGAGCGGAGGTGGTTCAGCTGCAACGTGTGAATGTCTGACTATAGTTTGTAAAAAGCGGGTAAGACAAGGTGCGAATGCCCGACAATGTATGATCAAAAGTGGGAGCGGAGGTGTTCGGCTGCAAGGTCTGAATATCCAACCATAATTTCTAAAAACCGGGTAAGAAAAGGCTCGAAAGCCCGACTTTACACCATCAAAAGCGGGAGCGGAGGTGTTCAGCTGCAAGAAGGTGTGAATGTTCGACTAAAGTTTGTAAAAATCTGGTAAGACAAGGTATGAATGTCCGACAATGTATGATCAAAAGCGGGAGCGGAGGTGTTCATCTGCAAGCAGGTCTGAATGTCCATCAATAATTGCTAGAAAACATGAAAGTAAAAATTTCTAAAATCAAACCACACATGATCATAAGTGGGAGAGGAGGTGTTCAGCTGCAAGAAGGTGTGAATATCCACCCATAATTCCTGAAAAATGGGTAAAAAAAAGGTGCGAATGCCCAACCATACATCATCAAAAGCAGCTGTGGATGTGTTCGGCTACAAGAAGGTGTGAACGTCCAACAAAAGTTTATAAAAAGCAGTTAAGAAAAGGTTCGAATATCCAACCAAACATAATCAAAAGCGGGAGCAGAACTCTTCGACTGCAAGTAAGTGTGGATGTCAGATCATAATTTGCAAAAAGCTGATGAGAAAGGGTGAGAATGCCCGACTATACACCATCAAATGCGGGAGCGGAGTTGTTTGTCTGTGAGTAGGTGTGAATCTGCGACCATAATTGCTGAAAAATGTGTTAGAAAAGGTAAGAATGCCGGTCCATACATCATCAAAAGCGAGAGAGGTGGTGTTCTGCTGAAAGTAGGTGTGAATGTCCAGCCATAATTACTCACAAACGGGTAAGAAAAGGTAGTATTGCCAGACCATACATGATCAAAACAGGGAGCGGAGGTGGTTCAGCTGCAACGTGTGAATGTCTGACTATAGTTTGTAAAAAGCGGGTAAGACAAGGTGCGAATGCCCGACAATGTATAATCAAAAGAGGGAGCGGAGGTGTTCAGCTGCAAGAAGGTGTGAATGTTCGACTAAAGTTTGTAAAAATCTGGTAAGACAAGGTGCGAATGCCCGACAATGTATGATCAAAAGCGGGAGCGGAGGTGTTCAGCTGCAAGAAGGTCTGAATGTCCATCAATAATTGCTAGAAAAAAATAAAGTAAAAATTTCGAAAATCAAACCGCACATGATCATAAGTGGGAGAGGAGGTGTTCAGCTGCAAGAAGGTGTGAATGTCAACCCATAATTGCTGAAAAATGGGTAAAAAAAAGGTGCGAATACCCAACCATACATCATCAAAAGCAGGTGTTAATGTCAGATCATAATTTGCAAAAAGCTGATGAGAAAGGGTGAGAATGCCCGACTATACACCATCAAATGCGGGAGCGGAGTTGTTTGTCTGTGAGTAGGTGTGAATCTCCGACCATAATTGCTGAAAAATGTGTTAGAAAAGGTAAGAATGCCGGTCCATACATCATCAAAAGCGAGAGAGGTGGTGTTCTGCTGAAAGTAGGTGTGAATGTCCAGCCATAATTACTCACAAACGGGTAAGAAAAAGTAGTATTGCCAGACCATACATGATCAAAACAGGGAGCGGAGGTGGTTCAGCTGCAAGAAGGTGTGAATGTCCGACTAAAGTTCAAATATATTAACAAAAGCGGGAGGAGAGGTCTTCGGATGAGAGTGGTTGAGAATTTCCAACCATAATCTATAAAATGCGGTGAAAAAAAGGTGTGATAGAACACTAAAAGGTGGAGCGGAAGTGTTCGGCTGCAAGAAGGTGTGAATGTCCGACTATATTTGGTGAAAAGCAGGGGAAGCAAGGTCTGAATGCCCAACCTTACATCATCAAAAGCGAGATCAGAGGTGTTTGGCTGCAAGAAGGCCATAGTTTGCCAAAAGCGGGTAAGGTGCGAATGACCGACTAAATATCAACAAAAGTGGGGGCGGAGGTCTTCGGATGCAAGTGGGTGTGAATATCCCACCATACAAGTATGGTGGAGAGGAAGCTGTGAATTGCTGACCATAGTTTGCAAAAAGCGGGTGAGAAAAGGTGCGAATGTCCAACCATACGTGATCAAAACAGGGAGCGGAGGTGTTTGGCTGCGACAAGGTGTGAATGTCCACCCATAATTAATGAAAAGCGGGCAAGAAGTGGGTTCGAATGCCCAACCACACATCATCAAAAGCAGGAGTGGATGTGTTCGGCTATAAGAAGGTTTGAATGTCCGAGCATAGTTTGTAAAAAGCGGGTAAGAAAAGGTTCGAATGCCCGAACATACACCATCAAAAGAGGGAGCGGAGGTGTTCCGCTGTAAGAAGGTGTGAATGTCCGACCAGAGTTGGTAAAAAGCGGGTAAGAAAAGGTTAAAAAAACCCGACTGTACACAATCAATAGCGGGAGCAGATGTGTTCGGCTACAAGAAGGTGTGACAGTCCGACCATGGTTTGTAAAAAGCGGGTAAGAAAAGGTGCAAATGCCCGACAATGTATGATCAAAAGAGGGAACGGAGCTTTTCGGCTACAAGAAGGTTTGAATGTCCGACCATAGTTTGTAAAAAGCGGGTAAGAAAAGGTTCGAATGCCCGACTATACACCATCAAAAGCGGAAGCGGAGGTGTTCCGATGTAGACGGTGTGAATGTCCGACCATAGTTGGTAAAAAGCGGGTAAGAAAAGGTTAAACTACACGACTGTACACAATCAATAGCGGGAGTGGAGTTGTTCGGCTACAAGAAGGTGTGAAAGTCCGACCATGGTTTGTAAAAAACGGGTAAGATAATGTTCGAATTCCCGAATATATACCATCAAAAGCGGAAGCGGAGGTGTTCGGTTGCAAGAAGGTGTGAACGTCCGACCAAAGTTTGTAAAAAGCAGTTAAGAAAAGGTTCGAATATCCAACCAAACAAAATCAAAAGCAGGAGCAGAGCTGTTCGACTGCAAGTAGGTGTGAATGTCCAGCCATAATTACTCACAAATGGGTAAGAAAAGGTAGTATTGCCACTCCATACATGATCAAAACAGGGAGCGGAGGTGGTTCAGCTGCAACGTGTGAATGTCTGACTATAGTTTGTAAAAAGCGGGTAAGACAAGGTGCGAATGCCCGACAATGTATGATCAAAAGAGGGAGCGGAGGTGTTCGGCTGCAAGGTCTGAATATCCAACCATAATTTCTAAAAACCGGGTAAGAAAAGGCTCGAAAGCCCGACTTTACACCATCAAAAGCGGGAGCGGAGGTGTTCAGCTGCAAGAAGGTGTGAATGTTCGACTAAAGTTTGTAAAAATCTGGTAAGACAAGTTATGAATGCCCGACAATGTATGATCAAAAGCGGGAGCGGAGGTGTTCAGCTACAAAGAAGGTCTGAATGTCCATCAATAATTGCTAGAAAACATGAAAGTAAAAATTTCTAATATCAAACCGCGCATGATCATAAGTGGGAGAGGAGGTGTTCAGCTGCAAGAAGGTGTGAATGTCCATCAATAATTGCTAGAAAACATGAAAGTAAAAATTTCTAAAATCAAACCGCACATGATCATAAGTGGGAGAGGAGGTGTTCAGCTGCAAGAAGGTGTGAATATCCACCCATAATTCCTGAAAAATGGGTAAAAAAAAGGTGCGAATGCCCAACCATACATCATCAAAAGCAGCTGTGGATGTGTTCGGCTACAAGAAGGTGTGAACGTCCAACCAAAGTTTGTAAAAAGCAGTTAAGAAAAGGTTCGAATATCCAACCAAACATAATCAAAAGCGGGAGCAGAACTGTTCGACTGCAAGTAGGTGTGGATGTCAGATCATAATTTGCAAAAAGCTGATGAGAAAGGGTGAGAATGCCCGACTATACACCATCAAATGCGGGAGCGGAGTTGTTCGTCTGTGAGTAGGTGTGAATCTCCGAACATAATTGCTGAAAAATGTGTTAGAAAAGGTAAGAATGCCGGTCCATACATCATCAAAAGCGAGAGAGGTGGTGTTCTGCTGAAAGTAGGTGTGAATGTCCAGCCATAATTACTCACAAACGGGTAAGAAAAGGTAGTATTGCCAGACCATACATGATCAAAACAGTAAGCGGAGGTGGTTCAGCTGCAAGAAGGTGTGGATGTCTGACTATAGTTTGTAAAAAGCGGGTAAGACAAGGTGCGAATGCCCGACAATGTAAGGCAAGGCAAGACAAGGCAAGTATATTTGTATAGCACAATTCAACAACAAGGTGATTCAAAGTGCTTCACAGAGACATTAAAACAGAAGAAATAAAAAGCATGATTTAAAATTTAAACAAAAGAAGGAAATAAGAACAATAGATAAAATCAGAAAAAATTATATATATGAAAGATAAAATCAATAGTTAAAACATGATTCCGTTTTGAAACTCAAGCTTATTCAAATGCAGCTGAAAATAGATGTGTCTTCAACCTGGACTTAAATACACTGAGTGTTTCAGCTGATCTGAGGCTTTCTGGGACTTTGTTCCAGACATGTGGAGCATAGAAGCTGAATGCAGCTTCTCCATGTCTGGTTTTGACTCTGGGAACTGATAAAATACCGGATCCAGATGACCTGAGGGGTCTGGAAGGTTCATAGTGGGTCAGGAGGTCACTGATGTATTTTGGTCCTTGACCATTCAGAGCTTTATAGACCAGCATCAGAACTTTAAAGTCTATCCTCTGATGGACAGGCAGCCAGTGTAAAGACTTGAGAGCTGGACTGTGATGTGCTCCACTTTTTTGGTCTTAGTGAGGACTCGAGCAGCTGAGTTCTGGATGAGCTGCAGTTGTCTAACTGACTTTTTAGGCAGACCTGTAAAGATGCTATTACAATAATCAAGCCTACTAAAGATGAATGCATGGACTAGTTTTTCCAGGTCCTGCTGAGACATCAGATCTTTTAGCCTTGATATATTCTTAAGGTGATAGTAGGCTGACTTTGTTAATGCCTTAATGTGTTTGTCCAAATTTAGGTCTGAGTCCATCACTACACCCAGATTTCTGGCCTGGTTGGTCGTTTTTAGATTTATAGATTGAAGCTCTGTGGTGACTTTCAATCGTTTATCTTTGGCTCCAAAGACAATTACCTCAGTTTTGTTTTTGTTTAGCTGGAGGAAGTTGTGGCACATCCAGTCATTAATCTCCTCAATGCATTTTCCAAGGGCCTGTACAGGCCCTCTGTCTCCTGGTGACATTGTTATATACATCTGTGTGTCATCTGCATAGCTATGGTAGTTTATTTGGTTGTTTTTTATAATCTGTGCCAGTGGGAGCATGTAGATGTTAAACAGAAGAGGTCCCAGGATGGAACCTTGGGGAACTTGTGATTCTTGTCTGCTCAGATGTAAAGTTACCTATTGACACAAAGTACTTCCTGTTCTCTAAGTATGTTTTGAACCAGTTTAGTACAGTTCCGGAAAGACCAGCCCAGTTCTCCAGTTGTTTGAGTAATATATTGTGGTCAACTGTATCAAAGGCAGCACTGAGATCCAGTAAAACTAAGACTGACATTTTTCCACTGTCTGTATTCAGACATATGTCATTAAACACTTTGGTCAGAGCAGTCTCAGTGCTGTGGTGCTGTCTAAAGCCTGACTGGAAGGTATCATAGCAGTTATTTTGTGTTAAAAAGTAATTAAGCTGTTGAAAAACCGCTTTTTCAATGATCTTACTTAAAAATGGGAGATTTGAGATGGGCCTGTAGTTGTTCATTTGCATCTTATCAAGATTGTCCTTTTTCAGCAGAGGTTTAATTACAGCTGTTTTTAGTGGCTCTGGAAACACACCTGACGTTAAGGACAGGTTCACAATCAGTAACAGGTCTGACTCCAAAGTCTTTGAGACCCCTTTGAAAAAACCTGTTGGTAGGATGTCTAAACAGCAAGAGGAGGACTTCAGGTGACGTAAGATGTCCTCCAGGTCTTTACTGTTAATGGGTTGAAATAGTGTCATGGTGTTTAAACCGGTTTTCGGTGGACACAGTACATATGCTGAACCTGCTGCTGATGTACCAACTGCTTGTCTAATATTTTGGACTTTGTCTATGAAGAATTTGGCAAAGTCATTGCAGGCCATGGTGGAATGGAGTTCATTTGCCACTGACACAGGAGGGTTTGTTAGCCTGTCAACTGTAGCAAATAAGGCCCGAGCATTATGACTGTTTTTGGTGATGATGTCAGGGAAGTAGGATTTCCTTGCATTCCTCAGTTGTAAATTATAAAAGTGAAGTTTCTCTTTATAGATGTCATAATGAACCTGGAGATTTGTTTTTCTCCATCGGCGCTCAGCTTTCCGACACACTCTTTTCCCATTTTTCACCAGTGTGGAATTTCGCCATGGAGACTTCTTCCTTCCAGAGATAACCTTCACCTTAATGGGAGCAATAGTATCCATAACATTTAACATTTTAGTATTAAAGCTACTGACGAGCTCACTGACTGAACCCCCGGACAGGGCAGGTGCTAAGGAGAAAACCTGGTTAAAGATCTTACTACTGTTTTCAGTTTTGAGATCACTGCTGTTGAGACATTTGTGTGCACTGAAATCGTACTCTCAAAGAAAACACAGGAATGGTCAGACAGGCCCACATCAGACACAGTAATCTTTGAAATGCTTAGACCCTTGGAGATCACTAAGTCTAGAGTGTGCCCCCTATTGTGCGTAGGCTCTGTTATATGCTGAGTCAGCCCAAAGTTGTCCAGAGTGTTACTCAGGTCTTTAGTCCCTCTGTCCTGAGGATTGTCCATATGGATGTTAAAATCACCAACAATAATTATACAGTCAAAATCAACACAGATCATAGACAGCAGTTCACTGAGGTCTTCAGAAAAATCTGAACAGTATTTAGGGGGCCTGTAAATATTCAGAAACAGGACACTGGGTGAGGCCTTCACCTGTATAGCCATATATTCAAAGGACTGAAAACTTCCAGGAGATAACTGCTTACATTGAAAGGATTCATTGAATAAGACTGCGACCCCTCCTCCTCTCCTGCTCACTCTGGCCTCGCTGATAAAACTGTAACCAGGAGGGGTTGACTCAATAAGAACAGCAGCACTGTTATTTTGTTCCAACCAAGTTTCAGTTAAAAACATAAAATCCAGGGTGTGCTCAGTGATAAAATCATCAATTAAGAATGTTTTCCCAGCTAAAGACCTAACATTTAATAAAGCCAACTTAAGTGTTTTAGAGGTATTATTTGCCCCCTCGTGTTTGGGTGCAGTCTGTGGCACACAAGGTATGTTTACTTTATTTAAAGATCTTTTTGAGTGCAACTCTCTGTGTTTTGACTGGGTCACATTTCTCCTTCTGTCACCTAAAAGTACAGAAATTTTAAGATCTTCTAATAAACAGGGTCCCAGCTTGTCCTGGGAAAAGTCACGACTGTCAGAATTCACACAGCCTGGACCCCTCACACATCACACATCAGACTGCGGAGACAGTACATGGTGGCAGCGTGAAGGGACAGAAGGGGGTGGGGCTGGGCTCCGTCGCTTCGGCTGCTCTAGTAGGGGCGGGGCTCGGCGGGGAACCTTTGGCCGCTTTGGTGGGGGGTTTATGGGGGATAAAAAGGGATTGGGCTGGGGGGTAGATCTAAGCCCAGCATTGACCCGTTCCATCATCTCCTCAGTGAATTTCAGGTGAGGGGAGGAGGAGGGAGAAAGGGAGGGTGAGGAGCACAATGACCTGTCAGGGGTTTGGGGGGCTGGGGAAGGTCCTGGTCCTGGTCCCTGGTCCTGGTCATTAGTGCTGTTGAGAGGGTTTGGGGCAAATAAAGACCTCTCTTCTTGCCTCTGATGTCTCTCCCTTCCAAAGTTCCTCTTGGGTGGGGGCAGATGGAGTTCCTCCTCAAGGTTTCTGCTGGGATTTGTTTGTTCCTCTCTATGAGATAACTCCTTGTTTATCTCAGCCTTGGCCCCGAGCACAGATGGATGACGTAGGAAATAAAATATGTTGGAGGTGAACAGTTTCACCCCTGACTTGTTAAAATTAAATCCATTTGCCATGTATGATCAAAAGAGGGAGCGGAGGTGTTTGGCTGCAAGGTCTGAATGTCCAGCCATAATTTCTAAAAACCGGGTAAGAAAAGGCTCGAAAGCCCGACTTTACACCATCAAAAGCGGGAGCGGAGGTGTTCAGCTGCAAGAAGGTGTGAATGTTCGACTAAAGTTTGTAAAAATCTGGTAAGACAAGGTGCGAATGCCCAACAATGTATGATCAAAAGCGGGAGCGGAGGTGTTCAGCTGCAAGAAGGTCTGAATGTCCATCAATAATTGCTAGAAAACATGAAAGTAAAAATTTCGAAAATCAAACCGCACATGATCATAAGTGGGAGAGGAGGTGTTCCGCTGCAAGAAGATGTGAATATCCACCCATAATTCCTGAAAAAAGGGGAAAAAAATGGTGCGAATGCCCAACCATACATCATCAAAAGCAGCTGTAGATGTGTTCGGCTACAAGAAGGTGTGAACGTCCAACCAAAGTTTGTAAAAAGCAGTTAAGAAAAGGTTCGAATATCCAACCAAACATAATCAAAAGCGGGAGCAGAACTGTTCGACTGCAAGTAGGTGTGGATGTCAGATCCATCCATCCATCCATCATCTGCCGCTTATCCGGGGGTCGGGTCGCGGGGGCAGCAGCTTGAGCAGAGAAACCCAGACGTCTCTGTCCCCGGCCACTTCCTCCAGCTCTTCCGGGGGGACCCCGAGGCGTTCCCAGGCCAGCCGAGAGACATAGTCTCTCCAGCGTGTCCTGGGTCTTCCCCGGGGTCTCCTCCCAGTGGGACGTGCCCGGAACACCTCCCCAGGGAGGCGCCCAGGGGGCATCCTAACCAGATGCCCGAGCCACCTCATCTGACTCCTCTCAATGCGGAGGAGCAGCGGTTCTACTCCGAGCCCCTCCCGGATGACTGAGCTTCTCACCCTATCTCTAAGGGAGAGCCCAGACACCCTGCGGAGGAAACCCATTTCGGCCGCTTGTATTCGCGATCTTGTTCTTTCGGTCACTACCCACAACTCGTGACCATAGGTGAGGATGGGAACGTAGATTGACCAGTAAGTAGAGAGCTTCGCCTTCTGGCTCAGCTCCCTCTTCACAACGACGGGTCGGTGCAGAGCCCACAACACTGCAGACGCCGCACCGATCCGCCCGTCAATCTCCCGCTCCATTCGTCCCTCACTCGTGAACAAGACCCCGAGATACTTGAACTCCTCCACTTGGGGAAGGATCTCATTCCCGACCCGGAGAGAGCATTCCACCCTTTTCCGGCTGAGAACCATAGTCTCGGATTTGGAGGTGCTGATTCTCATCCCAGCCGCTTCACACTCGGCTGCGAATCGCTCCAGTGAGAGCTGAAGGTCACGGCCTGACGACGCTAACAGAACCACATCATCTGCAAAAAGCAGAGACCCGATTCTGAGGTCGCCAAATCGGACACCCTCAACGCCCTGGCTGCGCCTAGAAATTCTGTCCATAAAAGTTAGGAACAGAATCGGTGACAAAGGGCAGCCCTGACGGAGTCCAACTCTCACCGGAAACGTATCCGACTTACTGCCGGCAATGCGGACCAAACTCTGGCACCGGTCATACAGAGACCGAACGAACCCTATCAAGGGGTCCGGCACTCCATATTCCCGGAGCACCCCCCACAGGACTCCACGAGGGACACGGTCGAACGCTTTCTCCAAGTCCACAAAACACATGTAGACTGGTTGGGCGAACTCCCATGCACCCTCCAGGATCCTGCCGAGGGTATAGAGCTGGTCCACTGTTCCACGGCCAGGACGAAAGCCACACTGCATCTCCTGAATCAGAGGCTCGATTATCCGACGGATCCTCCTCTCCAATACCCCCGAATAGACCTTACCAGGGAGGCTGAGGAGTGTGAAACCCCTATAGTTGGAACACACCCTCCGGTCCCCCTTTTTAAAGAGGGGGACCACCACCCCAATCTGCCAGTCCAGAGGCACTGTCCCCGATGTCCATGCGATGCTGCAGAGGCGTGTCAGCCAAGACAGCCCTACAACATCCAGAGCCTTGAGAAACTCAGGACGGACCTCATCCACCCCCGGGGCCTTGCCACCGAGGAGCTTTTTGACCACCTCGGCAACCTCAGCCCCAGAAATGGGAGGCCCCGTCTCCGAGCTCTCCGACTCTGCCTCTTCCGAGCACGTGTTGGTAGGATTGAGGAGTTCCTCGAAGTACTCCCCCCACCGACTCACAACATCCCTAGTTGAGGTCAGCAAAGCCCCGTCCCCACTGTAAACAGTGTTGACTGTGAGCCGCTTCCCCCCCCTGAGACGCCGGATGGTGGACCAGAATCTCTTCGAGGCCGTCCGGAAATCGTTCTCCATGGTCTCACCGAACTCCTCCCAGGCCCGAGTTTTTTTCTCAGCAACCGCCGAAGCCGCAGCCCGTCTGGCCTGTCGGTACCTATCAGCTGCTTCCAGGGTCCCACTGGCCAAAAAGGCCCGATAGGACTCCTTCTTCAGCTTGACGGCTTCCCTCACCACTGGTGTCCACCAGCAGGTTCGAGGGTTGCCGCCACGACAGGCACCGACCACCTTACGGCCACAACTCCGATCAGCTGCCTCGGCAATGGAGTCACGGAACATGGCCCATTCGGACTCAATGTCCCCCACCTCCCCCGGGATATGGTTGAAGCTCTGCCGGAGGTGGGAGTTAAAGCTCCTTCTGACGGGGGATTCTGACAAACGCTCCCAGCAGACCCTCACAATACGTTTGGGCCTGCCAGGTCTGATCGGCATCCTCCCCCACCAGCGGAGCCAACTCACCACCAGGTGGTGATCAGTTGACAGCTCCGCCCCTCTCTTTACCCGAGTGTCCAGGACATACGGCCGCAAGTCCGATGATACAACCACAAAGTCGATCATCGAACTGCGGCCAAGGGTGTCCTGGTGCCAAGTGCACATATGGACACCCTTATGTCTGAACATGGTGTTCGTTATGGACAGTCCATGACCAGCACAGAAGTCCAACAACATAACACCACTCTGGTTCAGATCGGGGGGGGCGTTCCTCCCAATCACACCCCTCCAGGTCTCACTGTCATTGCCCACGTGAGCATTGAAGTCCCCCAGCAGAACGAGGGAGTCTCCGGTAGGAGCATTCTCCAGTGCCTCCCCCAGAGACTCCAAAAAGGGTGGGTACTCTGAACTGCTGTTTGGCGCATAGGCACAAACAACAGTCAGGACTCGTCCCCCCACCCGAAGGCGGAGGGAGGCTACCCTCTCGTTCACTGGGGTAAACCCCAATGTACTGGCACACAGCCGGGGGGCAATAAGTATGCCCACACCTGCTCTGCGCCTCTCACCACGGGCAACTCCAGAGTGGAAGAGAGTCCAACCCCTCTCAAGAGGACTGGTTCCAGAGCCCAAGCCGTGCGTCGAGGTGAGTCCGACTATATCTAGCCGGAACCGCTCAGCCTCGCGCACCAGCTCCGGCTCCTTCCCCAACAGAGAGGTGACATTCCACGTCCCAAGAGCTAGCTTCAGTAGCCGAGGATCAGACCGCCAAGGCCTCTGCCTTCGGCCGCTACCCAGCTCACATCGCACCCGACCCCCTTGGCCCCTCCCACGGGTGGTGAGCCCGTCAGAAGGGGGACCCACGTCATCATTTCGGGCTATGCCCGACCGAGCCCCATGGGCACAGACCCGGCCACCAGGCGCCCGCTGCCGGGCCCCACCCCCGGGCCTGGCTCCGGGGGGAGGCCCCGGTGTCCCATATCCAGGCAAGGGATCACGAGGTCCAAATTTTTTGTTCATCATAAGGGGTCTTTTGAGCTGTTCTTTGTCTGGTCCCTCATCTAGGATCTGCTTGCCTTGGGTGACCCTACCAGGGGCTTAAAGCCCCGAGCAACATAGCTCCCGGACTCATTGGGGCACGCAAACTCCCCCACCACGATAAGGTGACAGCTCAGGAGGGAGGGATGTCAGATCATAATTTGCAAAAAGCTGATGAGAAAGGGTGAGAATGCCCAACTATACACCATCAAATGCGGGAGCGGAGTTGTTCGTCTGTGAGTAGGTGTGAATCTCCGACCATAATTGCTGAAAAATGTGTTAGAAAAGGTAAGAATGCCGGTCCATACATCATCAAAAGCGAGAGAAGTGGTGTTCTGCTGAAAGTAGGTGTGAATGTCCAGCCATAATTACTCACAAACGGGTAAGAAAAGGTAGTATTGCCAGACCATACATGATCAAAACAGGGAGCGGAGGTGGTTCAGCTGCAAGAAGGTGTGAATGTCCGACTAAAGTTCAAATATATTAACAAAAGCGAGAGGAGAAGTCTTCGGATGAGAGTGTTTGAGAATTTCCAACCATAATCTATAAAATGCGGTGAAAAAAAGGTGTTATAGAACACTAAAAGGTGGAGCGGAAGTGTTCGGCTGCAAGAAGGTGTGAATGTCCGACTATATTTGGTGAAAAGCATGTGAAGCAAGGTCTGAATGCCCAACCTTACATCATCAAAAGCGAGATCAGAGGTGTTTGGCTGCAAGAAGGCCATAGTTTGCCAAAAGCGGGTAAGGTGCGAATGACCGACTAAATATCAACAAAAGTGGGGGCGGAGGTCTTCGGATGCAAGTGGGTGTGAATATTCCACCATACAAGTATGGTGGAGAGGAAGCTATGAATTGCTGACCATTGTTTGCAAAAAGCGGGTGAGAAAAGGTGCGAATGTCCAACCATACATGATCAAAACAGGGAGCGGACGTGTTTGGCTGCGACAAGGTTTTAATGTCCACCCATAATTAATGAATAGCGGGCAACAAGTAGGTTCCAATGCCCAACCATACATCATCAAAAGCAGGAGTGGATGTGTTCGGCTACAAGAAGGTTTGAATGTCCGAGCATAGTTTGTAAAAATCGGGTAAGAAAAGCTTCGAATGCCCGAACATACACCATCAAAAGACAGACCGGACGTGTTCCGCTGTAAGTAGGTGTGAATGCCCAACCATAGTTGGTAAAAAGAAGGTAAGAAAAGGTTCAAATATCCGACTGTACACAATCAATAGCGGGAGCGGATGTGTTCGGCTACAAGAAGGTGTGAAAGTCTCACCATGGTTTGTAAAAAGCGGGTAAGAAAAGGTGCGAATGCCCGACAATGTATGATCAAAAGAGGGAGCGGAGGTTTTCGGCTACAAGAAGGTCTGAATGTCCGACCAAAGTTTGTAAAAAGCGGGTAAGAAAGGTTTGAATGCCCGACTATACACCATCAAAAGCGGGAGCGGAGGTGTTGCACTGTAAGACGGTGTGAATGTCTGACCATAGTTTGTAAAAAGCAGTAGGTGTGAATGTCAGATCATAATTTGCAAAAAGCTGATGAGAAAGGGTGAGAATGCCCTACTATACACCATCAAAAGCGGGAGAGGTGGTGTTCGGCTGCAAGAAGGTGTGAATATCCAGCCATAATTACTCACAAACGGGTAAGAAAAGGTAAGAATACCAAACCATAAATTATCAAAAGCGGCAGCAGAGATGTTCGGCTGGTATTTATAAATGTCTAGATAGATTTGAACAAAAAACAACGTAGTATTTTGCAGTAAAAGAAAGAAAGGTTCAGAAATCCGAGAAAAAGCTTTTCATGAGTTCTGCATGATTTGGGATTTTGCTTATAAAATGCATTCCTTCAATCAAACTATGGTAAAACGGCTTTTACCTTCATATTTATCAATGTCTAGATCGACTTCAACAAAGAACAACATTAGATTTTGCAGTAGAAGAAAGAGAGACACTGAAGGAACAGGAATCCGAGAATAAGCTTACTTTCATACGTTCTGCATGATTTGGGATTTTATGTATAAAATGAATTCCTTCACTCAAACCAAGTGAAAACTTCTTTGTCCTTCATATTTATCAATGTCTAGATCGACTTCAACAAAGAACAACATTGTATATTGCAGTAGAAGAAAGAGAGACACTGAAGGAACAGGAATCCGAGAATAAGCTTCTTTTCATACGTTCTGCATGATTTGGGATTTTGCTATAAAATGAATTCCTTCACTCAAACTATGTTAAAACTGCTTTTAACTTCATATTTATCAATGTCTAGATCGACTTCAACAAAGAACAACATTGTATATTGCAGTAGAAGAAAGAGCAACACTGAAGGAACAGGAATCCGAGAATAAGCTTATTTTCATACGTTCTGCATGATTTCGGATTTTCCTATAAAATGAATTGCTTTGCTCAAACCAAGTTAAAATTGCTTTGTCTTCATATTTATCAATGTCAAAGCAGTTTTAACATAGTTTGAGTGAAGGAATTCATTTTAAAACAAAATCTCAAAACATGCACAACACATGAAAAGCTTATTCTCGGATTCCTGATCCTTCAGTGTTGCTATTTGTTATATTGCAAAGTACAACGTGTTTTCTTTGTTTTGTTTAAATCTATCTCGACATTGATAAATATGGAAGGACAAAGCAGGTTTAACTTGGTTTGAGCAAAGCAATTCATTTTGTAGCAAAATCCGAAATCGTGAAGAACTCATGAAAGCAAGCTTATACTCGGATTCCTGAAACTTTTAGATCTTAGATTTGCTCTTTCTTTTACTGCAAAGTACGTTGGGGTTTTTTTTTGTTTAAATCTTTCTAGACAAGGTAAATATGAAGGACAAATCAGTTTTAACATAGTTTGAGTGAAGGAATGCATTTTATAAGCAAAATCCCAAATCATGCAAAACTAACGAAAAGCTTTTTCTCGCTTTTCACTGCTTTTTACAAACTGGTCGGACGTTCACACCTTCTTGCAGCCGAACAATTCCGCTTCCACTTTTGATGGTGTATATTCGGGCATTCAAACCTTTTCTTACCCGCTTTTTACAAACCATGGTCGGACTTTCACACCTTCTTGCAGCCGAACACCACCTCTCCCGCTTTTGATGATGTATGGTCCAGCATTCTTACCTTTTCTAACACATTTTTCAGCAATTATGGTCGGACATTCACACCTACTCACAGCCAAACACTTCCGCTCCCGCATTTGATGGTGTTTAGTCAGGCATTCTCACCCTTTCTCATCAACTTTTTGCATATGATCTGATATTCACACCTACTTGCAGTCGAACACCTCTGCTTCCGCTTTTGATGGTACATATTTGGGCATTCGAACCTTTTCTTACCCGCTTTTTACATACCATGGGTGGACTTTCACACCTTCTTGTAGCCGAACAACTCTGCTCCCGCTATTGATTGTGTACAGTCGGGTATTTTAACCTTTTCTTACCCGCTTTTTACCAACTATGGTCGGACATTCACACCTTCTTACAGCGGAACACGTCCGCTCCCTCTTTTGATGGTGTATGTTCGGGCATTCGAACCTTTTCTTACCTGCTTTTTACAAACCATGGTCGGACTTTCACACCTTCTTGTAGCTGAACACCTCCGCTCCCTCTTTTGATCATACATTGTTGGGCATTCGCACCTTGTCTTACCCGCTTGTTACAAACTATAGTCAGACATTCACACGTTGCAGCTGAACCACCTCCGCTCCCTGTTTTGATCATGTATGGTCTGGCAATACTAGCTTTTCTTACCCGTTTGTGAGTAATTATGGCTGGACATTCACACCTACTTGCAGTCGAACAGCTCTGCTCCCGCTTTTGATTTTGTTTGGTTGGATATTCGAACCTTTTCTTAACTGCTTTTTACAAACTTTGGTCGGACGTTCACACCTTCTTGCAGCCGAACAACTCCACTCCCGCTATTTATTGTGTACAGTCGGGTAGTTTAACCTTTTCTTACCCGCTTTTTACCAACTATGGTCGGACATTCACACCGTCTTACAGCGGAACACCTCCGCTTCCGCTTTTGATGGTGTATAGTCGGGCATGCCAACCTTTTCTTACCCGCTTTTTACAAACTATGGTCGGACATTCAAACCTTCTTGTAGCCGAAAGCCTCCGCTGCCTCTTTTGATCATACATTGTCGGGCATTCGCACCCTTTCTTACCCGCTTTTTATAAAACCATGGTCGGACTGTCACAACTTCTTGTAGCCGATCACATCTGCTCCCGCTATCGATTGTGTACAGTTGGGTTTTTTAACCTTTTCTTACCCGCTTTTTACCAGCTCTGGTCGGACATTCACACCTTCTTACAGCGGAACACGTCCGCTCCCTCTTTTGATGGTGTATTTTCGGGCATTCAAACCTTTTCTTACCCGCTTTTTACAAACTATGCTCGGACATTCAGACCTTCTTGCAGCTGAATCACCTCCGCTCCCTGTTTTGATTATGTATGGTCTGGCAATACTACCTTTTCTTACCCGTTTGTGAGTAATTATGGCTGGACATTCACACCTACTTTCAGCAGAACACCACCTCTCTCGCTTTTGATGATGTATGGACCGGCATTCTTACCTTTTCTAACACATTTTTCAGCAATTATGGTCGGACATTCCCACCTACTCAGAGCCGAACACCTCCGTTCCCGCATTTGATGGTGTATAGTCGGGCATTCTCACTCTTTCTCATCAGCTTTTTGCAAATTATGATCTGATATTCACAGCTGCTTTTGATAATGTATGGTTGGGCATTCGCACCTTTTTTTACCCATTTTTCAGGAATTATGGGTGGACATTCACACCGTCTTGCAGCTGAAAACATCCTCTCCCGCTTATGATCATGTGCGGTTTGATATTCGAAAATTTTCTTTCATGTTTTAAAGAAATTATTGATGGACATTCAGACCTTCTTGCAGCTGAACCCCTCTGCTCGCGCTTTTGATGGTGTATAGTAGGGCTTTCGAGCCTTTTTTTCCCGGTTTTTACAAATTATGGTTGGACATTCAGACCTTCTTGCAACCTAACACCTCCGCTCCCTCTTTTGATCATACATTGTCTGGCATTCGCACCTTGTCTTACGCGCTTTTTACAAACTTTAGTCGGACATTCAGACCTTCTTGCAGCTGAACCACCTCCGCTCCCTGTTTTGATCATGTATGGTCTGGCAATACTACCTTTTCTTACCCGTTTGTGAGTAATTTTGGCTGGACATTCACACCTACTCAAAGCCGAACAACTCCGCTACCGCATTTGATGGTGTATAGTCGGGCATTCTCACCCTTTCTCATCAGCTTTTTGCAAATTATGATCTGACATTCACACCTACTTGCAGTCGAACAGCTCTGCTCCCGCTTTTGATTATGTTTGGTTGGATATTCGAACCTTTTCTTCACTGCTTTTTACAAACTTTGTTCGGAGGTACACGTCTTCTTGAAGCCGAACACCTCCGCTTCCGCTTTTGATGGTGTATAGTCGGGCTTTCGAGCCTTTTCTTACCTGGTTTTTAGAAATTATGGTTGGACATTCAGACCTCGCAGCCGAACACCTCCGCTCCCTCTTTTGATCATACATTGTCGGTTATTCGCACCTTGTCTTACCCGCTTTTTACAAACTATAGTCAGACATTCACACGTTGCAGCTGAACCACCTCTGCTCCCTGTTTTGATTATGTATGGTCTGGCAATACTACCTTTTCTTACCCGGTTGTGAGTAATTATGGCTGGACATTCACACCTACTTGCAGTCGAACAGCTCTGCTCCCGCTTTTGATTTTGTTTGGTTGGATATTCGAACCTTTTCTTAACTGCTTTTTACAAACTTTGGTCGGACGTTCACACCTTCTTGCAGCCGAACAACTCCACTCCCGCTATTTATTGTGTACAGTCGGGTAGTTTAACCTTTTCTTACCCGCTTTTTACCAACTATGGTCGGACATTCACACCGTCTTACAGCGGAACACCTCCGCTTCCGCTTTTGATGGTGTATAGTCGGGCATGCGAACCTTTTCTTACCCGCTTTTTACAAACTATGGTCGGACATTCAAACCTTCTTGTAGCCGAAAGCCTCCGCTGCCTCTTTTGATCATACATTGTCGGGCATTCGCACCCTTTCTTACCCGCTTTTTATAAAACCATGGTCGGACTGTCACAACTTCTTGTAGCCGAACACATCTGCTCCCGCTATCGATTGTGTACAGTTGGGTTTTTTAACCTTTTCTTACCCGCTTTTTACCAGCTCTGGTCGGACATTCACACCTTCTTACAGCGGAACACGTCCGCTCCCTCTTTTGATGGTGTATTTTCGGGCATTCAAACCTTTTCTTACCCGCTTTTTACAAACTATGCTCGGACATTCAGACCTTCTTGCAGCTGAATCACCTCCGCTCCCTGTTTTGATTATGTATGGTCTGGCAATACTACCTTTTCTTACCCGTTTGTGAGTAATTATGGCTGGACATTCACACCTACTTTCAGCAGAACACCACCTCTCTCGCTTTTGATGATGTATGGACCGGCATTCTTACCTTTTCTAACACATTTTTCAGCAATTATGGTCGGACATTCCCACCTACTCAGAGCCGAACACCTCCGTTCCCGCATTTGATGGTGTATAGTCGGGCATTCTCACTCTTTCTCATCAGCTTTTTGCAAATTATGATCTGATATTCACAGCTGCTTTTGATAATGTATGGTTGGGCATTCGCACCTTTTTTTACCCATTTTTCAGGAATTATGGGTGGACATTCACACCGTCTTGCAGCTGAAAACATCCTCTCCCGCTTATGATCATGTGCGGTTTGATATTCGAAAATTTTCTTTCATGTTTTAAAGAAATTATTGATGGACATTCAGACCTTCTTGCAGCTGAACCCCTCTGCTCGCGCTTTTGATGGTGTATAGTAGGGCTTTCGAGCCTTTTCTTCCCGGTTTTTACAAATTATGGTTGGACATTCAGACCTTCTTGCAACCTAACACCTCCGCTCCCTCTTTTGATCATACATTGTCTGGCATTCGCACCTTGTCTTACGCGCTTTTTACAAACTTTAGTCGGACATTCAGACCTTCTTGCAGCTGAACCACCTCCGCTCCCTGTTTTGATCATGTATGGTCTGGCAATACTACCTTTTCTTACCCGTTTGTGAGTAATTTTGGCTGGACATTCACACCTACTCAAAGCCGAACAACTCCGCTATCGCATTTGATGGTGTATAGTCGGGCATTCTCACCCTTTCTCATCAGCTTTTTGCAAATTATGATCTGACATTCACACCTACTTGCAGTCGAACAGCTCTGCTCCCGCTTTTGATTATGTTTGGTTGGATATTCGAACCTTTTCTTAACTGCTTTTTACAAACTTTGTTCGGAGGTACACGTCTTCTTGAAGCCGAACACCTCCGCTTCCGCTTTTGATGGTGTATAGTCGGGCTTTCGAGCCTTTTCTTACCTGGTTTTTAGAAATTATGGTTGGACATTCAGACCTTGCAGCCGAACACCTCCGCTCCCTCTTTTGATCATACATTGTCGGTTATTCGCACCTTGTCTTACCCGCTTTTTGCAAACTATAGTCAGACATTCACACGTTGCAGCTGAACCACCTCTGCTCCCTGTTTTGATTATGTATGGTCTGGCAATACTACCTTTTCTTACCCGGTTGTGAGTAATTATGGCTGGACATTCACACCTACTTGCAGTCGAACAGCTCTGCTCCCGCTTTTGATTTTGTTTGGTTGGATATTCAAACCTTTTCTTAACTGCTTTTTACAAACTTTGGTCGGACGTTCACACCTTCTTGCAGCCGAACACCTCCGCTTCCGCTTTTGATAGTATATATTCGGGCATTCGAACCTTTTGTTACCCGCTTTTTACAAACCATGGGTGGACATTCACACCGTCTTGCAGCTGAAAACATCCTCTCCCGCTTATGATCATGTGCGGTTTGATATTCGAAAATTTTCTTTCATGTTTTAAAGAAATTATTGATGGACATTCAGACCTTCTTGCAGCTGAACCCCTCTGCTCGCGCTTTTGATGGTGTATAGTAGGGCTTTCGAGCCTTTTCTTCCCGGTTTTTACAAATTATGGTTGGACATTCAGACCTTCTTGCAACCTAACACCTCCGCTCCCTCTTTTGATCATACATTGTCTGGCATTCGCACCTTGTCTTACGCGCTTTTTACAAACTTTAGTCGGACATTCAGACCTTCTTGCAGCTGAACCACCTCCGCTCCCTGTTTTGATCATGTATGGTCTGGCAATACTACCTTTTCTTACCCGTTTGTGAGTAATTTTGGCTGGACATTCACACCTACTCAAAGCCGAACAACTCCGCTATCGCATTTGATGGTGTATAGTCGGGCATTCTCACCCTTTCTCATCAGCTTTTTGCAAATTATGATCTGACATTCACACCTACTTGCAGTCGAACAGCTCTGCTCCCGCTTTTGATTATGTTTGGTTGGATATTCGAACCTTTTCTTAACTGCTTTTTACAAACTTTGTTCGGAGGTACACGTCTTCTTGAAGCCGAACACCTCCGCTTCCGCTTTTGATGGTGTATAGTCGGGCTTTCGAGCCTTTTCTTACCTGGTTTTTAGAAATTATGGTTGGACATTCAGACCTTGCAGCCGAACACCTCCGCTCCCTCTTTTGATCATACATTGTCGGTTATTCGCACCTTGTCTTACCCGCTTTTTGCAAACTATAGTCAGACATTCACACGTTGCAGCTGAACCACCTCTGCTCCCTGTTTTGATTATGTATGGTCTGGCAATACTACCTTTTCTTACCCGGTTGTGAGTAATTATGGCTGGACATTCACACCTACTTGCAGTCGAACAGCTCTGCTCCCGCTTTTGATTTTGTTTGGTTGGATATTCAAACCTTTTCTTAACTGCTTTTTACAAACTTTGGTCGGACGTTCACACCTTCTTGCAGCCGAACACCTCCGCTTCCGCTTTTGATAGTATATATTCGGGCATTCGAACCTTTTGTTACCCGCTTTTTACAAACCATGGGTGGACTTTCACACCTTCTTGTACCCGAACAACCCTGCTCCCGCTATTGGTGGTGTACAGTCGGGTATTTTAACCTTTTCTTACCCGCTTTTTACAAACTATGGTCGGACATTCACACCTTCTTACAGCGGAACACGTCTGCTCCACCTTTTAGTGTTCTATCACACCTTTTTTTCACCGCATTTTATGGATTATGGTTGGAAATTCTCAACCACTCTCATCCGAAGACCTCTCCTCCCGCTTTTGTGAATATATTTGAACTTTAGTCGGACATTCACACCTTCTTGCAGCTGAACCACCTCCGCTCCCTGTTTTGATCATGTATGATCTGGCAATACTACATTTTCTTACCTGTTTGTGAGTAATTATGGCTGGACATTCACACCTACTTTCAGCAGAACACCACCTCTCTCGCTTTTGATGATGTATGGACCGGCATTCTTACCTTTTCTAACACATTTTTCAGCAATTATGGTCGGAGATTCACACCTACTAACAGACGAACAACTCCGCTCCCGCATTTGATGTTGTATAGTTGTTGTTTTGCAAATTATGATCTGACATTCACACTTACTTGCAGTCGAACAGTTCTGCTCCCGCTTTTGATTATGTTTGGTTGGATATTCGAAACTTTTCTTAACTGCTTTTTACAAACTTTGGTTGGACGTTCAAACCCTCTTGTAGCCGAACACATCCACAGCTGCTTTTGATGATGTATGGTTGGGTATTCGCACCTTTTTTTTACCCATTTTTCAGTAATTATGGGTGGACATTCACACCTTCTTGCAGCTGAACACCTCCTCTCCCACTTATGATCATGTGCGGTTTGATTTTCAAAATTTTTACTTTAATTTTTTCTAGCAATTATTGATGGACATTCAGACCTTCTTGCAGCTGAACAACTCCGCTCCCTCTTTTGATCATAAATTGTCGGGCATTCGAACCTTTTCTTACCCGCTTTTTACAAAACTTGGTCGGACTTTCACACCTTTTAGTAGCCGAACAACTCCGCTCCCGCTATTGATTGTGTACAGTCGGGTATTTTAACCTTTTCTTACCCGCTTTTTACCAACTATGGTCGGACATTCATAACTTCTTACAACGGAACACCTCCGCTCCTTATTTTGATGATGTATGGTTGGGCATTCAAACCTACTTGTTGCCCGCTTTTCATTAATTATGGGTGGACATTCACACCTTGTCGCAGCCAAACACCTCCGCTCCCTGTTTTGATGGTGTATAATGGTGGACATTCGCACCTTTTCTCACCCGCTTTTTACTATGGTCGGCCATTCACAGCTTCCTCTCCACCATACTTGTATGGTGGGATATTCACACCCACTTGCATCCGAAGACCTCCGCCCCCACTTTTGTTGATATTTAGTCGGTCATTCGCACCTTACCCGCTTTTGGCAAACTATGGCCTTCTTGCAGCCAAACACCTGATCTCGCTTTTGATGATGTAAGGTTGGGCATTCAGACCTTGCTTCACCTACTTTTCACCAAATATAGTCGGACATTCACACCTTCTTGCAGCCGAACACTTCCGCTCCACTTTTGAGTGTTCTATGTAGCATTCACACCTTTTTCTTCACCGCATTTTATAGATTATGGTTGGAAATTCTCACCCACTCTCATCCGAAGACCTCTCCTCCCGCTTTTGTTAATGTATAGTCGGGCATGAGAACCTTTTCTTACCCGCTTTTTACAAATTATGGTTGGACATTCACACCTACTTGCAGCCGAATACTGATACTGATCCTCCCGTAATAAAATGGTCGGATCTTATCAAACACACTTTGTTTCTTGTGACAATCAAGTCAGCGAAACAGCGTATACACGTCAAGACACTGAATCAAGTTTGCCACAAGAACTCATAAGTTTGGCAGTATTGCTCTGCCGTCAGCAATCATACACCCATTTTATTTTCGTGAGACATGTGCAGGCACCTGTTCATCTACTGTTCTATCACTATGAATTAGTTTATCTATTATCAATAAGGATACTTCTACAACTACTATCAAAGTATGTCCGGACTTCTTATGTTGTCAGTTGCTATATATGAATAAGTGGGTAGCTACTGACAAGCATTAAGCATGTCACACAGCCCAAACATATAACATTTCAGGACACACCACACAGTTAACAACCACAGTGAAGCGTGTCAAAGCCCAAACATGTAACATTCAACGGGACACTTACACAACACATTCAAATCAAACAGTCAGACAACATACAAGAACATATACCCCAGCTGGCATTCCTCCCTGCCTATTTTCCTACAGCTCACTATGTGTGCGCACACCTTTATTCACAAACTCTTCAACTTATACTCTTTTACCGAAGCTGCTACAGCTCGATTGGCCGAATACCCTTAGATCCTATTTCGGTGAATTTGACATCTGCCTTACATGTAACAGATTAGCGATTTAGTTTGAGTGAAGGAATTCATTTTATAGCAAAATCCCAAATCGTGAAGAACTCATGAAAGTAAGCTTATTCTCGGATTCATGAAACTTTAGATTTGCTCTGTCTTTTACTGCAAAGTACAACGTTGTTTTTTTTGTTTAAATCTTTCTAGACATGGTAAATATGAAGGACAAAGCAGTTTTAACATAGTTTGAGTGAAGGAATTCATTTTATAGATAAAATCCCAAGAGTCTGCTGAGAAACAAGAATGAATGAGAAGTAGACTTTAACACGGCTCTAGGAGCGAGCCGAGTGTGGGCTAACCGGGAGAATTGCTTGAAAGAAACGCGACACCGAATGAGCGGTCAGAACAAAGCCTCAATACGGTTTTCCCGTGGTGTTTTTGTTGCTGCCTTGTCTTTTGCACAGAGTAAAAGACAAGGCAGCCATCGAATAGGGCCCGATTGTTCCTACTTGGTCAGCCGAGGAGCAAGGGGGGGAGCAAGCGTCTCAACCAAGCAAAGCTCACCATGGGGAAGGTGGCTATGCCAACTAGCCTGATGCCCTGCTCCCGCAGTGATGGATAATCGTACTCTGGTTTCTCTTCATAACGTACAAGTCTTTCGCCTTTTACTAAAGACTTCCGTGGAAAGCAGCACTAATGAGTTGTTTCTATTTTTGGCAGGCTTTACCTTTGCGGGTGAAGCCCTTTCCGTCTGTGCAAAAGAAATCTTGTTACTGTGCAGAGTGACTTCTCTGAGTAGAGTCGCCTTACTTGTTGCAACTGTGCCGATGTTGCTTGGATGGTGCTTGCTGGAGCGTGCGGGAGTGCAAAGTTATACCATTTAAAAGGGCTGAAGAGTGCTCAGTGCAGCGGGTGGGCGGAGGTGCAAAGTGACACTCTGGCCACCTATGGCCATAAAAAGAACACCGCTACAAGTGCGCATTGTGCCAGGAAGGGCCCTTGGACGTGAACCAGTGGACAGATATCGCTTCTCGGCCTTTTGGCTAAGATCAAGTGTAGTACCTGTTCTTATCAGTTTAATATCTGATATGGCCTTTGTACGAGGACTACATATTAAATTGATTTTTAGCAATAGGAGTTGAAAAAGGAGCTTGCTCCGTTCACTCCAAGCATCGACCCGGTACTGCAGTGCCGCTGGGAACGGTGCGCTCTTCTCTGCTCTTGTGAAAAAGCAAACAGTGGTGCAGGATGGAAGTTTCAGGGAGCCCAAGATGAAACTTTCTTTTAGTCTGCTGAGAAAAGAGAGTGAATGCGAAGTAGACTTTAACACAGCTCTGGGGGCGAGCCGAGTGCGGGCTAACCGGGAGAATTGCTTGAAAGAAACGCGACACTGAATGAGCGGTCAGAACAAAGCCTCAATACGGTGTTCCCGTGGTGTTTGTGGCTGCCTTGTCTTTTGCACAGAGTAAAAGACAAGGCAGCCATCGAATAGGGCCCGATTTTTCCTACTTGGTCAGCCGAGGAGCAAGGAGGGGGAGCAAGCGTCTCAACCAAGCAAAGCTCACCATGGGGAAGGTGGCTATGCCAAACAGCCTGATGCCCTGCTCCCGCAGTGACAGATAATCGTACTCTGGTTTCTCTTCATAATGTACAAGTCTTTCGCCTTTTACTAAAGACTTCCGTGGAGAGCAGCACTAATGAGTTGTTGCTATTTTTGGCAGGCTTTACCTTTGCGGGTGAAGCCCTTTCTGTCTGTGCAAAAGAAATCTTGTTACTGTGCAGAGTGACTTCTCTGAGTAGAGTTGCCTTACTTGTTGCGACTGTGCCGATGTTTGAAGCTGGAGTGCAAAGTTGTTGCTTGAATGGTGCTCGCTGGAGCGTGCGGGAGTGCAAAGTTATACCATTTAAAAGGGCTGAAGAGTGCTCAGTGCAGCGGGTGGGCGGAGATGCAAAGTGACACTCTGGCCACCTCGAAAACCGAGGTTACATCCAGTACCAGGGGCAGCCCAAGCTCTGCCGCAAGTGTGGTGAGCATGGGCACCTGGTTGAGGCTTGTACCAAGGTGATATGTTGGAAGTGCAGAGAAATTGGGGACACTTTTGGAGAGTGTCCAAATGGCAGGAAATGTAATATCTGTGGAGAATTAAATCACCTCTTCTGAGATTGCCCTAAATCTTTTGCCAACAAATTAAAGACGGTAAAGCCACAGTCAAGCCAACAAAGAGAAGGACCAGAGGTGGCAGTTGGTGAACAAAGTGAAGAGGTTGACCCAATAAATTCAAACTTCCCGCTAAAAGCTTGGATTGGAAGTGAGGAGCAAAAAGGAGAGGGGCCTGTAGAGGCCTCACCACTCAGTGCTGAAGTCTGTGAGAATTCACAGGCAGAGGGTGGAGCTAAGCTAAATGAGGAGGAAGAGCAGACAGGTGAGTCTAGTGAAGGTACTCACCTCCCCGAAGGTCAACAGCCGAGGAGGACGGCATCTGAGTTGTCCTCTGATTCCCTTTAGCTCTGCAATCAACCCCCAGGGACTCAAAGTTAAATGCAACATTGCATCAGAGGCCAACACGAGAGTCCGAAAAGGAGAGCTAGTTTCCCAAGAAATAACCTGAGTGTGTAATTTGTTTTGATAACTTAGAAAAACGAAAATGACATACCTACTTTCCTTTATCCTTTTAATGGTTCTCACCTTCTCAACACTAAATGTGAGAAGTGTGAAATCAAAGACAAGAGCCCAGAGTATTATATCCTTCTTAGACTCCATAAAATCAGATGTGTTTTTAATACAAGAATGTGGACTACCTTTTTTGAAAAACCATAGACAATGGGAGGAAATGTGGCCCAATTTATCGATATGGAGTGGCTCAAATCAAATTAAAAATGATGGTGTGGCCATTCTAATTAAAAATCCGCATGTTCTGGTGCGAGACGGACGGGCACTTTTAGCACACTTGAATTTTATGGGGCAAGACTTTAACCTCTTAAATATTTATGGTTTCAATGGAAAAAATGACAGGTATGACCTTTTAGAAGATTACTCACAAACGGGTAAGAAATGGTAGTATTGCCAGACAATACATGATCAAAACAGGGAGCGGAGGTGATTCAGCTGCAAGGTGTGAATTTCTGACTAAAGTTTGTAAAAAGCGCGTAAGACAAGGTGCGAATGTCCAACAATGTATGATCAAAAGAGGGAGCGGAGGTTTTCGGCTGCAAGGTCTGAATGTCCAACCATAATTTGTAAAAACCGGGGAAGAAAAGGCTCGAAAGCCCGACTATACACCATCAAAAGCGGGAGCGGAGGTGTTCAGCTGCAAGAAGGTGTGAATGTCCGACCATAGTTGGTAAGAAGCGGGTAAGAAAAGGTTAAAATGCCCGACTGTACACCATCAAAAGCGGAAGCGGAGGTGTTCGGCTTCAAGAAGACGTGAACCTCCGAACAAAGTTTGTAAAAAGCAGTTAAGAAAAGGTTCGAATATCCAACCAAACATAATCAAAAGCGGGAGCAGAGCTTTTCGACTGCAAGTAGGTGTGAATGTCAGATCATGATTTGCAAAAAGCTGATGAGAAAGGGTGAGAATGCCCGACTATACACCATCAAATGCGGTAGCGGAGTTGTTTGTCTGTGAGTAGGTGTGAATCTGCGACCATAATTGCTGAAAAATGTGTTAGAAAAGGTAAGAATGCCGGTCCATACATCATCAAAAGCGAGAGAGGTGGTGTTCTGCTGAAAGTAGGTGTGAATGTCCAGCCATAATTACTCACAAACGGGTAAGAAAAGGTAGTATTGCCAGACCATACATGATCAAAACAGGGAGCGGAGGTGGTTCAGCTGCAACGTGTGAATGTCTGACTATAGTTTGTAAAAAGCGGGTAAGACAAGGTGCGAATGCCCGACAATGTATAATCAAAAGAGGGAGCGGAGGTGTTCGGCTGCAAGGTCTGAATGTCCAACCATAATTTCTAAAAACCGGGTAAGAAAAGGCTCAAAAGCCCGACTTTACACCATCAAAAGCGGGAGCGGAGGTGTTCAGCTGCAACGTGTGAATGTCTGACTATAGTTTGTAAAAAGCGGGTAAGACAAGGTGCGAATGCCCGACAATGTATAATCAAAAGAGGGAGCGGAGGTGTTCGGCTGCAAGGTCTGAATGTCCAACCATAATTTCTAAAAACCGGGTAAGAAAAGGCTCAAAAGCCCGACTTTACACCATCAAAAGTGGGAGCTGAGGTGTTCAGCTGCAAGAAGGTGTGAATGTTCGACTAAAGTTTGTAAAAATCTGGTAAGACAAGGTATGAATGTCCGACAATGTATGATCAAAAGCGGGAGCGGAGATGTTCAGCTGCAAGAAGGTCTGAATGTCCATCAATAATTGCTAGAAAAAATTAAAGTAAAAATTTCGAAAATCAAACCGCACATGATCATAAGTGGGAGAGGAGGTGTTCAGCTGCAAGAAGGTGTGAATGTCCACCCATAATTCCTTAAAAATGGGTAAAAAAAAGGTGCGAATACCCAACCATACATCATCAAAAGCAGGTGTTAATGTCAGATCATAATTTGCAAAAAGCTGATGAGAAAGGGTGAGAATGCCCGACTATACACCATCAAATGCGGGAGCGGAGTTGTTTGTCTGTGAGTAGGTGTGAATCTCCGACCATAATTGCTGAAAAATGTGTTAGAAAAGGTAAGAATGCCGGTCCATACATCATCAAAAGCGAGAGAGGTGGTGTTCTGCTGAAAGTAGGTGTGAATGTCCAGCCATAATTACTCACAAACGGGTAAAAAAAAGTAGTATTGCCAGACCATACATGATCAAAACAGGGAGCGGAGGTGGTTCAGCTGCAAGAAGGTGTGAATGTCTGACTAAAGTTCAAATATATTAACAAAAGCGGGAGGAGAGGTCTTCGGATAGATTGGTTGAGAATTTCCAACCATAATCTATAAAATGCGGTGAAAAAAAGGTGTGATAGAACACTAAAAGGTGGAGCGGAAGTGTTCCGCTGCAAGAAGGTGTGAATGTCCGACTATATTTGGTGAAAAGCAGGTGAAGCAAGGTCTGAATGCCCAACCTTACATCATCAAAAGTGAGATCAGAGGTGTTTGGCTGCAAGAAGGCCATAGTTTGCCAAAAGCGGGTAAGGTGCGAATGACCGACTAAATATCAACAAAAGTGGGGGCGGAGGTCTTCGGATGCAAGTGGGTGTGAATATCCCACCATACAAGTATGGTGGAGAGGAAGCTGTGAATTGCTGACCATAGTTTGCAAAAAGCGGGTGAGAAAAGGTGCGAATGTCCAACCATACACCATCAAAACAGTGAGCGGAGGTGTTTGGCTGCGACAAGGTGTGAATGTCCACCCATAATTAATGAAAAGCGGGCAAGAAGTAGGTTCGAATGCCCAACCACTCATCATCAAAAGCAGGAGTGGATGTGTTCGGCTATAAAAAGGTTTGAATGTCCGAGCATAATTTGTAAAAAGCGGGTAAGAAAAGGTTAAACTACACGACTGTACACAATCAATAGCGGGAGTGGAGTTGTTCGGCTACAAGAAGGTGTGAAAGTCCGACCATGGTTTGTAAAAAACGGGTAAGAAAAGGTTCGAATTCCCGAATATATACCATCAAAAGCGGAAGCGGAGGTGTTCGGTTGCAAGAAGGTGTGAACGTCCGACCAAAGTTTGTAAAAAGCAGTTAAGAAAAGGTTCGAATATCCAACCAAACAAAATCAAAAGCAGGAGCAGAGCTGTTCGACTGCAAGTAGGTGTGAATGTCCAGCCATAATTACTCACAAACGGGTAAGAAAAGGTAGTATTGCCACTACATACATGATCAAAACAGGGAGCGGAGGTGGTTCAGCTGCAACGTGTGAATGTCTGACTATAGTTTGTAAAAAGCGGGTAAGACAAGGTGCGAATGCCCGACAATGTATGATCAAAAGTGGGAGCGGAGGTGTTCGGCTGCAAGGTCTGAATATCCAACCATAATTTCTAAAAACCGGGTAAGAAAAGGCTCGAAAGCCCGACTTTACACCATCAAAAGCGGGAGCGGAGGTGTTCAGCTGCAAGAAGGTGTGAATGTTCGACTAAAGTTTGTAAAAATCTGGTAAGACAAGGTATGAATGTCCGACAATGTATGATCAAAAGCGGGAGCGGAGGTGTTCATCTGCAAGCAGGTCTGAATGTCCATCAATAATTGCTAGAAAACATGAAAGTAAAAATTTCTAAAATCAAACCACACATGATCATAAGTGGGAGAGGAGGTGTTCAGCTGCAAGAAGGTGTGAATATCCACCCATAATTCCTGAAAAATGGGTAAAAAAAAGGTGCGAATGCCCAACCATACATCATCAAAAGCAGCTGTGGATGTGTTCGGCTACAAGAAGGTGTGAACGTCCAACCAAAGTTTGTAAAAAGCAGTTAAGAAAAGGTTCGAATATCCAACCAAACATAATCAAAAGCGGGAGCAGAACTCTTCGACTGCAAGTAGGTGTGGATGTCAGATCATGATTTGCAAAAAGCTGATGAGAAAGGGTGAGAATGCCCGACTATACACCATCAAATGCGGGAGCGGAGTTGTTTGTCTGTGAGTAGGTGTGAATCTGCGACCATAATTGCTGAAAAATGTGTTAGAAAAGGTAAGAATGCCGGTCCATACATCATCAAAAGCGAGAGAGGTGGTGTTCTGCTGAAAGTAGGTGTGAATGTCCAGCCATAATTACTCACAATCGGGTAAGAAAAGGTAGTATTGCCAGACCATACATGATCAAAACAGGGAGCGGAGGTGGTTCAGCTGCAACGTGTGAATGTCTGACTATAGTTTGTAAAAAGCGGGTAAGACAAGGTGCGAATGCCCGACAATGTATAATCAAAAGAGGGAGCGGAGGTGTTCAGCTGCAAGAAGGTGTGAATGTTCGACTAAAGTTTGTAAAAATCTGGTAAGACAAGGTGCGAATGCCCGACAATGTATGATCAAAAGCGGGAGCGGAGGTGTTCAGCTGCAAGAAGGTCTGAATGTCCATCAATAATTGCTAGAAAAAAATAAAGTAAAAATTTCGAAAATCAAAGCGCACATGATCATAAGTGGGAGAGGAGGTGTTCAGCTGCAAGAAGGTGTGAATGTCCACCCATAATTGCTGAAAAATGGGTAAAAAAAAGGTGCGAATACCCAACCATACATCATCAAAAGCAGGTGTTAATGTCAGATCATAATTTGCAAAAAGCTGATGAGAAAGGGTGAGAATGCCCGACTATACACCATCAAATGCGGGAGCGGAGTTGTTTGTCTGTGAGTAGGTGTGAATCTCCGACCATAATTGCTGAAAAATGTGTTAGAAAAGGTACACACCATCAAAAGCGAGAGAGGTGGTGTTCTGCTGAAAGTAGGTGTGAATGTCCAGCCATAATTACTCACAAACGGGTAAGAAAAAGTAGTATTGCCAGACCATACATGATCAAAACAGGGAGCGGAGGTGGTTCAGCTGCAAGAAGGTGTGAATGTCCGACTAAAGTTCAAATATATTAACAAAAGCGGGAGGAGAGGTCTTCGGATGAGAGTGTTTGAGAATTTCCAACCATAAGCTATAAAATGCGGTGAAAAAAAGGTGTGATAGAACACTAAAAGGTGGAGCGGAAGTGTTCGGCTGCAAGAAGGTGTGAATGTCCGACTATATTTGGTGAAAAGCAGGGGAAGCAAGGTCTGAATGCCCAACCTTACATCATCAAAAGCGAGATCAGAGGTGTTTGGCTGCAAGAAGGCCATAGTTTGCCAAAAGCGGGTAAGGTGCGAATGACCGACTAAATATCAACAAAAGTGGGGGCGGAGGTCTTCGGATGCAAGTGGGTGTGAATATCCCACCATACAAGTATGGTGGAGAGGAAGCTGTGAATTGCTGACCATAGTTTGCAAAAAGCGGGTGAGAAAAGGTGCGAATGTCCAACCATATGTGATCAAAACAGGGAGCGGAGGTGTTTGGCTGCGACAAGGTGTGAATGTCCACCCATAATTAATGAAAAGCGGGCAAGAAGTGGGTTCGAATGCCCAACCACACATCATCAAAAGCAGGAGTGGATGTGTTCGGCTATAAGAAGGTTTGAATGTCCGAGCATAGTTTGTAAAAAGCGGGTAAGAAAAGGTTCGAATGCCCGAACATACACCATCAAAAGAGGGAGCGGAGGTGTTCCGCTGTAAGAAGGTGTGAATGTCCGACCAGAGTTGGTAAAAAGCGGGTAAGAAAAGGTTAAAAAAACCCGACTGTACACAATCAATAGCGGGAGCAGATGTGTTCGGCTACAAGAAGGTGTGACAGTCCGACCATGGTTTGTAAAAAGCGGGTAAGAAAAGGTGCAAATGCCCGACAATGTATGATCAAAAGAGGGAGCGGAGCTTTTCGGCTACAAGAAGGTTTGAATGTCCGACCATAGTTTGTAAAAAGCGGGTAAGAAAAGGTTCGAATGCCCGACTATACACCATCAAAAGCGGAAGCGGAGGTGTTCCGCTGTAGACGGTGTGAATGTCCGACCATAGTTGGTAAAAAGCGGGTAAGAAAAGGTTAAACTACACGACTGTACACAATCAATAGCGGGAGTGGAGTTGTTCGGCTACAAGAAGGTGTGAAAGTCCGACCATGGTTTGTAAAAAACGGGTAAGATAATGTTCGAATTCCCGAATATATACCATCAAAAGCGGAAGCGGAGGTGTTCGGTTGCAAGAAGGTGTGAACGTCCGACCAAAGTTTGTAAAAAGCAGTTAAGAAAAGGTTCGAATATCCAACCAAACAAAATCAAAAGCAGGAGCAGAGCTGTTCGACTGCAAGTAGGTGTGAATGTCCAGCCATAATTACTCACAAATGGGTAAGAAAAGGTAGTATTGCCACTCCATACATGATCAAAACAGGGAGCGGAGGTGGTTCAGCTGCAACGTGTGAATGTCTGACTATAGTTTGTAAAAAGCGGGTAAGACAAGGTGCGAATGCCCGACAATGTATGATCAAAAGAGGGAGCGGAGGTGTTCGGCTGCAAGGTCTGAATATCCAACCATAATTTCTAAAAACCGGGTAAGAAAAGGCTCGAAAGCCCGACTTTACACCATCAAAAGCGGGAGCGGAGGTGTTCAGCTGCAAGAAGGTGTGAATGTTCGACTAAAGTTTGTAAAAATCTGGTAAGACAAGTTATGAATGCCCGACAATGTATGATCAAAAGCGGGAGCGGAGGTGTTCAGCTGCAAAGAAGGTCTGAATGTCCATCAATAATTGCTAGAAAACATGAAAGTAAAAATTTCTAATATCAAACCGCGCATGATCATAAGTGGGAGAGGAGGTGTTCAGCTGCAAGAAGGTGTGAATGTCCATCAATAATTGCTAGAAAACATGAAAGTAAAAATTTCTAAAATCAAACCGCACATGATCATAAGTGGGAGAGGAGGTGTTCAGCTGCAAGAAGGTGTGAATATCCACCCATAATTCCTGAAAAATGGGTAAAAAAAAGGTGCGAATGCCCAACCATACATCATCAAAAGCAGCTGTGGATGTGTTCGGCTACAAGAAGGTGTGAACGTCCAACCAAAGTTTGTAAAAAGCAGTTAAGAAAAGGTTCGAATATCCAACCAAACATAATCAAAAGCGGGAGCAGAACTGTTCGACTGCAAGTAGGTGTGGATGTCAGATCATAATTTGCAAAAAGCTGATGAGAAAGGGTGAGAATGCCCGACTATACACCATCAAATGCGGGAGCGGAGTTGTTCGTCTGTGAGTAGGTGTGAATCTCCGAACATAATTGCTGAAAAATGTGTTAGAAAAGGTAAGAATGCCGGTCCATACATCATCAAAAGCGAGAGAGGTGGTGTTCTGCTGAAAGTAGGTGTGAATGTCCAGCCATAATTACTCACAAACGGGTAAGAAAAGGTAGTATTGCCAGACCATACATGATCAAAACAGTAAGCGGAGGTGGTTCAGCTGCAAGAAGGTGTGGATGTCTGACTATAGTTTGTAAAAAGCGGGTAAGACAAGGTGCGAATGCCCGACAATGTAAGGCAAGGCAAGACAAGGCAAGTATATTTGTATAGCACAATTCAACAACAAGGTGATTCAAAGTGCTTCACAGAGACATTAAAACAGAAGAAATAAAAAGCATGATTTAAAATTTAAACAAAAGAAGGAAATAAGAACAATAGATAAAATCAGAAAAAATTATATATATGAAAGATAAAATCAATAGTTAAAACATGATTCCGTTTTGAAACTCAAGCTTATTCAAATGCAGCTGAAAATAGATGTGTCTTCAACCTGGACTTAAATACACTGAGTGTTTCAGCTGATCTGAGGCTTTCTGGGACTTTGTTCCAGACATGTGGAGCATAGAAGCTGAATGCAGCTTCTCCATGTCTGGTTTTGACTCTGGGAACTGATAAAATACCGGATCCAGATGACCTGAGGGGTCTGGAAGGTTCATAGTGGGTCAGGAGGTCACTGATGTATTTTGGTCCTTGACCATTCAGAGCTTTATAGACCAGCATCAGAACTTTAAAGTCTATCCTCTGATGGACAGGCAGCCAGTGTAAAGACTTGAGAGCTGGACTGTGATGTGCTCCACTTTTTTGGTCTTAGTGAGGACTCGAGCAGCTGAGTTCTGGATGAGCTGCAGTTGTCTAACTGACTTTTTAGGCAGACCTGTAAAGATGCTATTACAATAATCAAGCCTACTAAAGATGAATGCATGGACTAGTTTTTCCAGGTCCTGCTGAGACATCAGATCTTTTAGCCTTGATATATTCTTAAGGTGATAGTAGGCTGACTTTGTTAATGCCTTAATGTGTTTGTCCAAATTTAGGTCTGAGTCCATCACTACACCCAGATTTCTGGCCTGGTTGGTCGTTTTTAGATTTATAGATTGAAGCTCTGTGGTGACTTTCAATCGTTTATCTTTGGCTCCAAAGACAATTACCTCAGTTTTGTTTTTGTTTAGCTGGAGGAAGTTGTGGCACATCCAGTCATTAATCTCCTCAATGCATTTTCCAAGGGCCTGTACAGGCCCTCTGTCTCCTGGTGACATTGTTATATACATCTGTGTGTCATCTGCATAGCTATGGTAGTTTATTTGGTTGTTTTTTATAATCTGTGCCAGTGGGAGCATGTAGATGTTAAACAGAAGAGGTCCCAGGATGGAACCTTGGGGAACTTGTGATTCTTGTCTGCTCAGATGTAAAGTTACCTATTGACACAAAGTACTTCCTGTTCTCTAAGTATGTTTTGAACCAGTTTAGTACAGTTCCGGAAAGACCAGCCCAGTTCTCCAGTTGTTTGAGTAATATATTGTGGTCAACTGTATCAAAGGCAGCACTGAGATCCAGTAAAACTAAGACTGACATTTTTCCACTGTCTGTATTCAGACATATGTCATTAAACACTTTGGTCAGAGCAGTCTCAGTGCTGTGGTGCTGTCTAAAGCCTGACTGGAAGGTATCATAGCAGTTATTTTGTGTTAAAAAGTAATTAAGCTGTTGAAAAACCGCTTTTTCAATGATCTTACTTAAAAATGGGAGATTTGAGATGGGCCTGTAGTTGTTCATTTGCGTCTTATCAAGATTGTCCTTTTTCAGCAGAGGTTTAATTACAGCTGTTTTTAGTGGCTCTGGAAACACACCTGACGTTAAGGACAGGTTCACAATCAGTAACAGGTCTGACTCCAAAGTCTTTGAGACCCCTTTGAAAAAACCTGTTGGTAGGATGTCTAAACAGCAAGAGGAGGACTTCAGGTGACGTAAGATGTCCTCCAGGTCTTTACTGTTAATGGGTTGAAATAGTGTCATGGTGTTTAAACCGGTTTTCGGTGGACACAGTACATATGCTGAACCTGCTGCTGATGTACCAACTGCTTGTCTAATATTTTGGACTTTGTCTATGAAGAATTTGGCAAAGTCATTGCAGGCCATGGTGGAATGGAGTTCATTTGCCACTGACACAGGAGGGTTTGTTAGCCTGTCAACTGTAGCAAATAAGGCCCGAGCATTATGACTGTTTTTGGTGATGATGTCAGGGAAGTAGGATTTCCTTGCATTCCTCAGTTGTAAATTATAAGAGTGAAGTTTCTCTTTATAGATGTCATAATGAACCTGGAGATTTGTTTTTCTCCATCGGCGCTCAGCTTTCCGACACACTCTTTTCCCATTTTTCACCAGTGTGGAATTTCGCCATGGAGACTTCTTCCTTCCAGAGATAACCTTCACCTTAATGGGAGCAATAGTATCCATAACATTTAACATTTTAGTATTAAAGCTACTGACGAGCTCACTGACTGAACCCCCAGACAGGGCAGGTGCTAAGGAGAAAACCTGGTTAAAGATCTTACTACTGTTTTCAGTTTTGAGATCACTGCTGTTGAGACATTTGTGTGCACTGAAATCGTACTCTCAAAGAAAACACAGGAATGGTCAGACAGGCCCACATCAGACACAGTAATCTTTGAAATGCTTAGACCCTTGGAGATCACTAAGTCTAGAGTGTGCCCCCTATTGTGCGTATGCTCTGTTATATGCTGAGTCAGCCCAAAGTTGTCCAGAGTGTTACTCAGGTCTTTAGTCCCTCTGTCCTGAGGATTGTCCATATGGATGTTAAAATCACCAACAATAATTATACAGTCAAAATCAACACAGATCATAGACAGCAGTTCACTGAGGTCTTCAGAAAAATCTGAACAGTATTTAGGGGGCCTGTAAATATTCAGAAACAGGACACTGGGTGAGGCCTTCACCTGTATAGCCATATATTCAAAGGACTGAAAACTTCCAGGAGATAACTGCTTACATTGAAAGGATTCATTGAATAAGACTGCGACCCCTCCTCCTCTCCTGCTCACTCTGGCCTCGCTGATAAAACTGTAACCAGGAGGGGTTGACTCAATAAGAACAGCAGCACTGTTATTTTGTTCCAACCAAGTTTCAGTTAAAAACATAAAATCCAGGGTGTGCTCAGTGATAAAATCATCAATTAAGAATGTTTTCCCAGCTAAAGACCTAACATTTAATAAAGCCAACTTAAGTGTTTTAGAGGTATTATTTGCCCCCTCGTGTTTGGGTGCAGTCTGTGGCACACAAGGTATGTTTACTTTATTTAAAGATCTTTTTGAGTGCAACTCTCTGTGTTTTGACTGGGTCACATTTCTCCTTCTGTCACCTAAAAGTACAGAAATGTTAAGATCTTCTAATAAACAGGGTCCCAGCTTGTCCTGGGAAAAGTCACGACTGTCAGAATTCACACAGCCTGGACCCCTCACACATCACACATCAGACTGCGGAGACAGTACATGGTGGCAGCGTGAAGGGACAGAAGGGGGTGGGGCTGGGCTCCGTCGCTTCGGCTGCTCTAGTAGGGGCGGGGCTCGGCGGGGAACCTTTGGCCGCTTTGGTGGGGGGTTTATGGGGGATAAAAAGGGATTGGGCTGGGGGGTAGATCTAAGCCCAGCATTGACCCGTTCCATCATCTCCTCAGTGAATTTCAGGTGAGGGGAGGAGGAGGGAGAAAGGGAGGGTGAGGAGCACAATGACCTGTCAGGGGTTTGGGGGGCTGGGGAAGGTCCTGGTCCTGGTCCCTGGTCCTGGTCATTAGTGCTGTTGAGAGGGTTTGGGGCAAATAAAGACCTCTCTTCTTGCCTCTGATGTCTCTCCTTTCCAAAGTTCCTCTTGGGTGGGGGCAGATGGAGTTCCTCCTCAAGGTTTCTGCTGGGATTTGTTTGTTCCTCTCTATGAGATAACTCCTTGTTTATCTCAGCCTTGGCCCCGAGCACAGATGGATGACGTAGGAAATAAAATATGTTGGAGGTGAACAGTTTCACCCCTGACTTGTTAAAATTAAATCCATTTGCCATGTATGATCAAAAGAGGGAGCGGAGGTGTTTGGCTGCAAGGTCTGAATGTCCAGCCATAATTTCTAAAAACCGGGTAAGAAAAGGCTCGAAAGCCCGACTTTACACCATCAAAAGCGGGAGCGGAGGTGTTCAGCTGCAAGAAGGTGTGAATGTTCGACTAAAGTTTGTAAAAATCTGGTAAGACAAGGTGCGAATGCCCAACAATGTATGATCAAAAGCGGGAGCGGAGGTGTTCAGCTGCAAGAAGGTCTGAATGTCCATCAATAATTGCTAGAAAACATGAAAGTAAAAATTTCGAAAATCAAACCGCACATGATCATAAGTGGGAGAGGAGGTGTTCCGCTGCAAGAAGATGTGAATATCCACCCATAATTCCTGAAAAAAGGGGAAAAAAATGGTGCGAATGCCCAACCATACATCATCAAAAGCAGCTGTAGATGTGTTCGGCTACAAGAAGGTGTGAACGTCCAACCAAAGTTTGTAAAAAGCAGTTAAGAAAAGGTTCGAATATCCAACCAAACATAATCAAAAGCGGGAGCAGAACTGTTCGACTGCAAGTAGGTGTGGATGTCAGATCCATCCATCCATCCATCATCTGCCGCTTATCCGGGGGTCGGGTCGCGGGGGCAGCAGCTTGAGCAGAGAAACCCAGACGTCTCTGTCCCCGGCCACTTCCTCCAGCTCTTCCGGGGGGACCCCGAGGCGTTCCCAGGCCAGCCGAGAGACATAGTCTCTCCAGCGTGTCCTGGGTCTTCCCCGTGGGGTCTCCTCCCAGTGGGACGTGCCCGGAACACCTCCCCAGGGAGGCGCCCAGGGGGCATCCTAACCAGATGCCCGAGCCACCTCATCTGACTCCTCTCAATGCGGAGGAGCAGCGGTTCTACTCCGAGCCCCTCCCGGATGACTGAGCTTCTCACCCTATCTCTAAGGGAGAGCCCAGACACCCTGCGGAGGAAACCCATTTCGGCCGCTTGTATTCGCGATCTTGTTCTTTCGGTCACTACCCACAACTCGTGACCATAGGTGAGGATGGGAATGTAGATTGACCAGTAAGTAGAGAGCTTCGCCTTCTGGCTCAGCTCCCTCTTCACAACGACGGGTCGGTGCAGAGCCCGCAACACTGCAGACGCCGCACCGATCCGCCCGTCAATCTCCCGCTCCATTCGTCCCTCACTCGTGAACAAGACCCCGAGATACTTGAACTCCTCCACTTGGGGAAGGATCTCATTCCCGACCCGGAGAGAGCATTCCACCCTTTTCCGGCTGAGAACCATAGTCTCGGATTTGGAGGTGCTGATTCTCATCCCAGCCGCTTCACACTCGGCTGCGAATCGCTCCAGTGAGAGCTGAAGGTCACGGCCTGACGACGCTAACAGAACCACATCATCTGCAAAAAGCAGAGACCCGATTCTGAGGTCGCCAAATCGGACACCCTCAACGCCCTGGCTGCGCCTAGAAATTCTGTCCATAAAAGTTAGGAACAGAATCGGTGACAAAGGGCAGCCCTGACGGAGTCCAACTCTCACCGGAAACGTATCCGACTTACTGCCGGCAATGCGGACCAAACTCTGGCACCGGTCATACAGAGACCGAACGGACCCTATCAAGGGGTCCGGCACTCCATATTCCCGGAGCACCCCCCACAGGACTCCACGAGGGACACGGTCGAACGCTTTCTCCAAGTCCACAAAACACATGTAGACTGGTTGGGCGAACTCCCATGCACCCTCCAGGATCCTGCCGAGGGTATAGAGCTGGTCCACTGTTCCACGGCCAGGACGAAAGCCACACTGCATCTCCTGAATCCGAGGCTCGATTATCCGACGGATCTTCCTCTCCAATACCCCCGAATAGACCTTACCAGGGAGGCTGAGGAGTGTGATACCCCTATAGTTGGAACACACCCTCCGGTCCCCCTTTTTAAAGAGGGGGACCACCACCCCAATCTGCCAGTCCAGAGGCACTGTCCCCGATGTCCACGCGATGCTGCAGAGGCGTGTCAGCCAAGACAGCCCTACAACATCCAGAGCCTTGAGAAACTCAGGACGGACCTCATCCACCCCCGGGGCCTTGCCACCGAGGAGCTTTTTGACCACCTCGGCAACCTCAGCCCCAGAAATGGGAGGCCCCGTCTCCGAGCTCTCCGACTCTGCCTCTTCCGAGCACGTGTTGGTAGGATTGAGGAGTTCCTCGAAGTACTCCCCCCACCGACTCACAACATCCCTAGTTGAGGTCAGCAAAGCCCCGTCCCCACTGTAAACAGTGTTGACTGTGAGCCGCTTCCCCCCCCTGAGACGCCGGATGGTGGACCAGAATCTCTTCGAGGCCGTCCGGAAATCGTTCTCCATGGTCTCACCGAACTCCTCCCAGGCCCGAGTTTTTTTCTCAGCAACCGCCGAAGCCGCAGCCCGTCTGGCCTGTCGGTACCTATCAGCTGCTTCCAGGGTCCCACTGGCCAAAAAGGCCCGATAGGACTCCTTCTTCAGCTTGACGGCTTCCCTCACCACTGGTGTCCACCAGCAGGTTCGAGGGTTGCCGCCACGACAGGCACCGACCACCTTACGGCCACAACTCCGATCAGCTGCCTCGGCAATGGAGTCACGGAACATGGCCCATTCGGACTCAATGTCCCCCACCTCCCCCGGGATATGGTTGAAGCTCTGCCGGAGGTGGGAGTTAAAGCTCCTTCTGACGGGGGATTCTGACAAACGCTCCCAGCAGACCCTCACAATACGTTTGGGCCTGCCAGGTCTGATCGGCATCCTCCCCCACCAGCGGAGCCAACTCACCACCAGGTGGTGATCAGTTGACAGCTCCGCCCCTCTCTTCACCCGAGTGTCCAGGACATACGGCCGCAAGTCCGATGATACAACCACAAAGTCGATCATCGAACTGCGGCCAAGGGTGTCCTGGTGCCAAGTGCACATATGGACACCCTTATGTCTGAACATGGTGTTCGTTATGGACAGTCCATGACCAGCACAGAAGTCCAACAACATAACACCACTCTGGTTCAGATCGGGGGGGCCGTTCCTCCCAATCACACCCCTCCAGGTCTCACTGTCATTGCCCACGTGAGCATTGAAGTCCCCCAGCAGAACGAGGGAGTCTCCGGTAGGAGCATTCTCCAGTGCCTCCCCCAGAGACTCCAAAAAGGGTGGGTACTCTGAACTGCTGTTTGGCGCATAGGCACAAACAACAGTCAGGACTCGTCCCCCCACCCGAAGGCGGAGGGAGGCTACCCTCTCGTTCACTGGGGTAAACCCCAATGTACTGGCACACAGCCGGGGGGCAATAAGTATGCCCACACCTGCTCTGCGCCTCTCACCACGGGCAACTCCAGAGTGGAAGAGAGTCCAACCCCTCTCAAGAGGACTGGTTCCAGAGCCCAAGCCGTGCGTCGAGGTGAGTCCGACTATATCTAGCCGGAACCGCTCAGCCTCGCGCACCAGCTCCGGCTCCTTCCCCAACAGAGAGGTGACATTCCACGTCCCAAGAGCTAGCTTCAGTAGCCGAGGATCAGACCGCCAAGGCCTCTGCCTTCGGCCGCTACCCAGCTCACATCGCACCCGACCCCCTTGGCCCCTCCCACGGGTGGTGAGCCCGTCGGAAGGGGGACCCACGTCATCATTTCGGGCTATGCCCGACCGAGCCCCATGGGCACAGACCCGGCTACCAGGCGCCCGCTGCCGGGCCCCACCCCCGGGCCTGGCTCCGGGGGGAGGCCCCGGTGTCCCATATCCGGGCAAGGGATCACGAGGTCCAAATTTTTTGTTCATCATAAGGGGTCTTTTGAGCTGTTCTTTGTCTGGTCCCTCATCTAGGATCTGCTTGCCTTGGGTGACCCTACCAGGGGCTTAAAGCCCCGAGCAACATAGCTCCCGGACTCATTGGGGCACGCAAACTCCCCCACCACGATAAGGTGACAGCTCAGGAGGGAGGGATGTCAGATCATAATTTGCAAAAAGCTGATGAGAAAGGGTGAGAATGCCCAACTATACACCATCAAATGCGGGAGCGGAGTTGTTCGTCTGTGAGTAGGTGTGAATCTCCGACCATAATTGCTGAAAAATGTGTTAGAAAAGGTAAGAATGCCGGTCCATACATCATCAAAAGCGAGAGAAGTGGTGTTCTGCTGAAAGTAGGTGTGAATGTCCAGCCATAATTACTCACAAACGGGTAAGAAAAGGTAGTATTGCCAGACCATACATGATCAAAACAGGGAGCGGAGGTGGTTCAGCTGCAAGAAGGTGTGAATGTCCGACTAAAGTTCAAATATATTAACAAAAGCGAGAGGAGAAGTCTTCGGATGAGAGTGTTTGAGAATTTCCAACCATAATCTATAAAATGCGGTGAAAAAAAGGTGTTATAGAACACTAAAAGGTGGAGCGGAAGTGTTCGGCTGCAAGAAGGTGTGAATGTCCGACTATATTTGGTGAAAAGCATGTGAAGCAAGGTCTGAATGCCCAACCTTACATCATCAAAAGCGAGATCAGAGGTGTTTGGCTGCAAGAAGGCCATAGTTTGCCAAAAGCGGGTAAGGTGCGAATGACCGACTAAATATCAACAAAAGTGGGGGCGGAGGTCTTCGGATGCAAGTGGGTGTGAATATTCCACCATACAAGTATGGTGGAGAGGAAGCTATGAATTGCTGACCATTGTTTGCAAAAAGCGGGTGAGAAAAGGTGCGAATGTCCAACCATACATGATCAAAACAGGGAGCGGACGTGTTTGGCTGCGACAAGGTTTTAATGTCCACCCATAATTAATGAATAGCGGGCAACAAGTAGGTTCCAATGCCCAACCATACATCATCAAAAGCAGGAGTGGATGTGTTCGGCAACAAGAAGGTTTGAATGTCCGAGCATAGTTTGTAAAAAGCGGGTAAGAAAAGCTTCGAATGCCCGAACATACACCATCAAAAGACAGACCGGACGTGTTCCGCTGTAAGTAGGTGTGAATGCCCAACCATAGTTGGTAAAAAGAAGGTAAGAAAAGGTTCAAATATCCGACTGTACACAATCAATAGCGGGAGCGGATGTGTTCGGCTACAAGAAGGTGTGAAAGTCTCACCATGGTTTGTAAAAAGCGGGTAAGAAAAGGTGCGAATGCCCGACAATGTATGATCAAAAGAGGGAGCGGAGGTTTTCGGCTACAAGAAGGTCTGAATGTCCGACCAAAGTTTGTAAAAAGCGGGTAAGAAAGGTTTGAATGCCCGACTATACACCATCAAAAGCGGGAGCGGAGGTGTTGCACTGTAAGACGGTGTGAATGTCTGACCATAGTTTGTAAAAAGCAGTAGGTGTGAATGTCAGATCATAATTTGCAAAAAGCTGATGAGAAAGGGTGAGAATGCCCTACTATACACCATCAAATGCGAGAGCGGAGGTGTTTGTCTGTGAGTAGGTGTGAATGTCCCACCCTAGTTGCTGAAAAATGTGTTAGAAAAGGTAAGAATGCCAGCCCATACATCATCAAAAGCGGGAGAGGTGATGTTCGGCTGCAAGAAGGTGTGAATATCCAGCCATAATTACTCACAAACGGGTAAGAAAAGGTAAGAATACCAAACCATAAATTATCAAAAGCGGCAGCAGAGATGTTCGGCTGGTATTTATAAATGTCTAGATAGATTTGAACAAAAAACAACGTAGTATTTTGCAGTAAAAGAAAGAAAGGTTCAGAAATCCGAGAAAAAGCTTTTCATGAGTTCTGCATGATTTGGGATTTTGCTTATAAAATGCATTCCTTCAATCAAACTATGGTAAAACGGCTTTTACCTTCATATTTATCAATGTCTAGATCGACTTCAACAAAGAACAACATTAGATTTTGCAGTAGAAGAAAGAGAGACACTGAAGGATCAGGAATCCGAGAATAAGCTTATTTTCATACGTTCTGCATGATTTGGGATTTTGCTATAAAATGAATTCCTTCACTCAAACTATGTTAAAACTGCTTTTACCTTCATATTTATCAATGTCTAGATCGACTTCAACAAAGAACAACATTGTATATTGCAGGAGTAGAAAGAGCAACACTGAAGGAACAGGAATCCGAGAATAAGCTTACTTTCATACGTTCTGCATGATTTGGGATTTTATGTATAAAATGAATTCCTTCACTCAAACCAAGTGAAAACTTCTTTGTCCTTCATATTTATCAATGTCTAGATCGACTTCAACAAAGAACAATATTGTATATTGCAGTAGAAGAAAGAGAGACACTGAAGGAACAGGAATCCGAGAATAAGCTTCTTTTCATACGTTCTGCATGATTTGGGATTTTGCTATAAAATGAATTCCTTCACTCAAACTATGTTAAAACTGCTTTTAACTTCATATTTATCAATGTCTAGATCGACTTCAACAAAGAACAACATTGTATATTGCAGTAGAAGAAAGAGCAACACTGAAGGAACAGGAATCCGAGAATAAGCTTATTTTCATACGTTCTGCATGATTTCGGATTTTCCTATAAAATGAATTGCTTTGCTCAAACCAAGTTAAAATTGCTTTGTCTTCATATTTATCAATGTCAAAGCAGTTTTAACATAGTTTGAGTGAAGGAATTCATTTTAAAACAAAATCTCAAAACATGCACAACACATGAAAAGCTTATTCTCGGATTCCTGATCCTTCAGTGTTGCTATTTGTTATATTGCAAAGTACAACGTGTTTTCTTTGTTTTGTTTAAATCTATCTCGACATTGATAAATATGGAAGGACAAAGCAGGTTTAACTTGGTTTGAGCAAAGCAATTCATTTTGTAGCAAAATCCGAAATCGTGAAGAACTCATGAAAGCAAGCTTATACTCGGATTCCTGAAACTTTTAGATCTTAGATTTGCTCTTTCTTTTACTGCAAAGTACGTTGGGGTTTTTTTTTGTTTAAATCTTTCTAGACAAGGTAAATATGAAGGACAAATCAGTTTTAACATAGTTTGAGTGAAGGAATGCATTTTATAAGCAAAATCCCAAATCATGCAAAACTAACGAAAAGCTTTTTCTCGCTTTTCACTGCTTTTTACAAACTGGTCGGACGTTCACACCTTCTTGCAGCCGAACAATTCCGCTTCCACTTTTGATGGTGTATATTCGGGCATTCAAACCTTTTCTTACCCGCTTTTTACAAACCATGGTCGGACTTTCACACCTTCTTGCAGCCGAACACCACCTCTCCCGCTTTTGATGATGTATGGTCCAGCATTCTTACCTTTTCTAACACATTTTTCAGCAATTATGGTCGGACATTCACACCTACTCACAGCCAAACACTTCCGCTCCCGCATTTGATGGTGTTTAGTCAGGCATTCTCACCCTTTCTCATCAACTTTTTGCATATGATCTGATATTCACACCTACTTGCAGTCGAACACCTCTGCTTCCGCTTTTGATGGTACATATTTGGGCATTCGAACCTTTTCTTACCCGCTTTTTACATACCATGGGTGGACTTTCACACCTTCTTGTAGCCGAACAACTCTGCTCCCGCTATTGATTGTGTACAGTCGGGTATTTTAACCTTTTCTTACCCGCTTTTTACCAACTATGGTCGGACATTCACACCTTCTTACAGCGGAACACGTCCGCTCCCTCTTTTGATGGTGTATGTTCGGGCATTCGAACCTTTTCTTACCTGCTTTTTACAAACCATAGTCGGACTTTCACACCTTCTTGTAGCCGAACACCTCCGCTCCCTCTTTTGATCATACATTGTTGGGCATTCGCACCTTGTCTTACCCGCTTGTTACAAACTATAGTCAGACATTCACACGTTGCAGCTGAACCACCTCCGCTCCCTGTTTTGATCATGTATGGTCTGGCAATACTAGCTTTTCTTACCCGTTTGTGAGTAATTATGGCTGGACATTCACACCTACTTGCAGTCGAACAGCTCTGCTCCCGCTTTTGATTTTGTTTGGTTGGATATTCGACGCTTTTCTTAACTGCTTTTTACAAACTTTGGTCGGACGTTCAAACCTTCTTGCAACCGAACACCTCCGCTTCCGCTTTTGATGGTATATATTCGGGAATTCGAACCTTTTCTTACCCGCTTTTTACAAACCATGGTCGAACTTTCACACCTTCTTGTAGCCGAACAACTCCACTCACGCTATTGATTGTGTACAGTCGGGTAGTTTAACCTTTTCTTACCCGCTTTTTACCAACTATGGTTGGACATTCACACCGTCTTACAGCGGAACACCTCCGCTTCCGCTTTTGATGGTGTATAGTCGGGCATTCGAACATTTTCTTACCCGCTTTTTACAAACTATGGTCGGACATTCAATCCTTCTTGTAGCCGAAAAGCTCCGCTCCCTCTTTTGATCATACATTGTCGGGCATTTGCAACTTTTCTTACCCGCTTTTTACAAACCATGGTCGGACTGTCACACCTTCTTGTAGCTGAACACATCCGCTCCCACTATTGATTGTGTACAGTCAGGTTTTTTAACGTTTTCTTACCCGCTTCTTACCAACTCTGGTCGGACATTCACACCTTCTTAAAGCGGAACACGTCCGCTCCATCTTTTGATGGTGTATGTTTGGGCATTCGAACCTTTTCTTACCCGCTTTTTACAAACTATGCTCGGACATTCAAACCTTCTTGTAGCCGAACACATCCACTCCTGCTTTTGATGATGTGTGGTTGGGCATTCGAACCTACTTCTTGCCCGCTTTTCATTAATTATGGGTGGACATTCACACCTTGTCGCAGCCAAACACCTCCGCTCCCTGTTTTGATCATGTACGGTTGGACATTCGCACCTTTTCTCAACCGCTTTTTGCAAACTATGGTCAGCGATTCACAGCTTCCTCTCCACCATACTTGTATGGTGGAAGATTCACACCCACTTGCATCCGAAGACCTCCGCCCCCACTTTTGTTGATATTTAGTCGGTCATTCGCACCTTACCCGCTTTTGGCAAACTATGGCCTTCTTGCAGCCAAACACCACTGATCTCGTTTTTGATGATGTAAGGTTGGACAATCAGACCTTGCTTCACCTGCTTTTCACCAAATATAGTCGGACATTCACACCTTCTTGCAGCCGAACACTTCCGCTCCACCTTTTAGTGTTCTATCACACCTTTTTTTCACCGCATTTTATAGATTATGGTTGGAAATTCTCAACCATTGTCATCCGAAGACCTCTCCTCCCGCTTTTGTTAATATATTTGAACTTTAGTCGGACATTCACACCTTCTTGCAGCTGAACCACCTCCTCTCCCTGTTTTGATCATGTATGGTCTGGCAATACTACCTTTTCTTACCCGTTTGTGAGTAATTATGGCTGGACATTCACACCTACTTTCAGCAGAACACCACCTCTCTCGCTTTTGATGATGTATGGACCGGCATTCTTACCTTTTCTAACACATTTTTCAGCAATTATGGTCGGACATTCCCACCTACTCAGAGCCGAACACCTCCGCTCCCGCATTTGATGGTGTATAGTCGGGCATTCTCACTCTTTCTCATCAGCTTTTTGCAAATTATGATCTGATATTCACAGCTGCTTTTGATAATGTATGGTTGGGCATTCGCACCTTTTTTTACCCATTTTTCAGGAATTATGGGTGGATATTCACACCGTCTTGCAGCTGAAAACATCCTCTCCCGCTTATGATCATGTGCGGTTTGATATTCGAAAATTTTCTTTCATGTTTTAAAGAAATTATTGATGGACATTCAGACCTTCTTGCAGCTGAACCCCTCTGCTCGCGCTTTTGATGGTGTATAGTAGGGCTTTCGAGCCTTTTCTTCCCGGTTTTTACAAATTATGGTTGGACATTCAGACCTTCTTGCAACCTAACACCTCCGCTCCCTCTTTTGATCATACATTGTCTGGCATTCGCACCTTGTCTTACGCGCTTTTTACAAACTTTAGTCGGACATTCAGACCTTCTTGCAGCTGAACCACCTCCGCTCCCTGTTTTGATCATGTATGGTCTGGCAATACTACCTTTTCTTACCCGTTTGTGAGTAATTTTGGCTGGACATTCACACCTACTCAAAGCCGAACAACTCCGCTACCGCATTTGATGGTGTATAGTCGGGCATTCTCACCCTTTCTCATCAGCTTTTTGCAAATTATGATCTGACATTCACACCTACTTGCAGTCGAACAGCTCTGCTCCCGCTTTTGATTATGTTTGGTTGGATATTCGAACCTTTTCTTCACTGCTTTTTACAAACTTTGTTCGGAGGTACACGTCTTCTTGAAGCCGAACACCTCCGCTTCCGCTTTTGATGGTGTATAGTCGGGCTTTCGAGCCTTTTCTTACCTGGTTTTTAGAAATTATGGTTGGACATTCAGACCTCGCAGCCGAACACCTCCGCTCCCTCTTTTGATCATACATTGTCGGGCATTCGCACCTTGTCTTACCCGCTTTTTACAAACTATAGTCAGACATTCACACGTTGCAGCTGAACCACCTCTGCTCCCTGTTTTGATTATGTATGGTCTGGCAATACTACCTTTTCTTACCCGGTTGTGAGTAATTATGGCTGGACATTCACACCTACTTGCAGTCGAACAGCTCTGCTCCCGCTTTTGATTTTGTTTGGTTGGATATTCGAACCTTTTCTTAACTGCTTTTTACAAACTTTGGTCGGACGTTCACACCTTCTTGCAGCCGAACAACTCCACTCCCGCTATTTATTGTGTACAGTCGGGTAGTTTAACCTTTTCTTACCCGCTTTTTACCAACTATGGTCGGACATTCACACCGTCTTACAGCGGAACACCTCCGCTTCCGCTTTTGATGGTGTATAGTCGGGCATGCGAACCTTTTCTTACCCGCTTTTTACAAACTATGGTCGGACATTCAAACCTTCTTGTAGCCGAAAGCCTCCGCTGCCTCTTTTGATCATACATTGTCGGGCATTCGCACCCTTTCTTACCCGCTTTTTATAAAACCATGGTCGGACTGTCACAACTTCTTGTAGCCGAACACATCTGCTCCCGCTATCGATTGTGTACAGTTGGGTTTTTTAACCTTTTCTTACCCGCTTTTTACCAGCTCTGGTCGGACATTCACACCTTCTTACAGCGGAACACGTCCGCTCCCTCTTTTGATGGTGTATTTTCGGGCATTCAAACCTTTTCTTACCCGCTTTTTACAAACTATGCTCGGACATTCAGACCTTCTTGCAGCTGAATCACCTCCGCTCCCTGTTTTGATTATGTATGGTCTGGCAATACTACCTTTTCTTACCCGTTTGTGAGTAATTATGGCTGGACATTCACACCTACTTTCAGCAGAACACCACCTCTCTCGCTTTTGATGATGTATGGACCGGCATTCTTACCTTTTCTAACACATTTTTCAGCAATTATGGTCGGACATTCCCACCTACTCAGAGCCGAACACCTCCGTTCCCGCATTTGATGGTGTATAGTCGGGCATTCTCACTCTTTCTCATCAGCTTTTTGCAAATTATGATCTGATATTCACAACTGCTTTTGATAATGTATGGTTGGGCATTCGCACCTTTTTTTACCCATTTTTCAGGAATTATGGGTGGACATTCACACCGTCTTGCAGCTGAAAACATCCTCTCCCGCTTATGATCATGTGCGGTTTGATATTCGAAAATTTTCTTTCATGTTTTAAAGAAATTGTTGATGGACATTCAGACCTTCTTGCAGCTGAACCCCTCTGCTCGCGCTTTTGATGGTGTATAGTAGGGCTTTCGAGCCTTTTCTTCCCGGTTTTTACAAATTATGGTTGGACATTCAGACCTTCTTGCAACCTAACACCTCCGCTCCCTCTTTTGATCATACATTGTCTGGCATTCGCACCTTGTCTTACGCGCTTTTTACAAACTTTAGTCGGACATTCAGACCTTCTTGCAGCTGAACCACCTCCGCTCCCTGTTTTGATCATGTATGGTCTGGCAATACTACCTTTTCTTACCCGTTTGTGAGTAATTTTGGCTGGACATTCACACCTACTCAAAGCCGAACAACTCCGCTACCGCATTTGATGGTGTATAGTCGGGCATTCTCACCCTTTCTCATCAGCTTTTTGCAAATTATGATCTGACATTCACACCTACTTGCAGTCGAACAGCTCTGCTACCGCTTTTGATTATGTTTGGTTGGATATTCGAACCTTTTCTTAACTGCTTTTTACAAACTTTGTTCGGAGGTACACGTCTTCTTGAAGCCGAACACCTCCGCTTCCGCTTTTGATGGTGTATAGTCGGGCTTTCGAGCCTTTTCTTACCTGGTTTTTAGAAATTATGGTTGGACATTCAGACCTTGCAGCCGAACACCTCCACTCCCTCTTTTGATCATACATTGTCGGTTATTCGCACCTTGTCTTACCCGCTTTTTGCAAACTATAGTCAGACATTCACACGTTGCAGCTGAACCACCTCTGCTCCCTGTTTTGATTATGTATGGTCTGGCAATACTACCTTTTCTTACCCGGTTGTGAGTAATTATGGCTGGACATTCACACCTACTTGCAGTCGAACAGCTCTGCTCCCGCTTTTGATTTTGTTTGGTTGGATATTCGAACCTTTTCTTAACTGCTTTTTACAAACTTTGGTCGGACGTTCACACCTTCTTGCAGCCGAACACCTCCGCTTCCGCTTTTGATAGTATATATTCGGGCATTCGAACCTTTTGTTACCCGCTTTTTACAAACCATGGGTGGACTTTCACACCTTCTTGTACCCGAACAACCCTGCTCCCGCTATTGGTGGTGTACAGTCGGGTATTTTAACCTTTTCTTACCCGCTTTTTACAAACTATGGTCGGACATTCACACCTTCTTACAGCGGAACACGTCTGCTCCACCTTTTAGTGTTCTATCACACCTTTTTTTCACCGCATTTTATGGATTATGGTTGGAAATTCTCAACCACTCTCATCCGAAGACCTCTCCTCCCGCTTTTGTGAATATATTTGAACTTTAGTCGGACATTCACACCTTCTTGCAGCTGAACCACCTCCGCTCCCTGTTTTGATCATGTATGGTCTGGCAATACTACTTTTTCTTACCCGTTTGTGAGTAATTATGGCTGGACATTCACACCTACTTTCAGCAGAACACCACCTCTCTCGCTTTTGATGATGTATGGACCGGCATTCTTACCTTTTCTAACACATTTTTCAGCAATTATGGTCGGAGATTCACACCTACTAACAGACGAACAACTCCGCTCCCGCATTTGATGGTGTATAGTTGTTGTTTTGCAAATTATGATCTGACATTCACACTTACTTGCAGTCGAACAGTTCTGCTCCCGCTTTTGATTATGTTTGGTTGGATATTCGAAACTTTTCTTAACTGCTTTTTACAAACTTTGGTTGGACGTTCAAACCCTCTTGTAGCCGAACACATCCACAGCTGCTTTTGATGATGTATGGTTGGGTATTCGCACCTTTTTTTTACCCATTTTTCAGTAATTATGGGTGGACATTCACACCTTCTTGCAGCTGAACACCTCCTCTCCCACTTATGATCATGTGCGGTTTGATTTTCAAAATTTTTACTTTAATTTTTTCTAGCAATTATTGATGGACATTCAGACCTTCTTGCAGCTGAACAACTCCGCTCCCTCTTTTGATCATAAATTGTCGGGCATTCGAACCTTTTCTTACCCGCTTTTTACAAAACTTGGTCGGACTTTCACACCTTTTAGTAGCCGAACAACTCCGCTCCCGCTATTGATTGTGTACAGTCGGGTATTTTAACCTTTTCTTACCCGCTTTTTACCAACTATGGTCGGACATTCATAACTTCTTACAACGGAACACCTCCGCTCCTTATTTTGATGATGTATGGTTGGGCATTCAAACCTACTTGTTGCCCGCTTTTCATTAATTATGGGTGGACATTCACACCTTGTCGCAGCCAAACACCTCCGCTCCCTGTTTTGATGGTGTATAATGGTGGACATTCGCACCTTTTCTCACCCGCTTTTTACTATGGTCGGCCATTCACAGCTTCCTCTCCACCATACTTGTATGGTGGGATATTCACACCCACTTGCATCCGAAGACCTCCGCCCCCACTTTTGTTGATATTTAGTCGGTCATTCGCACCTTACCCGCTTTTGGCAAACTATGGCCTTCTTGCAGCCAAACACCTGATCTCGCTTTTGATGATGTAAGGTTGGGCATTCAGACCTTGCTTCACCTACTTTTCACCAAATATAGTCGGACATTCACACCTTCTTGCAGCCGAACACTTCCGCTCCACTTTTGAGTGTTCTATGTAGCATTCACACCTTTTTCTTCACCGCATTTTATAGATTATGGTTGGAAATTCTCACCCACTCTCATCCGAAGACCTCTCCTCCCGCTTTTGTTAATGTATAGTCGGGCATGAGAACCTTTTCTTACCCGCTTTTTACAAATTATGGTTGGACATTCACACCTACTTGCAGCCGAATACTGATACTGATCCTCCCGTAATAAAATGGTCGGATCTTATCAAACACACTTTGTTTCTTGTGACAATCAAGTCAGCGAAACAGCGTATACACGTCAAGACACTGAATCAAGTTTGCCACAAGAACTCATAAGTTTGGCAGTATTGCTCTGCCGTCAGCAATCATACACCCATTTTATTTTCGTGAGACATGTGCAGGCACCTGTTCATCTACTGTTCTATCACTATGAATTAGTTTATCTATTATCAATAAGGATACTTCTACAACTACTATCAAAGTATGTCCGGACTTCTTATGTTGTCAGTTGCTATATATGAATAAGTGGGTAGCTACTGACAAGCATTAAGCATGTCACACAGCCCAAACATATAACATTTCAGGACACACCACACAGTTAACAACCACAGTGAAGCGTGTCAAAGCCCAAACATGTAACATTCAACGGGACACTTACACAACACATTCAAATCAAACAGTCAGACAACATACAAGAACATATACCCCAGCCGGCATTGCTCCCTGCCTATTTTCCTACAGCTCACTATGTGTGCGCACACCTTTATTCACAAACTCTTCAACTTATACTCTTTTACCGAAGCTGCTACAGCTCGATTGGCCGAATACCCTTAGATCCTATTTCGGTGAATTTGACATCTGCCTTACATGTAACAGATTAGCGATTTAGTTTGAGTGAAGGAATTCATTTTATAGCAAAATCCCAAATCGTGAAGAACTCATGAAAGTAAGCTTATTCTCGGATTCATGAAACTTTAGATTTGCTCTGTCTTTTACTGCAAAGTACAACGTTGTTTTTTTTGTTTAAATCTTTCTAGACATGGTAAATATGAAGGACAAAGCAGTTTTAACATAGTTTGAGTGAAGGAATTCATTTTATAGATAAAATCCCAAGAGTCTGCTGAGAAACAAGAATGAATGAGAAGTAGACTTTAACACGGCTCTAGGAGCGAGCCGAGTGTGGGCTAACCGGGAGAATTGCTTGAAAGAAACGCGACACCGAATGAGCGGTCAGAACAAAGCCTCAATACGGTTTTCCCGTGGTGTTTTTGTTGCTGCCTTGTCTTTTGCACAGAGTAAAAGACAAGGCAGCCATCGAATAGGGCCCGATTGTTCCTACTTGGTCAGCCGAGGAGCAAGGGGGGGAGCAAGCGTCTCAACCAAGCAAAGCTCACCATGGGGAAGGTGGCTATGCCAACTAGCCTGATGCCCTGCTCCCGCAGTGATGGATAATCGTACTCTGGTTTCTCTTCATAACGTACAAGTCTTTCGCCTTTTACTAAAGACTTCCGTGGAAAGCAGCACTAATGAGTTGTTTCTATTTTTGGCAGGCTTTACCTTTGCGGGTGAAGCCCTTTCCGTCTGTGCAAAAGAAATCTTGTTACTGTGCAGAGTGACTTCTCTGAGTAGAGTCGCCTTACTTGTTGCAACTGTGCCGATGTTGCTTGGATGGTGCTTGCTGGAGCGTGCGGGAGTGCAAAGTTATACCATTTAAAAGGGCTGAAGAGTGCTCAGTGCAGCGGGTGGGCGGAGGTGCAAAGTGACACTCTGGCCACCTATGGCCATAAAAAGAACACCGCTACAAGTGCGCATTGTGCCAGGAAGGGCCCTTGGACGTGAACCAGTGGACAGATATCGCTTCTCGGCCTTTTGGCTAAGATCAAGTGTAGTACCTGTTCTTATCAGTTTAATATCTGATATGGCCTTTGTACGAGGACTACATATTAAATTGATTTTTAGCAATAGGAGTTGAAAAAGGAGCTTGCTCCGTTCACTCCAAGCATCGACCCGGTACTGCAGTGCCGCTGGGAACGGTGCGCTCTTCTCTGCTCTTGTGAAAAAGCAAACAGTGGTGCAGGATGGAAGTTTCAGGGAGCCCAAGATGAAACTTTCTTTTAGTCTGCTGAGAAAAGAGAGTGAATGCGAAGTAGACTTTAACACAGCTCTGGGGGCAAGCCGAGTGCGGGCTAACCGGGAGAATTACTTGAAAGAAACGCGACACTGAATGAGCGGTCAGAACAAAGCCTCAATACAGTGTTCCCGTGGTGTTTGTGGCTGCCTTGTCTTTTGCACAGAGTAAAAGACAAGGCAGCCATCGAATAGGGCCCGATTTTTCCTACTTGGTCAGTCGAGGATCATGGAGGGGGAGCAAGCGTCTCAACCAAGCAAAGCTCACCATGGGGAAGGTGGCTATGCCAACTAGCCTGATGCCCTGCTCCCGCAGTGACGGATAATCGTACTCTGGTTTCTCTTCATAACGTACAAGTCTTTCGCCTTTTACTAAAGACTTCCGTGGAAAGCAGCACTAATGAGTTGTTTCTATTTTTGGCAGGCTTTACCTTTGCGGGTGAAGCCCTTTCCGTCTGTGCAAAAGAAATCTTGTTACTGTGCAGAGTGACTTCTCTGAGTAGAGTCGCCTTACTTGTTGCGACTGTGCCGATGTTTGAAGCTGGAGTGCAACGTTGTTGCTTGGATGGTGCTTGCTGGAGCGTGCGGGAGTGCAAAGTTATACCATTTAAAAGGGCTGAAGAGTGCTCAGTGCAGCGGGTGGGCGGAGGTGCAAAGTGACACTCTGGCCACCTATGGCCATAAAAAGAACACCGCTACAAGTGCGCATTGTGCCAGGAAGGGCCCTCGGACGTGAACCAGTGGACAGTTATCGCTTCTCGGCCTTTTGGCTAAGATCAAGTGTAGTACCTGTTCTTATCAGTTTAATATCTGATATGGCCTTTGTACGAGGACTACATATTAAATGGATTTTTAGCAATAGGAGTTGAAAAAGGAGCTTGCTCCGTTCACTCCAAGCATCGACCCGGTACTGCAGTGCCGCTGGGAACGGTGCGCTCTTCTCTGCTCTTGTGAAAAAGCAAACAGTGGTGCAGGATGGAAGTTTCAGGGAGCCCAAGATGAAACTTTCTTTTAGTCTGCTGAGAAAAGAGAGTGAATGCGAAGTAGACTTTAACACAGCTCTGGGGGCGAGCCGAGTGCGGGCTAACCGGGAGAATTACTTGAAAGAAACGCGACACTGAATGAGCGGTCAGAACAAAGCCTCAATACGGTGTTCCCGTGGTGTTTGTGGCTGCCTTGTCTTTTGCACAGAGTAAAAGACAAGGCAGCCATCGAATAGGGCCCGATTTTTCCTACTTGGTCAGCTGAGGAGCAAGGAGGGGGAGCAAGCGTCTCAACCAAGCAAAGCTCACCATGGGGAAGGTGGCTATGCCAACTAGCCTGATGCCCTGCTCCCGCAGTGACGGATAATCGTACTCTGGTTTCTCTTCATAACGTACAAGTCTTTCGCCTTTTACTAAAGACTTCCGTGGAAAGCAGCACTAATGAGTTGTTTCTATTTTTGGCAGGCTTTACCTTTGCGGGTGAAGCCCTTTCCGTCTGTGCAAAAGAAATCTTGTTACTGTGCAGAGTGACTTCTCTGAGTAGAGTCGCCTTACTTGTTGCGACTGTGCCGATGTTTGAAGCTGGAGTGCAACGTTGTTGCTTGGATGGTGCTTGCTGGAGCGTGCGGGAGTGCAAAGTTATACCATTTAAAAGGGCTGAAGAGTGCTCAGTGCAGCGGGTGGGCGGAGGTGCAAAGTGACACTCTGGCCACCTCTGGCCATAAAAAGAACACCGCTACAAGTGCGCATTGTGCCAGGAAGGGCCCTCGGACGTGAACCAGTGGACAGTTATCGCTTCTCGGCCTTTTGGCTAAGATCAAGTGTAGTACCTGTTCTTATCAGTTTAATATCTGATATGGCCTTTGTACGAGGACTACATATTAAATGGATTTTTAGCAATAGGAGTTGAAAAAGGAGCTTGCTCCGTTCACTCCAAGCATCGACCCGGTACTGCAGTGCCGCTGGGAACGGTGCGCTCTTCTCTGCTCTTGTGAAAAAGCAAACAGTGGTGCAGGATGGAAGTTTTAGGGAGCCCAAGATGAAACTTTCTTTTAGTCTGCTGAGAAAAGAGAGTGAATGCGAAGTAGACTTTAACACAGCTCTGGGGGCGAGCCGAGTGCGGGCTAACCGGGAGAATTGCTTGAAAGAAACGCGACACTGAATGAGCGGTCAGAACAAAGCCTCAATACGGTGTTCCCGTGGTGTTTGTGGCTGCCTTGTCTTTTGCACAGAGTAAAAGACAAGGCAGCCATCGAATAGGGCCCGATTTTTCCTACTTGGTCAGCCGAGGAGCAAGGAGGGGGAGCAAGCGTCTCAACCAAGCAAAGCTCACCATGGGGAAGGTGGCTATGCCAACTAGCCTGATGCCCTGCTCCCGCAGTGACAGATAATCGTACTCTGGTTTCTCTTCATAATGTACAAGTCTTTCGCCTTTTACTAAAGACTTCCGTGGAGAGCAGCACTAATGAGTTGTTGCTATTTTTGGCAGGCTTTACCTTTGCGGGTGAAGCCCTTTCTGTCTGTGCAAAAGAAATCTTGTTACTGTGCAGAGTGACTTCTCTGAGTAGAGTTGCCTTACTTGTTGCGACTGTGCCGATGTTTGAAGCTGGAGTGCAAAGTTGTTGCTTGAATGGTGCTCGCTGGAGCGTGCGGGAGTGCAAAGTTATACCATTTAAAAGGGCTGAAGAGTGCTCAGTGCAGCGGGTGGGCGGAGATGCAAAGTGACACTCTGGCCACCTCGAAAACCGAGGTTACATCCAGTACCAGGGGCAGCCCAAGCTCTGCCGCAAGTGTGGTGAGCATGGGCACCTGGTTGAGGCTTGTACCAAGGTGATATGTGGGAAGTGCAGAGAAATTGGGGACACTTTTGGAGAGTGTCCAAATGGCAGGAAATGTAATCTCTGTGGAGAATTAAATCACCTCTTCTGAGATTGCCCTAAATCTTTTGCCAACAAATTAAAGACGGTAAAGCCACAGTCAAGCCAACAAAGAGAAGGACCAGAGGTGGCAGTTGGTGAACAAAGTGAAGAGGTTGACCCAATAAATTCAAACTTCCCGCTAAAAGCTTGGATTGGAAGTGAGGAGCAAAAAGGAGAGGGGCCTGTAGAGGCCTCACCACTCAGTGCTGAAGTCTGTGAGAATTCACAGGCAGAGGGTGGAGCTAAGCTAAATGAGGAGGAAGAGCAGACAGGTGAGTCTAGTGAAGGTACTCACCTCCCCGAAGGTCAACAGCCGAGGAGGACGGCATCTGAGTTGTCCTCTGATTCCCTTTAGCTCTGCAATCAACCCCCAGGGACTCAAAGTTAAATGCAACATTGCATCAGAGGCCAACACGAGAGTCCGAAAAGGAGAGCTAGTTTCCCAAGAATTAACCTGAGTGTGTAATTTGTTTTGATAACTTAGAAAAACGAAAATGACATACCTACTTTCCTTTATCCTTTTAATGGTTCTCACCTTCTCAACACTAAATGTGAGAAGTGTGAAATCAAAGACAAGAGCCCAGAGTATTATATCCTTCTTAGACTCCATAAAATCAGATGTGTTTTTAATACAAGAATGTGGACTACCTTTTTTGAAAAACCATAGACAATGGGAGGAAATGTGGCCCAATTTATCGATATGGAGTGGCTCAAATCAAATTAAAAATGATGGTGTGGCCATTCTAATTAAAAATCCGCATGTTCTGGTGCGAGACGGACGGGCACTTTTAGCACACTTGAATTTTATGGGGCAAGACTTTAACCTCTTAAATATTTATGGTTTCAATGGAAAAAATGACAGGTATGACCTTTTAGAAGATTACTCACAAACGGGTAAGAAATGGTAGTATTGCCAGACAATACATGATCAAAAGGGAGCGGAGGTGGTTCAGCTGCAAGGTGTGAATTTCTGACTAAAGTTTGTAAAAAGCGCGTAAGACAAGGTGCGAATGCCCAACAATGTATGATCAAAAGAGGGAGCGGAGGTTTTCGGCTTCAAGAAGACGTGAACCTCCGAACAAAGTTTGTAAAAAGCAGTTAAGAAAAGGTTCGAATATCCAACCAAACATAATCAAAAGCGGGAGCAGAGCTTTTCGACTGCAAGTAGGTGTGAATGTCAGATCATGATTTGCAAAAAGCTGATGAGAAAGGGTGAGAATGCCCGACTATACACCATCAAATGCGGTAGCGGAGTTGTTTGTCTGTGAGTAGGTGTGAATCTGCGACCATAATTGCTGAAAAATGTGTTAGAAAAGGTAAGAATGCCGGTCCATACATCATCAAAAGCGAGAGAGGTGGTGTTCTGCTGAAAGTAGGTGTGAATGTCCAGCCATAATTACTCACAAACGGGTAAGAAAAGGTAGTATTGCCAGACCATACATGATCAAAACAGGGAGCGGAGGTGGTTCAGCTGCAACGTGTGAATGTCTGACTATAGTTTGTAAAAAGCGGGTAAGACAAGGTGCGAATGCCCGACAATGTATAATCAAAAGAGGGAGCGGAGGTGTTCGGCTGCAAGGTCTGAATGTCCAACCATAATTTCTAAAAACCAGATAAGAAAAGGCTCAAAAGCCCGACTTTACACCATCAAAAGCGGGAGCGGAGGTGTTCAGCTGCAACGTGTGAATGTCTGACTATAGTTTGTAAAAAGCGGGTAAGACAAGGTGCGAATGCCCGACAATGTATAATCAAAAGAGGGAGCGGAGGTGTTCGGCTGCAAGGTCTGAATGTCTAACCATAATTTCTAAAAACCGGGTAAGAAAAGGCTCAAAAGCCCGACTTTACACCATCAAAAGTGGGAGCGGAGGTGTTCAGCTGCAAGAAGGTGTGAATGTTCGACTAAAGTTTGTAAAAATCTGGTAAGACAAGGTATGAATGTCCGACAATGTATGATCAAAAGCGGGAGCGGAGATGTTCAGCTGCAAGAAGGTCTGAATGTCCATCAATAATTGCTAGAAAAAATTAAAGTAAAAATTTCGAAAATCAAACCGCACATGATCATAAGTGGGAGAGGAGGTGTTCAGCTGCAAGAAGGTGTGAATGTCCACCCATAATTCCTTAAAAATGGGTAAAAAAAAGGTGCGAATACCCAACCATACATCATCAAAAGCAGGTGTTAATGTCAGATCATAATTTGCAAAAAGCTGATGAGAAAGGGTGAGAATGCCCGACTATACACCATCAAATGCGGGAGCGGAGTTGTTTGTCTGTGAGTAGGTGTGAATCTCCGACCATAATTGCTGAAAAATGTGTTAGAAAAGGTAAGAATGCCGGTCCATACATCATCAAAAGCGAGAGAGGTGGTGTTCTGCTGAAAGTAGGTGTGAATGTCCAGCCATAATTACTCACAAACGGGTAAAAAAAAGTAGTATTGCCAGACCATACATGATCAAAACAGGGAGCGGAGGTGGTTCAGCTGCAAGAAGGTGTGAATGTCTGACTAAAGTTCAAATATATTAACAAAAGCGGGAGGAGAGGTCTTCGGATAGATTGGTTGAGAATTTCCAACCATAATCTATAAAATGCGGTGAAAAAAAGGTGTGATAGAACACTAAAAGGTGGAGCGGAAGTGTTCGGCTGCAAGAAGGTGTGAATGTCCGACTATATTTGGTGAAAAGCAGGTGAAGCAAGGTCTGAATGCCCAACCTTACATCATCAAAAGTGAGATCAGAGGTGTTTGGCTGCAAGAAGGCCATAGTTTGCCAAAAGCGGGTAAGGTGCGAATGACCGACTAAATATCAACAAAAGTGGGGGCGGAGGTCTTCGGATGCAAGTGGGTGTGAATATCCCACCATACAAGTATGGTGGAGAGGAAGCTGTGAATTGCTGACCATAGTTTGCAAAAAGCGGGTGAGAAAAGGTGCGAATGTCCAACCATACACCATCAAAACAGGGAGCGGAGGTGTTTGGCTGCGACAAGGTGTGAATGTCCACCCATAATTAATGAAAAGCGGGCAAGAAGTAGGTTCGAATGCCCAACCACTCATCATCAAAAGCAGGAGTGGATGTGTTCGGCTATAAAAAGGTTTGAATGTCCGAGCATAATTTGTAAAAAGCGGGTAAGAAAAGGTTCGAATGCCCGAACATACACCATCAAAAGAGGGAGCGGAGGTGTTCCGCTGTAAGAAGGTGTGAATGTCCGACCAGAGTTGGTAAAAAGCGGGTAAGAAAAGGTTAAAAAACCCGACTGTACACAATCAATAGCGGGAGCAGATGTGTTCGGCTACAAGAAGGTGTGACAGTCCGACCATGGTTTGTAAAAAGCGGGTAAGAAAAGGTGCAAATGCCCGACAATGTATGATCAAAAGAGGGAGCGGAGCTTTTCGGCTACAAGAAGGTTTGAATGTCCGACCATAGTTTGTAAAAAGCGGGTAAGAAAAGGTTCGAATGCCCGACTATACACCATCAAAAGCGGAAGCGGAGGTGTTCCGCTGTAGACGGTGTGAATGTCCGACCATAGTTGTTAAAAAGCGGGTAAGAAAAGGTTAAACTACACGACTGTACACAATCAATAGCGGGAGTGGAGTTGTTCGGCTACAAGAAGGTGTGAAAGTCCGACCATGGTTTGTAAAAAACGGGTAAGAAAAGGTTCGAATTCCCGAATATATACCATCAAAAGCGGAAGCGGAGGTGTTCGGTTGCAAGAAGGTGTGAACGTCCGACCAAAGTTTGTAAAAAGCAGTTAAGAAAAGGTTCGAATATCCAACCAAACAAAATCAAAAGCAGGAGCAGAGCTGTTCGACTGCAAGTAGGTGTGAATGTCCAGCCATAATTACTCACAAACGGGTAAGAAAAGGTAGTATTGCCACTCCATACATGATCAAAACAGGGAGCGGAGGTGGTTCAGCTGCAACGTGTGAATGTCTGACTATAGTTTGTAAAAAGCGGGTAAGACAAGGTGCGAATGCCCGACAATGTATGATCAAAAGTGGGAGCGGAGGTGTTCGGCTGCAAGGTCTGAATATCCAACCATAATTTCTAAAAACCGGGTAAGAAAAGGCTCGAAAGCCCGACTTTACACCATCAAAAGCGGGAGCGGAGGTGTTCAGCTGCAAGAAGGTGTGAATGTTCGACTAAAGTTTGTAAAAATCTGGTAAGACAAGGTATGAATGTCCGACAATGTATGATCAAAAGCGGGAGCGGAGGTGTTCATCTGCAAGCAGGTCTGAATGTCCATCAATAATTGCTAGAAAACATGAAAGTAAAAATTTCTAAAATCAAACCACACATGATCATAAGTGGGAGAGGAGGTGTTCCGCTGCAAGAAGGTGTGAATATCCACCCATAATTCCTGAAAAATGGGTAAAAAAAAGGTGCGAATGCCCAACCATACATCATCAAAAGCAGCTGTGGATGTGTTCGGCTACAAGAAGGTGTGAACGTCCAACCAAAGTTTGTAAAAAGCAGTTAAGAAAAGGTTCGAATATCCAACCAAACATAATCAAAAGCGGGAGCAGAACTCTTCGACTGCAAGTAGGTGTGGATGTCAGATCATGATTTGCAAAAAGCTGATGAGAAAGGGTGAGAATGCCCGACTATACACCATCAAATGCGGGAGCGGAGTTGTTTGTCTGTGAGTAGGTGTGAATCTGCGACCATAATTGCTGAAAAATGTGTTAGAAAAGGTAAGAATGCCGGTCCATACATCATCAAAAGCGAGAGAGGTGGTGTTCTGCTGAAAGTAGGTGTGAATGTCCAGCCATAATTACTCACAATCGGGTAAGAAAAGGTAGTATTGCCAGACCATACATGATCAAAACAGGGAGTGGAGGTGGTTCAGCTGCAACGTGTGAATGTCTGACTATAGTTTGTAAAAAGCGGGTAAGACAAGGTGCGAATGCCCGACAATGTATAATCAAAAGAGGGAGCGGAGGTGTTCAGCTGCAAGAAGGTGTGAATGTTCGACTAAAGTTTGTAAAAATCTGGTAAGACAAGGTGCGAATGCCCGACAATGTATGATCAAAAGCGGGAGCGGAGGTGTTCAGCTGCAAGAAGGTCTGAATGTCCATCAATAATTGCTAGAAAAAAATAAAGTAAAAATTTCGAAAATCAAACCGCACATGATCATAAGTGGGAGAGGAGGTGTTCAGCTGCAAGAAGGTGTGAATGTCCACCCATAATTGCTGAAAAATGGGTAAAAAAAAGATGCGAATACCCAACCATACATCATCAAAAGCAGGTTTAAATGTCAGATCATAATTTGCAAAAAGCTGATGAGAAAGGGTGAGAATGCCCGACTATACACCATCAAATGCGGGAGCGGAGTTGTTTGTCTGTGAGTAGGTGTGAATCTCCGACCATAATTGCTGAAAAATGTGTTAGAAAAGGTAAGAATGCCGGTCCATACATCATCAAAAGCGAGAGAGGTGGTGTTCTGCTGAAAGTAGGTGTGAATGTCCAGCCATAATTACTCACAAACGGGTAAGAAAAAGTAGTATTGCCAGACCATACATGATCAAAACAGGGAGCGGAGGTGGTTCAGCTGCAAGAAGGTGTGAATGTCCGACTAAAGTTCAAATATATTAACAAAAGCGGGAGGAGAGGTCTTCGGATGAGAGTGGTTGAGAATTTCCAACCATAATCTATAAAATGCGGTGAAAAAAAGGTGTGATAGAACACTAAAAGGTGGAGCGGAAGTGTTCGGCTGCAAGAAGGTGTGAATGTCCGACTACATTTGGTGAAAAGCAGGGGAAGCAAGGTCTGAATGCCCAACCTTACATCATCAAAAGCGAGATCAGAGGTGTTTGGCTGCAAGAAGGCCATAGTTTGCCAAAAGCGGGTAAGGTGCGAATGACCGACTAAATATCAACAAAAGTGGGGGCGGAGGTCTTCGGATGCAAGTGGGTGTGAATATCCCACCATACAAGTATGGTGGAGAGGAAGCTGTGAATTGCTGACCATAGTTTGCAAAAAGCGGGTGAGAAAAGGTGCGAATGTCCAACCATACGTGATCAAAACAGGGAGCGGAGGTGTTTGGCTGCGACAAGGTGTGAATGTCCACCCATAATTAATGAAAAGCGGGCAAGAAGTGGGTTCGAATGCCCAACCACACATCATCAAAAGCAGGAGTGGATGTGTTCGGCTATAAGAAGGTTTGAATGTCCGACCAGAGTTGGTAAAAAGCGGGTAAGAAAAGGTTAAAAAAACCCGACTGTACACAATCAATAGCGGGAGCAGATGTGTTCGGCTACAAGAAGGTGTGACAGTCCGACCATGGTTTGTAAAAAGCGGGTAAGAAAAGGTGCGAATGCCCGACTATACACCATCAAAAGCGGAAGCGGAGGTGTTCCGCTGTAGACGGTGTGAATGTCCGACCATAGTTGGTAAAAAGCGGGTAAGAAAAGGTTAAACTACACTACTGTACACAATCAATAGCGGGAGTGGAGTTGTTCGGCTACAAGAAGGTGTGAAAGTCCGACCATGGTTTGTAAAAAACGGGTAAGATAATGTTCGAATTCCCGAATATATACCATCAAAAGCGGAAGCGGAGGTGTTCGGTTGCAAGAAGGTGTGAACGTCCGACCAAAGTTTGTAAAAAGCAGTTAAGAAAAGGTTCGAATATCCAACCAAACAAAATCAAAAGCAGGAGCAGAGCTGTTCGACTGCAAGTAGGTGTGAATGTCCAGCCATAATTACTCACAAATGGGTAAGAAAAGGTAGTATTGCCACTCCATACATGATCAAAACAGGGAGCGGAGGTGGTTCAGCTGCAACGTGTGAATGTCTGACTATAGTTTGTAAAAAGCGGGTAAGACAAGGTGCGAATGCCCGACAATGTATGATCAAAAGAGGGAGCGGAGGTGTTCGGCTGCAAGGTCTGAATATCCAACCATAATTTCTAAAAACCGGGTAAGAAAAGGCTCGAAAGCCCGACTTTACACCATCAAAAGCGGGAGCGGAGGTGTTCAGCTGCAAGAAGGTGTGAATGTTCGACTAAAGTTTGTAAAAATCTGGTAAGACAAGTTATGAATGCCCGACAATGTATGATCAAAAGCGGGAGCGGAGGTGTTCAGCTGCAAAGAAGGTCTGAATGTCCATCAATAATTGCTAGAAAACATGAAAGTAAAAATTTCTAATATCAAACCGCGCATGATCATAAGTGGGAGAGGAGGTGTTCAGCTGCAAGAAGGTCTGAATGTCCATCAATAATTGCTAGAAAACATGAAAGTAAAAATTTCTAAAATCAAACCGCACATGATCATAAGTGGGAGAGGAGGTGTTCAGCTGCTAGAAGGTGTGAATATCCACCCATAATTCCTGAAAAATGGGTAAAAAAAAGGTGCGAATGCCCAACCATACATCATCAAAAGCAGCTGTGGATGTGTTCGGCTACAAGAAGGTGTGAACGTCCAACCAAAGTTTGTAAAAAGCAGTTAAGAAAAGGTTCGAATATCCAACCAAACATAATCAAAAGCGGGAGCAGAACTGTTCGACTGCAAGTAGGTGTGGATGTCAGATCATAATTTGCAAAAAGCTGATGAGAAAGGGTGAGAATGCCCGACTATACACCATCAAATGCGGGAGCGGAGTTGTTCGTCTGTGAGTAGGTGTGAATCTCCGAACATAATTGCTGAAAAATGTGTTAGAAAAGGTAAGAATGCCGGTCCATACATCATCAAAAGCGAGAGAGGTGGTGTTCTGCTGAAAGTAGGTGTGAATGTCCAGCCATAATTACTCACAAACGGGTAAGAAAAGGTAGTATTGCCAGACCATACATGATCAAAACAGTAAGCGGAGGTGGTTCAGCTGCAAGAAGGTGTGGATGTCTGACTATAGTTTGTAAAAAGCGGGTAAGACAAGGTGCGAATGCCCGACAATGTAAGGCAAGGCAAGACAAGGCAAGTATATTTGTATAGCACAATTCAACAACAAGGTGATTCAAAGTGCTTCACAGAGACATTAAAACAGAAGAAATAAAAAGCATGATTTAAAATTTAAACAAAAGAAGGAAATAAGAACAATAGATAAAATCGGAAAAAATTATATATATGAAAGATAAAATCAATAGTTAAAACATGATTCCGTTTTGAAACTCAAGCTTATTCAAATGCAGCTGAAAATAGATGTGTCTTCAACCTGGACTTAAATACACTGAGTGTTTCAGCTGATCTGAGGCTTTCTGGGACTTTGTTCCAGACATGTGGAGCATAGAAGCTGAATGCAGCTTCTCCATGTCTGGTTTTGACTCTGGGAACTGATAAAATACCGGATCCAGATGACCTGAGGGGTCTGGAAGGTTCATAGTGGGTCAGGAGGTCACTGATGTATTTTGGTCCTTGACCATTCAGAGCTTTATAGACCAGCATCAGAACTTTAAAGTCTATCCTCTGATGGACAGGCAGCCAGTGTAAAGACTTGAGAGCTGGACTGTGATGTGCTCCACTTTTTTGGTCTTAGTGAGGACTCGAGCAGCTGAGTTCTGGATGAGCTGCAGTTGTCTAACTGACTTTTTAGGCAGACCTGTAAAGATGCTATTACAATAATCAAGCCTACTAAAGATGAATGCATGGACTAGTTTTTCCAGGTCCTGCTGAGACATCAGATCTTTTAGCCTTGATATATTCTTAAGGTGATAGTAGGCTGACTTTGTTAATGCCTTAATGTGTTTGTCCAAATTTAGGTCTGAGTCCATCACTACACCCAGATTTCTGGCCTGGTTGGTCGTTTTTAGATTTATAGATTGAAGCTCTGTGGTGACTTTCAATCGTTTATCTTTGGCTCCAAAGACAATTACCTCAGTTTTGTTTTTGTTTAGCTGGAGGAAGTTGTGGCACATCCAGTCATTAATCTCCTCAATGCATTTTCCAAGGGCCTGTACAGGCCCTCTGTCTCCTGGTGACATTGTTATATACATCTGTGTGTCATCTGCATAGCTATGGTAGTTTATTTGGTTGTTTTTTATAATCTGTGCCAGTGGGAGCATGTAGATGTTAAACAGAAGAGGTCCCAGGATGGAACCTTGGGGAACTTGTGATTCTTGTCTGCTCAGATGTAAAGTTACCTATTGACACAAAGTACTTCCTGTTCTCTAAGTATGTTTTGAACCAGTTTAGTACAGTTCCGGAAAGACCAGCCCAGTTCTCCAGTTGTTTGAGTAATATATTGTGGTCAACTGTATCAAAGGCAGCACTGAGATCCAGTAAAACTAAGACTGACATTTTTCCACTGTCTGTATTCAGACATATGTCATTAAACACTTTGGTCAGAGCAGTCTCAGTGCTGTGGTGCTGTCTAAAGCCTGACTGGAAGGTATCATAGCAGTTATTTTGTGTTAAAAAGTAATTAAGCTGTTGAAAAACCGCTTTTTCAATGATCTTACTTAAAAATGGGAGATTTGAGATGGGCCTGTAGTTGTTCATTTGCGTCTTATCAAGATTGTCCTTTTTCAGCAGAGGTTTAATTACAGCTGTTTTTAGTGGCTCTGGAAACACACCTGACGTTAAGGACAGGTTCACAATCAGTAACAGGTCTGACTCCAAAGTCTTTGAGACCCCTTTGAAAAAACCTGTTGGTAGGATGTCTAAACAGCAAGAGGAGGACTTCAGGTGACGTAAGATGTCCTCCAGGTCTTTACTGTTAATGGGTTGAAATAGTGTCATGGTGTTTAAACCGGTTTTCGGTGGACACAGTACATATGCTGAACCTGCTGCTGATGTACCAACTGCTTGTCTAATATTTTGGACTTTGTCTATGAAGAATTTGGCAAAGTCATTGCAGGCCATGGTGGAATGGAGTTCATTTGCCACTGACACAGGAGGGTTTGTTAGCCTGTCAACTGTAGCAAATAAGGCCCGAGCATTATGACTGTTTTTGGTGATGATGTCAGGGAAGTAGGATTTCCTTGCATTCCTCAGTTGTAAATTATAAGAGTGAAGTTTCTCTTTATAGATGTCATAATGAACCTGGAGATTTGTTTTTCTCCATCGGCGCTCAGCTTTCCGACACACTCTTTTCCCATTTTTCACCAGTGTGGAATTTCGCCATGGAGACTTCTTCCTTCCAGAGATAACCTTCACCTTAATGGGAGCAATAGTATCCATAACATTTAACATTTTAGTATTAAAGCTACTGACGAGCTCACTGACTGAACCCCCGGACAGGGCAGGTGCTAAGGAGAAAACCTGGTTAAAGATCTTACTACTGTTTTCAGTTTTGAGATCACTGCTGTTGAGACATTTGTGTGCACTGAAATCGTACTCTCAAAGAAAACACAGGAATGGTCAGACAGGCCCACATCAGACACAGTAATCTTTGAAATACTTAGACCCTTGGAGATCACTAAGTCTAGAGTGTGCCCCCTATTGTGCGTAGGCTCTGTTATATGCTGAGTCAGCCCAAAGTTGTCCAGAGTGTTACTCAGGTCTTTAGTCCCTCTGTCCTGAGGATTGTCCATATGGATGTTAAAATCACCAACAATAATTATACAGTCAAAATCAACACAGATCATAGACAGCAGTTCACTGAGGTCTTCAGAAAAATCTGAACAGTATTTAGGGGGCCTGTAAATATTCAGAAACAGGACACTGGGTGAGGCCTTCACCTGTATAGCCATATATTCAAAGGACTGAAAACTTCCAGGAGATAACTGCTTACATTGAAAGGATTCATTGAATAAGACTGCGACCCCTCCTCCTCTCCTGCTCACTCTGGCCTCGCTGATAAAACTGTAACCAGGAGGGGTTGACTCAATAAGAACAGCAGCACTGTTATTTTGTTCCAACCAAGTTTCAGTTAAAAACATAAAATCCAGGGTGTGCTCAGTGATAAAATCATCAATTAAGAATGTTTTCCCAGCTAAAGACCTAACATTTAATAAAGCCAACTTAAGTGTTTTAGAGGTATTATTTGCCCCCTCGTGTTTGGGTGCAGTCTGTGGCACACAAGGTATGTTTACTTTATTTAAAGATCTTTTTGAGTGCAACTCTCTGTGTTTTGACTGGGTCACATTTCTCCTTCTGTCACCTAAAAGTACAGAAATGTTAAGATCTTCTAATAAACAGGGTCCCAGCTTGTCCTGGGAAAAGTCACGACTGTCAGAATTCACACAGCCTGGACCCCTCACACATCACACATCAGACTGCGGAGACAGTACATGGTGGCAGCGTGAAGGGACAGAAGGGGGTGGGGCTGGGCTCCGTCGCTTCGGCTGCTCTAGTAGGGGCGGGGCTCGGCGGGGAACCTTTGGCCGCTTTGGTGGGGGGTTTATGGGGGATAAAAAGGGATTGGGCTGGGGGGTAGATCTAAGCCCAGCATTGACCCGTTCCATCATCTCCTCAGTGAATTTCAGGTGAGGGGAGGAGGAGGGAGAAAGGGAGGGTGAGGAGCACAATGACCTGTCAGGGGTTTGGGGGGCTGGGGAAGGTCCTGGTCCTGGTCCCTGGTCCTGGTCATTAGTGCTGTTGAGAGGGTTTGGGGCAAATAAAGACCTCTCTTCTTGCCTCTGATGTCTCTCCTTTCCAAAGTTCCTCTTGGGTGGGGGCAGATGGAGTTCCTCCTCAAGGTTTCTGCTGGGATTTGTTTGTTCCTCTCTATGAGATAACTCCTTGTTTATCTCAGCCTTGGCCCCGAGCACAGATGGATGACGTAGGAAATAAAATATGTTGGAGGTGAACAGTTTCACCCCTGACTTGTTAAAATTAAATCCATTTGCCATGTATGATCAAAAGAGGGAGCGGAGGTGTTTGGCTGCAAGGTCTGAATGTCCAGCCATAATTTCTAAAAACCGGGTAAGAAAAGGCTCGAAAGCCCGACTTTACACCATCAAAAGCGGGAGCGGAGGTGTTCAGCTGCAAGAAGGTGTGAATGTTCGACTAAAGTTTGTAAAAATCTGGTAAGACAAGGTGCGAATGCCCAACAATGTATGATCAAAAGCGGGAGCGGAGGTGTTCAGCTGCAAGAAGGTCTGAATGTCCATCAATAATTGCTAGAAAACATGAAAGTAAAAATTTCGAAAATCAAACCGCACATGATCATAAGTGGGAGAGGAGGTGTTCCGCTGCAAGAAGATGTGAATATCCACCCATAATTCCTGAAAAAAGGGGAAAAAAATGGTGCGAATGCCCAACCATACATCATCAAAAGCAGCTGTAGATGTGTTCGGCTACAAGAAGGTGTGAACGTCCAACCAAAGTTTGTAAAAAGCAGTTAAGAAAAGGTTCGAATATCCAACCAAACATAATCAAAAGCGGGAGCAGAACTGTTCGACTGCAAGTAGGTGTGGATGTCAGATCCATCCATCCATCCATCATCTGCCGCTTATCCGGGGGTCGGGTCGCGGGGGCAGCAGCTTGAGCAGAGAAACCCAGACGTCTCTGTCCCCGGCCACTTCCTCCAGCTCTTCCGGGGGGACCCCGAGGCGTTCCCAGGCCAGCCGAGAGACATAGTCTCTCCAGCGTGTCCTGGGTCTTCCCCGGGGTCTCCTCCCAGTGGGACGTGCCCGGAACACCTCCCCAGGGAGGCGCCCAGGGGGCATCCTAACCAGATGCCCGAGCCACCTCATCTGACTCCTCTCAATGCGGAGGAGCAGCGGTTCTACTCCGAGCCCCTCCCGGATGACTGAGCTTCTCACCCTATCTCTAAGGGAGAGCCCAGACACCCTGCGGAGGAAACCCATTTCGGCCGCTTGTATTCGCGATCTTGTTCTTTCGGTCACTACCCACAACTCGTGACCATAGGTGAGGATGGGAACGTAGATTGACCAGTAAGTAGAGAGCTTCGCCTTCTGGCTCAGCTCCCTCTTCACAACGACGGGTCGGTGCAGAGCCCACAACACTGCAGACGCCGCACCGATCCGCCCGTCAATCTCCCGCTCCATTCGTCCCTCACTCGTGAACAAGACCCCGAGATACTTGAACTCCTCCACTTGGGGAAGGATCTCATTCCCGACCCGGAGAGAGCATTCCACCCTTTTCCGGCTGAGAACCATAGTCTCGGATTTGGAGGTGCTGATTCTCATCCCAGCCGCTTCACACTCGGCTGCGAATCGCTCCAGTGAGAGCTGAAGGTCACGGCCTGACGACGCTAACAGAACCACATCATCTGCAAAAAGCAGAGACCCGATTCTGAGGTCGCCAAATCGGACACCCTCAACGCCCTGGCTGCGCCTAGAAATTCTGTCCATAAAAGTTAGGAACAGAATCGGTGACAAAGGGCAGCGCTGACGGAGTCCAACTCTCACCGGAAACGTATCCGACTTACTGCCGGCAATGCGGACCAAACTCTGGCACCGGTCATACAGAGACCGAACGGACCCTATCAAGGGGTCCGGCACTCCATATTCCCGGAGCACCCCCCACAGGACTCCACGAGGGACACGGTCGAACGCTTTCTCCAAGTCCACAAAACACATGTAGACTGGTTGGGCGAACTCCCATGCACCCTCCAGGATCCTGCCGAGGGTATAGAGCTGGTCCACTGTTCCACGGCCAGGACGAAAGCCACACTGCATCTCCTGAATCCGAGGCTCGATTATCCGACGGATCCTCCTCTCCAATACCCCCGAATAGACCTTACCAGGGAGGCTGAGGAGTGTGATACCCCTATAGTTGGAACACACCCTCCGGTCCCCCTTTTTAAAGAGGGGGACCACCACCCCAATCTGCCAGTCCAGAGGCACTGTCCCCGATGTCCACGCGATGCTGCAGAGGCGTGTCAGCCAAGACAGCCCTACAACATCCAGAGCCTTGAGAAACTCAGGACGGACCTCATCCACCCCCGGGGCCTTGCCACCGAGGAGCTTTTTGACCACCTCGGCAACCTCAGCCCCAGAAATGGGAGGCCCCGTCTCCGAGCTCTCCGACTCTGCCTCTTCCGAGCACGTGTTGGTAGGATTGAGGAGTTCCTCGAAGTACTCCCCCCACCGACTCACAACATCCCTAGTTGAGGTCAGCAAAGCCCCGTCCCCACTGTAAACAGTGTTGACTGTGAGCCGCTTCCCCCCCCTGAGACGCCGGATGGTGGACCAGAATCTCTTCGAGGCCGTCCGGAAATCGTTCTCCATGGTCTCACCGAACTCCTCCCAGGCCCGAGTTTTTTTCTCAGCAACCGCCGAAGCCGCAGCCCGTCTGGCCTGTCGGTACCTATCAGCTGCTTCCAGGGTCCCACTGGCCAAAAAGGCCCGATAGGACTCCTTCTTCAGCTTGACGGCTTCCCTCACCACTGGTGTCCACCAGCAGGTTCGAGGGTTGCCGCCACGACAGGCACCGACCACCTTACGGCCACAACTCCGATCAGCTGCCTCGGCAATGGAGTCACGGAACATGGCCCATTCGGACTCAATGTCCCCCACCTCCCCCGGGATATGGTTGAAGCTCTGCCGGAGGTGGGAGTTAAAGCTCCTTCTGACGGGGGATTCTGACAAACGCTCCCAGCAGACCCTCACAATACGTTTGGGCCTGCCAGGTCTGATCGGCATCCTCCCCCACCAGCGGAGCCAACTCACCACCAGGTGGTGATCAGTTGACAGCTCCGCCCCTCTCTTCACCCGAGTGTCCAGGACATACGGCCGCAAGTCCGATGATACAACCACAAAGTCGATCATCGAACTGCGGCCAAGGGTGTCCTGGTGCCAAGTGCACATATGGACACCCTTATGTCTGAACATGGTGTTCGTTATGGACAGTCCATGACCAGCACAGAAGTCCAACAACATAACACCACTCTGGTTCAGATCGGGGGGGCCGTTCCTCCCAATCACACCCCTCCAGGTCTCACTGTCATTGCCCACGTGAGCATTGAAGTCCCCCAGCAGAACGAGGGAGTCTCCGGTAGGAGCATTCTCCAGTGCCTCCCCCAGAGACTCCAAAAAGGGTGGGTACTCTGAACTGCTGTTTGGCGCATAGGCACAAACAACAGTCAGGACTCGTCCCCCCACCCGAAGGCGGAGGGAGGCTACCCTCTCGTTCACTGGGGTAAACCCCAATGTACTGGCACACAGCCGGGGGGCAATAAGTATGCCCACACCTGCTCTGCGCCTCTCACCACGGGCAACTCCAGAGTGGAAGAGAGTCCAACCCCTCTCAAGAGGACTGGTTCCAGAGCCCAAGCCGTGCGTCGAGGTGAGTCCGACTATATCTAGCCGGAACCGCTCAGCCTCGCGCACCAGCTCCGGCTCCTTCCCCAACAGAGAGGTGACATTCCACGTCCCAAGAGCTAGCTTCAGTAGCCGAGGATCAGACCGCCAAGGCCTCTGCCTTCGGCCGCTACCCAGCTCACATCGCACCCGACCCCCTTGGCCCCTCCCACGGGTGGTGAGCCCGTCGGAAGGGGGACCCACGTCATCATTTCGGGCTATGCCCGACCGAGCCCCATGGGCACAGACCCGGCCACCAGGCGCCCGCTGCCGGGCCCCACCCCCGGGCCTGGCTCCGAGGTCCAAATTTTTTGTTCATCATAAGGGGTCTTTTGAGCTGTTCTTTGTCTGGTCCCTCATCTAGGATCTGCTTGCCTTGGGTGACCCTACCAGGGGCTTAAAGCCCCGAGCAACATAGCTCCCGGACTCATTGGGGCACGCAAACTCCCCCACCACGATAAGGTGACAGCTCAGGAGGGAGGGATGTCAGATCATAATTTGCAAAAAGCTGATGAGAAAGGGTCAAAAGCGAGATCAGAGGTGTTTGGCTGCAAGAAGGCCATAGTTTGCCAAAAGCGGGTAAGGTGCGAATGACCGACTAAATATCAACAAAAGTGGGGGCGGAGGTCTTCGGATGCAAGTGGGTGTGAATATTCCACCATACAAGTATGGTGGAGAGGAAGCTATGAATTGCTGACCATTGTTTGCAAAAAGCGGGTGAGAAAAGGTGCGAATGTCCAACCATACATGATCAAAACAGGGAGCGGACGTGTTTGGCTGCGACAAGGTTTTAATGTCCACCCATAATTAATGAATAGCGGGCAACAAGTAGGTTCCAATGCCCAACCATACATCATCAAAAGCAGGAGTGGATGTGTTCGGCTACAAGAAGGTTTGAATGTCCGAGCATAGTTTGTAAAAAGCGGGTAAGAAAAGCTTCGAATGCCCGAACATACACCATCAAAAGACAGACCGGACGTGTTCCGCTGTAAGGGTGTAAGGGTGTGAATGCCCAACCATAGTTGGTAAAAAGAAGGTAAGAAAAGGTTCAAATATCCGACTGTACACAATCAATAGCGGGAGCGGATGTGTTCGGCTACAAGAAGGTGTGAAAGTCTCACCATGGTTTGTAAAAAGCGGGTAAGAAAAGGTGCGAATGCCCGACAATGTATGATCAAAAGAGGGAGCGGAGGTTTTCGGCTACAAGAAGGTCTGAATGTCCGACCAAAGTTTGTAAAAAGTGGGTAAGAAAGGTTTGAATGCCCGACTATACACCATCAAAAGCGGGAGCGGAGGTGTTGCACTGTAAGACGGTGTGAATGTCTGACCATAGTTTGTAAAAAGCAGTAGGTGTGAATGTCAGATCATAATTTGCAAAAAGCTGATGAGAAAGGGTGAGAATGCCCTACTATACACCATCAAATGCGAGAGCGGAGGTGTTTGTCTGTGAGTAGGTGTGAATGTCCCACCCTAGTTGCTGAAAAATGTGTTAGAAAAGGTAAGAATGCCAGCCCATACATCATCAAAAGCGGGAGAGGTGGTGTTCGGCTGCAAGAAGGTGTGAATATCCAGCCATAATTACTCACAAACGGGTAAGAAAAGGTAAGAATACCAAACCATAAATTATCAAAAGCGGCAGCAGAGATGTTCGGCTGGTATTTATAAATGTCTAGATAGATTTGAACAAAAAACAACGTAGTATTTTGCAGTAAAAGAAAGAAAGGGTCAGAAATCCGAGAAAAAGCTTTTCATGAGTTCTGCATGATTTGGGATTTTGCTTATAAAATGCATTCCTTCAATCAAACTATGGTAAAACGGCTTTTACCTTCATATTTATCAATGTCTAGATCGACTTCAACAAAGAACAACATTAGATTTTGCAGTAGAAGAAAGAGAGACACTGAAGGATCAGGAATCCGAGAATAAGCTTATTTTCATACGTTCTGCATGATTTGGGATTTTGCTATAAAATGAATTCCTTCACTCAAACTATGTTAAAACTGCTTTTACCTTCATATTTATCAATGTCTAGATCGACTTCAACAAAGAACAACATTGTATATTGCAGTAGTAGAAAGAGCAACACTGAAGGAACAGGAATCCGAGAATAAGCTTATTTTCATACGTTCTGCATGATTTCGGATTTTCCTATAAAATGAATTGCTTTGCTCAAACCAAGTTAAAATTGCTTTGTCTTCATATTTATCAATGTCAAAGCAGTTTTAACATAGTTTGAGTGAAGGAATTCATTTTAAAACAAAATCTCAAAACATGCACAACACATGAAAAGCTTATTCTCGGATTCCTGATCCTTCAGTGTTGCTATTTGTTATATTGCAAAGTACAACGTGTTTTCTTTGTTTTGTTTAAATCTATCTCGACATTGATAAATATGGAAGGACAAAGCAGGTTTAACTTGGTTTGAGCAAAGCAATTCATTTTGTAGCAAAATCCGAAATCGTGAAGAACTCATGAAAGCAAGCTTATACTCGGATTCCTGAAACTTTTAGATCTTAGATTTGCTCTTTCTTTTACTGCAAAGTACGTTGGGGTTTTTTTTTGTTTAAATCTTTCTAGACAAGGTAAATATGAAGGACAAATCAGTTTTAACATAGTTTGAGTGAAGGAATGCATTTTATAAGCAAAATCCCAAATCATGCAAAACTAACGAAAAGCTTTTTCTCGCTTTTCACTGCTTTTTACAAACTGGTCGGACGTTCACACCTTCTTGCAGCCGAACAATTCCGCTTCCACTTTTGATGGTGTATATTCGGGCATTCAAACCTTTTCTTACCCGCTTTTTACAAACCATGGTCGGACTTTCACACCTTCTTGCAGCCGAACACCACCTCTCCCGCTTTTGATGATGTATGGTCCAGCATTCTTACCTTTTCTAACACATTTTTCAGCAATTATGGTCGGACATTCACACCTACTCACAGCCAAACACTTCCGCTCCCGCATTTGATGGTGTTTAGTCAGGCATTCTCACCCTTTCTCATCAACTTTTTGCATATGATCTGATATTCACACCTACTTGCAGTCGAACACCTACGCTTCCGCTTTTGATAGTATATATTCGGGCATTCGAACCTTTTCTTACCCGCTTTTTACATACCATGGGTGGACTTTCACACCTTCTTGTAGCCGAACAACTCTGCTCCCGCTATTGATTGTGTACAGTCGGGTATTTTAACCTTTTCTTACCCGCTTTTTACCAACTATGGTCGGACATTCACACCTTCTTACAGCGGAACACGTCCGCTCCCTCTTTTGATGGTGTATGTTCGGGCATTCGAACCTTTTCTTACCTGCTTTTTACAAACCATGGTCGGACTTTCACACCTTCTTGTAGCCGAACACCTCCGCTCCCTCTTTTGATCATACATTGTTGGGCATTCGCACCTTGTCTTACCCGCTTGTTACAAACTATAGTCAGACATTCACACGTTGCAGCTGAACCACCTCCGCTCCCTGTTTTGATCATGTATGGTCTGGCAATACTAGCTTTTCTTACCCGTTTGTGAGTAATTATGGCTGGACATTCACACCTACTTGCAGTCGAACAGCTCTGCTCCCGCTTTTGATTTTGTTTGGTTGGATATTCGACGCTTTTCTTAACTGCTTTTTACAAACTTTGGTCGGACGTTCAAACCTTCTTGCAACCGAACACCTCCGCTTCCGCTTTTGATGGTATATATTCGGGAATTCGAACCTTTTCTTACCCGCTTTTTACAAACCATGGTCGAACTTTCACACCTTCTTGTAGCCGAACAACTCCACTCACGCTATTGATTGTGTACAGTCGGGTAGTTTAACCTTTTCTTACCCGCTTTTTACCAACTATGGTTGGACATTCACACCGTCTTACAGCGGAACACCTCCGCTTCCGCTTTTGATGGTGTATAGTCGGGCATTCGAACATTTTCTTACCCGCTTTTTACAAACTATGGTCGGACATTCAATCCTTCTTGTAGCCGAAAAGCTCCGCTCCCTCTTTTGATCATACATTGTCGGGCATTTGCAACTTTTCTTACCCGCTTTTTACAAACCATGGTCGGACTGTCACACCTTCTTGTAGCTGAACACATCCGCTCCCACTATTGATTGTGTACAGTCAGGTTTTTTAACGTTTTCTTACCCGCTTCTTACCAACTCTGGTCGGACATTCACACCTTCTTAAAGCGGAACACGTCCGCTCCCTCTTTTGATGGTGTATGTTTGGGCATTCGAACCTTTTCTTACCCGCTTTTTACAAACTATGCTCGGACATTCAAACCTTCTTGTAGCCGAACACATCCACTCCTGCTTTTGATGATGTGTGGTTGGGCATTCGAACCTACTTCTTGCCCGCTTTTCATTAATTATGGGTGGACATTCACACCTTGTCGCAGCCAAACACCTCCGCTCCCTGTTTTGATCATGTATGGTTGGACATTCGCACCTTTTCTCAACCGCTTTTTGCAAACTATGGTCAGCGATTCACAGCTTCCTCTTCACCATACTTGTATGGTGGAAGATTCACACCCACTTGCATCCGAAGACCTCCGCCCCCACTTTTGTTGATATTTAGTCGGTCATTCGCACCTTACCCGCTTTTGGCAAACTATGGCCTTCTTGCAGCCAAACACCACTGATCTCATTTTTGATGATGTAAGGTTGGACAATCAGACCTTGCTTCACCTGCTTTTCACCAAATATAGTCGGACATTCACACCTTCTTGCAGCCGAACACTTCCGCTCCACCTTTTAGTGTTCTATCACACCTTTTTTTCACCGCATTTTATAGATTATGGTTGGAAATTCTCAACCATTGTCATCCGAAGACCTCTCCTCCCGCTTTTGTTAATATATTTGAACTTTAGTCGGACATTCACACCTTCTTGCAGCTGAACCACCTCCGCTCCCTGTTTTGATCATGTATGGTCTGGCAATACTACCTTTTCTTACCCGTTTGTGAGTAATTATGGCTGGACATTCACACCTACTTTCAGCAGAACACCACCTCTCTCGCTTTTGATGATGTATGGACCGGCATTCTTACCTTTTCTAACACATTTTTCAGCAATTATGGTCGGACATTCCCACCTACTCAGAGCCGAACACCTCCGCTCCCGCATTTGATGGTGTATAGTCGGGCATTCTCACTCTTTCTCATCAGCTTTTTGCAAATTATGATCTGATATTCACAGCTGCTTTTGATAATGTATGGTTGGGCATTCGCACCTTTTTTTACCCATTTTTCAGGAATTATGGGTGGACATTCACACCGTCTTGCAGCTGAAAACATCCTCTCCCGTTTATGATCATGTGCGGTTTGATATTCGAAAATTTTCTTTCATGTTTTAAAGAAATTATTGATGGACATTCAGACCTTCTTGCAGCTGAACCCCTCTGCTCGCGCTTTTGATGGTGTATAGTAGGGCTTTCGAGCCTTTTCTTCCCGGTTTTTACAAATTATGGTTGGACATTCAGACCTTCTTGCAACCTAACACCTCCGCTCCCTCTTTTGATCATACATTGTCTGGCATTCGCACCTTGTCTTACGCGCTTTTTACAAACTTTAGTCGGACATTCAGACCTTCTTGCAGCTGAACCACCTCCGCTCCCTGTTTTGATCATGTATGGTCTGGCAATACTACCTTTTCTTACCCGTTTGTGAGTAATTTTGGCTGGACATTCACACCTACTCAAAGCCGAACAACTCCGCTACCGCATTTGATGGTGTATAGTCAGGCATTCTCACCCTTTCTCATCAGCTTTTTGCAAATTATGATCTGACATTCACACCTACTTGCAGTCGAACAGCTCTGCTCCCGCTTTTGATTATGTTTGGTTGGATATTCGAACCTTTTCTTAACTGCTTTTTACAAACTTTGTTTGGAGGTACACGTCTTCTTGAAGCCGAACACCTCCGCTTCCGCTTTTGATGGTGTATAGTCGGGCTTTCGAGCCTTTTCTTACCTGGTTTTTAGAAATTATGGTTGGACATTCAGACCTTGCAGCCGAACACCTCCGCTCCCTCTTTTGATCATACATTGTCGGTTATTCGCACCTTGTCTTACCCGCTTTTTGCAAACTATAGTCAGACATTCACACGTTGCAGCTGAACCACCTCTGCTCCCTGTTTTGATTATGTATGGTCTGGCAATACTACCTTTTCTTACCCGGTTGTGAGTAATTATGGCTGGACATTCACACCTACTTGCAGTCGAACAGCTCTGCTCCCGCTTTTGATTTTGTTTGGTTGGATATTCAAACCTTTTCTTAACTGCTTTTTACAAACTTTGGTCGGACGTTCACACCTTCTTGCAGCCGAACACCTCCGCTTCCGCTTTTGATAGTATATATTAGGGCATTCGAACCTTTTGTTACCCGCTTTTTACAAACCATGGGTGGACTTTCACACCTTCTTGTACCCGAACAACCCTGCTCCCGCTATTGGTGGTGTACAGTCGGGTATTTTAACCTTTTCTTACCCGCTTTTTACAAACTATGGTCGGACATTCACACCTTCTTACAGCGGAACACGTCTGCTCCACCTTTTAGTGTTCTATCACACCTTTTTTTCACCGCATTTTATGGATTATGGTTGGAAATTCTCAACCACTCTCATCCGAAGACCTCTCCTCCCGCTTTTGTGAATATATTTGAACTTTAGTCGGACATTCACACCTTCTTGCAGCTGAACCACCTCCGCTCCCTGTTTTGATCATGTATGATCTGGCAATACTACATTTTCTTACCTGTTTGTGAGTAATTATGGCTGGACATTCACACCTACTTTCAGCAGAACACCACCTCTCTCGCTTTTGATGATGTATGGACCGGCATTCTTACCTTTTCTAACACATTTTTCAGCAATTATGGTCGGAGATTCACACCTACTAACAGACGAACAACTCCGCTCCCGCATTTGATGGTGTATAGTTGTTGTTTTGCAAATTATGATCTGACATTCACACTTACTTGCAGTCGAACAGTTCTGCTCCCGCTTTTGATTATGTTTGGTTGGATATTCGAAACTTTTCTTAACTGCTTTTTACAAACTTTGGTTGGACGTTCAAACCCTCTTGTAGCCGAACACATCCACAGCTGCTTTTGATGATGTATGGTTGGGTATTCGCACCTTTTTTTTACCCATTTTTCAGTAATTATGGGTGGACATTCACACCTTCTTGCAGCTGAACACCTCCTCTCCCACTTATGATCATGTGCGGTTTGATTTTCAAAATTTTTACTTTAATTTTTTCTAGCAATTATTGATGGACATTCAGACCTTCTTGCAGCTGAACAACTCCGCTCCCTCTTTTGATCATAAATTGTCGGGCATTCGAACCTTTTCTTACCCGCTTTTTACAAAACTTGGTCGGACTTTCACACCTTTTAGTAGCCGAACAACTCCGCTCCCGCTATTGATTGTGTACAGTCGGGTATTTTAACCTTTTCTTACCCGCTTTTTACCAACTATGGTCGGACATTCATAACTTCTTACAACGGAACACCTCCGCTCCTTATTTTGATGATGTATGGTTGGGCATTCAAACCTACTTGTTGCCCGCTTTTCATTAATTATGGGTGGACATTCACACCTTGTCGCAGCCAAACACCTCCGCTCCCTGTTTTGATGGTGTATAATGGTGGACATTCGCACCTTTTCTCACCCGCTTTTTACTATGGTCGGCCATTCACAGCTTCCTCTCCACCATACTTGTATGGTGGGATATTCACACCCACTTGCATCCGAAGACCTCCGCCCCCACTTTTGTTGATATTTAGTCGGTCATTCGCACCTTACCCGCTTTTGGCAAACTATGGCCTTCTTGCAGCCAAACACCTGATCTCGCTTTTGATGATGTAAGGTTGGGCATTCAGACCTTGCTTCACCTACTTTTCACCAAATATAGTCGGACATTCACACCTTCTTGCAGCCGAACACTTCCGCTCCACTTTTGAGTGTTCTATGTAGCATTCACACCTTTTTCTTCACCGCATTTTATAGATTATGGTTGGAAATTCTCACCCACTCTCATCCGAAGACCTCTCCTCCCGCTTTTGTTAATGTATAGTCGGGCATGAGAACCTTTTCTTACCCGCTTTTTACAAATTATGGTTGGACATTCACACCTACTTGCAGCCGAATACTGATACTGATCCTCCCGTAATAAAATGGTCGGATCTTATCAAACACACTTTGTTTCTTGTGACAATCAAGTCAGCGAAACAGCGTATACACGTCAAGACACTGAATCAAGTTTGCCACAAGAACTCATAAGTTTGGCAGTATTGCTCTGCCGTCAGCAATCATACACCCATTTTATTTTCGTGAGACATGTGCAGGCACCTGTTCATCTACTGTTCTATCACTATGAATTAGTTTATCTATTATCAATAAGGATACTTCTACAACTACTATCAAAGTATGTCCGGACTTCTTATGTTGTCAGTTGCTATATATGAATAAGTGGGTAGCTACTGACAAGCATTAAGCATGTCACACAGCCCAAACATATAACATTTCAGGACACACCACACAGTTAACAACCACAGTGAAGCGTGTCAAAGCCCAAACATGTAACATTCAACGGGACACTTACACAACACATTCAAATCAAACAGTCAGACAACATACAAGAACATATACCCCAGCCGGCATTGCTCCCTGCCTATTTTCCTACAGCTCACTATGTGTGCGCACACCTTTATTCACAAACTCTTCAACTTATACTCTTTTACCGAAGCTGCTACAGCTCGATTGGCCGAATACCCTTAGATCCTATTTCGGTGAATTTGACATCTGCCTTACATGTAACAGATTAGCGATTTAGTTTGAGTGAAGGAATTCATTTTATAGCAAAATCCCAAATCGTGAAGAACTCATGAAAGTAAGCTTATTCTCGGATTCATGAAACTTTAGATTTGCTCTGTCTTTTACTGCAAAGTACAACGTTGTTTTTTTTGTTTAAATCTTTCTAGACATGGTAAATATGAAGGACAAAGCAGTTTTAACATAGTTTGAGTGAAGGAATTCATTTTATAGATAAAATCCCAAGAGTCTGCTGAGAAACAAGAATGAATGAGAAGTAGACTTTAACACGGCTCTAGGAGCGAGCCGAGTGTGGGCTAACCGGGAGAATTGCTTGAAAGAAACGCGACACCGAATGAGCGGTCAGAACAAAGCCTCAATACGGTTTTCCCGTGGTGTTTTTGTTGCTGCCTTGTCTTTTGCACAGAGTAAAAGACAAGGCAGCCATCGAATAGGGCCCGATTGTTCCTACTTGGTCAGCCGAGGAGCAAGGGGGGGAGCAAGCGTCTCAACCAAGCAAAGCTCACCATGGGGAAGGTGGCTATGCCAACTAGCCTGATGCCCTGCTCCCGCAGTGATGGATAATCGTACTCTGGTTTCTCTTCATAACGTACAAGTCTTTCGCCTTTTACTAAAGACTTCCGTGGAAAGCAGCACTAATGAGTTGTTTCTATTTTTGGCAGGCTTTACCTTTGCGGGTGAAGCCCTTTCCGTCTGTGCAAAAGAAATCTTGTTACTGTGCAGAGTGACTTCTCTGAGTAGAGTCGCCTTACTTGTTGCAACTGTGCCGATGGTGCTTGCTGGAGCGTGCGGGAGTGCAAAGTTATACCATTTAAAAGGGCTGAAGAGTGCTCAGTGCAGCGGGTGGGCGGAGGTGCAAAGTGACACTCTGGCCACCTATGGCCATAAAAAGAACACCGCTACAAGTGCGCATTGTGCCAGGAAGGGCCCTTGGACGTGAACCAGTGGACAGATATCACTTCTCGGCCTTTTGGCTAAGATCAAGTGTAGTACCTGTTCTTATCAGTTTAATATCTGATATGGCCTTTGTACGAGGACTACATATTAAATTGATTTTTAGCAATAGGAGTTGAAAAAGGAGCTTGCTCCGTTCACTCCAAGCATCGACCCGGTACTGCAGTGCCGCTGGGAACGGTGCGCTCTTCTCTGCTCTTGTGAAAAAGCAAACAGTGGTGCAGGATGGAAGTTTCAGGGAGCCCAAGATGAAACTTTCTTTTAGTCTGCTGAGAAAAGAGAGTGAATGCGAAGTAGACTTTAACACAGCTCTGGGGGCAAGCCGAGTGCGGGCTAACCGGGAGAATTACTTGAAAGAAACGCGACACTGAATGAGCGGTCAGAACAAAGCCTCAATACAGTGTTCCCGTGGTGTTTGTGGCTGCCTTGTCTTTTGCACAGAGTAAAAGACAAGGCAGCCATCGAATAGGGCCCGATTTTTCCTACTTGGTCAGTCGAGGATCATGGAGGGGGAGCAAGCGTCTCAACCAAGCAAAGCTCACCATGGGGAAGGTGGCTATGCCAACTAGCCTGATGCCCTGCTCCCGCAGTGACGGATAATCGTACTCTGGTTTCTCTTCATAACGTACAAGTCTTTCGCCTTTTACTAAAGACTTCCGTGGAAAGCAGCACTAATGAGTTGTTTCTATTTTTGGCAGGCTTTACCTTTGCGGGTGAAGCCCTTTCCGTCTGTGCAAAAGAAATCTTGTTACTGTGCAGAGTGACTTCTCTGAGTAGAGTCGCCTTACTTGTTGCGACTGTGCCGATGTTTGAAGCTGGAGTGCAACGTTGTTGCTTGGATGGTGCTTGCTGGAGCGTGCGGGAGTGCAAAGTTATACCATTTAAAAGGGCTGAAGAGTGCTCAGTGCAGCGGGTGGGCGGAGGTGCAAAGTGACACTCTGGCCACCTATGGCCATAAAAAGAACACCGCTACAAGTGTGCATTGTGCCAGGAAGGGCCCTCGGACGTGAACCAGTGGACAGTTATCGCTTCTCGGCCTTTTGGCTAAGATCAAGTGTAGTACCTGTTCTTATCAGTTTAATATCTGATATGGCCTTTGTACGAGGACTACATATTAAATGGATTTTTAGCAATAGGAGTTGAAAAAGGAGCTTGCTCCGTTCACTCCAAGCATCGACCCGGTACTGCAGTGCCGCTGGGAACGGTGCGCTCTTCTCTGCTCTTGTGAAAAAGCAAACAGTGGTGCAGGATGGAAGTTTCAGGGAGCCCAAGATGAAACTTTCTTTTAGTCTGCTGAGAAAAGAGAGTGAATGCGAAGTAGACTTTAACACAGCTCTGGGGGCGAGCCGAGTGCGGGCTAACCGGGAGAATTGCTTGAAAGAAACGCGACACTGAATGAGCGGTCAGAACAAAGCCTCAATACGGTGTTCCCGTGGTGTTTGTGGCTGCCTTGTCTTTTGCACAGAGTAAAAGACAAGGCAGCCATCGAATAGGGCCCGATTTTTCCTACTTGGTCAGCCGAGGAGCAAGGAGGGGGAGCAAGCGTCTCAACCAAGCAAAGCTCACCATGGGGAAGGTGGCTATGCCAACTAGCCTGATGCCCTGCTCCCGCAGTGACAGATAATCGTACTCTGGTTTCTCTTCATAATGTACAAGTCTTTCGCCTTTTACTAAAGACTTCCGTGGAGAGCAGCACTAATGAGTTGTTGCTATTTTTGGCAGGCTTTACCTTTGCGGGTGAAGCCCTTTCTGTCTGTGCAAAAGAAATCTTGTTACTGTGCAGAGTGACTTCTCTGAGTAGAGTTGCCTTACTTGTTGCGACTGTGCCGACGTTTGAAGCTGGAGTGCAAAGTTGTTGCTTGAATGGTGCTCGCTGGAGCGTGCGGGAGTGCAAAGTTATACCATTTAAAAGGGCTGAAGAGTGCTCAGTGCAGCGGGTGGGCGGAGATGCAAAGTGACACTCTGGCCACCTCGAAAACCGAGGTTACATCCAGTACCAGGGGCAGCCCAAGCTCTGCCGCAAGTGTGGTGAGCATGGGCACCTGGTTGAGGCTTGTACCAAGGTGATATGTGGGAAGTGCAGAGAAATTGGGGACACTTTTGGAGAGTGTCCAAATGGCAGGAAATGTAATCTCTGTGGAGAATTAAATCACCTCTTCTGAGATTGCCCTAAATCTTTTGCCAACAAATTAAAGACGGTAAAGCCACAGTCAAGCCAACAAAGAGAAGGACCAGAGGTGGCAGTTGGTGAACAAAGTGAAGAGGTTGACCCAATAAATTCAAACTTCCCGCTAAAAGCTTGGATTGGAAGTGAGGAGCAAAAAGGAGAGGGGCCTGTAGAGGCCTCACCACTCAGTGCTGAAGTCTGTGAGAATTCACAGGCAGAGGGTGGAGCTAAGCTAAATGAGGAGGAAGAGCAGACAGGTGAGTCTAGTGAAGGTACTCACCTCCCCGAAGGTCAACAGCCGAGGAGGACGGCATCTGAGTTGTCCTCTGATTCCCTTTAGCTCTGCAATCAACCCCCAGGGACTCAAAGTTAAATGCAACATTGCATCAGAGGCCAACACGAGAGTCCGAAAAGGAGAGCTAGTTTCCCAAGAAATAACCTGAGTGTGTAATTTGTTTTGATAACTTAGAAAAACGAAAATGACATACCTACTTTCCTTTATCCTTTTAATGGTTCTCACCTTCTCAACACTAAATGTGAGAAGTGTGAAATCAAAGACAAGAGCCCAGAGTATTATATCCTTCTTAGACTCCATAAAATCAGATGTGTTTTTAATACAAGAATGTGGACTACCTTTTTTGAAAAACCATAGACAATGGGAGGAAATGTGGCCCAATTTATCGATATGGAGTGGCTCAAATCAAATTAAAAATGATGGTGTGGCCATTCTAATTAAAAATCCGCATGTTCTGGTGCGAGACGGACGGGCACTTTTAGCACACTTGAATTTTATGGGGCAAGACTTTAACCTCTTAAATATTTATGGTTTCAATGGAAAAAATGACAGGTATGACCTTTTAGAAGATTACTCACAAACGGGTAAGAAATGGTAGTATTGCCAGACAATACATGATCAAAACAGGGAGCGGAGGTGGTTCAGCTGCAAGGTGTGAATTTCTGACTAAAGTTTGTAAAAAGCGCGTAAGACAAGGTGCGAATGCCCAACAATGTATGATCAAAAGAGGGAGCGAAGGTTTTCGGCTGCAAGGTCTGAATGTCCAACCATAATTTGTAAAAACCGGGGAAGAAAAGGCTCGAAAGCCCAACTATACACCATCAAAAGCGGGAGCGGAGGTGTTCAGCTGCAAGAAGGTGTGAATGTCCGACCATAGTTGGTAAAAAGCGGGTAAGAAAAGGTTAAAATGCCCGACTGTACACCATCAAAAGCGGAAGCGGAGGTGTTCGGCTTCAAGAAGACGTGAACCTCCGAACAAAGTTTGTAAAAAGCAGTTAAGAAAAGGTTCGAATATCCAACCAAACATAATCAAAAGCGGGAGCAGAGCTTTTCGACTGCAAGTAGGTGTGAATGTCAGATCATAATTTGCAAAAAGCTGATGAGAAAGGGTGAGAATGCCCGACTATACACCATCAAATGCGGTAGCGGAGTTGTTTGTCTGTGAGTAGGTGTGAATCTGCGACCATAATTGCTGAAAAATGTGTTAGAAAAGGTAAGAATGCCGGTCCATACATCATCAAAAGCGAGAGAGGTGGTGTTCTGCTGAAAGTAGGTGTGAATGTCCAGCCATAATTACTCACAAACGGGTAAGAAAAGGTAGTATTGCCAGACCATACATGATCAAAACAGGGAGCGGAGGTGGTTCAGCTGCAACGTGTGAATGTCTGACTATAGTTTGTAAAAAGCGGGTAAGACAAGGTGCGAATGCCCGACAATGTATAATCAAAAGAGGGAGCGGAGGTGTTCGGCTGCAAGGTCTGAATGTCCAACCATAATTTCTAAAAACCGGGTAAGAAAAGGCTCAAAAGCCCGACTTTACACCATCAAAAGCGGTAGCGGAGGTGTTCAGCTGCAACGTGTGAATGTCTGACTATAGTTTGTAAAAAGCTGGTAAGACAAGGTGCGAATGCCCGACAATGTATAATCAAAAGAGGGAGCGGAGGTGTTCGGCTGCAAGGTCTGAATGTCCAACCATAATTTCTAAAAACCGGGTAAGAAAAGGCTCAAAAGCCCGACTTTACACCATCAAAAGTGGGAGCGGAGGTGTTCAGCTGCAAGAAGGTGTGAATGTTCGACTAAAGTTTGTAAAAATCTGGTAAGACAAGGTATGAATGTCCGACAATGTATGATCAAAAGCGGGAGCGGAGATGTTCAGCTGCAAGAAGGTCTGAATGTCCATCAATAATTGCTAGAAAAATTTAAAGTAAAAATTTCGAAAATCAAACCGCACATGATCATAAGTGGGAGAGGAGGTGTTCAGCTGCAAGAAGGTGTGAATGTCCACCCATAATTCCTTAAAAATGGGTAAAAAAAAAGGTGCGAATACCCAACCATACATAATCAAAAGCAGGTGTTAATGTCAGATCATAATTTGCAAAAAGCTGATGAGAAAGGGTGAGAATGCCCGACTATACACCATCAAATGCGGGAGCGGAGTTGTTTGTCTGTGAGTAGGTGTGAATCTGCGACCATAATTGCTGAAAAATGTGTTAGAAAAGGTAAGAATGCCGGTCCATACATCATCAAAAGCGAGAGAGGTGGTGTTCTGCTGAAAGTGGGTGTGAATGTCCAGCCATAATTACTCACAAACGGGTAAAAAAAAGTAGTATTGCCAGACCATACATGATCAAAACAGGGAGCGGAGGTGGTTCAGCTGCAAGAAGGTGTGAATGTCCGACTAAAGTTCAAATATATTAACAAAAGCGGGAGGAGAGGTCTTCGGATAGATTGGTTGAGAATTTCCAACCATAATCTATAAAATGCGGTGAAAAAAAGGTGTGATAGAACACTAAAAGGTGGAGCGGAAGTGTTCGGCTGCAAGAAGGTGTGAATGTCCGACTATATTTGGTGAAAAGCAGGTGAAGCAAGGTCTGAATGCCCAACCTTACATCATCAAAAGTGAGATCAGAGGTGTTTGGCTGCAAGAAGGCCATAGTTTGCCAAAAGCGGGTAAGGTGCGAATGACCGACTAAATATCAACAAAAGTGGGGGCGGAGGTCTTCGGATGCAAGTGGGTGTGAATATCCCACCATACAAGTATGGTGGAGAGGAAGCTGTGAATTGCTGACCATAGTTTGCAAAAAGCGGGTGAGAAAAGGTGCGAATGTCCAACCATACACCATCAAAACAGGGAGCGGAGGTGTTTGGCTGCGACAAGGTGTGAATGTCCACCCATAATTAATGAAAAGCGGGCAAGAAGTAGGTTCGAATGCCCAACCACTCATCATCAAAAGCAGGAGTGGATGTGTTCGGCTATAAAAAGGTTTGAATGTCCGAGCATAATTTGTAAAAAGCGGGTAAGAAAAGGTTCGAATGCCCAAACATACACCATCAAAAGAGGGAGCGGAGGTGTTCCGCTGTAAGAAGGTGTGAATGTCCGACCAGAGTTGGTAAAAAGCGGGTAAGAAAAGGTTAAAAAACCCGACTGTACACAATCAATAGCGGGAGCAGATGTGTTCGGCTACAAGAAGGTGTGACAGTCCGACCATGGTTTGTAAAAAGCGGGTAAGAAAAGGTGCAAATGCCCGACAATGTATGATCAAAAGAGGGAGCGGAGCTTTTCGGCTACAAGAAGGTTTGAATGTCCGACCATAGTTTGTAAAAAGCGGGTAAGAAAAGGTTCGAATGCCCGACTATACACCATCAAAAGCGGAAGCGGAGGTGTTCCGCTGTAGACGGTGTGAATGTCCGACCATAGTTGTTAAAAAGCGGGTAAGAAAAGGTTAAACTACACGACTGTACACAATCAATAGCGGGAGTGGAGTTGTTCGGCTAAAAGAAGGTGTGAAAGTCCGACCATGGTTTGTAAAAAACGGGTAAGAAAAGGTTCGAATTCCCGAATATATACCATCAAAAGCGGAAGCGGAGGTGTTCGGTTGCAAGAAGGTGTGAACGTCCGACCAAAGTTTGTAAAAAGCAGTTATGAAAAGGTTCGAATATCCAACCAAACAAAATCAAAAGCAGGAGCAGAGCTGTTCGACTGCAAGTAGGTGTGAATGTCCAGCCATAATTACTCACAAACGGGTAAGAAAAGGTAGTATTGCCACTCCATACATGATCAAAACAGGGAGCGGAGGTGGTTCAGCTGCAACGTGTGAATGTCTGACTATAGTTTGTAAAAAGCGGGTAAGACAAGGTGCGAATGCCCGACAATGTATGATCAAAAGAGGGAGCGGAGGTGTTCGGCTGCAAGGTCTGAATATCCAACCATAATTTCTAAAAACCGGGTAAGAAAAGGCTCGAAAGCCCGACTTTACACCATCAAAAGCGGGAGCGGAGGTGTTCAGCTGCAAGAAGGTGTGAATGTTCGACTAAAGTTTGTAAAAATCTGGTAAGACAAGGTATGAATGTCCGACAATGTATGATCAAAAGCGGGAGCGGAGGTGTTCATCTGCAAGCAGGTCTGAATGTCCATCAATAATTGCTAGAAAACATGAAAGTAAAAATTTCTAAAATCAAACCACACATGATCATAAGTGGGAGAGGAGGTGTTCAGCTGCAAGAAGGTGTGAATATCCACCCATAATTCCTGAAAAATGGGTAAAAAAAAGGTGCGAATGCCCAACCATACATCATCAAAAGCAGCTGTGGATGTGTTCGGCTACAAGAAGGTGTGAAGGTCCAACCAAAGTTTGTAAAAAGCAGTTAAGAAAAGGTTCGAATATCCAACCAAACATAATCAAAAGCGGGAGCAGAACTCTTCGACTGCAAGTAGGTGTGGATGTCAGATCATGATTTGCAAAAAGCTGATGAGAAACGGTGAGAATGCCCGACTATACACCATCAAATGCGGGAGCGGAGTTGTTTGTCTGTGAGTAGGTGTGAATCTGCGACCATAATTGCTGAAAAATGTGTTAGAAAAGGTAAGAATGCCGGTCCATACATCATCAAAAGCGAGAGAGGTGGTGTTCTGCTGAAAGTAGGTGTGAATGTCCAGCCATAATTACTCACAATCGGGTAAGAAAAGGTAGTATTGCCAGACCATACATGATCAAAACAGGGAGCGGAGGTGGTTCAGCTGCAACGTGTGAATGTCTGACTATAGTTTGTAAAAAGCGGGTAAGACAAGGTGCGAATGCCCGACAATGTATAATCAAAAGAGGGAGCGGAGGTGTTCAGCTGCAAGAAGGTGTGAATGTTCGACTAAAGTTTGTAAAAATCTGGTAAGACAAGGTGCGAATGCCCGACAATGTATGATCAAAAGCGGGAGCGGAGGTGTTCAGCTGCAAGAAGGTCTGAATGTCCATCAATAATTGCTAGAAAAAAATAAAGTAAAAATTTCGAAAATCAAACCGCACATGATCATAAGTGGGAGAGGAGGTGTTCAGCTGCAAGAAGGTGTGAATGTCCACCCATAATTGCTGAAAAATGGGTAAAAAAAAGGTGCGAATACCCAACCATACATCATCAAAAGCAGGTGTTAATGTCAGATCATAATTTGCAAAAAGCTGATGAGAAAGGGTGAGAATGCCCGACTATACACCATCAAATGCGGGAGCGGAGTTGTTTGTCTGTGAGTAGGTGTGAATCTCCGACCATAATTGCTGAAAAATGTGTTAGAAAAGGTAAGAATGCCGGTCCATACATCATCAAAAGCGAGAGAAGTGGTGTTCTGCTGAAAGTAGGTGTGAATGTCCAGCCATAATTACTCACAAACGGGTAAGAAAAGGTAGTATTGCCAGACCATACATGATCAAAACAGGGAGCGGAGGTGGTTCAGCTGCAAGAAGGTGTGAATGTCCGACTAAAGTTCAAATATATTAACAAAAGCGGGAGGAGAGGTCTTCGGATGAGAGTGGTTGAGAATTTCCAACCATAATCTATAAAATGCGGTGAAAAAAAGGTGTGATAGAACACTAAAAGGTGGAGCGGAAGTGTTCGGCTGCAAGAAGGTGTGAATGTCCGACTATATTTGGTGAAAAGCAGGGGAAGCAAGGTCTGAATGCCCAACCTTACATCATCAAAAGCGAGATCAGAGGTGTTTGGCTGCAAGAAGGCCATAGTTTGCCAAAAGCGGGTAAGGTGCGAATGACCGACTAAATATCAACAAAAGTGGGGGCGGAGGTCTTCGGATGCAAGTGGGTGTGAATATCCCACCATACAAGTATGGTGGAGAGGAAGCTGTGAATTGCTGACCATAGTTTGCAAAAAGCGGGTGAGAAAAGGTGCGAATGTCCAACCATACGTGATCAAAACAGGGAGCGGAGGTGTTTGGCTGCGACAAGGTGTGAATGTCCACCCATAATTAATGAAAAGCGGGCAAGAAGTGGGTTCGAATGCCCAACCACACATCATCAAAAGCAGGAGTGGATGTGTTCGGCTATAAGAAGGTTTGAATGTCCGAGCATAGTTTGTAAAAAGCGGGTAAGAAAAGGTTCGAATGCCCGAACATACACCATCAAAAGAGGGAGCGGAGGTGTTCCGCTGTAAGAAGGTGTGAATGTCCGACCAGAGTTGGTAAAAAGCGGGTAAGAAAAGGTTAAAAAAACCCGACTGTACACAATCAATAGCGGGAGCAGATGTGTTCGGCTACAAGAAGGTGTGACAGTCCGACCATGGTTTGTAAAAAGCGGGTAAGAAAAAGGTGCAAATGCCCGACAATGTATGATCAAAAGAGGGAGCGGAGCTTTTCGGCTACAAGAAGGTTTGAATGTCCGACCATAGTTTGTAAAAAGCGGGTAAGAAAAGGTTCGAATGCCCGACTATACACCATCAAAAGCGGAAGCGGAGGTGTTCCGCTGTAGACGGTGTGAATGTCCGACCATAGTTGGTAAAAAGCGGGTAAGAAAAGGTTAAACTACACGACTGTACACAATCAATAGCGGGAGTGGAGTTGTTCGGCTACAAGAAGGTGTGAAAGTCCGACCATGGTTTGTAAAAAACGGGTAAGATAATGTTCGAATTCCCGAATATATACCATCAAAAGCGGAAGCGGAGGTGTTCGGTTGCAAGAAGGTGTGAACGTCCGACCAAAGTTTGTAAAAAGCAGTTAAGAAAAGGTTCGAATATCCAACCAAACAAAATCAAAAGCAGGAGCAGAGCTGTTCGACTGCAAGTAGGTGTGAATGTCCAGCCATAATTACTCACAAATGGGTAAGAAAAGGTAGTATTGCCACTCCATACATGATCAAAACAGGGAGCGGAGGTGGTTCAGCTGCAACGTGTGAATGTCTGACTATAGTTTGTAAAAAGCGGGTAAGACAAGGTGCGAATGCCCGACAATGTATGATCAAAAGAGGGAGCGGAGGTGTTCGGCTGCAAGGTCTGAATATCCAACCATAATTTCTAAAAACCGGGTAAGAAAAGGCTCGAAAGCCCGACTTTACACCATCAAAAGCGGGAGCGGAGGTGTTCAGCTGCAAGAAGGTGTGAATGTTCGACTAAAGTTTGTAAAAATCTGGTAAGACAAGTTATGAATGCCCGACAATGTATGATCAAAAGCGGGAGCGGAGGTGTTCAGCTGCAAAGAAGGTCTGAATGTCCATCAATAATTGCTAGAAAACATGAAAGTAAAAATTTCTAATATCAAACCGCGCATGATCATAAGTGGGAGAGGAGGTGTTCAGCTGCAAGAAGGTCTGAATGTCCATCAATAATTGCTAGAAAACATGAAAGTAAAAATTTCTAAAATCAAACCGCACATGATCATAAGTGGGAGAGGAGGTGTTCAGCTGCAAGAAGGTGTGAATATCCACCCATAATTCCTGAAAAATGGGTAAAAAAAAGGTGCGAATGCCCAACCATACATCATCAAAAGCAGCTGTGGATGTGTTCGGCTACAAGAAGGTGTGAACGTCCAACCAAAGTTTGTAAAAAGCAGTTAAGAAAAGGTTCGAATATCCAACCAAACATAATCAAAAGCTTGAGCAGAACTGTTCGACTGCAAGTAGGTGTGGATGTCAGATCATAATTTGCAAAAAGCTGATGAGAAAGGGTGAGAATGCCCGACTATACACCATCAAATGCGGGAGCGGAGTTGTTCGTCTGTGAGTAGGTGTGAATCTCCGAACATAATTGCTGAAAAATGTGTTAGAAAAGGTAAGAATGCCGGTCCATACATCATCAAAAGCGAGAGAGGTGGTGTTCTGCTGAAAGTAGGTGTGAATGTCCAGCCATAATTACTCACAAACGGGTAAGAAAAGGTAGTATTGCCAGACCATACATGATCAAAACAGTAAGCGGAGGTGGTTCAGCTGCAAGAAGGTGTGGATGTCTGACTATAGTTTGTAAAAAGCGGGTAAGACAAGGTGCGAATGCCCGACAATGTAAGGCAAGGCAAGACAAGGCAAGTATATTTGTATAGCACAATTCAACAACAAGGTGATTCAAAGTGCTTCACAGAGACATTAAAACAGAAGAAATAAAAAGCATGATTTAAAATTTAAACAAAAGAAGGAAATAAGAACAATAGATAAAATCAGAAAAAATTATATATATGAAAGATAAAATCAATAGTTAAAACATGATTCCGTTTTGAAACTCAAGCTTATTCAAATGCAGCTGAAAATAGATGTGTCTTCAACCTGGACTTAAATACACTGAGTGTTTCAGCTGATCTGAGGCTTTCTGGGACTTTGTTCCAGACATGTGGAGCATAGAAGCTGAATGCAGCTTCTCCATGTCTGGTTTTGACTCTGGGAACTGATAAAATACCGGATCCAGATGACCTGAGGGGTCTGGAAGGTTCATAGTGGGTCAGGAGGTCACTGATGTATTTTGGTCCTTGACCATTCAGAGCTTTATAGACCAGCATCAGAACTTTAAAGTCTATCCTCTGATGGACAGGCAGCCAGTGTAAAGACTTGAGAGCTGGACTGTGATGTGCTCCACTTTTTTGGTCTTAGTGAGGACTCGAGCAGCTGAGTTCTGGATGAGCTGCAGTTGTCTAACTGACTTTTTAGGCAGACCTGTAAAGATGCTATTACAATAATCAAGCCTACTAAAGATGAATGCATGGACTAGTTTTTCCAGGTCCTGCTGAGACATCAGATCTTTTAGCCTTGATATATTCTTAAGGTGATAGTAGGCTGACTTTGTTAATGCCTTAATGTGTTTGTCCAAATTTAGGTCTGAGTCCATCACTACACCCAGATTTCTGGCCTGGTTGGTCGTTTTTAGATTTATAGATTGAAGCTCTGTGGTGACTTTCAATCGTTTATCTTTGGCTCCAAAGACAATTACCTCAGTTTTGTTTTTGTTTAGCTGGAGGAAGTTGTGGCACATCCAGTCATTAATCTCCTCAATGCATTTTCCAAGGGCCTGTACAGGCCCTCTGTCTCCTGGTGACATTGTTATATACATCTGTGTGTCATCTGCATAGCTATGGTAGTTTATTTGGTTGTTTTTTATAATCTGTGCCAGTGGGAGCATGTAGATGTTAAACAGAAGAGGTCCCAGGATGGAACCTTGGGGAACTTGTGATTCTTGTCTGCTCAGATGTAAAGTTACCTATTGACACAAAGTACTTCCTGTTCTCTAAGTATGTTTTGAACCAGTTTAGTACAGTTCCGGAAAGACCAGCCCAGTTCTCCAGTTGTTTGAGTAATATATTGTGGTCAACTGTATCAAAGGCAGCACTGAGATCCAGTAAAACTAAGACTGACATTTTTCCACTGTCTGTATTCAGACATATGTCATTAAACACTTTGGTCAGAGCAGTCTCAGTGCTGTGGTGCTGTCTAAAGCCTGACTGGAAGGTATCATAGCAGTTATTTTGTGTTAAAAAGTAATTAAGCTGTTGAAAAACCGCTTTTTCAATGATCTTACTTAAAAATGGGAGATTTGAGATGGGCCTGTAGTTGTTCATTTGCGTCTTATCAAGATTGTCCTTTTTCAGCAGAGGTTTAATTACAGCTGTTTTTAGTGGCTCTGGAAACGCACCTGACGTTAAGGACAGGTTCACAATCAGTAACAGGTCTGACTCCAAAGTCTTTGAGACCCCTTTGAAAAAACCTGTTGGTAGGATGTCTAAACAGCAAGAGGAGGACTTCAGGTGACGTAAGATGTCCTCCAGGTCTTTACTGTTAATGGGTTGAAATAGTGTCATGGTGTTTAAACCGGTTTTCGGTGGACACAGTACATATGCTGAACCTGCTGCTGATGTACCAACTGCTTGTCTAATATTTTGGACTTTGTCTATGAAGAATTTGGCAAAGTCATTGCAGGCCATGGTGGAATGGAGTTCATTTGCCACTGACACAGGAGGGTTTGTTAGCCTGTCAACTGTAGCAAATAAGGCCCGAGCATTATGACTGTTTTTGGTGATGATGTCAGGGAAGTAGGATTTCCTTGCATTCCTCAGTTGTAAATTATAAGAGTGAAGTTTCTCTTTATAGATGTCATAATGAACCTGGAGATTTGTTTTTCTCCATCGGCGCTCAGCTTTCCGACACACTCTTTTCCCATTTTTCACCAGTGTGGAATTTCGCCATGGAGACTTCTTCCTTCCAGAGATAACCTTCACCTTAATGGGAGCAATAGTATCCATAACATTTAACATTTTAGTATTAAAGCTACTGACGAGCTCACTGACTGAACCCCCGGACAGGGCAGGTGCTAAGGAGAAAACCTGGTTAAAGATCTTACTACTGTTTTCAGTTTTGAGATCACTGCTGTTGAGACATTTGTGTGCACTGAAATCGTACTCTCAAAGAAAACACAGGAATGGTCAGACAGGCCCACATCAGACACAGTAATCTTTGAAATGCTTAGACCCTTGGAGATCACTAAGTCTAGAGTGTGCCCCCTATTGTGCGTAGGCTCTGTTATATGCTGAGTCAGCCAAAAGTTGTCCAGAGTGTTACTCAGGTCTTTAGTCCCTCTGTCCTGAGGATTGTCCATATGGATGTTAAAATCACCAACAATAATTATACAGTCAAAATCAACACAGATCATAGACAGCAGTTCACTGAGGTCTTCAGAAAAATCTGAACAGTATTTAGGGGGCCTGTAAATATTCAGAAACAGGACACTGGGTGAGGCCTTCACCTGTATAGCCATATATTCAAAGGACTGAAAACTTCCAGGAGATAACTGCTTACATTGAAAGGATTCATTGAATAAGACTGCGACCCCTCCTCCTCTCCTGCTCACTCTGGCCTCGCTGATAAAACTGTAACCAGGAGGGGTTGACTCAATAAGAACAGCAGCACTGTTATTTTGTTCCAACCAAGTTTCATTTAAAAACATAAAATCCAGGGTGTGCTCAGTGATAAAATCATCAATTAAGAATGTTTTCCCAGCTAAAGACCTAACATTTAATAAAGCCAACTTAAGTGTTTTAGAGGTATTATTTGCCCCCTCGTGTTTGGGTGCAGTCTGTGGCACACAAGGTATGTTTACTTTATTTAAAGATCTTTTTGAGTGCAACTCTCTGTGTTTTGACTGGGTCACATTTCTCCTTCTGTCACCTAAAAGTACAGAAATTTTAAGATCTTCTAATAAACAGGGTCCCAGCTTGTCCTGGGAAAAGTCACGACTGTCAGAATTCACACAGCCTGGACCCCTCACACATCACACATCAGACTGCGGAGACAGTACATGGTGGCAGCGTGAAGGGACAGAAGGGGGTGGGGCTGGGCTCCGTCGCTTCGGCTGCTCTAGTAGGGGCGGGGCTCGGCGGGGAACCTTTGGCCGCTTTGGTGGGGGGTTTATGGGGGATAAAAAGGGATTGGGCTGGGGGGTAGATCTAAGCCCAGCATTGACCCGTTCCATCATCTCCTCAGTGAATTTCAGGTGAGGGGAGGAGGAGGGAGAAAGGGAGGGTGAGGAGCACAATGACCTGTCAGGGGTTTGGGGGGCTGGGGAAGGTCCTGATCCTGGTCCCTGGTCCTGGTCATTAGTGCTGTTGAGAGGGTTTGGGGCAAATAAAGACCTCTCTTCTTGCCTCTGATGTCTCTCCTTTCCAAAGTTCCTCTTGGGTGGGGGCAGATGGAGTTCCTCCTCAAGGTTTCTGCTGGGACTTGTTTGTTCCTCTCTATGAGATAACTCCTTGTTTATCTCAGCCTTGGCCCCGAGCACAGATGGATGACGTAGGAAATAAAATATGTTGGAGGTGAACAGTTTCACCCCTGACTTGTTAAAATTAAATCCATTTGCCATGTATGATCAAAAGAGGGAGCGGAGGTGTTTGGCTGCAAGGTCTGAATGTCCAGCCATAATTTCTAAAAACCGGGTAAGAAAAGGCTCGAAAGCCCGACTTTACACCATCAAAAGCAGGAGCGGAGGTGTTCAGCTGCAAGAAGGTGTGAATGTTCGACTAAAGTTTGTAAAAATCTGGTAAGACAAGGTGCGAATGCCCAACAATGTATGATCAAAAGCGGGAGCGGAGGTGTTCAGCTGCAAGAAGGTCTGAATGTCCATCAATAATTGCTAGAAAACATGAAAGTAAAAATTTCGAAAATCAAACCGCACATGATCATAAGTGGGAGAGGAGGTGTTCCGCTGCAAGAAGATGTGAATATCCACCCATAATTCCTGAAAAAAGGGGAAAAAAATGGTGCGAATGCCCAACCATACATCATCAAAAGCAGCTGTAGATGTGTTCGGCTACAAGAAGGTGTGAACGTCCAACCAAAGTTTGTAAAAAGCAGTTAAGAAAAGGTTCGAATATCCAACCAAACATAATCAAAAGCGGGAGCAGAACTGTTCGACTGCAAGTAGGTGTGGATGTCAGATCCATCCATCCATCCATCATCTGCCGCTTATCCGGGGGTCGGGTCGCGGGGGCAGCAGCTTGAGCAGAGAAACCCAGACGTCTCTGTCCCCGGCCACTTCCTCCAGCTCTTCCGGGGGGACCCCGAGGCGTTCCCAGGCCAGCCGAGAGACATAGTCTCTCCAGCGTGTCCTGGGTCTTCCCCGGGGTCTCCTCCCAGTGGGACGTGCCCGGAACACCTCCCCAGGGAGGCGCCCAGGGGGCATCCTAACCAGATGCCCGAGCCACCTCATCTGACTCCTCTCAATGCGGAGGAGCAGCGGTTCTACTCCGAGCCCCTCCCGGATGACTGAGCTTCTCACCCTATCTCTAAGGGAGAGCCCAGACACCCTGCGGAGGAAACCCATTTCGGCCGCTTGTATTCGCGATCTTGAGGAGCTGATTCTCATCCCAGCCGCTTCACACTCGGCTGCGAATCGCTCCAGTGAGAGCTGAAGGTCACGGCCTGACGACGCTAACAGAACCACATCATCTGCAAAAAGCAGAGACCCGATTCTGAGGTCGCCAAATCGGACACCCTCAACGCCCTGGCTGCGCCTAGAAATTCTGTCCATAAAAGTTAGGAACAGAATCGGTGACAAAGGGCAGCCCTGACGGAGTCCAACTCTCACCGGAAACGTATCCGACTTACTGCCGGCAATGCGGACCAAACTCTGGCACCGGTCATACAGAGACCGAACGGACCCTATCAAGGGGTCCGGCACTCCATATTCCCGGAGCACCCCCCACAGGACTCCACGAGGGACACGGTCGAACGCTTTCTCCAAGTCCACAAAACACATGTAGACTGGTTGGGCGAACTCCCATGCACCCTCCAGGATCCTGCCGAGGGTATAGAGCTGGTCCACTGTTCCACGGCCAGGACGAAAGCCACACTGCATCTCCTGAATCCGAGGCTCGATTATCCGACGGATCCTCCTCTCCAATACCCCCGAATAGACCTTACCAGGGAGGCTGAGGAGTGTGATACCCCTATAGTTGGAACACACCCTCCGGTCCCCCTTTTTAAAGAGGGGGACCACCACCCCAATCTGCCAGTCCAGAGGCACTGTCCCCGATGTCCACGCGATGCTGCAGAGGCGTGTCAGCCAAGACAGCCCTACAACATCCAGAGCCTTGAGAAACTCAGGACGGACCTCATCCACCCCCGGGCCCTTGCCACCGAGGAGCTTTTTGACCACCTCGGCAACCTCAGCCCCAGAAATGGGAGGCCCCGTCTCCGAGCTCTCCGACTCTGCCTCTTCCGAGCACGTGTTGGTAGGATTGAGGAGTTCCTCGAAGTACTCCCCCCATCGACTCACAACATCCCTAGTTGAGGTCAGCAAAGCCCCGTCCCCACTGTAAACAGTGTTGACTGTGAGCCGCTTCCCCCCCCTGAGACGCCGGATGGTGGACCAGAATCTCTTCGAGGCCGTCCGGAAATCGTTCTCCATGGTCTCACCGAACTCCTCCCAGGCCCGAGTTTTTTTCTCAGCAACCGCCGAAGCCGCAGCCCGTCTGGCCTGTCGGTACCTATCAGCTGCTTCCAGGGTCCCACTGGCCAAAAAGGCCCGATAGGACTCCTTCTTCAGCTTGACGGCTTCCCTCACCACTGGTGTCCACCAGCAGGTTCGAGGGTTGCCGCCACGACAGGCACCGACCACCTTACGGCCACAACTCCGATCAGCTGCCTCGGCAATGGAGTCACGGAACATGGCCCATTCGGACTCAATGTCCCCCACCTCCCCCGGGATATGGTTGAAGCTCTGCCGGAGGTGGGAGTTAAAGCTCCTTCTGACGGGGGATTCTGACAAACGCTCCCAGCAGACCCTCACAATACGTTTGGGCCTGCCAGGTCTGATCGGCATCCTCCCCCACCAGCGGAGCCAACTCACCACCAGGTGGTGATCAGTTGACAGCTCCGCCCCTCTCTTCACCCGAGTGTCCAGGACATACGGCCGCAAGTCCGATGATACAACCACAAAGTCGATCATCGAACTGCGGCCAAGGGTGTCCTGGTGCCAAGTGCACATATGGACACCCTTATGTCTGAACATGGTGTTCGTTATGGACAGTCCATGACCAGCACAGAAGTCCAACAACATAACACCACTCTGGTTCAGATCGGGGGGGCCGTTCCTCCCAATCACACCCCTCCAGGTCTCACTGTCATTGCCCACGTGAGCATTGAAGTCCCCCAGCAGAACGAGGGAGTCTCCGGTAGGAGCATTCTCCAGTGCCTCCCCCAGAGACTCCAAAAAGGGTGGGTACTCTGAGCTGCTGTTTGGCGCATAGGCACAAACAACAGTCAGGACTCGTCCCCCCACCCGAAGGCGGAGGGAGGCTACCCTCTCGTTCACTGGGGTAAACCCCAATGTACTGGCACACAGCCGGGGGGCAATAAGTATGCCCACACCTGCTCTGCGCCTCTCACCACGGGCAACTCCAGAGTGGAAGAGAGTCCAACCCCTCTCAAGAGGACTGGTTCCAGAGCCCAAGCCGTGCGTCGAGGTGAGTCCGACTATATCTAGCCGGAACCGCTCAGCCTCGCGCACCAGCTCCGGCTCCTTCCCCAACAGAGAGGTGACATTCCACGTCCCAAGAGCTAGCTTCAGTAGCCGAGGATCAGACCGCCAAGGCCTCTGCCTTCGGCCGCTACCCAGCTCACATCGCACCCGACCCCCTTGGCCCCTCCCACGGGTGGTGAGCCCGTCGGAAGGGGGACCCACGTCATCATTTCGGGCTATGCCCGACCGAGCCCCATGGGCACAGACCCGGCCACCAGGTGCCCGCTGCCGGGCCCCACCCCCGGGCCTGGCTCCGGGGGGAGGCCCCGGTGTCCCATATCCGGGCAAGGGATCACGAGGTCCAAATTTTTTGTTCATCATAAGGGGTCTTTTGAGCTGTTCTTTGTCTGGTCCCTCATCTAGGATCTGCTTGCCTTGGGTGACCCTACCAGGGGCTTAAAGCCCCGAGCAACATAGCTCCCGGACTCATTGGGGCACGCAAACTCCCCCACCACGATAAGGTGACAGCTCAGGAGGGAGGGATGTCAGATCATAATTTGCAAAAAGCTGATGAGAAAGGGTGAGAATGCCCAACTATACACCATCAAATGCGGGAGCGGAGTTGTTCGTCTGTGAGTAGGTGTGAATCTCCGACCATAATTGCTGAAAAATGTGTTAGAAAAGGTAAGAATGCCGGTCCATACATCATCAAAAGCGAGAGAGGTGGTGTTCTGCTGAAAGTAGGTGTGAATGTCCAGCCATAATTACTCACAAACGGGTAAGAAAAGGTAAGAATACCAAACCATAAATTATCAAAAGCGGCAGCAGAGATGTTCGGCTGGTATTTATAAATGTCTAGATAGATTTGAACAAAAAACAACGTAGTATTTTGCAGTAAAAGAAAGAAAGGTTCAGAAATCCGAGAAAAAGCTTTTCATGAGTTCTGCATGATTTTGGATTTTGCTTATAAAATGCATTCCTTCAATCAAACTATGGTAAAACGGCTTTTACCTTCATATTTATCAATGTCTAGATCGACTTCAACAAAGAACAACATTAGATTTTGCAGTAGAAGAAAGAGAGACACTGAAGGATCAGGAATCCGAGAATAAGCTTATTTTCATACGTTCTGCATGATTTGGGATTTTGCTATAAAATGAATTCCTTCACTCAAACTATGTTAAAACTGCTTTTACCTTCATATTTATCAATGTCTAGATCGACTTCAACAAAGAACAACATTGTATATTGCAGTAGAAGAAAGAGCAACACTGAAGGAACAGGAATCCGAGAATAAGCTTACTTTCATACGTTCTGCATGATTTGGGATTTTATGTATAAAATGAATTCCTTCACTCAAACCAAGTGAAAACTACTTTGTCCTTCATATTTATCAATGTCTAGATCGACTTCAACAAAGAACAACATTGTATATTGCAGTAGAAGAAAGAGAGACACTGAAGGAACAGGAATCCGAGAATAAGCTTCTTTTCATACGTTCTGCATGATTTGGGATTTTGCTATAAAATGAATTCCTTCACTCAAACTATGTTAAAACTGCTTTTAACTTCATATTTATCAATGTCTAGATCGACTTCAACAAAGAACAACATTGTATATTGCAGTAGAAGAAAGAGCAACACTGAAGGAACAGGAATCCGAGAATAAGCTTATTTTCATACGTTCTGCATGATTTCGGATTTTCCTATAAAATGAATTGCTTTGCTCAAACCAAGTTAAAATTGCTTTGTCTTCATATTTATCAATGTCAAAGCAGTTTTAACATAGTTTGAGTGAAGGAATTCATTTTAAAACAAAATCTCAAAACATGCACAACACATGAAAAGCTTATTCTCGGATTCCTGATCCTTCAGTGTTGCTATTTGTTATATTGCAAAGTACAACGTGTTTTCTTTGTTTTGTTTAAATCTATCTCGACATTGATAAATATGGAAGGACAAAGCAGGTTTAACTTGGTTTGAGCAAAGCAATTCATTTTGTAGCAAAATCCGAAATCGTGAAGAACTCATGAAAGCAAGCTTATACTCGGATTCCTGAAACTTTTAGATCTTAGATTTGCTCTTTCTTTTACTGCAAAGTACGTTGGGGTTTTTTTTTGTTTAAATCTTTCTAGACAAGGTAAATATGAAGGACAAATCAGTTTTAACATAGTTTGAGTGAAGGAATGCATTTTATAAGCAAAATCCCAAATCATGCAAAACTAACGAAAAGCTTTTTCTCGCTTTTCACTGCTTTTTACAAACTGGTCGGACGTTCACACCTTCTTGCAGCCGAACAATTCCGCTTCCACTTTTGATGGTGTATATTCGGGCATTCAAACCTTTTCTTACCCGCTTTTTACAAACCATGGTCGGACTTTCACACCTTCTTGCAGCCGAACACCACCTCTCCCGCTTTTGATGATGTATGGTCCAGCATTCTTACCTTTTCTAACACATTTTTCAGCAATTATGGTCGGACATTCACACCTACTCACAGCCAAACACTTCCGCTCCCGCATTTGATGGTGTTTAGTCAGGCATTCTCACCCTTTCTCATCAACTTTTTGCATATGATCTGATATTCACACCTACTTGCAGTCGAACACCTCTGCTTCCGCTTTTGATGGTACATATTTGGGCATTCGAACCTTTTGTTACCCGCTTTTTACATACCATGGGTGGACTTTCACACCTTCTTGTAGCCGAACAACTCTGCTCCCGCTATTGATTGTGTACAGTCGGGTATTTTAACCTTTTCTTACCCGCTTTTTACCAACTATGGTCGGACATTCACACCTTCTTACAGCGGAACACGTCCGCTCCCTCTTTTGATGGTGTATGTTCGGGCATTCGAACCTTTTCTTACCTGCTTTTTACAAACCATGGTCGGACTTTCACACCTTCTTGTAGCCGAACACCTCCGCTCCCTCTTTTGATCATACATTGTTGGGCATTCGCACCTTGTCTTACCCGCTTTTTACAAACTATAGTCAGACATTCACACGTTGCAGCTGAACCACCACCGCTCCCTGTTTTGATCATGTATGGTCTGGCAATACTAGCTTTTCTTACCCGTTTGTGAGTAATTATGGCTGGACATTCACACCTACTTGCAGTCGAACAGCTCTGCTCCCGCTTTTGATTTTGTTTGGTTGGATATTCGACGCTTTTCTTAACTGCTTTTTACAAACTTTGGTCGGACGTTCAAACCTTCTTGCAACCGAACACCTCCGCTTCCGCTTTTGATGGTATATATTCGGGAATTCGAACCTTTTCTTACCCGCTTTTTACAAACCATGGTCGGACTTTCACACCTTCTTGTAGCCGAACAACTCCACTCACGCTATTGATTGTGTACAGTCGGGTAGTTTAACCTTTTCTTACCCGCTTTTTACCAACTATGGTTGGACATTCACACCGTCTTACAGCGGAACACCTCCGCTTCCGCTTTTGATGGTGTATAGTCGGGCATTCGAACCTTTTCTTACCCGCTTTTTACAAACTATGGTCGGACATTCAATCCTTCTTGTAGCCGAAAAGCTCCGCTCCCTCTTTTGATCATACATTGTCGGGCATTTGCAACTTTTCTTACCCGCTTTTTACAAACCATGGTCGGACTGTCACACCTTCTTGTAGCTGAACACATCCGCTCCCACTATTGATTGTGTACAGTCAGGTTTTTTAACGTTTTCTTACCCGCTTCTTACCAACTCTGGTCGGACATTCACACCGTCTTACAGCGGAACACCTCCGCTTCCGCTTTTGATGGTGTATAGTCGGGCATTCGAACCTTTTCTTACCCGCTTTTTACAAACTATGGTCGGACATTCAATCCTTCTTGTAGCCGAAAAGCTCCGCTCCCTCTTTTGATCATACATTGTCGGGCATTTGCAACTTTTCTTACCCGCTTTTTACAAACCATGGTCGGACTGTCACACCTTCTTGTAGCTGAACACATCCGCTCCCACTATTGATTGTGTACAGTCAGGTTTTTTAACGTTTTCTTACCCGCTTCTTACCAACTCTGGTCGGACATTCACACCTTCTTAAAGCGGAACACGTCCGCTCCCTCTTTTGATGGTGTATGTTTGGGCATTCGAACCTTTTCTTACCCGCTTTTTACAAACTATGCTCGGACATTCAAACCTTCTTGTAGCCGAACACATCCACTCCTGCTTTTGATGATGTGTGGTTGGGCATTCGAACCTACTTCTTGCCCGCTTTTCATTAATTATGGGTGGACATTCACACCTTGTCGCAGCCAAACACCTCCGCTCCCTGTTTTGATCATGTATGGTTGGACATTCGCACCTTTTCTCAACCGCTTTTTGCAAACTATGGTCAGCAATTCACAGCTTCCTCTCCACCATACTTGTATGGTGGAAGATTCACACCCACTTGCATCCGAAGACCTCCGCCCCCACTTTTGTTGATATTTAGTCGGTCATTCGCACCTTACCCGCTTTTGGCAAACTATGGCCTTCTTGCAGCCAAACACCTCTGATCTCGCTTTTGATGATGTAAGGTTGGGCATTCAGACCTTGCTTCCCCTGCTTTTCACCAAATATAGTCGGACATTCACACCTTCTTGCAGCCGAACACTTCCGCTCCACCTTTTAGTGTTCTATAACACCTTTTTTTCACCGCATTTTATAGATTATGGTTGGAAATTCTCAACCATTGTCATCCGAAGACCTCTCCTCCCGCTTTTGTTAATATATTTGAACTTTAGTCGGACATTCACACCTTCTTGCAGCTGAACCACCTCCGCTCCCTGTTTTGATCATGTATGGTCTGGCAATACTACCTTTTCTTACCCGTTTGTGAGTAATTATGGCTGGACATTCACACCTACTTTCAGCAGAACACCACCTCTCTCGCTTTTGATGATGTATGGACCGGCATTCTTACCTTTTCTAACACATTTTTCAGCAATTATGGTCGGACATTCCCACCTACTCAGAGCCGAACACCTCCGCTCCCGCATTTGATGGTGTATAGTCGGGCATTCTCACTCTTTCTCATCAGCTTTTTGCAAATTATGATCTGATATTCACAGCTGCTTTTGATAATGTATGGTTGGGCATTCGCACCTTTTTTTACCCATTTTTCAGGAATTATGGGTGGACATTCACACCGTCTTTCAGCTGAAAACATCCTCTCCCGCTTATGATCATGTGCGGTTTGATATTCGAAAATTTTCTTTCATGTTTTAAAGAAATTATTGATGGACATTCAGACCTTCTTGCAGCTGAACCCCTCTGCTCGCGCTTTTGATGGTGTATAGTAGGGCTTTCGAGCCTTTTCTTCCCGGTTTTTACAAATTATGGTTGGACATTCAGACCTTCTTGCAACCTAACACCTCCGCTCCCTCTTTTGATCATACATTGTCTGGCATTCGCACCTTGTCTTACGCGCTTTTTACAAACTTTAGTCGGACATTCAGACCTTCTTGCAGCTGAACCACCTCCGCTCCCTGTTTTGATCATGTATGGTCTGGCAATACTACCTTTTCTTACCCGTTTGTGAGTAATTTTGGCTGGACATTCACACCTACTCAAAGCCGAACAACTCCGCTACCGCATTTGATGGTGTATAGTCGGGCATTCTCACCCTTTCTCATCAGCTTTTTGCAAATTATGATCTGACATTCACACCTACTTGCAGTCGAACAGCTCTGCTCCCGCTTTTGATTATGTTTGGTTGGATATTCGAACCTTTTCTTCACTGCTTTTTACAAACTTTGTTCGGAGGTACACGTCTTCTTGAAGCCGAACACCTCCGCTTACGCTTTTGATGGTGTATAGTCGGGCTTTCGAGCCTTTTCTTACCTGGTTTTTAGAAATTATGGTTGGACATTCAGACCTCGCAGCCGAACACCTCCGCTCCCTCTTTTGATCATACATTGTCGGTTATTCGCACCTTGTCTTACCCGCTTTTTACAAACTATAGTCAGACATTCACACGTTGCAGCTGAACCACCTCTGCTCCCTGTTTTGATTATGTATGGTCTGGCAATACTACCTTTTCTTACCCGGTTGTGAGTAATTATGGCTGGACATTCACACCTACTTGCAGTCGAACAGCTCTGCTCCCGCTTTTGATTTTGTTTGGTTGGATATTCGAACCTTTTCTTAACTGCTTTTTACAAACTTTGGTCGGACGTTCACACCTTCTTGCAGCCGAACAACTCCACTCCCGCTATTTATTGTGTACAGTCGGGTAGTTTAACCTTTTCTTACCCGCTTTTTACCAACTATGGTCGGACATTCACACCGTCTTACAGCGGAACACCTCCGCTTCCGCTTTTGATGGTGTATAGTCGGGCATGCGAACCTTTTCTTACCCGCTTTTTTACAAACTATGGTCGGACATTCAAACCTTCTTGTAGCTGAAAGCCTCCGCTGCCTCTTTTGATCATACATTGTCGGGCATTCGCACCCTTTCTTACCCGCTTTTTATAAAACCATGGTCGGACTGTCACAACTTCTTGTAGCCGAACACATCTGCTCCCGCTATCGATTGTGTACAGTTGGGTTTTTTAACCTTTTCTTACCCGCTTTTTACCAGCTCTGGTCGGACATTCACACCTTCTTACAGCGGAACACGTCCGCTCCCTCTTTTGATGGTGTATTTTCGGGCATTCAAACCTTTTCTTACCCGCTTTTTACAAACTATGCTCGGACATTCAGACCTTCTTGCAGCTGAATCACCTCCGCTCCCTGTTTTGATTATGTATGGTCTGGCAATACTACCTTTTCTTACCCGTTTGTGAGTAATTATGGCTGGACATTCACACCTACTTTCAGCAGAACACCACCTCTCTCGCTTTTGATGATGTATGGACCGGCATTCTTACCTTTTCTAACACATTTTTCAGCAATTATGGTCGGACATTCCCACCTACTCAGAGCCGAACACCTCCGTTCCCGCATTTGATGGTGTATAGTCGGGCATTCTCACTCTTTCTCATCAGCTTTTTGCAAATTATGATCTGACATTCACACCTACTTGCAGTCGAACAGCTCTGCTCCCGCTTTTGATTATGTTTGGTTGGATATTCGAACCTTTTCTTAACTGCTTTTTACAAACTTTGTTCGGAGGTACACGTCTTCTTGAAGCCGAACACCTCCGCTTCCGCTTTTGATGGTGTATAGTCGGGCTTTCGAGCCTTTTCTTACCTGGTTTTTAGAAATTATGGTTGGACATTCAGACCTTGCAGCCGAACACCTCCGCTCCCTCTTTTGATCATACATTGTCGGTTATTCGCACCTTGTCTTACCCGCTTTTTACAAACTATAGTCAGACATTCACACGTTGCAGCTGAACCACCTCTGCTCCCTGTTTTGATTATGTATGGTCTGGCAATACTACCTTTTCTTACCCGGTTGTGAGTAATTATGGCTGGACATTCACACCTACTTGCAGTCGAACAGCTCTGCTCCCGCTTTTGATTTTGTTTGGTTGGATATTCGAACCTTTTCTTAACTGCTTTTTACAAACTTTGGTCGGACGTTCACACCTTCTTGCAGCCGAACACCTCCGCTTCCGCTTTTGATAGTATATATTCGGGCATTCGAACCTTTTGTTACCCGCTTTTTACAAACCATGGGTGGACTTTCACACCTTCTTGTACCCGAACAACCCTGCTCCCGCTATTGGTGGTGTACAGTCGGGTATTTTAACCTTTTCTTACCCGCTTTTTACAAACTATGGTAGGACATTCACACCTTCTTACAGCGGAACACGTCTGCTCCACCTTTTAGTGTTCTATCACACCTTTTTTTCACCGCATTTTATGGATTATGGTTGGAAATTCTCAACCACTCTCATCCGAAGACCTCTCCTCCCGCTTTTGTGAATATATTTGAACTTTAGTCGGACATTCACACCTTCTTGCAGCTGAACCACCTCCGCTCCCTGTTTTGATCATGTATGATCTGGCAATACTACATTTTCTTACCTGTTTGTGAGTAATTATGGCTGGACATTCACACCTACTTTCAGCAGAACACCACCTCTCTCGCTTTTGATGATGTATGGACCGGCATTCTTACCTTTTCTAACACATTTTTCAGCAATTATGGTCGGAGATTCACACCTACTAACAGACGAACAACTCCGCTCCCGCATTTGATGGTGTATAGTTGTTGTTTTGCAAATTATGATCTGACATTCACACTTACTTGCAGTCGAACAGTTCTGCTCCCGCTTTTGATTATGTTTGGTTGGATATTCGAAACTTTTCTTAACTGCTTTTTACAAACTTTGGTTGGACGTTCAAACCCTCTTGTAGCCGAACACATCCACAGCTGCTTTTGATGATGTATGGTTGGGTATTCGCACCTTTTTTTTACCCATTTTTCAGTAATTATGGGTGGACATTCACACCTTCTTGCAGCTGAACACCTCCTCTCCCACTTATGATCATGTGCGGTTTGATTTTCAAAATTTTTACTTTAATTTTTTCTAGCAATTATTGATGGACATTCAGACCTTCTTGCAGCTGAACAACTCCGCTCCCTCTTTTGATCATACATTGTCGGGCATTCGAACCTTTTCTTACCCGCTTTTTACAAAACTTGGTCGGACTTTCACACTTTTTAGTAGCCGAACAACTCCGCTCCCGCTATTGATTGTGTACAGTCGGGTATTTTAACCTTTTCTTACCCGCTTTTTACCAACTATGGTCGGACATTCATAACTTCTTACAACGGAACACCTCCGCTCCTTATTTTGATGATGTATGGTTGGGCATTCAAACCTACTTGTTGCCCGCTTTTCATTAATTATGGGTGGACATTCACACCTTGTCGCAGCCAAACACCTCCGCTCCCTGTTTTGATGGTGTATAATGGTGGACATTCGCACCTTTTCTCACCCGCTTTTTACTATGGTCGGCCATTCACAGCTTCCTCTCCACCATACTTGTATGGTGGGATATTCACACCCACTTGCATCCGAAGACCTCCGCCCCCACTTTTGTTGATATTTAGTCGGTCATTCGCACCTTACCCGCTTTTGGCAAACTATGGCCTTCTTGCAGCCAAACACCTGATCTCGCTTTTGATGATGTAAGGTTGGGCATTCAGACCTTGCTTCACCTACTTTTCACCAAATATAGTCGGACATTCACACCTTCTTGCAGCCGAACACTTCCGCTCCACTTTTGAGTGTTCTATGTAGCATTCACACCTTTTTCTTCACCGCATTTCATAGATTATGGTTGGAAATTCTCACCCACTCTCATCCGAAGACCTCTCCTCCCGCTTTTGTTAATGTATAGTCGGGCATGAGAACCTTTTCTTACCCGCTTTTTACAAATTATGGTTGGACATTCACACCTACTTGCAGCCGAATACTGATACTGATCCTCCCGTAATAAAATGGTCGGATCTTATCAAACACACTTTGTTTCTTGTGACAATCAAGTCAGCGAAACAGCGTATACACGTCAAGACACTGAATCAAGTTTGCCACAAGAACTCATAAGTTTGGCAGTATTGCTCTGCCGTCAGCAATCATACACCCATTTTATTTTCGTGAGACATGTGCAGGCACCTGTTCATCTACTGTTCTATCACTATGAATTAGTTTATCTATTATCAATAAGGATACTTCTACAACTACTATCAAAGTATGTCCGGACTTCTTATGTTGTCAGTTGCTATATATGAATAAGTGGGTAGCTACTGACAAGCATTAAGCATGTCACACAGCCCAAACATATAACATTTCAGGACACACCACACAGTTAACAACCACAGTGAAGCGTGTCAAAGCCCAAACATGTAACATTCAACGGGACACTTACACAACACATTCAAATCAAACAGTCAGACAACATACAAGAACATATACCCCAGCCGGCATTGCTCCCTGCCTATTTTCCTACAGCTCACTATGTGTGCGCACACCTTTATTCACAAACTCTTCAACTTATACTCTTTTACCGAAGCTGCTACAGCTCGATTGGCCGAATACCCTTAGATCCTATTTCGGTGAATTTGACATCTGCCTTACATGTAACAGATTAGCGATTTAGTTTGAGTGAAGGAATTCATTTTATAGCAAAATCCCAAATCGTGAAGAACTCATGAAAGTAAGCTTATTCTCGGATTCATGAAACTTTAGATTTGCTCTGTCTTTTACTGCAAAGTACAACGTTGTTTTTTTTGTTTAAATCTTTCTAGACATGGTAAATATGAAGGACAAAGCAGTTTTAACATAGTTTGAGTGAAGGAATTCATTTTATAGATAAAATCCCAAGAGTCTGCTGAGAAACAAGAATGAATGCGAAGTAGACTTTAACACGGCTCTAGGAGCGAGCCGAGTGTGGGCTAACCGGGAGAATTGCTTGAAAGAAACGCGACACCGAATGAGCGGTCAGAACAAAGCCTCAATACGGTTTTCCCGTGGTGTTTTTGTTGCTGCCTTGTCTTTTGCACAGAGTAAAAGACAAGGCAGCCATCGAATAGGGCCCGATTGTTCCTACTTGGTCAGCCGAGGAGCAAGGGGGGGAGCAAGCGTCTCAACCAAGCAAAGCTCACCATGGGGAAGGTGGCTATGCCAACTAGCCTGATGCCCTGCTCCCGCAGTGATGGATAATCGTACTCTGGTTTCTCTTCATAACGTACAAGTCTTTCGCCTTTTACTAAAGATTTCCGTGGAAAGCAGCACTAATGAGTTGTTTCTATTTTTGGCAGGCTTTACCTTTGCGGGTGAAGCCCTTTCCGTCTGTGCAAAAGAAATCTTGTTACTGTGCAGAGTGACTTCTCTGAGTAGAGTCGCCTTACTTGTTGCAACTGTGCCGATGTTGCTTGGATGGTGCTTGCTGGAGCGTGCGGGAGTGCAAAGTTATACCATTTAAAAGGGCTGAAGAGTGCTCAGTGCAGCGGGTGGGCGGAGGTGCAAAGTGACACTCTGGCCACCTATGGCCATAAAAAGAACACCGCTACAAGTGCGCATTGTGCCAGGAAGGGCCCTTGGACGTGAACCAGTGGACAGATATCACTTCTCGGCCTTTTGGCTAAGATCAAGTGTAGTAACTGTTCTTATCAGTTTAATATCTGATATGGCCTTTGTACGAGGACTACATATTAAATTGATTTTTAGCAATAGGAGTTGAAAAAGGAGCTTGCTCCGTTCACTCCAAGCATCGACCCGGTACTGCAGTGCCGCTGGGAACGGTGCGCTCTTCTCTGCTCTTGTGAAAAAGCAAACAGTGGTGCAGGATGGAAGTTTCAGGGAGCCCAAGATGAAACTTTCTTTTAGTCTGCTGAGAAAAGAGAGTGAATGCGAAGTAGACTTTAACACAGCTCTGGGGGCGAGCCGAGTGCGGGCTAACCGGGAGAATTGCTTGAAAGAAACGCGACACTGAATGAGCGGTCAGAACAAAGCCTCAATACGGTGTTCCCGTGGTGTTTGTGGCTGCCTTGTCTTTTGCACAGAGTAAAAGACAAGGCAGCCATCGAATAGGGCCCGATTTTTCCTACTTGGTCAGCCGAGGAGCAAGGAGGGGGAGCAAGCGTCTCAACCAAGCAAAGCTCACCATGGGGAAGGTGGCTATGCCAACTAGCCTGATGCCCTGCTCCCGCAGTGACAGATAATCGTACTCTGGTTTCTCTTCATAATGTACAAGTCTTTCGCCTTTTACTAAAGACTTCCGTGGAGAGCAGCACTAATGAGTTGTTGCTATTTTTGGCAGGCTTTACCTTTGCGGGTGAAGCCCTTTCTGTCTGTGCAAAACAAATCTTGTTACTGTGCAGAGTGACTTCTCTGAGTAGAGTTGCCTTACTTGTTGCGACTGTGCCGATGTTTGAAGCTGGAGTGCAAAGTTGTTGCTTGAATGGTGCTCGCTGGAGCGTGCGGGAGTGCAAAGTTATACCATTTAAAAGGGCTGAAGAGTGCTCAGTGCAGCGGGTGGGCGGAGATGCAAAGTGACACTCTGGCCACCTCGAAAACCGAGGTTACATCCAGTACCAGGGGCAGCCCAAGCTCTGCCGCAAGTGTGGTGAGCATGGGCACCTGGTTGAGGCTTGTACCAAGGTGATATGTGGGAAGTGCAGAGAAATTGGGGACACTTTTGGAGAGTGTCCAAATGGCAGGAAATGTAATCTCTGTGGAGAATTAAATCACCTCTTCTGAGATTGCCCTAAATCTTTTGCCAACAAATTAAAGACGGTAAAGCCACAGTCAAGCCAACAAAGAGAAGGACCAGAGGTGGCAGTTGGTGAACAAAGTGAAGAGGTTGACCCAATAAATTCAAACTTCCCGCTAAAAGCTTGGATTGGAAGTGAGGAGCAAAAAGGAGAGGGGCCTGTAGAGGCCTCACCACTCAGTGCTGAAGTCTGTGAGAATTCACAGGCAGAGGGTGGAGCTAAGCTAAATGAGGAGGAAGAGCAGACAGGTGAGTCTAGTGAAGGTACTCACCTCCCCGAAGGTCAACAGCCGAGGAGGACGGCATCTGAGTTGTCCTCTGATTCCCTTTAGCTCTGCAATCAACCCCCAGGGACTCAAAGTTAAATGCAACATTGCATCAGAGGCCAACACGAGAGTCCGAAAAGGAGAGCTAGTTTCCCAAGAAATAACCTGAGTGTGTAATTTGTTTTGATAACTTAGAAAAACGAAAATGACATACCTACTTTCCTTTATCCTTTTAATGGTTCTCACCTTCTCAACACTAAATGTGAGAAGTGTGAAATCAAAGACAAGAGCCCAGAGTATTATATCCTTCTTAGACTCCATAAAATCAGATGTGTTTTTAATACAAGAATGTGGACTACCTTTTTAGAAAAACCATAGACAATGAGAGGAAATGTGGCCCAATTTATCGATATGGAGTGGCTCAAATCAAATTAAAAATGATGGTGTGGCCATTCTAATTAAAAATCCGCATGTTCTGGTGCGAGACGGACGGGCACTTTTAGCACACTTGAATTTTATGGGGCAAGACTTTAACCTCTTAAATATTTATGGTTTCAATGGAAAAAATGACAGGTATGACCTTTTAGAAGATTACTCACAAACGGGTAAGAAATGGTAGTATTGCCAGACAATACATGATCAAAACAGGGAGCGGAGGTGGTTCAGCTGCAAGGTGTGAATTTCTGACTAAAGTTTGTAAAAAGCGCGTAAGACAAGGTGCGAATGCCCAACAATGTATGATCAAAAGAGGGAGCGGAGGTTTTCGGCTGCAAGGTCTGAATGTCCAACCATAATTTGTAAAAACCGGGGAAGAAAAGGCTCGAAAGCCCAACTATACACCATCAAAAGCGGGAGCGGAGGTGTTCAGCTGCAAGAAGGTGTGAATGTCCGACCATAGTTGGTAAAAAGCGGGTAAGAAAAGGTTAAAATGCCCGACTGTACACCATCAAAAGCGGAAGCGGAGGTGTTCGGCTTCAAGAAGACGTGAACCTCCGAACAAAGTTTGTAAAAAGCAGTTAAGAAAAGGTTCGAATATCCAACCAAACATAATCAAAAGCGGGAGCAGAGCTTTTCGACTGCAAGTAGGTGTGAATGTCAGATCATGATTTGCAAAAAGCTGATGAGAAAGGGTGAGAATGCCCGACTATACACCATCAAATGCGGTAGCGGAGTTGTTTGTCTGTGAGTAGGTGTGAATCTGCGACCATAATTGCTGAAAAATGTGTTAGAAAAGGTAAGAATGCCGGTCCATACATCATCAAAAGCGAGAGAGGTGGTGTTCTGCTGAAAGTAGGTGTGAATGTCCAGCCATAATTACTCACAAACGGGTAAGAAAAGGTAGTATTGCCAGACCATACATGATCAAAACAGGGAGCGGAGGTGGTTCAGCTGCAACGTGTGAATGTCTGACTATAGTTTGTAAAAAGCGGGTAAGACAAGGTGCGAATGCCCGACAATGTATAATCAAAAGAGGGAGCGGAGGTGTTCGGCTGCAAGGTCTGAATGTCCAACCATAATTTCTAAAAACCGGGTAAGAAAAGGCTCAAAAGCCCGACTTTACACCATCAAAAGCGGGAGCGGAGGTGTTCAGCTGCAAGAAGGTGTGAATGTCTGACTATAGTTTGTAAAAAGCGGGTAAGACAAGGTGCGAATGCCCGACAATGTATAATCAAAAGAGGGAGCGGAGGTGTTCGGCTGCAAGGTCTGAATGTCCAACCATAATTTCTAAAAACCGGGTAAGAAAAGGCTCAAAAGCCCGACTTTACACCATCAAAAGCGGGAGCGGAGGTGTTCAGCTGCAAGAAGGTGTGAATGTTCGACTAAAGTTTGTAAAAATCTGGTAAGACAAGGTATGAATGTCCGACAATGTATGATCAAAAGCGGGAGCGGAGATGTTCAGCTGCAAGAAGGTCTGAATGTCCATCAATAATTGCTAGAAAAAATTAAAGTAAAAATTTCGAAAATCAAACCGCACATGATCATAAGTGGGAGAGGAGGTGTTCAGCTGCAAGAAGGTGTGAATGTCCACCCATAATTCCTTAAAAATGGGTAAAAAAAAGGTGCGAATACCCAACCATACATCATCAAAAGCAGGTGTTAATGTCAGATCATAATTTGCAAAAAGCTGATGAGAAAGGGTGAGAATGCCCGACTATACACCATCAAATGCGGGAGCGGAGTTGTTTGTCTGTGAGTAGGTGTGAATCTGCGACCATAATTGCTGAAAAATGTGTTAGAAAAGGTAAGAATGCCGGTCCATACATCATCAAAAGCGAGAGAGGTGGTGTTCTGCTGAAAGTAGGTGTGAATGTCCAGCCATAATTACTCACAAACGGGTAAAAAAAAGTAGTATTGCCAGACCATACATGATCAAAACAGGGAGCGGAGGTGGTTCAGCTGCAAGAAGGTGTGAATGTCTGACTAAAGTTCAAATATATTAACAAAAGCGGGAGGAGAGGTCTTCGGATAGATTGGTTGAGAATTTCCAACCATAATCTATAAAATGCGGTGAAAAAAAAGGTGTGATAGAACACTAAAAGGTGGAGCGGAAGTGTTCGGCTGCAAGAAGGTGTGAATGTCCGACTATATTTGGTGAAAAGCAGGTGAAGCAAGGTCTGAATGCCCAACCTTACATCATCAAAAGTGAGATCAGAGGTGTTTGGCTGCAAGAAGGCCATAGTTTGCCAAAAGCGGGTAAGGTGCGAATGACCGACTAAATATCAACAAAAGTGGGGGCGGAGGTCTTCGGATGCAAGTGGGTGTGAATATCCCACCATACAAGTATGGTGGAGAGGAAGCTGTGAATTGCTGACCATAGTTTGCAAAAAGCGGGTGAGAAAAGGTGCGAATGTCCAACCATACACCATCAAAACAGGGAGCGGAGGTGTTTGGCTGCGACAAGGTGTCAATGTCCACCCATAATTAATGAAAAGCGGGCAAGAAGTAGGTTCGAATGCCCAACCACTCATCATCAAAAGCAGGAGTGGATGTGTTCGGCTATAAAAAGGTTTGAATGTCCGAGCATAATTTGTAAAAAGCGGGTAAGAAAAGGTTCGAATGCCCGAACATACACCATCAAAAGAGGGAGCGGAGGTGTTCCGCTGTAAGAAGGTGTGAATGTCCGACCAGAGTTGGTAAAAAGCGGGTAAGAAAAGGTTAAAAAACCCGACTGTACACAATCAATAGCGGGAGCAGATGTGTTCGGCTACATGAAGGTGTGACAGTCCGACCATGGTTTGTAAAAAGCGGGTAAGAAAAGGTGCTAATGCCCGACAATGTATGATCAAAAGAGGGAGCGGAGCTTTTCGGCTACAAGAAGGTTTGAATGTCCGACCATAGTTTGTAAAAAGCGGGTAAGAAAAGGTTCGAATGCCCGACTATACACCATCAAAAGCGGAAGCGGAGGTGTTCCGCTGTAGACGGTGTGAATGTCCGACCATAGTTGTTAAAAAGCGGGTAAGAAAAGGTTAAACTACACGACTGTACACAATCAATAGCGGGAGTGGAGTTGTTCGGCTACAAGAAGGTGTGAAAGTCCGACCATGGTTTGTAAAAAACGGGTAAGAAAAGGTTCGAATTCCCGAATATATACCATCAAAAGCGGAAGCGGAGGTGTTCGGTTGCAAGAAGGTGTGAACGTCCGACCAAAGTTTGTAAAAAGCAGTTAAGAAAAGGTTCGAATATCCAACCAAACAAAATCAAAAGCAGGAGCAGAGCTGTTCGACTGCAAGTAGGTGTGAATGTCCAGCCATAATTACTCACAAACGGGTAAGAAAAGGTAGTATTGCCACTCCATACATGATCAAAACAGGGAGCGGAGGTGGTTCAGCTGCAACGTGTGAATGTCTGACTATAGTTTGTAAAAAGCGGGTAAGACAAGGTGCGAATGCCCGACAATGTATGATCAAAAGTGGGAGCGGAGGTGTTCGGCTGCAAGGTCTGAATATCCAACCATAATTTCTAAAAACCGGGTAAGAAAAGGCTCGAAAGCCCGACTTTACACCATCAAAAGCGGGAGCGGAGGTGTTCAGCTGCAAGAAGGTGTGAATGTTCGACTAAAGTTTGTAAAAATCTGGTAAGACAAGGTATGAATGTCCGACAATGTATGATCAAAAGCGGGAGCGGAGGTGTTCATCTGCAAGCAGGTCTGAATGTCCATCAATAATTGCTAGAAAACATGAAAGTAAAAATTTCTAAAATCAAACCACACATGATCATAAGTGGGAGAGGAGGTGTTCAGCTGCAAGAAGGTGTGAATATCCACCCATAATTCCTGAAAAATGGGTAAAAAAAAGGTGCGAATGCCCAACCATACATCATCAAAAGCAGCTGTGGATGTGTTCGGCTACAAGAAGGTGTGAACGTCCAACCAAAGTTTGTAAAAAGCAGTTAAGAAAAGGTTCGAATATCCAACCAAACATAATCAAAAGCGGGAGCAGAACTCTTCGACTGCAAGTAGGTGTGGATGTCAGATCATAATTTGCAAAAAGCTGATGAGAAAGGGTGAGAATGCCCGACTATACACCATCAAATGCGGGAGCGGAGTTGTTTGTCTGTGAGTAGGTGTGAATCTGCGACCATAATTGCTGAAAAATGTGTTAGAAAAGGTAAGAATGCCGGTCCATACATCATCAAAAGCGAGAGAGGTGGTGTTCTGCTGAAAGTAGGTGTGAATTTCCAGCCATAATTACTCACAAACGGGTAAGAAAAGGTAGTATTGCCAGACCATACATGATCAAAACAGGGAGCGGAGGTGGTTCAGCTGCAACGTGTGAATGTCTGACTATAGTTTGTAAAAAGCGGGTAAGACAAGGTGCGAATGCCCGACAATGTATAATCAAAAGAGGGAGCGGAGGTGTTCAGCTGCAAGAAGGTGTGAATGTTCGACTAAAGTTTGTAAAAATCTGGTAAGACAAGGTGCGAATGCCCGACAATGTATGATCAAAAGCGGGAGCGGAGGTGTTCAGCTGCAAGAAGGTCTGAATGTCCATCAATAATTGCTAGAAAAAAATAAAGTAAAAATTTCGAAAATCAAATCGCACATGATCATAAGTGGGAGAGGAGGTGTTCAGCTGCAAGAAGGTGTGAATGTCCACCCATAATTGCTGAAAAATGGGTAAAAAAAAGGTGCGAATACCCAACCATACATCATCAAAAGCAGGTGTTAATGTCAGATCATAATTTGCAAAAAGCTGATGAGAAAGGGTGAGAATGCCCGACTCTACACCATCAAATGCGGGAGCGGAGTTGTTTGTCTGTGAGTAGGTGTGAATCTCCGACCATAATTGCTGAAAAATGTGTTAGAAAAGGTAAGAATGCCGGTCCATACATCATCAAAAGCGAGAGAGGTGGTGTTCTGCTGAAAGTAGGTGTGAATGTCCAGCCATAATTACTCACAAACGGGTAAGAAAAAGTAGTATTGCCAGACCATACATGATCAAAACAGGGAGCGGAGGTGGTTCAGCTGCAAGAAGGTGTGAATGTCCGACTAAAGTTCAAATATATTAACAAAAGCGGAAGGAGAGGTCTTCGGATGAGAGTGGTTGAGAATTTCCAACCATAATCTATAAAATGCGGTGAAAAAAAGGTGTGATAGAACACTAAAAGGTGGAGCGGAAGTGTTCGGCTGCAAGAAGGTGTGAATGTCCGACTATATTTGGTGAAAAGCAGGGGAAGCAAGGTCTGAATGCCCAACCTTACATCATCAAAAGCGAGATCAGAGGTGTTTGGCTGCAAGAAGGCCATAGTTTGCCAAAAGCGGGTAAGGTGCGAATGACCGACTAAATATCAACAAAAGTGGGGGCGGAGGTCTTCGGATGCAAGTGGGTGTGAATATCCCACCATACAAGTATGGTGGAGAGGAAGCTGTGAATTGCTGACCATAGTTTGCAAAAAGCGGGTGAGAAAAGGTGCGAATGTCCAACCATACGTGATCAAAACAGGGAGCGGAGGTGTTTGGCTGCGACAAGGTGTGAATGTCCACCCATAATTAATGAAAAGCGGGCAAGAAGTGGGTTCGAATGCCCAACCACACATCATCAAAAGCAGGAGTGGATGTGTTCGGCTATAAGAAGGTTTGAATGTCCGAGCATAGTTTGTAAAAAGCGGGTAAGAAAAGGTTCGAATGCCCGAACATACACCATCAAAAGAGGGAGCGGAGGTGTTCCGCTGTAAGAAGGTGTGAATGTCCGACCAGAGTTGGTAAAAAGCGGGTAAGAAAAGGTTAAAAAAACCCGACTGTACACAATCAATAGCGGGAGCAGATGTGTTCGGCTACAAGAAGGTGTGACAGTCCGACCATGGTTTGTAAAAAGCGGGTAAGAAAAGGTGCAAATGCCCGACAATGTATGATCAAAAGAGGGAGCGGAGCTTTTCGGCTACAAGAAGGTTTGAATGTCCGACCATAGTTTGTAAAAAGCGGGTAAGAAAAGGTTCGAATGCCCGACTATACACCATCAAAAGCGGAAGCGGAGGTGTTCCGCTGTAGACGGTGTGAATGTCCGACCATAGTTGGTAAAAAGCGGGTAAGAAAAGGTTAAACTACACGACTGTACACAATCAATAGCGGGAGTGGAGTTGTTCGGCTACAAGAAGGTGTGAAAGTCCGACCATGGTTTGTAAAAAACGGGTAAGATAATGTTCGAATTCCCGAATATATACCATCAAAAGCGGAAGCGGAGGTGTTCGGTTGCAAGAAGGTGTGAACGTCCGACCAAAGTTTGTAAAAAGCAGTTAAGAAAAGGTTCAAATATCCAACCAAACAAAATCAAAAGCAGGAGCAGAGCTGTTCGACTGCAAGTAGGTGTGAATGTCCAGCCATAATTACTCACAAATGGGTAAGAAAAGGTAGTATTGCCACTCCATACATGATCAAAACAGGGAGCGGAGGTGGTTCAGCTGCAACGTGTGAATGTCTGACTATAGTTTGTAAAAAGCGGGTAAGACAAGGTGCGAATGCCCGACAATGTATGATCAAAAGAGGGAGCGGAGGTGTTCGGCTGCAAGGTCTGAATATCCAACCATAATTTCTAAAAACCGGGTAAGAAAAGGCTCGAAAGCCCGACTTTACACCATCAAAAGCGGGAGCGGAGGTGTTCAGCTGCAAGAAGGTGTGAATGTTCGACTAAAGTTTGTAAAAATCTGGTAAGACAAGTTATGAATGCCCGACAATGTATGATCAAAAGCGGGAGCGGAGGTGTTCAGCTGCAAAGAAGGTCTGAATGTCCATCAATAATTGCTAGAAAACATGAAAGTAAAAATTTCTAATATCAAACCGCGCATGATCATAAGTGGGAGAGGAGGTGTTCAGCTGCAAGAAGGTGTGAATGTCCATCAATAATTGCTAGAAAACATGAAAGTAAAAATTTCTAAAATCAAACCGCACATGATCATAAGTGGGAGAGGAGGTGTTCAGCTGCAAGAAGGTGTGAATATCCACCCATAATTCCTGAAAAATGGGTAAAAAAAAGGTGCGAATGCCCAACCATACATCATCAAAAGCAGCTGTGGATGTGTTCGGCTACAAGAAGTTGTGAACGTCCAACCAAAGTTTGTAAAAAGCAGTTAAGAAAAGGTTCGAATATCCAACCAAACATAATCAAAAGCGGGAGCAGAACTGTTCGACTGCAAGTAGGTGTGGATGTCAGATCATAATTTGCAAAAAGCTGATGAGAAAGGGTGAGAATGCCCGACTATACACCATCAAATGCGGGAGCGGAGTTGTTCGTCTGTGAGTAGGTGTGAATCTCCGAACATAATTGCTGAAAAATGTGTTAGAAAAGGTAAGAATGCCGGTCCATACATCATCAAAAGCGAGAGAGGTGGTGTTCTGCTGAAAGTAGGTGTGAATGTCCAGCCATAATTACTCACAAACGGGTAAGAAAAGGTAGTATTGCCAGACCATACATGATCAAAACAGTAAGCGGAGGTGGTTCAGCTGCAAGAAGGTGTGGATGTCTGACTATAGTTTGTAAAAAGCGGGTAAGACAAGGTGCGAATGCCCGACAATGTAAAGCAAGGCAAGACAAGGCAAGTATATTTGTATAGCACAATTCAACAACAAGGTGATTCAAAGTGCTTCACAGAGACATTAAAACAGAAGAAATAAAAAGCATGATTTAAAATTTAAACAAAAGAAGGAAATAAGAACAATAGATAAAATCAGAAAAAATTATATATATGAAAGATAAAATCAATAGTTAAAACATGATTCCGTTTTGAAACTCAAGCTTATTCAAATGCAGCTGAAAATAGATGTGTCTTCAACCTGGACTTAAATACACTGAGTGTTTCAGCTGATCTGAGGCTTTCTGGGACTTTGTTCCAGACATGTGGAGCATAGAAGCTGAATGCAGCTTCTCCATGTCTGGTTTTGACTCTGGGAACTGATAAAATACCGGATCCAGATGACCTGAGGGGTCTGGAAGGTTCATAGTGGGTCAGGAGGTCACTGATGTATTTTGGTCCTTGACCATTCAGAGCTTTATAGACCAGCATCAGAACTTTAAAGTCTATCCTCTGATGGACAGGCAGCCAGTGTAAAGACTTGAGAGCTGGACTGTGATGTGCTCCACTTTTTTGGTCTTAGTGAGGACTCGAGCAGCTGAGTTCTGGATGAGCTGCAGTTGTCTAACTGACTTTTTAGGCAGACCTGTAAAGATGCTATTACAATAATCAAGCCTACTAAAGATGAATGCATGGACTAGTTTTTCCAGGTCCTGCTGAGACATCAGATCTTTTAGCCTTGATATATTCTTAAGGTGATAGTAGGCTGACTTTGTTAATGCCTTAATGTGTTTGTCCAAATTTAGGTCTGAGTCCATCACTACACCCAGATTTCTGGCCTGGTTGGTCGTTTTTAGATTTATAGATTGAAGCTCTGTGGTGACTTTCAATCGTTTATCTTTGGCTCCAAAGACAATTACCTCAGTTTTGTTTTTGTTTAGCTGGAGGAAGTTGTGGCACATCCAGTCATTAATCTCCTCAATGCATTTTCCAAGGGCCTGTACAGGCCCTCTGTCTCCTGGTGACATTGTTATATACATCTGTGTGTCATCTGCATAGCTATGGTAGTTTATTTGGTTGTTTTTTATAATCTGTGCCAGTGGGAGCATGTAGATGTTAAACAGAAGAGGTCCCAGGATGGAACCTTGGGGAACTTGTGATTCTTGTCTGCTCAGATGTAAAGTTACCTATTGACACAAAGTACTTCCTGTTCTCTAAGTATGTTTTGAACCAGTTTAGTACAGTTCCGGAAAGACCAGCCCAGTTCTCCAGTTGTTTGAGTAATATATTGTGGTCAACTGTATCAAAGGCAGCACTGAGATCCAGTAAAACTAAGACTGACATTTTTCCACTGTCTGTATTTAGACATATGTCATTAAACACTTTGGTCAGAGCAGTCTCAGTGCTGTGGTGCTGTCTAAAGCCTGACTGGAAGGTATCATAGCAGTTATTTTGTGTTAAAAAGTAATTAAGCTGTTGAAAAACCGCTTTTTCAATGATCTTACTTAAAAATGGGAGATTTGAGATGGGCCTGTAGTTGTTCATTTGCGTCTTATCAAGATTGTCCTTTTTCAGCAGAGGTTTAATTACAGCTGTTTTTAGTGGCTCTGGAAACACACCTGGCGTTAAGGACAGGTTCACAATCAGTAACAGGTCTGACTCCAAAGTCTTTGAGACCCCTTTGAAAAAACCTGTTGGTAGGATGTCTAAACAGCAAGAGGAGGACTTCAGGTGACGTAAGATGTCCTCCAGGTCTTTACTGTTAATGGGTTGAAATAGTGTCATGGTGTTTAAACCGGTTTTCGGTGGACACAGTACATATGCTGAACCTGCTGCTGATGTACCAACTGCTTGTCTAATATTTTGGACTTTGTCTATGAAGAATTTGGCAAAGTCATTGCAGGCCATGGTGGAATGGAGTTCATTTGCCACTGACACAGGAGGGTTTGTTAGCCTGTCAACTGTAGCAAATAAGGCCCGAGCATTATGACTGTTTTTGGTGATGATGTCAGGGAAGTAGGATTTCCTTGCATTCCTCAGTTGTAAATTATAAGAGTGAAGTTTCTCTTTATAGATGTCATAATGAACCTGGAGATTTGTTTTTCTCCATCTGCGCTCAGCTTTCCGACACTCTCTTTTCCCATTTTTCACCAGTGTGGAATTTCGCCATGGAGACTTCTTCCTTCCAGAGATAACCTTCACCTTAATGGGAGCAATAGTATCCATAACATTTAACATTTTAGTATTAAAGCTACTGACGAGCTCACTGACTGAACCCCCGGACAGGGCAGGTGTTAAGGAGAAAACCTGGTTAAAGATCTTACTACTGTTTTCAGTTTTGAGATCACTGCTGTTGAGACATTTGTGTGCACTGAAATCGTACTCTCAAAGAAAACACAGGAATGGTCAGACAGGCCCACATCAGACACAGTAATCTTTGAAATGCTTAGACCCTTGGAGATCACTAAGTCTAGAGTGTGCCCCCTATTGTGCGTGGGCTCTGTTATATGCTGAGTCAGCCCAAAGTTGTCCAGAGTGTTACTCAGGTCTTTAGTCCCTCTGTCCTGAGGATTGTCCATATGGATGTTAAAATCACCAACAATAATTATACAGTCAAAATCAACACAGATCATAGACAGCAGTTCACTGAGGTCTTCAGAAAAATCTGAACAGTATTTAGGGGGCCTGTAAATATTCAGAAACAGGACACTGGGTGAGGCCTTCACCTGTATAGCCATATATTCAAAGTACTGAAAACTTCCAGGAGATAACTGCTTACATTGAAAGGATTCATTGAATAAGACTGCGACCCCTCCTCCTGTCCTGCTCACTCTGGCCTCGCTGATAAAACTGTAACCAGGAGGGGTTGACTCAATAAGAACAGCAGCACTGTTATTTTGTTCCAACCAAGTTTCAGTTAAAAACATAAAATCCAGGGGGTGCTCAGTGATAAAATCATCAATTAAGAATGTTTTCCCAGCTAAAGACCTAACATTTAATAAAGCCAACTTAAGTGTTTTAGAGGTATTATTTGCCCCCTCGTGTTTGGGTGCAGTCTGTGGCACACAAGGTATGTTTACTTTATTTAAAGATCTTTTTGAGTGCAACTCTCTGTGTTTTGACTGGGTCACATTTCTCCTTCTGTCACCTAAAAGTACAGAAATTTTAAGATCTTCTAATAAACAGGGTCCCAGCTTGTACTGGGAAAAGTCACGACTGTCAGAATTCACACAGCCTGGACCCCTCACACATCACACATCAGACTGCGGAGACAGTACATGGTGGCAGCGTGAAGGGACAGAAGGGGGTGGGGCTGGGCTCCGTCGCTTCGGCTGCTCTAGTAGGGGCGGGGCTCGGCGGGGAACCTTTGGCCGCTTTGGTGAGGGGTTTATGGGGGATAAAAAGGGATTGGGCTGGGGGGTAGATCAAAGCCCAGCATTGACCCGTTCCATCATCTCCTCAGTGAATTTCAGGTGAGGGGAGGAGGAGGGAGAAAGGGAGGGTGAGGAGCACAATGACCTGTCAGGGGTTTGGGGGGCTGGGGAAGGTCCTGGTCCTGGTCCCTGGTCCTGGTCATTAGTGCTGTTGAGAGGGTTTGGGGCAAATAAAGACCTCTCTTCTTGCCTCTGATGTCTCTCCTTTCCAAAGTTCCTCTTGGGTGGGGGCAGATGGAGTTCCTCCTCAAGGTTTCTGCTGGGATTTGTTTGTTCCTCTCTATGAGATAACTCCTTGTTTATCTCAGCCTTGGCCCCGAGCACAGATGGATGACGTAGGAAATAAAATATGTTGGAGGTGAACAGTTTCACCCCTGACTTGTTAAAATTAAATCCATTTGCCATGTATGATCAAAAGAGGGAGCGGAGGTGTTCGGCTGCAAGGTCTGAATGTCCAACCATAATTTCTAAAAACCGGGTAAGAAAAGGCTCGAAAGCCCGACTTTACACCATCAAAAGCGGGAGCGGAGGTGTTCAGCTGCAAGAAGGTGTGAATGTTCGACTAAAGTTTGTAAAAATCTGGTAAGACAAGGTGCGAATGCCCGACAATGTATGATCAAAAGCGGGAGCGGAGGTGTTCAGCTGCAAGAAGGTCTGAATGTCCATCAATAATTGCTAGAAAACATGAAAGTAAAAATTTCGAAAATCAAACCGCACATGATCATAAGTGGGAGAGGAGGTGTTCAGCTGCAAGAAGGTGTGAATATCCAGCCATAATTCCTGAAAAAAGGGGAAAAAAATGGTGCGAATGCCCAACCATACATCATCAAAAGCAGCTGTAGATGTGTTCGGCTACAAGAAGGTGTGAACGTCCAACCAAAGTTTGTAAAAAGCAGTTGAGAAAAGGTTCGAATATCCAACCAAACATAATCAAAAGCGGGAGCAGAACTGTTCGACTGCAAGTAGGTGTGGATGTCAGATCATAATTTGCAAAAAGCTGATGAGAAAGGGTGAGAATGCCCAACTATACACCATCAAATGCGGGAGCGGAGTTTTTCGTCTGTGAGTAGGTGTGAATCTCCGACCATAATTGCTGAAAAATGTGTTAGAAAAGGTAAGAATGCCGGTCCATACATCATCAAAAGCGAGAGAAGTGGTGTTCTGCTGAAAGTAGGTGTGAATGTCCAGCCATAATTACTCACAAACGGGTAAGAAAAGGTAGTATTGCCAGACCATACATGATCAAAACAGGGAGCGGAGGTGGTTCAGCTGCAAGAAGGTGTGAATGTCCGACTAAAGTTCAAATATATTAACAAAAGCGAGAGGAGAAGTCTTCGGATGAGAGTGTTTGAGAATTTCCAACCATAATCTATAAAATGCGGTGAAAAAAAGGTGTTATAGAACACTAAAAGGTGGAGCGGAAGTGTTCGGCTGCAAGAAGCTGTGAATGTCCGACTATATTTGGTGAAAAGCAGGTGAAGCAAGGTCTGAATGCCCAACCTTACATCATCAAAAGTGAGATCAGAGGTGTTTGGCTGCAAGAAGGCCATAGTTTGCCAAAAGCGGGTAAGGTACGAATGACCGACTAAATATCAACAAAAGTGGGGGCGGAGGTATTCGGATGCAAGTGGCTGTGAATATCCCACCATACAAGTATGGTGGAGAGGAAGCTGTGAATTATTGACCATAGTTTGCAAAAAGCGGGTGAGAAAAGGTGCGAATGTCCAACCATACATGATCAAAACAGGGAGCGGAGGTGTTTGGCTGCGACAAGGTGTGAATGTCCACCCATAATTAATGAAAAGCGGGCAAGAAGTAGGTTCGAATGCCCAACCACACATCATCAAAAGCAGGAGTGGATGTGTTCGGCTACAAGAAGGTTTGAATGTCCGAGCATAGTTTGTAAAAAGCGGGTAAGAAAAGGTTAGAATGCCCGACCATACACCATCAAAAGAGGGAGCGGAGGTGTTCCGCTGTAAGAAGGTGTGAATGTCCGACCAGAGTTGGTAAAAAGCGGGTAAGACAAGGTTAAAAAACCCGACTCTACACAATCAATAGCGGGAGCGGATGTGTTCGGCTACAAGAAGGTGTGACAGTCCGACCATGGTTTGTAAAAAGCGGGTAAGAAAAGGTGCGAATGCCCGACAATGTATGATCAAAAGCGGAAGCGGAGGTGTTCGGCTGCAAGAAGGTGTGAACGTCCGACCAAAGTTTGTAAAAAGCAGTTAAGAAAAGGTTCGAATATCCAACCAAACAAAATCAAAAGCGGGAGCAGAGCTGTTCGACTGCAAGTAGGTGTAAATGTCCAGCCATAATTACTCACAAACGGGTAAGAAAAGGTAGAATTGCCAGACCAAACATGATCAAAATAGGGAGCGGAGGTGGTTCAGCTGCAACGTGTGAATGTCTGACTATAGTTTGTGAAAAGCGGGTAAGACAAGGTGCGAATGCCCGACAATGTATGATCAAAAGAGGGAACGGAGGTGTTCGGCTGCAAGGTCTGAATGTCCAACCATAATTTCTAAAAACCGGGTAAGAAAAGGCTCGAAAGCCCGTCTATACACCATCAAAAGCGGGAGCGGAGGTGTTCAGCTGCAAGAAGGTGTGAATGTCCATCAATAATTGCTAGAAAACATGAATGTAAAAATTTCGAAAATCAAACCGCACATGATAATAAGTGGGAGAGGAGGTGTTCAGCTGCAAGAAGGTGTGAATGTCCACACATAATTACTGAAAAATGGGTAAAAAAAAAATGTGCGAATGCCCATCCATACATCATCAAAAGCAGCTGTGGATGAGCAAACCAAAGTTTGTAAAAAGCAGTTAAAAAAGGTTCGAATATCCAACCAAACATAATCAAAAGCGGGAGCAGAACTGTTCGACTGCAAATAGGTGTGAATGTCAGATCATAATTTGCAAAAAGCTGATGAGAAAGGGTGAGAATGCCCGACTATACACCATCAAATGCGGGAGCGGAGTTGTTCGGCTGTGAGTAGGTGTGAATCTCCGACCATAATTGCTGAAAAATGTGTTAGAAAAGGTAAGAATGCCGGTCCATACATCATCAAAAGCGAGAGAGGTGGTGTTCTGCTGAAAGTAGGTGTGAATGTCCAGCCATAATTACTCACAAACGGGTAAGAAAAGGTAGTATTGCAAGACCATACATGATCAAAACAGGGAGCGGAGGTGGTTCAGCTGCAAGAAGGTGTGAATGTCCGACTAAAGTTCAAATATATTAACAAAAGCGGGAGGAGAGGTCTTCGGATGAGAGTGGTTGAAAATTTCCAACCATAATCTATAAAATGCGGTGAAAAAAAGGTGTTATAGAACACTAAAAGGTGGAGCGGAAGTGTGAAGAAGGTGTGAATGTCCGACTATATTTGGTGAAAAGCAGGTGAAGCAAGGTCTGAATGCTCAACCTTACATCATCAAAAGCGAGATCAGAGGTGTTTGGCTGCAAGAAGGCCATAGTTTGCCAAAAGCGGGTAAGGTGCAAATGACCAACTCAATATCAACAAAAGTGGGGGCGGAGGTCTTCGGATGCAAGTGGGTGTGAATATCCCACCATACAAGTATGGTGGAGAGGAAGCTATGAATTGCTGAACATTGTTTGCAAAAAGCGGGTGAGAAAAGGTGCGAATGTCCAACCATACATGATCAAAACAGGGAGCGGACGTGTTTGGCTGCGACAAGGTTTTAATGTCCACCCATAATTAATGAATAGCGGGCAACAAGTAGGTTCCAATGCCCAACCATACACCATCAAAAGCGGGAGCGGAGGTGTTCAGCTGCAAGAAGGTGTGAATGTCCATCAATAATTGCTAGAAAACATGAATGTAAAAATTTCGAAAATCAAACCGCACATGATAATAAGTGGGAGAGGAGGTGTTCAGCTGCAAGAAGGTGTGAATGTCCACCCATAATTACTGAAAAATGGTTAAAAAAAATGTGCGAATGCCCATCCATACATCATCAAAAGCAGCTGTGGATGAGCAAACCAAAGTTTGTAAAAAGCAGTTAAAAAAGGTTCGAATATCCAACCAAACATAATCAAAAGCGGGAGCAGAACTGTTCGACTGCAAATAGGTGTGAATGTCAGATCATAATTTGCAAAAAGCTGATGAGAAAGGGTGAGAATGCCCGACTATACACCATCAAATGCGGTAGCGGAGTTGTTCGGCTGTGAGTAGGTGTGAATCTCCGACCATAATTGCTGAAAAATGTGTTAGAAAAGGTAAGAATGCCGGTCCATACATCATCAAAAGCGAGAGAGGTGGTGTTCTGCTGAAAGTAGGTGTGAATGTCCAGCCATAATTACTCACAAACGGGTAAGAAAAGGTAGTATTGCAAGACCATACATGATCAAAACAGGGAGCGGAGGTGGTTCAGCTGCAAGAAGGTGTGAATGTCCGACTAAAGTTCAAATATATTAACAAAAGTGGGAGGAGAGGACTTCGGATGAGAGTGGTTGAAAATTTCCAACCATAATCTATAAAATGCGGTGAAAAAAAGGTGTTATAGAACACTAAAAGGTGGAGCGGAAGTGTGAAGAAGGTGTGAATGTCCGAATATATTTGGTGAAAAGCAGGTGAAGCAAGGTCTGAATGCTCAACCTTACATCATCAAAAGCGAGATCAGAGGTGTTTGGCTGCAAGAAGGCCATAGTTTGCCAAAAGCGGGTAAGGTGCAAATGACCAACTCAATATCAACAAAAGTGGGGGCGGAGGTCTTCGGATGCAAGTGGGTGTGAATATCCCACCATACAAGTATGGTGGAGAGGAAGCTATGAATTGCTGAACATTGTTTGCAAAAAGCGGGTGAGAAAAGGTGCGAATGTCCAACCATACATGATCAAAACAGGGAGCGGACGTGTTTGGCTGCGACAAGGTTTTAATGTCCACCCATAATTAATGAATAGCGGGCAACAAGTAGGTTCCAATGCCCAACCATACATCATCAAAAGCAGGAGTGGATGTGTTCGGCTACAAGAAGGTGTGAACGTCCAACCAAAGTTTGTAAAAAGCAGTTAAGAAAAGGTTCGAATATCCAACCAAACATAATCAAAAGCGGGAGCAGAACTGTTCGACTGCAAGTAGGTGTGGATGTCAGATCATAATTTGCAAAAAGCTGATGAGAAAGGGTGAGAATGCCCGACTATACACCATCAAATGCGGTAGCGGAGTTGTTCGGCTGTGAGTAGGTGTGAATCTCCGACCATAATTGCTGAAAAATGTGTTAGAAAAGGTAAGAATGCCGGTCCATACATCATCAAAAGCGAGAGAGGTGGTGTTCTGCTGAAAGTAGGTGTGAATGTCCAGCCATAATTACTCACAATCGGGTAAGAAAAGGTAGTATTGCAAGACCATACATGATCAAAACAGGGAGCGGAGGTGGTTCAGCTGCAAGAAGGTGTGAATGTCCGACTAAAGTTCAAATATATTAACAAAAGTGGGAGGAGAGGTCTTCGGATGAGAGTGGTTGAAAATTTCCAACCATAATCTATAAAATGCGGTGAAAAAAAGGTGTTATAGAACACTAAAAGGTGGAGCGGAAGTGTGAAGAAGGTGTGAATGTCCGAATATATTTGGTGAAAAGCAGGTGAAGCAAGGTCTGAATGCTCAACCTTACATCATCAAAAGCGAGATCAGAGGTGTTTGGCTGCAAGAAGGCCATAGTTTGCCAAAAGCGGGTAAGGTGCAAATGACCAACTCAATATCAACAAAAGTGGGGGCGGAGGTCTTCGGATGCAAGTGGGTGTGAATATCCCACCATACAAGTATGGTGGAGAGGAAGCTATGAATTGCTGAACATTGTTTGCAAAAAGCGGGTGAGAAAAGGTGCGAATGTCCAACCATACATGATCAAAACAGGGAGCGGACGTGTTTGGCTGCGACAAGGTTTTAATGTCCACCCATAATTAATGAATAGCGGGCAACAAGTAGGTTCCAATGCCCAACCATACATCATCAAAAGCAGGAGTGGATGTGTTCGGCTACAAGAAGGTTTGAATGTCCGAGCATAGTTTGTAAAAAGCGGGTAAGAAAAGCTTCGAATGCCCGAACATACACCATCAAAAGACAGAGCGGACGTGTTCCGCTGTAAGTAGGTGTGAATGCCCGACCATAGTTGGTAAAAAGAAGGTAAGAAAAGGTTCAAATATCCGACTGTACACAATCAATAGCGGGAACGGATGTGTTCGGCTACAAGAAGGTGTGAAAGTATCACCATGGTTTGTAAAAAGCGGGTAAGAAAAGGTGCGAATGCCCGACAATGTATGATCAAAAGAGGGAGCGGAGGTTTTCGGCTACAGGCGGAGGTTTTCGGCTTTGGTCTGAATGTCCGACCAAAGATTGTAAAAAGCGGGTAAGAAAGGTTTGAATGCCCGACTATACACCATCAAAAGCGGGAGCGGAGGTGTTGCACTGTAAGACGGTGTGAATGTCCGACCATAGTTTGTAAAAAGCAGTAGGTGTGAATGTCAGATCATAATTTGCAAAAAGCTGATGAGAAAGGGTGAGAATGCCCTACTATACACCATCAAATGCGAGAGCGGAGGTGTTTGTCTGTGAGTAGGCGTGAATGTCCCACCCTAGTTGCTGAAAAATGTGTTAGAAAAGGTAAGAATGCCGGCCCATACATCATCAAAAGCGGGAGAGGTGGTGTTCGGCTGCAAGAAGGTGTGAATATCCAGCCATAATTACTCACAAACGGGTAAGAAAATGTAAGAATGCCAAACCATAAATTATCAAAAGCGGCAGCAGAGATGTTCGGCTGGTATTTATAAATGTCTAGATAGATTTGAACAAAAAACAACGTAGTATTTTGCAGTAAAAGAAAGAAAGGTTCAGAAATCCGAGAAAAAGCTTTTCATGAGTTCTGCATGATTTGGGATTTTGCTTATAAAATGCATTCCTTCAATCAAACTATGGTAAAACGGCTTTTACCTTCATATTTATCAATGTCTAGATCGACTTCAACAAAGAACAACATTAGATTTTGCAGTAGAAGAAAGAGAGACACTGAAGGATCAGGAATCCGAGAATAAGCTTATTTTCATACGTTCTGCATGATTTGGGATTTTGCTATAAAATGAATTCCTTCACTCAAACTATGTTAAAACTGCTTTTACCTTCATATTTATCAATGTCTAGATCGACTTCAACAAAGAACAACATTGTATATTGCAGTAGAAGAAAGAGCAACACTGAAGGAACAGGAATCCGAGAATAAGCTTATTTTTATACGTTCTGCATGATTTGGGATGTTGCTATAAAATGAATTCCTTCACTCAAACCAAGTGAAAACTTCTTTGTCCTTCATATTTATCAATGTCTAGATCGACTTCAACAAAGAACAACATTGTATATTGCAGTAGAAGAAAGAGAGACACTGTAGGATCAGGAATCCGAGAATAAGCTTCTGTTCATGAGTTCTGCATGATTTGGGATTTTGCTTATAAAATGCATTCCTTCAATCAAACTATGGTAAAACGGCTTTTACCTTCATATTTATCAATGTCTAGATCAACTTCAACAAAGAACAACATTAGATTTTGCAGTAGAAGAAAGAGAGACGCTGAAGGATCAGGAATCCGAGAATAAGCTTACTTTCATACGTTCTGCATGATTTGGGATTTTATGTATAAAATGAATTCCTTCACTCAAACCAAGTGAAAACTTCTTTGTCCTTCATATTTATCAATGTCTAGATCGACTTCAACAAAGAACAACATTGTATATTGCAGTAGAAGAAAGAGAGACACTGAAGGATCAGGAATCCGAGAATAAGCTTCTTTTCATACGTTCTGCATGATTTGGGATTTTGCTATAAAATGAATTCCTTCACTCAAACTATGTTAAAACTGCTTTTAACTTCATATTTATCAATGTCTAGATCGACTTCAACAAAGAACAACATTGTATATTGCAGTAGAAGAAAGAGCAACACTGAAGGCACAGGAATCCGAGAATAAGCTTATTTTCATACGTTCTGCATGATTTCGGATTTTCCTATAAAATGAATTGCTTTGCTCAAACCAAGTTAAAATTGCTTTGTCTTCATATTTATCAATGTCAAAGCAGTTTTAACATAGTTTGAGTGAATAGTTTGAGTGAATATTGCAAAGTACAACGTGTTTTTTTTGTTTTGTTTAAATCTATCTCGACATTGATAGATATGGAAGGACAAAGCAGGTTTAACTTGGTTTGAGCAAAGCAATTCATTTTGTAGCAAAATCCGAAATCGTGAAGAACTCATGAAAGCAAGCTTATACTCGGATTCCTGAAACTTTTAGATCTTAGATTTGCTCTTTCTTTTACTGCAAAGTACGTTGGGTTTTTTTTGTTTAAATCTTTCTAGACAAGGTAAATATGAAGGACAAATCAGTTTTAACATAGTTTGAGTGAAGGAATGCATTTTATAAGCAAAATCCCAAATCATGCAAAACTAACGAAAAGCTTTTTCTCGCTTTTCACTGCTTTTTACAAACTGGTCGGACGTTCACACCTTCTTGCAGCCGAACAATTCCGCTTCCACTTTTGATGGTGTATATTCGGGCATTCAAACCTTTTCTTACCCGCTTTTTACAAACCATGGTCGGACTTTCACACCTTCTTGCAGCCGAACACCACCTCTCCCGCTTTTGATGATGTATGGTCCAGCATTCTTACCTTTTCTAACACATTTTTCAGCAATTATGGTCGGACATTCACACCTACTCACAGCCAAACACTTCCGCTCCCGCATTTGATGGTGTTTAGTCTGGCATTCTCACCCTTTCTCATCAACTTTTTGCATATGATCTGATATTCACACCTACTTGCAGTCGAACACCACCGCTTCCGCTTTTGATGGTATATATTTGGGCATTCGAACCTTTTGTTACCCGCTTTTTACATACCATGGGTGGACTTTCACACCTTCTTGTAGCCGAACAACTCTGCTCCCGCTATTGATTGTGTACAGTCGGGTATTTTAACCTTTCTTACCCGCTTTTTACAAACTATGGTCGGACATTCACACCTTCTTACAGCGGAACACGTCCGCTCCCTCTTTTGATGGTGTATGTTCGGGCATTCGAACCTTTTCTTACCCGCTTTTTACAAACCATGGTCGGACTTTCACACTTTCTTGTAGCCGAACACCTCCGCTCCCTCTTTTGATCATACATTGTTGGGCATTCGCACCTTGTCTTACCCGCTTTTTACAAATTATAGTCAGACATTCACACGTTGCAGCTGAACCACCTCCGCTCCCTGTTTTGATCATGTATGGAGTGGCAATACTACCTTTTCTTACCCATTTGTGAGTAATTATGTCTGGACATTCACACCTACTTGCAGTCTAACAGCTCTGCTCCCGCTTTTGATTTTGTTTGGTTGGATATTTGACGCTTTTCTTAACTGCTTTTTACAAACTTTGGTCGGACGTTCACACCTTCTTGCAACCGAACACCTCCGCTTCCGCTTTTGATGGTATATATTCGGGAATTCGAACCTTTTCTTACCCGCTTTTTACAAAACATGGTCGGACTTTCACACCTTCTTGTAGCCGAACAAGTCCACTCACGCTATTGATTGTGTACAGTCGGGTAGTTTAACCTTTTCTTACCCGCTTTTTACCAACTATGGTTGGACATTCACACCGTCTTACAGCGGAACACCTCCGCTTCCGCTTTTGATGGTGTATAGTCGGGCATTCGAACCTTTTCTTACCCGCTTTTTACAAACTATGGTCGGACATTCAAACCTTCTTGTAGCCGAAAAGCTCCGCTCCCTCTTTTGATCATACATTGTCGGGCATTTGCACCTTTTCTTACCCGCTTTTTACAAACCATGGTCGGACTGTCACACCTTCTTGTAGCTGAACACATCCGCTCCCGCTATTGATTGTGTACAGTCAGGTTTTTTAACGTTTTCTTACCCGCTTCTTACCAACTCTGGTCGGACATTCACACCTTCTTACAGCGGAACACGTCCGCTCCCTCTTTTGATGGTGTATGTTTGGGCATTCGAACCTTTTCTTACCCGCTTTTTACAAACTATGCTCGGACATTCAAACCTTCTTGTAGCCGAACACATCCACTCCTGCTTTTGATGATGTGTGGTTGGGCATTCGAACCTACTTCTTGCCCGCTTTTCATTAATTATGGGTGGACATTCACACCTTGTCGCAGCCAAACACGTCCGCTCCCTGTTTTGATCATGTATGGTTGGACATTCGCACCTTTTCTCAACCGCTTTTTGCAAACTATGGTCAGCAATTCACAGCTTCCTCTCCACCATACTTGTATGGTGGAAGATTCACACCCACTTGCATCCGAAGACCTCCGCCCCCACTTTTGTTGATATTTAGTCGGTCATTCGCACCTTACCCGCTTTTGGCAAACTATGGCCTTCTTGCAGCCAAACACCACTGATCTCGTTTTTGATGATGTAAGGTTGGACAATCAGACCTTGCTTCACCTGCTTTTCACCAAATATAGTCGGACATTCACACCTTCTTGCAGCCGAATACTTCCGCTCCACCTTTTAGTTTTCTATCACACCTTTTTTTCACCGCATTTTATAGATTATGGTTGGAAATTCTCAACCATTGTCATCCGAAGACCTCTCCTCCCGCTTTTGTTAATATATTTGAACTTTAGTCGGACATTCACACCTTCTTGCAGCTGAACCACCTCCGCTCCCTGTTTTGATCATGTATGGTCTGGCAATACTACCTTTTCTTACCCGTTTGTGAGTAATTATGGCTGGACATTCACACCTACTTTCAGCAGAACACCACCTCTCTCGCTTTTGATGATGTATGGACCGGCATTCTTACCTTTTCTAACACATTTTTCAGCAATTATGGTCGGACATTCACACCTACTCAGAGCCGAACACCTCCGCTCCCGCATTTGATGGTGTATAGTCGGGCATTCTCACTCTTTCTCATCAGCTTTTTGCAAATTATGATCTGATATTCACAGCTGCTTTTGATAATGTATGGTTGGGCATTCGCACCTTTTTTTACCCATTTTTCAGGAATTATGGGTGGACATTCACACCGTCTTGCAGCTGAAAACATCCTCTCCCGCTTATGATCATGTGCGGTTTGATATTCGAAAATTTTCTTTCATGTTTTAAAGAAATTATTGATGGACATTCAGACCTTCTTGCAGCTGAACCCCTCTGCTCGCGCTTTTGATGGTGTATAGTAGGGCTTTCGCGCCGTTTCTTCACGGTTTTTACAAATTATGGTTGGACATTCAGACCTTCTTGCAACCTAACACCTCCGCTCCCTCTTTTGATCATACATTGTCTGGCATTCGCACCTTGTCTTACGCGCTTTTTACAAACTTTAGTCGGACATTCAGACCTTCTTGCAGCTGAACCACCTTCGCTCCCTGTTTTGATCATGTATGGTCTGGCAATACTACCTTTTCTTACCCGTTTGTGAGTAATTTTGGCTGGACATTCACACCTACTCAAAGCCGAAAAACTCCGCTACCGCATTTGATGGTGTATAGTCGGGCATTCTCACCCTTTCTCATCAGCTTTTTGCAAATTATGATCTGACATTCACACCTACTTGCAGTCGAACAGCTCTGCTCCCGCTTTTGATTATGTTTGGTTGGATATTCGAACCTTTTCTTAACTGCTTTTTACAAATTTTGTTCGGAAGTACACGTCTTCTTGAAGCCGAACACCTCCGCTTCCGCTTTTGATGGTGTATAGTCGGGCTTTCGAGCCTTTTCTTACCTGGTTTTTAGAAATTATGGTTGGACATTCAGACCTTGCAGCCGAACATCTCCGCTCCCTCTTTTGATCATACATTGTCGGGCATTCGCACCTTGTCTTACCCGCTTTTTACAAACTATAGTCAGACATTCACACGTTGCAGCTGAACCACCTCTGCTCCCTGTTTTGATTATGTATGGTCTGGCAATACTACCTTTTCTTACCCGGTTGTGAGTAATTATGGCTGGACATTCACACCTACTTGCAGTCGAACAGCTCTGCTCCCGCTTTTCATTTTGTTTGGTTGGATATTCGAACCTTTTCTTAACTGCTTTTTACAAACTTTGGTCGGACGTTCACACCTTCTTGCAGCCGAACAACTCCACTCCCGCTATTTATTGTGTACAGTCAGGTAGTTTAACCTTTTCTTACCCGCTTTTTACCAACTATGGTCGGACATTCACACGTCTTACAGCGGAACACCTCCGCTTCCGCTTTTGATGGCGTATAGTCGGGCATTCGAACCTTTTCTTACCCGCTTTTTACAAACTATGGTCGGACATTCAAACCTTCTTGTAGCCGAAAGCCTCCGCTGCCTCTTTTGATCATACATTGTCGGGCATTCGCACCCTTTCTTACCCGCTTTTTAAAAAACCATGGTCGGACTGTCACAACTTCTTGTAGCCGAACACATCCGCTCCCGCTATTGATTGTGTACAGTTGGCTTTTTTAACCTTTTCTTACCCGCTTTTTACCAACTCTGGTCGGACATTCACACCTTCTTACAGCGGAACACCTCCGCTCCCTCTTTTGATGGTGTATGTTCGGGTATTCGAACCTTTTCTTACCCGCCTTTTAAAAACTATGCTCGGACATTCAAACCTTCTTGTAGCCGAACACATCCACTCCTGCTTTTGATGGTGTATGGTTGGCTATTCGTGCCTTTTCTTAACCATTTTTCAGTAATTATTGGTGGACATTCAGACCTTCTTGCAGCTGAATCCCCTCCGCTCCCTGTTTTGATTATGTATGGTCTGGCAATACTACCTTTTCTTACCCGTTTGTGAGTAATTTTGGCTGGACATTTACACCTACTCACAGCCGAACAACTCCGCTACCGCATTTGATGGTGTATAGTCGGGCATTCTCACCCTTTCTCATCAGCTTTTTGCAAATTATGATCTGACATTCACACCTACTTGCAGTCGAACAGCTCTGTTCCCGCTTTTGATTATGTTTGGTTGGATATTCGAACCTTTTCTTAACTGCTTTTTACAAACTTTGTTCGGAGGTTCACGTCTTCTTACAGCGGAACACCTCCGCTCCCTCTTTTGATGGTGTATGTTCGGGTATTCGAACCTTTTCTTACCCGCCTTTTAAAAACTATGGTCGGACATTCAAACCTTCTTGTAGCCGAACACATCCACTCCTGCTTTTGATGGTGTATGGTTGGCTATTCGTGCCTTTTCTTAACCATTTTTCAGTAATTATTGGTGGACATTCAGACCTTCTTGCAGCTGAACACCTCCGCTCCCGCTTTTGATGGTGTATAGTCGGGCTTTCGAGCCTTTTCTTCCCCCGTTTTTACTAATTATGGTTGGACATTCAGACCTTGCAGCCGAAAACCTCCGCTCCCTCTTTTTATCATACAATGTCGGGCATTCGCACCTTTTCGCTTTTGATGATGTATGGTCCGGCATTCTTACCTTTTCTAACACATTTTCAGCAATTATGGTCGGATATTCACACCTACTCACAGCCGAATACTTCCGCTCCCGCATTTGACGTTCACGTCTTCTTGAAGCCGAACACCTCCGCTTCCGCTTTTGATGGTGTATATTCGGGCATACGAACCTTTTCTTACCCGCTTTTTACCAACCATGGTTGGACATTCAAACCTTCTTGTAGCCGAACACCTCCGCTCCCTCTTTTGATGATGTATATTTGGGCATTCGCACATTTTCTTACCCGCCTTTTAAAAACTATGGTCGGACATTCACACCTACTTGCAGTCGAACAGCTCTGCTCCCGCTTTTGATTATGTTTGATTGGATATTCGAACCTTTTCTTAACTGCTTTTTACAAACTTTGTTCGGAGGTTCACGTCATCTTGAAGCCGAACACCTCCGCATCCGCTTTTGATGGTGTACAGTCGGGCATTTTAACCTTTTCTTACCCGCTTTTTACCAACTATGGTCGGACATTCACACCTTCTTACAGCGGAACACCTCCGCTCCCTCTTTTGATGTTGTATGATCGGGCATTCGAACCTTTTCTTACCCGCCTTTTAAAAACTATGGTCGGACATTCAAACCTTCTTGTAGCCGAACACATCCACTCCTGCTTTTGATGATGTATGGTTGGGCATTCGCGCCTTTTCTTAACCATTATTCAGTAATTATTGGTGGACATTCAGACCTTCTTGCAGCTGAACACCTCCGCTCCCGCTTTTGATGGTGTATAGTCGGGCTTTCGAGCCTTTTCTTCCCGGTTTTTACAAATTATGGTTGGACATTCAGACCTTCTTGCAACCTAACAGCTCCGCTCCCTCTTTTGATCATACATTGTCGGGCATTCGCACCTTGTCTCACCCGCTTTTTACAAACTTTAGTCGGACATTCAGACCTTCTTGCAGCTGAACCACCTCCGCTCCCTGTTTTGATCATGTATGGTCTGGCAATACTACCTTTTCTTACCCGTTTGTGAGTAATTTTGGCTGGACATTCACACCTACTCACAGCCGAACAACTCCGCTACCGCATTTGATGGTGTATAGTCGGGCATTCTCACCCTTCCTCATCAGCTTTTTGCAAATTATGATCTGACATTCACACCTACTTGCAGTCGAACAGCTCTGCTCCCGCTTTTGATTATGTTTGGTTGGATATTCGAACCTTTTCTTAACTGCTTTTTACTTACTTTGTTCGGAGGTTCACGTCTTCTTGAAGCCGAACACCTCCGCTTTTGATGGTGTACAGTCGGGCATTTTAATCTTTTCTTACCCGCTTTTTACCAACTATGGTCGGACATTCACACCTTCTTACAGCGGAACACCTCCGCTCCCTCTTTTGATGGTGTATGTTCAGGCATTCGAACCTTTTCTTACCCGCCTTTTAAAAACTATGGTCGGACATTCAAACCTTCTTGTAGCCGAACACATCCACTCCTGCTTTTTATGATGTATGGTTGGGCATTCGCACCTTTTCTTAACCATTTTTCAGTAATTATTGGTGGACATTCAGACCTTCTTGCAGCTGAACACCTCCGCTCCCGCTTTTGATGGTGTATAGTCGGGCTTTCGAGCCTTTTCTTCCCCGGTTTTTACAAATTATGGTTGGACATTCAGACCTTGCAGCCGAAAACCTCCGCTCCCTCTTTTGATCATACATTGTTGGGCATTCGCACCTTGTCTTACGCGCTTTTTACAAACTTTAGTCAGAAATTCACACCTTGCAGCTGAACCACCTCCGCTCCCTGTTTTGATCATGTATTGTCTGGCAATACTACCATTTCTTACCCGTTTGTGAGTAATCTTCTAAAAGGTCATACCTGTCATTTTTTCCATTGAAACCATAAATATTTAAGAGGTTAAAGTCTTGCCCCATAAAATTCAAGTGTGCTAAAAGTGCCCGTCCGTCTCTCACCACTGTGCTACCTTTCACCAGAACATGCAGATTTTTAATTAGAATGGCCACACCATCATTTTTATTTTTATTTGAGCCACTCCATATCGATAAATGGGGCCACATTTCTTCCCATTGTCTATGGTTTTTCAAAAAAGGTAGTCCACATTCTTGTATTAAAAACACATCTGATTTTATGGAGTCTAAGAAGGATATAATACTCTGGGCTATTGTCTTTGATTTCACACTTCTCACATTTAGTGTTGAGAAGGTGAGAACCATTAAAAGGATAAAGTCGGGTGGTTTGGAATTGGTTTGAGCAAAGCAAGTCATTTTATAGCAAAATCCGAAATCGTGCAGAACTCATGAAAGCAAGCTTATACTCGGATTCCTAAAACTTTAGATTTGCTCTTTCTTTTACTGCAAAGTACAACGTTGTTTTTTTTGTTTAAATCTTTCTAGACATGGTAAATATGAAGGACAAATCGGTTTTAACATAGTTTGAGTGAAGGAATGCATTTTATAAGCAAAATCCCAAATCATGCAAAACTCACGAAAAGCTTTTTCTACCTTTTCACTACTTTTTACAAACTTTGGTTTCTTTTGGTTTCTTACCCGCTTTTTACAAACCATGGTCGGACTTTCACACCTTCTTGCAGCCGAACACCACCTCTCCCGCTTTTGATGATGTATGGTCCAGCATTCTTACCTTTTCTAACACATGTTTCAGCAATTATGGTCGGACATTCACACCTACTCACAGCCAAACACTTCCGCTCCCGCATTTGATGGTGTATAGTCTGGTATTCTCACCCTTTCTCATCAGCTTTTCGCATATTATGATCTGACATTCACACCTACTTGCAGTCGAACAGCTCTGCTCCCGCTTTTGATTATGTTTGGTTGGATATTCGAACCTTTTCTTAACTGCTTTTTACGAACTTTGGTCGGACGTTCACACCTTCTTGCAGCCGAACACCTCCGCTTCCGCTTTTGATAGTATATATTCGGGCATTCGAACCTTTTCTTACCCGCTTTTTACAAACCATGGGTGGACTTTCACACCTTCTTGTACCCGAACAACCCTGCTCCCGCTATTGGTGGTGTACAGTCGGGTATTTTAACCTTTTCTTACCCGCTTTTTACAAACTATGGTCGGACATTCACACCTTCTTACAGCGGAACACGTCTGCTCCACCTTTTAGTGTTCTATCACACCTTTTTTTCACCGCATTTTATGGATTATGGTTGGAAATTCTCAACCACTCTCATCCGAAGACCTCTCCTCCCGCTTTTGTGAATATATTTGAACTTTAGTCGGACATTCACACCTTCTTGCAGCTGAACCACCTCCGCTCCCTGTTTTGATCATGTATGGTCTGGCAATACTACCTTTTCTTACCCGTTTGTGAGTAATTATGGCTGGACATTCACACCTACTTTAAGCAGAACACCACCTCTCTCGCTTTTGATGATGTATGGACCGGCATTCTTACCTTTTCTAACACATTTTTCAGCAATTATGGTCGGAGATTCACACCTACTAACAGACGAACAACTCCGCTCCCGCATTTGATGGTGTATAGTCGGGCATTCTCACCCTTTCTCATCAGCTTTTTGCAAATTATGATCTGACATTCACACTTACTTGCAGTCGAACAGTTCTGCTCCCGCTTTTGATTATGTTTGGTTGGATATTCGAAACTTTTCTTAACTGCTTTTTACAAACTTTGGTTGGACGTTCAAACCTTCTTGTAGCCGAACACATCCACAGCTGCTTTTGATGATGTATGGTTGGGTATTCGCACCTTTTTTTTACCCATTTTTCAGTAATTATGGGTGGACATTCACACCTTGTTGCAGCCGAACACCTCCTCTCATGTGCGGTTTGATTTTCAAAATTTTTACTTTAATTTTTTCTAGCAATTATTGATGGACATTCAGACCTTCTTGCAGCTGAACAACTCCGCTCCCTCTTTTGATCATAAATTGTCGGGCATTCGCACCTTTTCTTACCCGCTTTTTACAAAACTTGGTCGGACTTTCACACCTTTTAGTAGCCGAACAACTCCGCTCCCGCTATTGATTGTGTACAGTCGGGTATTTTAACCTTTTCTTACCCGCTTTTTACCAACTATGGTCGGACATTCATAACTTCTTACAACGGAACACCTCCGCTCCTTATTTTGATGATGTATGGTTGGGCATTCAAACCTACTTGTTGCCCGCTTTTCATTAATTATGGGTGGACATTCACACCTTGTCGCAGCCAAACACCTCCGCTCCCTGTTTTGATGGTGTATAATGGTGGACATTCGCACCTTTTCTCACCCGCTTTTTACTATGGTCGGCCATTCACAGCTTCCTCTCCACCATACTTGTATGGTGGGATATTCACACCCACTTGCATCCGAAGACCTCCACCCCCACTTTTGTTGATATTTAGTCGGTCATTCGCACCTTTTGGCAAACTATGGCCTTCTTGCAGCCAAACACCTGATCTCGCTTTTGATGATGTAAGGTTGGGCATTCAGACCTTGCTTCACCTACTTTTCACCAAATATAGTCGGACATTCACACCTTCTTGCAGCCGAACACTTCCGCTCCACTTTTGAGTGTTCTATGTAGCATTCACACCTTTTTCTTCACCGCATTTTATAGATTATGGTTGGAAATTCTTACCCACTCTCATCCGAAGACCTCTCCTCCCGCTTTTGTTAATGTATAGTCGGGCATGAGAACCTTTTCTTACCCGCTTTTTACAAATTATGGTTGGACATTCACACCTACTTGCAGCCGAATACTGATACTGATCCTCCCGTAATAAAATGGTCGGATCTTATCAAACACACTTTGTTTCTTGTGACAATCAAGTCAGCGAAACAGCGTATACACGTCAAGACACTGAATCAAGTTTGCCACAAGAACTCATAAGTTTGGCAGTATTGCTCTGCCGTCAGCAATCATACACCCATTTTATTTTCGTGAGACATGTGCAGGCACCTGTTCATCTACTGTTCTATCACTATGAATTAGTTTATCTATTATCAATAAGGATACTTCTACAACTACTATCAAAGTATGTCCGGACTTCTTATGTTGTCAGTTGCTATATATGAATAAGTGGGTAGCTACTGACAAGCATTAAGCATGTCACACAGCCCAAACATATAACATTTCAGGACACACCACACAGCTAACAACCACAGTGAAGCGTGTCAAAGCCCAAACATGTAACATTCAACAGGACACTTACACAACACATTCAAATCAAACAGTCAGACAACATACAAGAACATATACCCCAGCCGGCATTGCTCCCTGCCTATTTTCCTACAGCTCACTATGTGTGCGCACACCTTTATTCACAAACTCTTCAACTTATACTCTTTTACCGAAGCTGCTACAGCTCGATTGGCCGAATACCCTTAAATCCTATTTCGGTGAATTTGACATCTGCCTTACATGTAACAGATTAGCGGTTTAGCAGTTTTAATTTAGTTTGAGTGAAGGAATTCATTTTATAGCAAAATCCCAAATCGTGAAGAACTCATGAAAGTAAGCTTATTCTCGGATTCATGAAACTTTAGATTTGCTCTGTCTTTTACTGCAAAGTACAACGTTGTTTTTTTTGTTTAAATCTTTCTAGACATGGTAAATATGAAGGACAAAGCAGTTTTAACATAGTTTGAGTGAAGGAATTCATTTTATAGATAAAATCCCAAGAGTCTGCTGAGAAACAAGAATGAATGCGAAGTAGACTTTAACACGGCTCTAGGAGCGAGCCGAGTGTGGGCTAACCGGGAGAATTGCTTGAAAGAAACGCGACACCGAATGAGCGGTCAGAACAAAGCCTCAATACGGTTTTCCCGTGGTGTTTTTGTTGCTGCCTTGTCTTTTGCACAGAGTAAAAGACAAGGCAGCCATCGAATAGGGCCCGATTGTTCCTACTTGGTCAGCCGAGGAGCAAGGGGGGGAGCAAGCGTCTCAACCAAGCAAAGCTCACCATGGGGAAGGTGGCTATGCCAACTAGCCTGATGCCCTGCTCCCGCAGTGACGGATAATCGTACTCTGGTTTCTCTTCATAACGTACAAGTCTTTCGCCTTTTACTAAAGACTTCCGTGGAAAGCAGCACTAATGAGTTGTTTCTATTTTTGGCAGGCTTTACCTTTGCGGGTGAAGCCCTTTCCGTCTGTGCAAAAGAAATCTTGTTACTGTGCAGAGTGACTTCTCTGAGTAGAGTCGCCTTACTTGTTGCGACTGTGCCGATGTTTGAAGCTGGAGTGCAACGTTGTTGCTTGAATGGTGCTTGCTGGAGCGTGCGGGAGTGCAAAGTTATACCATTTAAAAGGGCTGAAGAGTGCTCAGTGCAGCGGGTGGGCGGAGGTGCAAAGTGACACTCTGGCCACCTCTGGCCATAAAAAGAACACCGCTACAAGTGCGCATTGTGCCAGGAAGGGCCCTCGGACGTGAACCAGTGGACAGTTATCGCTTCTCGGCCTTTTGGCTAAGATCAAGTGTAGTACCTGTTCTTATCAGTTTAATATCTGATATGGCCTTTGTACGAGGACTACATATTAAATGGATTTTTAGCAATAGGAGTTGAAAAAGGAGCTTGCTCCGTTCACTCCAAGCATCGACCCAGTACTGCAGTGCCGCTGGGAACGGTGCGCTCTTCTCTGCTCTTGTGAAAAAGCAAACAGTGGTGCAGGATGGAAGTTTCAGGGAGCCCAAGATGAAACTTTCTTTTAGTCTGCTGAGAAAAGAGAGTGAATGCGAAGTAGACTTTAACACAGCTCTGGGGGTGAGCCGAGTGCGGGCTAACCGGGAGAATTGCTTGAAAGAAACGCGACACTGAATGAGCGGTCAGAACAAAGCCTCAATACGGTTTTCCCGTGGTGTTTTTGTTGCTGCCTTGTCTTTTGCACAGAGTAAAAGACAAGGCAGCCATCGAATAGGGCCCGATTGTTCCTACTTGGTCAGCCGAGGAGCAAGGGGGGGAGCAAGCGTCTCAACCAAGCAAAGCTCACCATGGGGAAGGTGGCTATGCCAACTAGCCTGATGCCCTGCTCCCGCAGTGACGGATAATCGTACTCTGGTTTCTCTTCATAACGTACAAGTCTTTCGCCTTTTACTAAAGACTTCCGTGGAAAGCAGCACTAATGAGTTGTTTCTATTTTTGGCAGGCATTACCTTTGCGGGTGAAGCCCTTTCCGTCTGTGCAAAAGAAATCTTGTTACTGTGCAGAGTGACTTCTCTGAGTAGAGTCGCCTTACTTGTTGCAACTGTGCCGATGTTTGAAGCTGGAGTGCAACGTTGTTGCTTGGATGGTGCTTGCTGGAGCGTGCGGGAGTGCAAAGTTATACCATTTAAAAGGGCTGAAGAGTGCTCAGTGCAGCGGGTGGGCGGAGGTGCAAAGTGACACTCTGGCCACCTATGGCCATAAAAAAAACACCGCTACAAGTGCGCATTGTGCCAGGAAGGGCCCTCGGACGTGAACCAGTGTACAGTTATCGCTTCTCGGCCTTTTGGCTAAGATCAAGTGTAGTACCTGTTCTTATCAGTTTAATATCTGATATGGCCTTTGTACGAGGACTACATATTAAATGGATTTTTAGCAATAGGAGATGAAAAAGGAGCTTGCTCCGTTCACTCCAAGCATCGAGCCGGTACTGCAGTGCCGCTGGGAACGGTGCGCTCTTCTCTGCTCTTGTGAAAAAGCAAACAGTGGTGCAGGATGGAAGTTTCAGGGAGCCCAAGATGAAACTTTCTTTTAGTCTGCTGAGAAAAGAGAGTGAATGCGAAGTAGACTTTAACACAGCTCTGGGGGCGAGCCGAGTGCGGGCTAACCGGGAGAATTACTTGAAAGAAACGCGACACTGAATGAGCGGTCAGAACAAAGCGTCAATACGGTGTTCCCGTGGTGTTTGTGGCTGCCTTGTCTTTTGCACAGAGTAAAAGACAAGGCAGCCATCGAATAGGGCCCGATTTTTCCTACTTGGTCAGCCGAGGAGCAAGGAGGGGGAGCAAGCGTCTCAACCAAGCAAAGCTCACCATGGGGAAGGTGGCTATGCCAACTAGCCTGATGCCCTGCTCCCGCAGTGACGGATAATCGTACTCTGGTTTCTCTTCATAACGTACAAGTCTTTCGCCTTTTACTAAAGACTTCCGTGGAAAGCAGCACTAATGAGTTGTTTCTATTTTTGGCAGGCTTTACCTTTGCGGGTGAAGCCCTTTCCGTCTGTGCAAAAGAAATCTTGTTACTGTGCAGAGTGACTTCTCTGAGTAGAGTCGCCTTACTTGTTGCGACTGTGCCGATGTTTGAAGCTGGAGTGCAACGTTGTTGCTTGGATGGTGCTTGCTGGAGCGTGCGGGAGTGCAAATTTATACCATTTAAAAGGGCTGAAGAGTGCTCAGTGCAGCGGGTGGGCGGAGGTGCAAAGTGACACTCTGGCCACCTCTGGCCATAAAAAGAACACCGCTACAAGTGCGCATTGTGCCAGGAAGGGCCCTCGGACGTGAACCAGTGGACAGTTATCGCTTCTCGGCCTTTTGGCTAAGATCAAGTGTAGTACCTGTTCTTATCAGTTTAATATCTGATATGGCCTTTGTACGAGGACTACATATTAAATGGATTTTTAGCAATAGGAGTTGAAAAAGGAGCTTGCTCCGTTCACTCCAAGCATCGACCCAGTACTGCAGTGCCGCTGGGAACGGTGCGCTCTTCTCTGCTCTTGTGAAAAAGCAAACAGTGGTGCAGGATGGAAGTTTCAGGGAGCCCAAGATGAAACTTTCTTTTAGTCTGCTGAGAAAAGAGAGTGAATGCGAAGTAGACTTTAACACAGCTCTGGGGGCGAGCCGAGTGCGGGCTAACCGGGAGAATTGCTTGAAAGAAACGCGACACTGAATGAGCGGTCAGAACAAAGCCTCAATACGGTGTTCCCGTGGTGTTTGTGGCTGCCTTGTCTTTTGCACAGAGTAAAAGACAAGGCAGCCATCGAATAGGGCCCGATTTTTCCTACTTGGTCAGCCGAGGAGCAAGGAGGGGGAGCAAGCGTCTCAACCAAGCAAAGCTCACCATGGGGAAGGTGGCTATGCCAACTAGCCTGATGCCCTGCTCCCGCAGTGACAGATAATCGTACTCTGGTTTCTCTTCATAATGTACAAGTCTTTCGCCTTTTACTAAAGACTTCCGTGGAGAGCAGCACTAATGAGTTGTTGCTATTTTTGGCAGGCTTTACCTTTGCGGGTGAAGCCCTTTCTGTCTGTGCAAAAGAAATCTTGTTACTGTGCAGAGTGACTTCTCTGAGTAGAGTTGCCTTACTTGTTGCGACTGTGCCGATGTTTGAAGCTGGAGTGCAAAGTTGTTGCTTGAATGGTGCTCGCTGGAGCGTGCGGGAGTGCAAAGTTATACCATTTAAAAGGGCTGAAGAGTGCTCAGTGCAGCGGGTGGGCGGAGATGCAAAGTGACACTCTGGCCACCTCGAAAACCGAGGTTACATCCAGTACCAGGGGCAGCCCAAGCTCTGCCGCAAGTGTGGTGAGCATGGGCACCTGGTTGAGGCTTGTACCAAGGTGATATGTGGGAAGTGCAGAGAAATTGGGGACACTTTTGGAGAGTGTCCAAATGGCAGGAAATGTAATCTCTGTGGAGAATTAAATCACCTCTTCTGAGATTGCCCTAAATCTTTTGCCAACAAATTAAAGACGGTAAAGCCACAGTCAAGCCAACAAAGAGAAGGACCAGAGGTGGCAGTTGGTGAACAAAGTGAAGAGGTTGACCCAATAAATTCAAACTTCCCGCTAAAAGCTTGGATTGGAAGTGAGGAGCAAAAAGGAGAGGGGCCTGTAGAGGCCTCACCACTCAGTGCTGAAGTCTGTGAGAATTCACAGGCAGAGGGTGGAGCTACGCTAAATGAGGAGGAAGAGCAGACAGGTGAGTCTAGTGAAGGTACTCACCTCCCCGAAGGTCAACAGCCGAGGAGGACCTTTTAGAAGATTACTCACAAACGGGTAAGAAATGGTAGTATTGCCAGACAATACATGATCAAAACAGGGAGCGGAGGTGGTTCAGCTGCAAGGTGTGAATTTCTGACTAAAGTTTGTAAAAAGCGCGTAAGACTAGGTGCGAATGCCCAACAATGTATGATCAAAAGAGGGAGCGGAGGTTTTCGGCTGCAAGGTCTGAATGTCCAACCATAATTTCTAAAAACCGGGTAAGAAAAGGCTCGAAAGCCCGACTATACACCATCAAAAGCGGGAGCGGAGGTGTTCAGCTGCAAGAAGGTGTGAATGTTCGACTAAAGTTTGTAAAAAGCTGGTAAGACAAGGTGCGAATGCCCGACAATGTATGATCAAAAGCGGGAGCGGAGGTGTTCAGCTGCAAGAAGGTCTGAATGTCCATCAATAATTGCTAGAAAAAATTAAAGTAAAAATTTCGAAAATCATTCCGCACATGATCATAAGTGGGAGAGGAGGTGTTCAGCTGCAAGAAGGTGTGAATGTCCACCCATAATTCCTGAAAAATGGATAAAAAAAAGATGCGAATGCCCAACCATACATCATCAAAAGCAGCTCTGGATGTGTTCGGCTACAAGAAGGTGTGAACGTCCAACCAAAGTTTGTAAAAAGCAGTTAAGAAAAGGTTCGAATATCCAACCAAACATAATCAAAAGCGGGAGCAGAACTCTTCGACTGCAAGTAGGTGTGGATGTCAGATCATAATTTGCAAAAAGCTGATGAGAAAGGGTGAGAATGCCCGACTATACACCATCAAATGCGGGAGCGGAGTTGTTTGTCTGTGAGTAGGTGTGAATCTGCGACCATAATTGCTGAAAAATGTGTTAGAAAAGGTAAGAATGCCGGTCCATACATCATCAAAAGCGAGAGAGGTGGTGTTCTGCTGAAAGTAGGTGTGAATGTCCAGCCATAATTACTCACAAACGGGTAAGAAAAGGTAGTATTGCCAGACCATACATGATCAAAACAGGGAGCGGAGGTGGTTCAGCTGCAACGTGTGAATGTCTGACTATAGTTTGTAAAAAGCGGGTAAGACAAGGTGCGAATGCCCGACAATGTATAATCAAAAGAGGGAGCGGAGGTGTTCGGCTGCAAGGTCTGAATGTCCAACCATAATTTCTAAAAAACGGGTAAGAAAAGGCTCGAAAGCCCGACTTTACACCATCAAAAGCGGGAGCGGAGGTGTTCAGCTGCAAGAAGGTGTGAATGTTCGACTAAAGTTTGTAAAAATCTGGTAAGACAAGGTGCGAATGCCCGACAATGTATGATCAAAAGCGGGAGCGGAGGTGTTCAGCTGCAAGAAGGTCTGAATGTCCATCAATAATTGCTAGAAAAAATTAAAGTAAAAATTTCGAAAATCAAACCGCACATGATCATAAGTGGGAGAGGAGGTGTTCAGCTGCAAGAAGGTGTGAATGTCCACCCATAATTCCTGAAAAATGGGTAAAAAAAAGGTGCGAATACCCAACCATACATCATCAAAAGCAGGTGTTAATGTCAGATCATAATTTGCAAAAAGCTGATGAGAAAGGGTGAGAATGCCCGACTATACACCATCAAATGCGGGAGCGGAGTTGTTTGTCTGTGAGTAGGTGTGAATCTCCGACCATAATTGCTGAAAAATGTGTTAGAAAAGGTAAGAATGCCGGTCCATACATCATCAAAAGCGAGAGAGGTGGTGTTCTGCTGAAAGTAGGTGTGAATGTCCAGCCATAATTACTCACAAACGGGTAAGAAAAAGTAGTATTGCCAGACCATACATGATCAAAACAGGGAGCGGAGGTGGTTCAGCTGCAAGAAGGTGTGAATGTCTGACTAAAGTTCAAATATATTAACAAAAGCGGGAGGAGAGGTCTTCGGATAGAGTGGTTGAGAATTTCCAACCATAATCTATAAAATGCGGTGAAAAAAAGGTGTGATAGAACACTGAAAGGTGGAGCGGAAGTGTTCGGCTGCAAGAAGGTGTGAATGTCCGACTATATTTGGTGAAAAGCAGGTGAAGCAAGGTCTGAATGCCCAACCTTACATCATCAAAAGCGAGATCAGAGGTGTTTGGCTGCAAGAAGGCCATAGTTTGCCAAAAGCGGGTAAGGTGCGAATGACCGACTAAATATCAACAAAAGTGGGGGCGGAGGTCTTCGGATGCAAGTGGGTGTGAATATCCCACCATACAAGTATGGTGGAGAGGAAGCTGTGAATTGCTGACCATAGTTTGCAAAAAGCGGGTGAGAAAAGGTGCGAATGTCCAACCATACACCATCAAAACAGGGAGCGGAGGTGTTTGGCTGCGACAAGGTGTGAATGTCCACCCATAATTAATGAAAAGCGGGCAAGAAGTAGGTTCGAATGCCCAACCACTCATCATCAAAAGCAGGAGTGGATGTGTTCGGCTATAAGAAGGTTTGAATGTCCGAGCATAATTTGTAAAAAGCGGGTAAGAAAAGGTTCGAATGCCTGAACATACACCATCAAAAGAGGGAGCGGAGGTGTTCCGCTGTAAGAAGGTGTGAATGTCCGACCAGAGTTGGTAAAAAGCGGGTAAGAAAAGGTTAAAAAACCCGACTGTACACAATCAATAGCGGGAGCAGATGTGTTCGGCTACAAGAAGGTGTGACAGTCCGACCATGGTTTGTAAAAAGCGGGTAAGAAAAGGTGCAAATGCCCGACAATGTATGATCAAAAGAGGGAGCGGAGCTTTTCGGCTACAAGAAGGTTTGAATGTCCGACCATAGTTTGTAAAAAGCGGGTAAGAAAAGGTTCGAATGCCCGACTATACACCATCAAAAGCGGAAGCGGAGGTGTTCCGCTGTAGACGGTGTGAATGTCCGACCATAGTTGTTAAAAAGCGGGTAAGAAAAGGTTAAACTACCCTACTGTACACAATCAATAGCGGGAGTGGAGTTGTTTGGCTACAAGAAGGTGTGAAAGTCCGACCATGGTTTGTAAAAAACGGGTAAGAAAAGGTTCGAATTCCCGAATATATACCATCAAAAGCGGAAGCGGAGGTGTTCGGTTGCAAGAAGGTGTGAACGTCCGACCAAAGTTTGTAAAAAGCAGTTAAGAAAAGGTTCGAATATCCAACCAAACAAAATCAAAAGCAGGAGCAGAGCTGTTCGACTGCAAGTAGGTGTGAATGTCCAGCCATAATTACTCACAAACGGGTAAGAAAAGGTAGTATTGCCACTCCATACATAATCAAAACAGGGAGCGGAGGTGGTTCTGCTGCAACGTGTGAATGTCTGACTATAGTTTGTAAAAAGCGGGTAAGACAAGGTGCGAATGCCCGACAATGTATGATCAAAAGAGGGAGCGGAGGTGTTCGGCTGCAAGGTCTGAATATCCAACCATAATTTCTAAAAACCGGGTAAGAAAAGGCTCGAAAGCCCGACTTTACACCATCAAAAGCGGGAGCGGAGGTGTTCAGCTGCAAGAAGGTGTGAATGTTCGACTAAAGTTTGTAAAAATCTGGTAAGACAAGGTATGAATGTCCGACAATGTATGATCAAAAGCGGGAGCGGAGGTGTTCAGCTGCAAGCAGGTCTGAATGTCCATCAATAATTGCTAGAAAACATGAAAGTAAAAATTTCTAAAATCAAACCACACATGATCATAAGTGGGAGAGGAGGTGTTCAGCTGCAAGAAGGTGTGAATATCCACCCATAATTCCTGAAAAATGGGTAAAAAAAAGGTGCGAATGCCCAACCATACATCATCAAAAGCAGCTGTGGATGTGTTCGGCTACAAGAAGGTGTGAACGTCCAACCAAAGTTTGTAAAAAGCAGTTAAGAAAAGGTTCGAATATCCAACCAAACATAATCAAAAGCGGGAGCAGAACTCTTCGACTGCAAGTAGGTGTGGATGTCAGATCATAATTTGCAAAAAGCTGATGAGAAAGGGTGAGAATGCCCGACTATACACCATCAAATGCGGGAGCGGAGTTGTTTGTCTGTGAGTAGGTGTGAATCTGCGACCATAATTGCTGAAAAATGTGTTAGAAAAGGTAAGAATGCCGGTCCATACATCATCAAAAGCGAGAGAGGTGGTGTTCTGCTGAAAGTAGGTGTGAATGTCCAGCCATAATTACTCACAAACGGGTAAGTAAAGGTAGTATTGCCAGACCATACATGATCAAAACAGGGAGCGGAGGTGGTTCAGCTGCAACGTGTGAATGTCTGACTATAGTTTGTAAAAAGCGGGTAAGACAAGGTGCGAATGCCCGACAATGTATAATCAAAAGAGGGAGCGGAGGTGTTCAGCTGCAAGGTCTGAATGTCCAACCATAATTTCTAAAAACCGGGTAAGAAAAGGCTCGAAAGCCCGACTTTACACCATCAAAAGCGGGAGCGGAGGTGTTCAGCTGCAAGAAGGTGTGAATGTTCGACTAAAGTTTGTAAAAATCTGGTAAGACAAGGTGCGAATGCCCGACAATGTATGATCAAAAGCGGGAGCGGAGGTGTTCAGCTGCAAGAAGGTCTGAATGTCCATCAATAATTGCTAGAAAAAAATAAAGTAAAAATTTCGAAAATCAAACCGCACATGATCATAAGTGGGAGAGGAGGTGTTCAGCTGCAAGAAGGTGTGAATGTCCACCCATAATTGCTGAAAAATGGGTAAAAAAAAGGTGCGAATACCCAACCATACATCATCAAAAGCAGGTGTTAATGTCAGATCATAATTTGCAAAAAGCTGATGAGAAAGGGTGAGAATGCCCGACTATACACCATCAAATGCGGGAGCGGAGTTGTTTGTCTGTGAGTAGGTGTGAATCTCCGACCATAATTGCTGAAAAATGTGTTAGAAAAGGTAAGAATGCCGGTCCATACATCATCAAAAGCGAGAGAGGTGGTGTTCTGCTGAAAGTAGGTGTGAATGTCCAGCCATAATTACTCACAAACGGGTAAGAAAAAGTAGTATTGCCAGACCATACATGATCAAAACAGGGAGCGGAGGTGGTTCAGCTGCAAGAAGGTGTGAATGTCTGACTAAAGTTCAAATATATTAACAAAAGCGGGAGGAGAGGTCTTCGGATGAGAGTGGTTGAGAATTTCCAACCATAATCTATAAAATGCGGTGAAAAAAAGGTGTGATAGAACACTAAAAGGTGGAGCGGAAGTGTTCGGCTGCAAGAAGGTGTGAATGTCCGACTATATTTGGTGAAAAGCAGGGGAAGCAAGGTCTGAATGCCCAACCTTACATCATCAAAAGCGAGATCAGAGGTGTTTGGCTGCAAGAAGGCCATAGTTTGCCAAAAGCGGGTAAGGTGCGAATGACCGACTAAATATCAACAAAAGTGGGGGCGGAGGTCTTCGGATGCAAGTGGGTGTGAATATCCCACCATACAAGTATGGTGGAGAGGAAGCTGTGAATTGCTGACCATAGTTTGCAAAAAGCGGGTGAGAAAAGGTGCGAATGTCCAACCATACACCATCAAAACAGGGAGCGGAGGTGTTTGGCTGAGACAAGGTGTGAATGTCCACCCATAATTAATGAAAAGCGGGCAAGAAGTGGGTTCGAATGCCCAACCACACATCATCAAAAGCAGGAGTGGATGTGTTCGGCTATAAGAAGGTTTGAATGTCCGAGCATAGTTTGTAAAAAGCGGGTAAGAAAAGGTTCGAATGCCAGAACATACACCATCAAAAGAGGGAGCGGAGGTGTTCCGCTGTAAGAAGGTGTGAATGTCCGACCAGAGTTGGTAAAAAGCGGGTAAGAAAAGGTTAAAAAACCCGACTGTACACAATCAATAGCGGGAGCAGATGTGTTCGGCTACAAGAAGGTGTGACAGTCCGACCATGGTTTGTAAAAAGCGGGTAAGAAAAGGTGCAAATGCCCGACAATGTATGATCAAAAGAGGGAGCGGAGCTTTTCGGCTACAAGAAGGTTTGAATGTCCGACCATAGTTTGAAAAAAGCGGGTAAGAAAAGGTTCGAATGCCCGACTATACACCATCAAAAGCGGAAGCGGAGGTGTTCCGCTGTAGACGGTGTGAATGTCCGACCATAGTTGGTAAAAAGCGGGTAAGAAAAGGTTAAACTACACGACTGTACACAATCAATAGCGGGAGTGGAGTTGTTCGGCTACAAGAAGGTGTGAAAGTCCGACCATGGTTTGTAAAAAACGGGTAAGATAATGTTCGAATTCCCGAATATATACCATCAAAAGCGGAAGCGGAGGTGTTTGGTTGCAAGAAGGTGTGAACGTCCGACCAAAGTTTGTAAAAAGCAGTTAAGAAAAGGTTCGAATATCCAACCAAACAAAATCAAAAGCAGGAGCAGAGCTGTTCGACTGCAAGTAGGTGTGAATGTCCAGCCATAATTACTCACAAATGGGTAAGAAAAGGTAGTATTGCCACTCCATACATGATCAAAACAGGGAGCGGAGGTGGTTCAGCTGCAACGTGTGAATGTCTGACTATAGTTTGTAAAAAGCGGGTAAGACAAGGTGCGAATGCCCGACAATGTATGATCAAAAGAGGGAGCGGAGGTGTTCGGCTGCAAGGTCTGAATATCCAACCATGATTTCTAAAAACCGGGTAAGAAAAGGCTCGAAAGCCCGACTTTACACCATCAAAAGCGGGAGCGGAGGTGTTCAGCTGCAAGAAGGTGTGAATGTTCGACTAAAGTTTGTAAAAATCTGGTAAGACAAGGTATGAATGCCCGACAATGTATGATCAAAAGCGGGAGCGGAGGTGTTCAGCTGCAAAGAAGGTCTGAATGTCCATCAATAATTGCTAGAAAACATGAAAGTAAAAATTTCTAAAATCAAACCGCACATGATCATAAGTGGGAGAGGAGGTGTTCAGCTGCAAGAAGGTGTGAATATCCACCCATAATTCCTGAAAAATGGGTAAAAAAAAGGTGCGAATGCCCAACCATACATCATCAAAAGCAGCTGTGGATGTGTTCGGCTACAAGAAGGTGTGAACGTCCAACCAAAGTTTGTAAAAAGCAGTTAAGAAAAGGTTCGAATATCCAACCAAACATAATCAAAAGCGGGAGCAGAACTGTTCGACTGCAAGTAGGTGTGGATGTCAGATCATAATTTGCAAAAAGCTGATGAGAAAGGGTGAGAATGCCCGACTATACACCATCAAATGCGGGAGCGGAGTTGTTCGTCTGTGAGTAGGTGTGAATCTCCGAACATAATTGCTGAAAAATGTATTAGAAAAGGTAAGAATGCCGGTCCATACATCATCAAAAGCGAGAGAGGTGGTGTTCTGCTGAAAGTAGGTGTGAATGTCCAGCCATAATTACTCACAAACGGGTAAGAAAAGGTAGTATTGCCAGACCATACATGATCAAAACAGTAAGCGGAGGTGGTTCAGCTGCAAGAAGGTGTGGATGTCTGACTATAGTTTGTAAAAAGCGGGTAAGACAAGGTGCGAATGCCCGACAATGTAAGGCAAGGCAAGACAAGGCAAGTATATTTGTATAGCACAATTCAACAACAAGGTGATTCAAAGTGCTTCACAGAGACATTAAAACAGAAGAAATAAAAAGCATGATTTAAAATTTAAACAAAAGAAGGAAATAAGAACAATAGATAAAATCAGAAAAAATTATATATATGAAAGATAAAATCAATAGTTAAAACATGATTCCGTTTTGAAACTCAAGCTTATTCAAATGCAGCTGAAAATAGATGTGTCTTCAACCTGGACTTAAATACACTGAGTGTTTCAGCTGATCTGAGGCTTTCTGGGACTTTGTTCCAGACATGTGGAGCATAGAAGCTGAATGCAGCTTCTCCATGTCTGGTTTTGACTCTGGGAACTGATAAAATACCGGATCCAGATGACCTGAGGGGTCTGGAAGGTTCATAGTGGGTCAGGAGGTCACTGATGTATTTTGGTCCTTGACCATTCAGAGCTTTATAGACCAGCATCAGAACTTTAAAGTCTATCCTCTGATGGACAGGCAGCCAGTGTAAAGACTTGAGAGCTGGACTGTGATGTGCTCCACTTTTTTGGTCTTAGTGAGGACTCGAGCAGCTGAGTTCTGGATGAGCTGCAGTTGTCTAACTGACTTTTTAGGCAGACCTGTAAAGATGCTATTACAATAATCAAGCCTACTAAAGATGAATGCATGGACTAGTTTTTCCAGGTCCTGCTGAGACATCAGATCTTTTAGCCTTGAGATATTCTTAAGGTGATAGTAGGCTGACTTTGTTAATGCCTTAATGTGTTTGTCCAAATTTAGGTCTGAGTCCATCACTACACCCAGATTTCTGGCCTGGTTGGTCGTTTTTAGATTTATAGATTGAAGCTCTGTGGTGACTTTCAATCGTTTATCTTTGGCTCCAAAGACAATTACCTCAGTTTTGTTTTTGTTTAGCTGGAGGAAGTTGTGGCACATCCAGTCATTAATCTCCTCAATGCATTTTCCAAGGGCCTGTACAGGCCCTCTGTCTCCTGGTGACATTGTTATATACATCTGTGTGTCATCTGCATAGCTATGGTAGTTTATTTGGTTGTTTTTTATAATCTGTGCCAGTGGGAGCATGTAGATGTTAAACAGAAGAGGTCCCAGGATGGAACCTTGGGGAACTTGTGATTCTTGTCTGCTCAGATGTAAAGTTACCTATTGACACAAAGTACTTCCTGTTCTCTAAGTATGTTTTGAACCAGTTTAGTACAGTTCCGGAAAGACCAGCCCAGTTCTCCAGAGTAATATATTGTGGTCAACTGTATCAAAGGCAGCACTGAGATCCAGTAAAACTAAGACTGACATTTTTCCACTGTCTGTGTTCAGACATATGTCATTAAACACTTTGGTCAGAGCAGTCTCAGTGCTGTGGTGCTGTCTAAAGCCTGACTGGAAGGTATCATAGCAGTTATTTTGTGTTAAAAAGTAATTAAGCTGTTGAAAAACCGCTTTTTCAATGATCTTACTTAAAAATGGGAGATTTGAGATGGGCCTGTAGTTGTTCATTTGCGTCTTATCAAGATTGTCCTTTTTCAGCAGAGGTTTAATTACAGCTGTTTTTAGTGGCTCTGGAAACACACCTGACGTTAAGGACAGGTTCACAATCAGTAACAGGTCTGACTCCAAAGTCTTTGAGACCCCTTTGAAAAAACCTGTTGGTAGGATGTCTAAACAGCAAGAGGAGGACTTCAGGTGACGTAAGATGTCCTCCATGTCTTTACTGTTAATGGGTTGAAATAGTGTCATGGTGTTTAAACCGGTTTTCGGTGGACACAGTACATATGCTGAACCTGCTGCTGATGTACCAACTGCTTGTCTAATATTTTGGACTTTGTCTATGAAGAATTTGGCAAAGTCATTGCAGGCCATGGTGGAATGGAGTTCATTTGCCACTGACACAGGAGGGTTTGTTAGCCTGTCAACTGTAGCAAATAAGGCCCGAGCATTATGACTGTTTTTGGTGATGATGTCAGGGAAGTAGGATTTCCTTGCATTCCTCAGTTGTAAATTATAAGAGTGAAGTTTCTCTTTATAGATGTCATAATGAACCTGGAGATTTGTTTTTCTCCATCTGCGCTCAGCTTTCCGACACACTCTTTTCCCATTTTTCACCAGTGTGGAATTTCGCCATGGAGACTTCTTCCTTCCAGAGATAACCTTCACCTTAATGGGAGCAATAGTATCCATAACATTTAACATTTTAGTATTAAAGCTACTGACGAGCTCACTGACTGAACCCCCGGACAGGGCAGGTGCTAAGGAGAAAACCTGGTTAAAGATCTTACTACTGTTTTCAGTTTTGAGATCACTGCTGTTGAGACATTTGTGTGCACTGAAATCGTACTCTCAAAGAAAACACAGGAATGGTCAGACAGGCCCACATCAGACACAGTAATCTTTGAAATGCTTAGACCCTTGGAGATCACTAAGTCTAGAGTGTGCCCCCTATTGTGCGTAGGCTCTGTTATATGCTGAGTCAGCCCAAAGTTGTCCAGAGTGTTACTCAGGTCTTTAGTCCCTCTGTCCTGAGGATTGTCCATATGGATGTTAAAATCACCAACAATAATTATACAGTCAAAATCAACACAGATCATAGACAGCAGTTCACTGAGGTCTTCAGAAAAATCTGAACAGTATTTAGGGGGCCTGTAAATATTCAGAAACAGGACACTGGGTGAGGCCTTCACCTGTATAGCCATATATTAAAAGGACTGAAAACTTCCAGGAGATAACTGCTTACATTGAAAGGATTCATTGAATAAGACTGCGACCCCTCCTCCTCTCCTGCTCACTCTGGCCTCGCTGATAAAACTGTAACCAGGAGGGGTTGACTCAATAAGAACAGCAGCACTGTTATTTTGTTCCAACCAAGTTTCAGTTAAAAACATAAAATACAGGGTGTGCTCAGTGATAAAATCATCAATTAAGAATGTTTTCCCAGCTAAAGACCTAACATTTAATAAAGCCAACTTAAGTGTTTTAGAGGTATTATTTGCCCCCTCGTGTTTGGGTGCAGTCTGTGGCACACAAGGTATGTTTACTTTATTTAAAGATCTTTTTGAGTGCAACTCTCTGTGTTTTGACTGGGTCACATTTCTCCTTCTGTCACCTAAAAGTACAGAAATTTTAAGATCTTCTAATAAACAGGGTCCCAGCTTGTCCTGGGAAAAGTCACGACTGTCAGAATTCACACAGCCTGGACCCCTCACACATCACACATCAGACTGCGGAGACAGTACATGGTGGCAGCGTGAAGGGACAGAAGGGGGTGGGGCTGGGCTCCGTCGCTTCGGCTGCTCTAGTAGGGGCGGGGCTCGGCGGGGAACCTTTGGCCGCTTTGGTGGGGGGTTTATGGGGGATAAAAAGGGATTGGGCTGGGGGGTAGATCTAAGCCCAGCATTGACCCGTTCCATCATCTCCTCAGTGAATTTCAGGTGAGGGGAGGAGGAGGGAGAAAGGGAGGGTGAGGAGCACAATGACCTGTCAGGGGTTTGGGGGGCTGGGGAAGGTCCTGGTCCTGGTCCCTGGTCCTGGTCATTAGTGCTGTTGAGAGGGTTTGGGGCAAATAAAGACCTCTCTTCTTGCCTCTGATGTCTCTCCTTTCCAAAGTTCCTCTTGGGTGGGGGCAGATGGAGTTCCTCCTCAAGGTTTCTGCTGGGATTTGTTTGTTCCTCTCTATGAGATAACTCCTTGTTTATCTCAGCCTTGGCCCCGAGCACAGATGGATGACGTAGGAAATAAAATATGTTGGAGGTGAACAGTTTCACCCCTGACTTGTTAAAATTAAATCCATTTGCCATGTATGATCAAAAGAGGGAGCGGAGGTGTTTGGCTGCAAGGTCTGAATGTCCAGCCATAATTTCTAAAAACCGGGTAAGAAAAGGCTCGAAAGCCCGACTTTACACCATCAAAAGCGGGAGCGGAGGTGTTCAGCTGCAAGAAGGTGTGAATGTTCGACTAAAGTTTGTAAAAATCTGGTAAGACAAGGTGCGAATGCCCAACAATGTATGATCAAAAGCGGGAGCGGAGGTGTTCAGCTGCAAGAAGGTCTGAATGTCCATCAATAATTGCTAGAAAACATGAAAGTAAAAATTTCGAAAATCAAACCGCACATGATCATAAGTGGGAGAGGAGGTGTTCCGCTGCAAGAAGATGTGAATATCCACCCATAATTCCTGAAAAAAGGGGAAAAAAATGGTGCGAATGCCCAACCATACATCATCAAAAGCAGCTGTAGATGTGTTCGGCTACAAGAAGGTGTGAACGTCCAACCAAAGTTTGTAAAAAGCAGTTAAGAAAAGGTTCGAATATCCAACCAAACATAATCAAAAGCGGGAGCAGAACTGTTCGACTGCAAGTAGGTGTGGATGTCAGATCCATCCATCCATCCATCATCTGCCGCTTATCCGGGGGTCGGGTCGCGGGGGCAGCAGCTTGAGCAGAGAAACCCAGACGTCTCTGTCCCCGGCCACTTCCTCCAGCTCTTCCGGGGGGACCCCGAGGCGTTCCCAGGCCAGCCGAGAGACATAGTCTCTCCAGCGTGTCCTGGGTCTTCCCCGGGGTCTCCTCCCAGTGGGACGTGCCCGGAACACCTCCCCAGGGAGGCGCCCAGGGGGCATCCTAACCAGATGCCCGAGCCACCTCATCTGACTCCTCTCAATGCGGAGGAGCAGCGGTTCTACTCCGAGCCCCTCCCGGATGACTGAGCTTCTCACCCTATCTCTAAGGGAGAGCCCAGACACCCTGCGGAGGAAACCCATTTCGGCCGCTTGTATTCGCGATCTTGTTCTTTCGGTCACTACCCACAACTCGTGACCATAGGTGAGGATGGGAACGTAGATTGACCAGTAAGTAGAGAGCTTCGCCTTCTGGCTCAGCTCCCTCTTCACAACGACGGGTCAGTGCAGAGCCCGCAACACTGCAGACGCCGCACCGATCCGCCCGTCAATCTCCCGCTCCATTCGTCCCTCACTCGTGAACAAGACCCCGAGATACTTGAACTCCTCCACCTGGGGAAGGATCTCATTCCCGACCCGGAGAGAGCATTCCACCCTTTTCCGGCTGAGAACCATAGTCTCGGATTTGGAGGTGCTGATTCTCATCCCAGCCGCTTCACACTCGGCTGCGAATCGCTCCAGTGAGAGCTGAAGGTCACGGCCTGACGACGCTAACAGAACCACATCATCTGCAAAAAGCAGAGACCCGATTCTGAGGTCGCCAAATCGGACACCCTCAACGCCCTGGCTGCGCCTAGAAATTCTGTCCATAAAAGTTAGGAACAGAATCGGTGACAAAGGGCAGCCCTGACGGAGTCCAACTCTCACCGGAAACGTATCCGACTTACTGCCGGCAATGCGGACCAAACTCTGGCACCGGTCATACAGAGACCGAACGGACCCTATCAAGGGGTCCGGCACTCCATATTCCCGGAGCACCCCCCACAGGACTCCACGAGGGACACGGTCGAACGCTTTCTCCAAGTCCACAAAACACATGTAGACTGGTTGGGCGAACTCCCATGCACCCTCCAGGATCCTGCCGAGGGTATAGAGCTGGTCCACTGTTCCACGGCCAGGACGAAAGCCACACTGCATCTCCTGAATCCGAGGCTCGATTATCCGACGGATCCTCCTCTCCAATACCCCCGAATAGACCTTACCAGGGAGGCTGAGGAGTGTGATACCCCTATAGTTGGAACACACCCTCCGGTCCCCCTTTTTAAAGAGGGGGACCACCACCCCAATCTGCCAGTCCAGAGGCACTGTCCCCGATGTCCACGCGATGCTGCAGAGGCGTGTCAGCCAAGACAGCCCTACAACATCCAGAGCCTTGAGAAACTCAGGACGGACCTCATCCACCCCCGGGGCCTTGCCACCGAGGAGCTTTTTGACCACCTCGGCAACCTCAGCCCCAGAAATGGGAGGCCCCGTCTCCGAGCTCTCCGACTCTGCCTCTTCCGAGCACGTGTTGGTAGGATTGAGGAGTTCCTCGAAGTACTCCCCCCACCGACTCACAACATCCCTAGTTGAGGTCAGCAAAGCCCCGTCCCCACTGTAAACAGTGTTGACTGTGAGCCGCTTCCCCCCCCTGAGACGCCGGATGGTGGACCAGAATCTCTTCGAGGCCGTCCGGAAATCGTTCTCCATGGTCTCACCGAACTCCTCCCAGGCCCGAGTTTTTTTCTCAGCAACCGCCGAAGCCGCAGCCCGTCTGGCCTGTCGGTACCTATCAGCTGCTTCCAGGGTCCCACTGGCCAAAAAGGCCCGATAGGACTCCTTCTTCAGCTTGACGGCTTCCCTCACCACTGGTGTCCACCAGCAGGTTCGAGGGTTGCCGCCACGACAGGCACCGACCACCTTACGGCCACAACTCCGATCAGCTGCCTCGGCAATGGAGTCACGGAACATGGCCCATTCGGACTCAATGTCCCCCACCTCCCCCGGGATATGGTTGAAGCTCTGCCGGAGGTGGGAGTTAAAGCTCCTTCTGACGGGGGATTCTGACAAACGCTCCCAGCAGACCCTCACAATACGTTTGGGCCTGCCAGGTCTGATCGGCATCCTCCCCCACCAGCGGAGCCAACTCACCACCAGGTGGTGATCAGTTGACAGCTCCGCCCCTCTCTTCACCCGAGTGTCCAGGACATACGGCCGCAAGTCCGATGATACAACCACAAAGTCGATCATCGAACTGCGGCCAAGGGTGTCCTGGTGCCAAGTGCACATATGGACACCCTTATGTCTGAACATGGTGTTCGTTATGGACAGTCCATGACCAGCACAGAAGTCCAACAACATAACACCACTCTGGTTCAGATCGGGGGGGCCGTTCCTCCCAATCACACCCCTCCAGGTCTCACTGTCATTGCCCACGTGAGCATTGAAGTCCCCCAGCAGAACGAGGGAGTCTCCGGTAGGAGCATTCTCCAGTGCCTCCCCCAGAGACTCCAAAAAGGGTGGGTACTCTGAACTGCTGTTTGGCGCATAGGCACAAACAACAGTCAGGACTCGTCCCCCCACCCGAAGGCGGAGGGAGGCTACCCTCTCGTTCACTGGGGTAAACCCCAATGTACTGGCACACAGCCGGGGGGCAATAAGTATGCCCACACCTGCTCTGCGCCTCTCACCACGGGCAACTCCAGAGTGGAAGAGAGTCCAACCCCTCTCAAGAGGACTGGTTCCAGAGCCCAAGCCGTGCGTCGAGGTGAGTCCGACTATATCTAGCCGGAACCGCTCAGCCTCGCGCACCAGCTCCGGCTCCTTCCCCAACAGAGAGGTGACATTCCACGTCCCAAGAGCTAGCTTCAGTAGCCGAGGATCAGACCGCCAAGGCCTCTGCCTTCGGCCGCTACCCAGCTCACATCGCACCCGACCCCCTTGGCCCCTCCCACGGGTGGTGAGCCCGTCGGAAGGGGGACCCACGTCATCATTTCGGGCTATGCCCGACCGAGCCCCATGGGCACAGACCCGGCCACCAGGCGCCCGCTGCCGGGCCCCACCCCCGGGCCTGGCACCGGGGGGAGGCCCCGGTGTCCCATATCCGGGCAAGGGATCACGAGGTCCAAATTTTTTGTTCATCATAAGGGGTCTTTTGAGCTGTTCTTTGTCTGGTCCCTCATCTAGGATCTGCTTGCCTTGGGTGACCCTACCAGGGGCTTAAAGCCCCGAGCAACATAGCTCCCGGACTCATTGGGGCACGCAAACTCCCCCACCACGATAAGGTGACAGCTCAGGAGGGAGGGATGTCAGATCATAATTTGCAAAAAGCTGATGAGAAAGGGTGAGAATGCCCAACTATACACCATCAAATGCGGGAGCGGAGTTGTTCGTCTGTGAGTAGGTGTGAATCTCCGACCATAATTGCTGAAAAATGTGTTAGAAAAGGTAAGAATGCCGGTCCATACATCATCAAAAGCGAGAGAAGTGGTGTTCTGCTGAAAGTAGGTGTGAATGTCCAGCCATAATTACTCACAAACGGGTAAGAAAAGGTAGTATTGCCAGACCATACATGATCAAAACAGGGAGCGGAGGTGGTTCAGCTGCAAGAAGGTGTGAATGTCCGACTAAAGTTCAAATATATTAACAAAAGCGAGAGGAGAAGTCTTCGGATGAGAGTGTTTGAGAATTTCCAACCATAATCTATAAAATGCGGTGAAAAAAAGGTGTTATAGAACACTAAAAGGTGGAGCGGAAGTGTTCGGCTGCAAGAAGGTGTGAATGTCCGACTATATTTGGTGAAAAGCATGTGAAGCAAGGTCTGAATGCCCAACCTTACATCATCAAAAGCGAGATCAGAGGTGTTTGGCTGCAAGAAGGCCATAGTTTGCCAAAAGCGGGTAAGGTGCGAATGACCGACTAAATATCAACAAAAGTGGGGGCGGAGGTCTTCGGATGCAAGTGGGTGTGAATATTCCACCATACAAGTATGGTGGAGAGGAAGCTATGAATTGCTGACCATTGTTTGCAAAAAGCGGGTGAGAAAAGGTGCGAATGTCCAACCATACATGATCAAAACAGGGAGCGGACGTGTTTGGCTGCGACAAGGTTTTATTGTCCACCCATAATTAATGAATAGCGGGCAACAAGTAGGTTCCAATGCCCAACCATACATCATCAAAAGCAGGAGTGGATGTGTTCGGCTACAAGAAGGTTTGAATGTCCGAGCATAGTTTGTAAAAAGCGGGTAAGAAAAGCTTCGAATGCCCGAACATACACCATCAAAAGACAGACCGGACGTGTTCCGCTGTAAGTAGGTGTGAATGCCCAACCATAGTTGGTAAAAAGAAGGTAAGAAAAGGTTCAAATATCCGACTGTACACAATCAATAGCGGGAGCGGATGTGTTCGGCTACAAGAAGGTGTGAAAGTCTCACCATGGTTTGTAAAAAGCGGGTAAGAAAAGGTGCGAATGCCCGACAATGTATGATCAAAAGAGGGAGCGGAGGTTTTCGGCTACAAGAAGGTCTGAATGTCCGACCAAAGTTTGTAAAAAGCGGGTAAGAAAGGTTTGAATGCCCGACTATACACCATCAAAAGCGGGAGCGGAGGTGTTGCACTGTAAGACGGTGTGAATGTCTGACCATAGTTTGTAAAAAGCAGTAGGTGTGAATGTCAGATCATAATTTGCAAAAAGCTGATGAGAAAGGGTGAGAATGCCCTACTATACACCATCAAATGCGAGAGCGGAGGTGTTTGTCTGTGAGTAGGTGTGAATGTCCCACCCTAGTTGCTGAAAAATGTGTTAGAAAAGGTAAGAATGCCAGCCCATACATCATCAAAAGCGGGAGAGGTGGTGTTCGGCTGCAAGAAGGTGTGAATATCCAGCCATAATTACTCACAAACGGGTAAGAAAAGGTAAGAATACCAAACCATAAATTATCAAAAGCGGCAGCAGAGATGTTCGGCTGGTATTTATAAATGTCTAGATAGATTTGAACAAAAAACAACGTAGTATTTTGCAGTAAAAGAAAGAAAGGTTCAGAAATCCGAGAAAAAGCTTTTCATGAGTTCTGCATGATTTGGGATTTTGCTTATAAAATGCATTCCTTCAATCAAACTATGGTAAAACGGCTTTTACCTTCATATTTATCAATGTCTAGATCGACTTCAACAAAGAACAACATTAGATTTTGCAGTAGAAGAAAGAGAGACACTGAAGGATCAGGAATCCGAGAATAAGCTTATTTTCATACGTTCTGCATGATTTGGGATTTTGCTATAAAATGAATTCCTTCACTCAAACTATGTTAAAACTGCTTTTACCTTCATATTTATCAATGTCTAGATCGACTTCAACAAAGAACAACATTGTATATTGCAGTAGTAGAAAGAGCAACACTGAAGGAACAGGAATCCGAGAATAAGCTTACTTTCATACGTTCTGCATGATTTGGGATTTTATGTATAAAATGAATTCCTTCACTCAAACCAAGTGAAAACTTCTTTGTCCTTCATATTTATCAATGTCTAGATCGACTTCAACAAAGAACAACATTGTATATTGCAGTAGAAGAAAGAGAGACACTGAAGGAACAGGAATCCGAGAATAAGCTTCTTTTCATACGTTCTGCATGATTTGGGATTTTGCTATAAAATGAATTCCTTCACTCAAACTATGTTAAAACTGCTTTTAACTTCATATTTATCAATGTCTAGATCGACTTCAACAAAGAACAACATTGTATATTGCAGTAGAAGAAAGAGCAACACTGAAGGAACAGGAATCCGAGAATAAGCTTATTTTCATACGTTCTGCATGATTTCGGATTTTCCTATAAAATGAATTGCTTTGCTCAAACCAAGTTAAAATTGCTTTGTCTTCATATTTATCAATGTCAAAGCAGTTTTAACATAGTTTGAGTGAAGGAATTCATTTTAAAACAAAATCTCAAAACATGCACAACACATGAAAAGCTTATTCTCGGATTCCTGATCCTTCAGTGTTGCTATTTGTTATATTGCAAAGTACAACGTGTTTTCTTTGTTTTGTTTAAATCTATCTCGACATTGATAAATATGGAAGGACAAAGCAGGTTTAACTTGGTTTGAGCAAAGCAATTCATTTTGTAGCAAAATCCGAAATCGTGAAGAACTCATGAAAGCAAGCTTATACTCGGATTCCTGAAACTTTTAGATCTTAGATTTGCTCTTTCTTTTACTGCAAAGTACGTTGGGGGTTTTTTTTGTTTAAATCTTTCTAGACAAGGTAAATATGAAGGACAAATCAGTTTTAACATAGTTTGAGTGAAGGAATGCATTTTATAAGCAAAATCCCAAATCATGCAAAACTAACGAAAAGCTTTTTCTCGCTTTTCACTGCTTTTTACAAACTGGTCGGATGTTCACACCTTCTTGCAGCCGAACAATTCCGCTTCCACTTTTGATGGTGTATATTCGGGCATTCAAACCTTTTCTTACCCGCTTTTTACAAACCATGGTCGGACTTTCACACCTTCTTGCAGCCGAACACCACCTCTCCCGCTTTTGATGATGTATGGTCCAGCATTCTTACCTTTTCTAACACATTTTTCAGCAATTATGGTCGGACATTCACACCTACTCACAGCCAAACACTTCCGCTCCCGCATTTGATGGTGTTTAGTCAGGCATTCTCACCCTTTCTCATCAACTTTTTGCATATGATCTGATATTCACACCTACTTGCAGTCGAACACCTCTGCTTCCGCTTTTGATGGTACATATTTGGGCATTCGAACCTTTTCTTACCCGCTTTTTACATACCATGGGTGGACTTTCACACCTTCTTGTAGCCGAACAACTCTGCTCCCGCTATTGATTGTGTACAGTCGGGTATTTTAACCTTTTCTTACCCACTTTTTACCAACTATGGTCGGACATTCACACCTTCTTACAGCGGAACACGTCCGCTCCCTCTTTTGATGGTGTATGTTCGGGCATTCGAACCTTTTCTTACCTGCTTTTTACAAACCATGGTCGGACTTTCACACCTTCTTGTAGCCGAACACCTCCGCTCCCTCTTTTGATCATACATTGTTGGGCATTCGCACCTTGTCTTACCCGCTTGTTACAAACTATAGTCAGACATTCACACGTTGCAGCTGAACCACCTCCGCTCCCTGTTTTGATCATGTATGGTCTGGCAATACTAGCTTTTCTTACCCGTTTGTGAGTAATTATGGCTGGACATTCACACCTACTTGCAGTCGAACAGCTCTGCTCCCGCTTTTGATTTTGTTTGGTTGGATATTCGACGCTTTTCTTAACTGCTTTTTACAAACTTTGGTCGGACGTTCAAACCTTCTTGCAACCGAACACCTCCGCTTCCGCTTTTGATGGTATATATTCGGGAATTCGAACCTTTTCTTACCCGCTTTTTACAAACCATGGTCGAACTTTCACACCTTCTTGTAGCCGAACAACTCCACTCACGCTATTGATTGTGTACAGTCGGGTAGTTTAACCTTTTCTTACCCGCTTTTTACCAACTATGGTTGGACATTCACACCGTCTTACAGCGGAACACCTCCGCTTCCGCTTTTGATGGTGTATAGTCGGGCATTCGAACATTTTCTTACCCGCTTTTTACAAACTCTGGTCGGACATTCACACCTTCTTAAAGCGGAACACGTCCGCTCCCTCTTTTGATGGTGTATGTTTGGGCATTCGAACCTTTTCTTACCCGCTTTTTACAAACTATGCTCGGACATTCAAACCTTCTTGTAGCCGAACACATCCACTCCTGCTTTTGATGATGTGTGGTTGGGCATTCGAACCTACTTCTTGCCCGCTTTTCATTAATTATGGGTGGACATTCACACCTTGTCGCAGCCAAACACCTCCGCTCCCTGTTTTGATCATGTATGGTTGGACATTCGCACCTTTTCTCAACCGCTTTTTGCAAACTATGGTCAGCGATTCACAGCTTCCTCTCCACCATACTTGTATGGTGGAAGATTCACACCCACTTGCATCCGAAGACCTCCGCCCCCACTTTTGTTGATATTTAGTCGGTCATTCGCACCTTACCCGCTTTTGGCAAACTATGGCCTTCTTGCAGCCAAACACCACTGATCTCGTTTTTGATGATGTAAGGTTGGACAATCAGACCTTGCTTCACCTGCTTTTCACCAAATATAGTCGGACATTCACACCTTCTTGCAGCCGAACACTTCCGCTCCACCTTTTAGTGTTCTATCACACCTTTTTTTCACCGCATTTTATAGATTATGGTTGGAAATTCTCAACCATTGTCATCCGAAGACCTCTCCTCCCGCTTTTGTTAATATATTTGAACTTTAGTCGGACATTCACACCTTCTTGCAGCTGAACCACCTCCGCTCCCTGTTTTGATCATGTATGGTCTGGCAATACTACCTTTTCTTACCCGTTTGTGAGTAATTATGGCTGGACATTCACACCTACTTTCAGCAGAACACCACCTCTCTCGCTTTTGATGATGTATGGACCGGCATTCTTACCTTTTCTAACACATTTTTCAGCAATTATGGTCGGACATTCCCACCTACTCAGAGCCGAACACCTCCGCTCCCGCATTTGATGGTGTATAGTCGGGCATTCTCACTCTTTCTCATCAGCTTTTTGCAAATTATGATCTGATATTCACAGCTGCTTTTGATAATGTATGGTTGGGCATTCGCACCTTTTTTTACCCATTTTTCAGGAATTATGGGTGGACATTCACACCGTCTTGCAGCTGAAAACATCCTCTCCCGCTTATGATCATGTGCGGTTTGATATTCGAAAATTTTCTTTCATGTTTTAAAGAAATTATTGATGGACATTCAGACCTTCTTGCAGCTGAACCCCTCTGCTCGCGCTTTTGATGGTGTATAGTAGGGCTTTCGAGCCTTTTCTTCCCGGTTTTTACAAATTATGGTTGGACATTCAGACCTTCTTGCAACCTAACACCTCCGCTCCCTCTTTTGATCATACATTGTCTGGCATTCGCACCTTGTCTTACGCGCTTTTTACAAACTTTAGTCGGACATTCAGACCTTCTTGCAGCTGAACCACCTCCGCTCCCTGTTTTGATCATGTATGGTCTGGCAATACTACCTTTTCTTACCTGTTTGTGAGTAATTTTGGCTGGACATTCACACCTACTCAAAGCCGAACAACTCCGCTACCGCATTTGATGGTGTATAGTCGGGCATTCTCACCCTTTCTCATCAGCTTTTTGCAAATTATGATCTGACATTCACACCTACTTGCAGTCGAACAGCTCTGCTCCCGCTTTTGATTATGTATGGTTGGATATTCGAACCTTTTCTTCACTGCTTTTTACAAACTTTGTTCGGAGGTACACGTCTTCTTGAAGCCGAACACCTCCGCTTCCGCTTTTGATGGTGTATAGTCGGGCTTTCGAGCCTTTTCTTACCTGGTTTTTAGAAATTATGGTTGGACATTCAGACCTCGCAGCCGAACACCTCCGCTCCCTCTTTTGATCATACATTGTCGGTTATTCGCACCTTGTCTTACCCGCTTTTTACAAACTATAGTCAGACATTCACACGTTGCAGCTGAACCACCTCTGCTCCCTGTTTTGATTATGTATGGTCTGGCAATACTACCTTTTCTTACCCGGTTGTGAGTAATTATGGCTGGACATTCACACCTACTTGCAGTCGAACAGCTCTGCTCCCGCTTTTGATTTTGTTTGGTTGGATATTCGAACCTTTTCTTAACTGCTTTTTACAAACTTTGGTCGGACGTTCACACCTTCTTGCAGCCGAACAACTCCACTCCCGCTATTTATTGTGTACAGTCGGGTAGTTTAACCTTTTCTTACCCGCTTTTTACAAACTATGGTCGGACATTCACACCGTCTTACAGCGGAACACCTCCGCTTCCGCTTTTGATGGTGTATAGTCGGGCATGCGAACCTTTTCTTACCCGCTTTTTACAAACTATGGTCGGACATTCAAACCTTCTTGTAGCCGAAAGCCTCCGCTGCCTCTTTTGATCATACATTGTCGGGCATTCGCACCCTTTCTTACCCGCTTTTTATAAAACCATGGTTGGACTGTCACAACTTCTTGTAGCCGAACACATCTGCTCCCGCTATCGATTGTGTACAGTTGGGTTTTTTAACCTTTTCTTACCCGCTTTTTACCAGCTCTGGTCGGACATTCACACCTTCTTACAGCGGAACACGTCCGCTCCCTCTTTTGATGGTGTATTTTCGGGCATTCAAACCTTTTCTTACCCGCTTTTTACAAACTATGCTCGGACATTCAGACCTTCTTGCAGCTGAATCACCTCCGCTCCCTGTTTTGATTATGTATGGTCTGGCAATACTACCTTTTCTTACCCGTTTGTGAGTAATTATGGCTGGACATTCACACCTACTTTCAGCAGAACACCACCTCTCTCGCTTTTGATGATGTATGGACCGGCATTCTTACCTTTTCTAACACATTTTTCAGCAATTATGGTCGGACATTCCCACCTACTCAGAGCCGAACACCTCCGTTCCCGCATTTGATGGTGTATAGTCGGGCATTCTCACTCTTTCTCATCAGCTTTTTGCAAATTATGATCTGATATTCACAGCTGCTTTTGATAATGTATGGTTGGGCATTCGCACCTTTTTTTACCCATTTTTCAGGAATTATGGGTGGACATTCACACCGTCTTGCAGCTGAAAACATCCTCTCCCGCTTATGATCATGTGCGGTTTGATATTCGAAAATTTTCTTTCATGTTTTAAAGAAATTGTTGATGGACATTCAGACCTTCTTGCAGCTGAACCCCTCTGCTCGCGCTTTTGATGGTGTATAGTAGGGCTTTCGAGCCTTTTCTTCCCGGTTTTTACAAATTATGGTTGGACATTCAGACCTTCTTGCAACCTAACACCTCCGCTCCCTCTTTTGATCATACATTGTCTGGCATTCGCACCTTGTCTTACGCGCTTTTTACAAACTTTAGTCGGACATTCAGACCTTCTTGCAGCTGAACCACCTCCGCTCCCTGTTTTGATCATGTATGGTCTGGCAATACTACCTTTTCTTACCCGTTTGTGAGTAATTTTGGCTGGACATTCACACCTACTCAAAGCCGAACAACTCCGCTACCGCATTTGATGGTGTATAGTCAGGCATTCTCACCCTTTCTCATCAGCTTTTTGCAAATTATGATCTGACATTCACACCTACTTGCAGTCGAACAGCTCTGCTCCCGCTTTTGATTATGTTTGGTTGGATATTCGAACCTTTTCTTAACTGCTTTTTACAAACTTTGTTCGGAGGTACACGTCTTCTTGAAGCCGAACACCTCCGCTTCCGCTTTTGATGGTGTATAGTCGGGCTTTCGAGCCTTTTCTTACCTGGTTTTTAGAAATTATGGTTGGACATTCAGACCTTGCAGCCGAACACCTCCGCTCCCTCTTTTGATCATACATTGTCGGTTATTCGCACCTTGTCTTACCCGCTTTTTGCAAACTATAGTCAGACATTCACACGTTGCAGCTGAACCACCTCTGCTCCCTGTTTTGATTATGTATGGTCTGGCAATACTACCTTTTCTTACCCGGTTGTGAGTAATTATGGCTGGACATTCACACCTACTTGCAGTCGAACAGCTCTGCTCCCGCTTTTGATTTTGTTTGGTTGGATATTCGAACCTTTTCTTAACTGCTTTTTACAAACTTTGGTCGGACGTTCACACCTTCTTGCAGCCGAACACCTCCGCTTCCGCTTTTGATAGTATATATTCGGGCATTCGAACCTTTTGTTACCCGCTTTTTACAAACCATGGGTGGACTTTCACACCTTCTTGTACCCGAACAACCCTGCTCCCGCTATTGGTGGTGTACAGTCGGGTATTTTAACCTTTTCTTACCCGCTTTTTACAAACTATGGTCGGACATTCACACCTTCTTACAGCGGAACACGTCTGCTCCACCTTTTAGTGTTCTATCACACCTTTTTTTCACCGCATTTTATGGATTATGGTTGGAAATTCTCAACCACTCTCATCCGAAGACCTCTCCTCCCGCTTTTGTGAATATATTTGAACTTTAGTCGGACATTCACACCTTCTTGCAGCTGAACCACCTCCGCTCCCTGTTTTGATCATGTATGATCTGGCAATACTACATTTTCTTACCTGTTTGTGAGTAATTATGGCTGGACATTCACACCTACTTTCAGCAGAACACCACCTCTCTCGCTTTTGATGATGTATGGACCGGCATTCTTACCTTTTCTAACACATTTTTCAGCAATTATGGTCGGAGATTCACACCTACTAACAGACGAACAACTCTGCTCCCGCATTTGATGGTGTATAGTTGTTGTTTTGCAAATTATGATCTGACATTCACACTTACTTGCAGTCGAACAGTTCTGCTCCCACTTTTGATTATGTTTGGTTGGATATTCGAAACTTTTCTTAACTGCTTTTTACAAACTTTGGTTGGACGTTCAAACCCTCTTGTAGCCGAACACATCCACAGCTGCTTTTGATGATGTATGGTTGGGTATTCGCACCTTTTTTTTACCCATTTTTCAGTAATTATGGGTGGACATTCACACCTTCTTGCAGCTGAACACCTCCTCTCCCACTTATGATCATGTGCGGTTTGATTTTCAAAATTTTTACTTTAATTTTTTCTAGCAATTATTGATGGACATTCAGACCTTCTTGCAGCTGAACAACTCCGCTCCCTCTTTTGATCATAAATTGTCGGGCATTCGAACCTTTTCTTACCCGCTTTTTACAAAACTTGGTCGGACTTTCACACCTTTTAGTAGCCGAACAACTCCGCTCCCGCTATTGATTGTGTACAGTCGGGTATTTTAACCTTTTCTTACCCGCTTTTTACCAACTATGGTCGGACATTCATAACTTCTTACAACGGAACACCTCCGCTCCTTATTTTGATGATGTATGGTTGGGCATTCAAACCTACTTGTTGCCCGCTTTTCATTAATTATGGGTGGACATTCACACCTTGTCGCAGCCAAACACCTCCGCTCCCTGTTTTGTTGGTGTATAATGGTGGACATTCGCACCTTTTCTCACCCGCTTTTTACTATGGTCGGCCATTCACAGCTTCCTCTCCACCATACTTGTATGGTGGGATATTCACACCCACTTGCATCCGAAGACCTCCGCCCCCACTTTTGTTGATATTTAGTCGGTCATTCGCACCTTACCCGCTTTTGGCAAACTATGGCCTTCTTGCAGCCAAACACCTGATCTCGCTTTTGATGATGTAAGGTTGGGCATTCAGACCTTGCTTCACCTACTTTTCACCAAATATAGTCGGACATTCACACCTTCTTGCAGCCGAACACTTCCGCTCCACTTTTGAGTGTTCTATGTAGCATTCACACCTTTTTCTTCACCGCATTTTATAGATTATGGTTGGAAATTCTCACCCACTCTCATCCGAAGACCTCTCCTCCCGCTTTTGTTAATGTATAGTCGGGCATGAGAACCTTTTCTTACCCGCTTTTTACAAATTATGGTTGGACATTCACACCTACTTGCAGCCGAATACTGATACTGATCCTCCCGTAATAAAATGGTCGGATCTTATCAAACACACTTTGTTTCTTGTGACAATCAAGTCAGCGAAACAGCGTATACACGTCAAGACACTGAATCAAGTTTGCCACAAGAACTCATAAGTTTGGCAGTATTGCTCTGCCGTCAGCAATCATACACCCATTTTATTTTCGTGAGACATGTGCAGGCACCTGTTCATCTACTGTTCTATCACTATGAATTAGTTTATCTATTATCAATAAGGATACTTCTACAACTACTATCAAAGTATGTCCGGACTTCTTATGTTGTCAGTTGCTATATATGAATAAGTCGGTAGCTACTGACAAGCATTAAGCATGTCACACAGCCCAAACATATAACATTTCAGGACACACCACACAGTTAACAACCACAGTGAAGCGTGTCAAAGCCCAAACATGTAACATTCAACGGGACACTTACACAACACATTCAAATCAAACAGTCAGACAACATACAAGAACATATACCCCAGCCGGCATTGCTCCCTGCCTATTTTCCTACAGCTCACTATGTGTGCGCACACCTTTATTCACAAACTCTTCAACTTATACTCTTTTACCGAAGCTGCTACAGCTCGATTGGCCGAATACCCTTAGATCCTATTTCGGTGAATTTGACATCTGCCTTACATGTAACAGATTAGCGATTTAGTTTGAGTGAAGGAATTCATTTTATAGCAAAATCCCAAATCGTGAAGAACTCATGAAAGTAAGCTTATTCTCGGATTCATGAAACTTTAGATTTGCTCTGTCTTTTACTGCAAAGTACAACGTTGTTTTTTTTGTTTAAATCTTTCTAGACATGGTAAATATGAAGGACAAAGCAGTTTTAACATAGTTTGAGTGAAGGAATTCATTTTATAGATAAAATCCCAAGAGTCTGCTGAGAAACAAGAATGAATGAGAAGTAGACTTTAACACGGCTCTAGGAGCGAGCCGAGTGTGGGCTAACCGGGAGAATTGCTTGAAAGAAACGCGACACCGAATGAGCGGTCAGAACAAAGCCTCAATACGGTTTTCCCGTGGTGTTTTTGTTGCTGCCTTGTCTTTTGCACAGAGTAAAAGACAAGGCAGCCATCGAATAGGGCCCGATTGTTCCTACTTGGTCAGCCGAGGAGCAAGGGGGGGAGCAAGCGTCTCAACCAAGCAAAGCTCACCATGGGGAAGGTGGCTATGCCAACTAGCCTGATGCCCTGCTCCCGCAGTGATGGATAATCGTACTCTGGTTTCTCTTCATAACGTACAAGTCTTTCGCCTTTTACTAAAGACTTCCGTGGAAAGCAGCACTAATGAGTTGTTTCTATTTTTGGCAGGCTTTACCTTTGCGGGTGAAGCCCTTTCCGTCTGTGCAAAAGAAATCTTGTTACTGTGCAGAGTGACTTCTCTGAGTAGAGTCGCCTTACTTGTTGCAACTGTGCCGATGTTGCTTGGATGGTGCTTGCTGGAGCGTGCGGGAGTGCAAAGTTATACCATTTAAAAGGGCTGAAGAGTGCTCAGTGCAGCGGGTGGGCGGAGGTGCAAAGTGACACTCTGGCCACCTATGGCCATAAAAAGAACACCGCTACAAGTGCGCATTGTGCCAGGAAGGGCCCTTGGACGTGAACCAGTGGACAGATATCACTTCTCGGCCTTTTGGCTAAGATCAAGTGTAGTACCTGTTCTTATCAGTTTAATATCTGATATGGCCTTTGTACGAGGACTACATATTAAATTGATTTTTAGCAATAGGAGTTGAAAAAGGAGCTTGCTCCGTTCACTCCAAGCATCGACCCGGTACTGCAATGCCGCTGGGAACGGTGCGCTCTTCTCTGCTCTTGTGAAAAAGCAAACAGTGGTGCAGGATGGAAGTTTCAGGGAGCCCAAGATGAAACTTTCTTTTAGTCTGCTGAGAAAAGAGAGTGAATGCGAAGTAGACTTTAACACAGCTCTGGGGGCAAGCCGAGTGCGGGCTAACCGGGAGAATTACTTGAAAGAAACGCGACACTGAATGAGCGGTCAGAACAAAGCCTCAATACAGTGTTCCCGTGGTGTTTGTGGCTGCCTTGTCTTTTGCACAGAGTAAAAGACAAGGCAGCCATCGAATAGGGCCCGATTTTTCCTACTTGGTCAGTCGAGGATCATGGAGGGGGAGCAAGCGTCTCAACCAAGCAAAGCTCACCATGGGGAAGGTGGCTATGCCAACTAGCCTGATGCCCTGCTCCCGCAGTGACGGATAATCGTACTCTGGTTTCTCTTCATAACGTACAAGTCTTTCGCCTTTTACTAAAGACTTCCGTGGAAAGCAGCACTAATGAGTTGTTTCTATTTTTGGCAGGCTTTACCTTTGCGGGTGAAGCCCTTTCCGTCTGTGCAAAATAAATCTTGTTACTGTGCAGAGTGACTTCTCTGAGTAGAGTCGCCTTACTTGTTGCGACTGTGCCGATGTTTGAAGCTGGAGTGCAAAGTTGTTGCTTGAATGGTGCTCGCTGGAGCGTGCGGGAGTGCAAAGTTATACCATTTAAAAGGGCTGAAGAGTGCTCAGTGCAGCGGATGGGCGGAGATGCAAAGTGACACTCTGGCCACCTCGAAAACCGAGGTTACATCCAGTACCAGGGGCAGCCCAAGCTCTGCCGCAAGTGTGGTGAGCATGGGCACCTGGTTGAGGCTTGTACCAAGGTGATATTTGGGAAGTGCAGAGAAATTGGGGACACTTTTGGAGAGTGTCCAAATGGCAGGAAATGTAATCTCTGTGGAGAATTAAATCACCTCTTCTGAGATTGCCCTAAATCTTTTGCCAACAAATTAAAGACGGTAAAGCCACAGTCAAGCCAACAAAGAGAAGGACCAGAGGTGGCAGTTGGTGAACAAAGTGAAGAGGTTGACCCAATAAATTCAAACTTCCCGCTAAAAGCTTGGATTGGAAGTGAGGAGCAAAAAGGAGAGGGGCCTGTAGAGGCCTCACCACTCAGTGCTGAAGTCTGTGAGAATTCACAGGCAGAGGGTGGAGCTAAGCTAAATGAGGAGGAAGAGCAGACAGGTGAGTCTAGTGAAGGTACTCACCTCCCCGAAGGTCAACAGCCGAGGAGGACGGCATCTGAGTTGTCCTCTGATTCCCTTTAGCTCTGCAATCAACCCCCAGGGACTCAAAGTTAAATGCAACATTGCATCAGAGGCCAACACGAGAGTCCGAAAAGGAGAGCTAGTTTCCCAAGAAATAACCTGAGTGTGTAATTTGTTTTGATAACTTAGAAAAACGAAAATGACATACCTACTTTCCTTTATCCTTTTAATGGTTCTCACCTTCTCAACACTAAATGTGAGAAGTGTGAAATCAAAGACAAGAGCCCAGAGTATTATATCCTTCTTAGACTCCATAAAATCAGATGTGTTTTTAATACAAGAATGTGGACTACCTTTTTTGAAAAACCATAGACAATGGGAGGAAATGTGGCCCAATTTATCGATATGGAGTGGCTCAAATCAAATTAAAAATGATGGTGTGGCCATTCTAATTAAAAATCCGCATGTTCTGGTGCGAGACGGACGGGCACTTTTAGCACACTTGAATTTTATGGGGCAAGACTTTAACCTCTTAAATATTTATGGTTTCAATGGAAAAAATGACAGGTATGACCTTTTAGAAGATTACTCACAAACGGGTAAGAAATGGTAGTATTGCCAGACTATACATGATCAAAACAGGGAGCGGAGGTGGTTCAGCTGCAAGGTGTGAATTTCTGACTAAAGTTTGTAAAAAGCGCGTAAGACAAGGTGCGAATGCCCAACAATGTATGATCAAAAGAGGGAGCGGAGGTTTTCGGCTGCAAGGTCTGAATGTCCAACCATAATTTGTAAAAACCGGGGAAGAAAAGGCTCGAAAGCCCGACTATACACCATCAAAAGCGGGAGCGGAGGTGTTCAGCTGCAAGAAGGTGTGAATGTCCGACCATAGTTGGTAAAAAGCGGGTAAGAAAAGGTTAAAATGCCCGACTGTACACCATCAAAAGCGGAAGCGGAGGTGTTCGGCTTCAAGAAGACGTGAACCTCCGAACAAAGTTTGTAAAAAGCAGTTAAGAAAAGGTTCGAATATCCAACCAAACATAATCAAAAGCGGGAGCAGAGCTTTTCGACTGCAAGTAGGTGTGAATGTCAGATCATGATTTGCAAAAAGCTGATGAGAAAGGGTGAGAATGCCCGACTATACACCATCAAATGCGGTAGCGGAGTTGTTTGTCTGTGAGTAGGTGTGAATCTGCGACCATAATTGCTGAAAAATGTGTTAGAAAAGGTAAGAATGCCGGTCCATACATCATCAAAAGCGAGAGAGGTGGTGTTCTGCTGAAAGTAGGTGTGAATGTCCAGCCATAATTACTCACAAACGGGTAAGAAAAGGTAGTATTGCCAGACCATACATGATCAAAACAGGGAGCGGAGGTGGTTCAGCTGCAACGTGTGAATGTCTGACTATAGTTTGTAAAAAGCGGGTAAGAAAAGGTTCGAATGCCCGACTATACACCATCAAAAGCGGAAGCGGAGGTGTTCCGCTGTAGACGGTGTGAATGTCCGACCATAGTTGTTAAAAAGCGGGTAAGAAAAGGTTAAACTACACGACTGTACACAATCAATAGCGGGAGTGGAGTTGTTCGGCTACAAGAAGGTGTGAAAGTCCGACCATGGTTTGTAAAAAACGGGTAAGAAAAGGTTCGAATTCCCGAATATATACCATCAAAAGCGGAAGCGGAGGTGTTCGGTTGCAAGAAGGTGTGAACGTCCGACCAAAGTTTGTAAAAAGCAGTTAAGAAAAGGTTCGAATATCCAACCAAACAAAATCAAAAGCAGGAGCAGAGCTGTTCGACTGCAAGTAGGTGTGAATGTCCAGCCATAATTACTCACAAACGGGTAAGAAAAGGTAGTATTGCCACTCCATACATGATCAAAACAGGGAGCGGAGGTGGTTCAGCTGCAACGTGTGAATGTCTGACTATAGTTTGTAAAAAGCGGGTAAGACAAGGTGCGAATGCCCGACAATGTATGATCAAAAGTGGGAGCGGAGGTGTTCGGCTGCAAGGTCTGAATATCCAACCATAATTTCTAAAAACCGGGTAAGAAAAGGCTCGAAAGCCCGACTTTACACCATCAAAAGCGGGAGCGGAGGTGTTCAGCTGCAAGAAGGTGTGAATGTTCGACTAAAGTTTGTAAAAATCTGGTAAGACAAGGTATGAATGTCCGACAATGTATGATCAAAAGCGGGAGCGGAGGTGTTCATCTGCAAGCAGGTCTGAATGTCCATCAATAATTGCTAGAAAACATGAAAGTAAAAATTTCTAAAATCAAACCACACATGATCATAAGTGGGAGAGGAGGTGTTCAGCTGCAAGAAGGTGTGAATATCCACCCATAATTCCTGAAAAATGGGTAAAAAAAAGGTGCGAATACCCAACCATACATCATCAAAAGCAGCTGTGGATGTGTTCGGCTACAAGAGGGTTTGAACGTCCAACCAAAGTTTGTAAAAAGCAGTTAAGAAAAGTTTCGAATATCCAACCAAACATAATCAAAAGCGGGAGCAGAACTGTTCGACTGCAAGTAAGTGTGAATGTCAGATCATAATTTGCAAAACAACAACTATACACCATCAAATGCGGGAGCGGAGTTGTTTGTCTGTGAGTAGGTGTGAATCTCCGACCATAATTGCTGAAAAATGTGTTAGAAAAGGTAAGAATGCCGGTCCATACATCATCAAAAGCGAGAGAGGTGGTGTTCTGCTGAAAGTAGGTGTGAATGTCCAGCCATAATTACTCACAAACGGGTAAGAAAAGGTAGTATTGCCAGACCATACATGATCAAAACAGTAAGCGGAGGTGGTTCAGCTGCAAGAAGGTGTGGATGTCTGACTATAGTTTGTAAAAAGCGGGTAAGACAAGGTGCGAATGCCCGACAATGTAAGGCAAGGCAAGACAAGGCAAGTATATTTGTATAGCACAATTCAACAACAAGGTGATTCAAAGTGCTTCACAGAGACATTAAAACAGAAGAAATAAAAAGCATGATTTAAAATTTAAACAAAAGAAGGAAATAAGAACAATAGATAAAATCAGAAAAAATTATATATATGAAAGATAAAATCAATAGTTAAAACATGATTCCGTTTTGAAACTCAAGCTTATTCAAATGCAGCTGAAAATAGATGTGTCTTCAACCTGGACTTAAATACACTGAGTGTTTCAGCTGATCTGAGGCTTTCTGGGACTTTGTTCCAGACATGTGGAGCATAGAAGCTGAATGCAGCTTCTCCATGTCTGGTTTTGACTCTGGGAACTGATAAAATACCGGATCCAGATGACCTGAGGGGTCTGGAAGGTTCATAGTGGGTCAGGAGGTCACTGATGTATTTTGGTCCTTGACCATTCAGAGCTTTATAGACCAGCATCAGAACTTTAAAGTCTATCCTCTGATGGACAGGCAGCCAGTGTAAAGACTTGAGAGCTGGACTGTGATGTGCTCCACTTTTTTGGTCTTAGTGAGGACTCGAGCAGCTGAGTTCTGGATGAGCTGCAGTTGTCTAACTGACTTTTTAGGCAGACCTGTAAAGATGCTATTACAATAATCAAGCCTACTAAAGATGAATGCATGGACTAGTTTTTCCAGGTCCTGCTGAGACATCAGATCTTTTAGCCTTGATATATTCTTAAGGTGATAGTAGGCTGACTTTGTTAATGCCTTAATGTGTTTGTCCAAATTTAGGTCTGAGTCCATCACTACACCCAGATTTCTGGCCTGGTTGGTCGTTTTTAGATTTATAGATTGAAGCTCTGTGGTGACTTTCAATCGTTTATCTTTGGCTCCAAAGACAATTACCTCAGTTTTGTTTTTGTTTAGCTGGAGGAAGTTGTGGCACATCCAGTCATTAATCTCCTCAATGCATTTTCCAAGGGCCTGTACAGGCCCTCTGTCTCCTGGTGACATTGTTATATACATCTGTGTGTCATCTGCATAGCTATGGTAGTTTATTTGGTTGTTTTTTATAATCTGTGCCAGTGGGAGCATGTAGATGTTAAACAGAAGAGGTCCCAGGATGGAACCTTGGGGAACTTGTGATTCTTGTCTGCTCAGATGTAAAGTTACCTATTGACACAAAGTACTTCCTGTTCTCTAAGTATGTTTTGAACCAGTTTAGTACAGTTCCGGAAAGACCAGCCCAGTTCTCCAGTTGTTTGAGTAATATATTGTGGTCAACTGTATCAAAGGCAGCACTGAGATCCAGTAAAACTAAGACTGACATTTTTCCACTGTCTGTGTTCAGACATATGTCATTAAACACTTTGGTCAGAGCAGTCTCAGTGCTGTGGTGCTGTCTAAAGCCTGACTGGAAGGTATCATAGCAGTTATTTTGTGTTAAAAAGTAATTAAGCTGTTGAAAAACCGCTTTTTCAATGATCTTACTTAAAAATGGGAGATTTGAGATGGGCCTGTAGTTGTTCATTTGCGTCTTATCAAGATTGTCCTTTTTCAGCAGAGGTTTAATTACAGCTGTTTTTAGTGGCTCTGGAAACACACCTGACGTTAAGGACAGGTTCACAATCAGTAACAGGTCTGACTCCAAAGTCTTTGAGACCCCTTTGAAAAAACCTGTTGGTAGGATGTCTAAACAGCAAGAGGAGGACTTCAGGTGACGTAAGATGTCCTCCAGGTCTTTACTGTTAATGGGTTGAAATAGTGTCATGGTGTTTAAACCGGTTTTCGGTGGACACAGTACATATGCTGAACCTGCTGCTGATGTACCAACTGCTTGTCTAATATTTTGGACTTTGTCTATGAAGAATTTGGCAAAGTCATTGCAGGCCATGGTGGAATGGAGTTCATTTACCACTGACACAGGAGGGTTTGTTAGCCTGTCAACTGTAGCAAATAAGGCCCGAGCATTATGACTGTTTTTGGTGATGATGTCAGGGAAGTAGGATTTCCTTGCATTCCTCAGTTGTAAATTATAAGAGTGAAGTTTCTCTTTATAGATGTCATAATGAACCTGGAGATTTGTTTTTCTCCATCTGCGCTCAGCTTTCCGACACACTCTTTTCCCATTTTTCACCAGTGTGGAATTTCGCCATGGAGACTTCTTCCTTCCAGAGATAACCTTCACCTTAATGGGAGCAATAGTATCCATAACATTTAACATTTTAGTATTAAAGCTACTGACGAGCTCACTGACTGAACCCCCGGACAGGGCAGGTGCTAAGGAGAAAACCTGGTTAAAGATCTTACTACTGTTTTCAGTTTTGAGATCACTGCTGTTGAGACATTTGTGTGCACTGAAATCGTACTCTCAAAGAAAACACAGGAATGGTCAGACAGGCCCACATCAGACACAGTAATCTTTGAAATGCTTAGACCCTTGGAGATCACTAAGTCTAGAGTGTGCCCCCTATTGTGCGTAGGCTCTGTTATATGCTGAGTCAGCCCAAAGTTGTCCAGAGTGTTACTCAGGTCTTTAGTCCCTCTGTCCTGAGGATTGTCCATATGGATGTTAAAATCACCAACAATAATTATACAGTCAAAATCAACACAGATCATAGACAGCAGTTCACTGAGGTCTTCAGAAAAATCTGAACAGTATTTAGGGGGCCTGTAAATATTCAGAAACAGGACACTGGGTGAGGCCTTCACCTGTATAGCCATATATTCAAAGGACTGAAAACTTCCAGGAGATAACTGCTTACATTGAAAGGATTCATTGAATAAGACTGCGACCCCTCCTCCTCTCCTGCTCACTCTGGCCTCGCTGATAAAACTGTAACCAGGAGGGGTTGACTCAATAAGAACAGCAGCACTGTTATTTTGTTCCAACCAAGTTTCAGTTAAAAACATAAAATCCAGGGTGTGCTCAGTGATAAAATCATCAATTAAGAATGTTTTCCCAGCTAAAGACCTAACATTTAATAAAGCCAACTTAAGTGTTTTAGAGGTATTATTTGCCCACTCGTGTTTGGGTGCAGTCTGTGGCACACAAGGTATGTTTACTTTATTTAAAGATCTTTTTGAGTGCAACTCTCTGTGTTTTGACTGGGTCACATTTCTCCTTCTGTCACCTAAAAGTACAGAAATTTTAAGATCTTCTAATAAACAGGGTCCCAGCTTGTCCTGGGAAAAGTCACGACTGTCAGAATTCACACAGCCTGGACCCCTCACACATCACACATCAGACTGCGGAGACAGTACATGGTGGCAGCGTGAAGGGACAGAAGGGGGTGGGGCTGGGCTCCGTCGCTTCGGCTGCTCTAGTAGGGGCGGGGCTCGGCGGGGAACCTTTGGCCGCTTTGGTGGGGGGTTTATGGGGGATAAAAAGGGATTGGGCTGGGGGGTAGATCTAAGCCCAGCATTGACCCGTTCCATCATCTCCTCAGTGAATTTCAGGTGAGGGGAGGAGGAGGGAGAAAGGGAGGGTGAGGAGCACAATGACCTGTCAGGGGTTTGGGGGGCTGGGGAAGGTCCTGGTCCTGGTCCCTGGTCCTGGTCATTAGTGCTGTTGAGAGGGTTTGGGGCAAATAAAGACCTCTCTTCTTGCCTCTGATGTCTCTCCTTTCCAAAGTTCCTCTTGGGTGGGGGCAGATGGAGTTCCTCCTCAAGGTTTCTGCTGGGATTTGTTTGTTCCTCTCTATGAGATAACTCCTTGTTTATCTCAGCCTTGGCCCCGAGCACAGATGGATGACGTAGGAAATAAAATATGTTGGAGGTGAACAGTTTCACCCCTGACTTGTTAAAATTAAATCCATTTGCCATGTATGATCAAAAGAGGGAGCGGAGGTGTTTGGCTGCAAGGTCTGAATGTCCAGCCATAATTTCTAAAAACCGGGTAAGAAAAGGCTCGAAAGCCCGACTTTACACCATCAAAAGCGGGAGCGGAGGTGTTCAGCTGCAAGAAGGTGTGAATGTTCGACTAAAGTTTGTAAAAATCTGGTAAGACAAGGTGCGAATGCCCAACAATGTATGATCAAAAGCGGGAGCGGAGGTGTTCAGCTGCAAGAAGGTCTGAATGTCCATCAATAATTGCTAGAAAACATGAAAGTAAAAATTTCGAAAATCAAACCGCACATGATCATAAGTGGGAGAGGAGGTGTTCCGCTGCAAGAAGATGTGAATATCCACCCATAATTCCTGAAAAAAGGGGAAAAAAATGGTGCGAATGCCCAACCATACATCATCAAAAGCAGCTGTAGATGTGTTTGGCTACAAGAAGGTGTGAACGTCCAACCAAAGTTTGTAAAAAGCAGTTAAGAAAAGGTTCGAATATCCAACCAAACATAATCAAAAGCGGGAGCAGAACTGTTCGACTGCAAGTAGGTGTGGATGTCAGATCCATCCATCCATCCATCATCTGCCGCTTATCCGGGGGTCGGGTCGCGGGGGCAGCAGCTTGAGCAGAGAAACCCAGACGTCTCTGTCCCCGGCCACTTCCTCCAGCTCTTCCGGGGGGACCCCGAGGCGTTCCCAGGCCAGCCGAGAGACATAGTCTCCCCAGCGTGTCCTGGGTCTTCCCCGGGGTCTCCTCCCAGTGGGACGTGCCCGGAACACCTCCCCAGGGAGGCGCCCAGGGGGCATCCTAACCAGATGCCCGAGCCACCTCATCTGACTCCTCTCAATGCGGAGGAGCAGCGGTTCTACTCCGAGCCCCTCCCGGATGACTGAGCTTCTCACCCTATCTCTAAGGGAGAGCCCAGACACCCTGCGGAGGAAACCCATTTCGGCCGCTTGTATTCGCGATCTTGTTCTTTCGGTCACTACCCACAACTCGTGACCATAGGTGAGGATGGGAACGTAGATTGACCAGTAAGTAGAGAGCTTCGCCTTCTGGCTCAGCTCCCTCTTCACAACGACGGGTCGGTGCAGAGCCCGCAACACTGCAGACGCCGCACCGATCCGCCCGTCAATCTCCCGCTCCATTCGTCCCTCACTCGTGAACAAGACCCCGAGATACTTGAACTCCTCCACTTGGGGAAGGATCTCATTCCCGACCCGGAGAGAGCATTCCACCCTTTTCCGGCTGAGAACCATAGTCTCGGATTTGGAGGTGCTGATTCTCATCCCAGCCGCTTCACACTCGGCTGCGAATCGCTCCAGTGAGAGCTGAAGGTCACGGCCTGACGACGCTAACAGAACCACATCATCTGCAAAAAGCAGAGACCCGATTCTGAGGTCGCCAAATCGGACACCCTCAACGCCCTGGCTGCGCCTAGAAATTCTGTCCATAAAAGTTAGGAACAGAATCGGTGACAAAGGGCAGCCCTGACGGAGTCCAACTCTCACCGGAAACGTATCCGACTTACTGCTGGCAATGCGGACCAAACTCTGGCACCGGTCATACAGAGACCGAACGGACCCTATCAAGGGGTCCGGCACTCCATATTCCCGGAGCACCCCCCACAGGACTCCACGAGGGACACGGTCGAACGCTTTCTCCAAGTCCACAAAACACATGTAGACTGGTTGGGCGAACTCCCATGCACCCTCCAGGATCCTGCCGAGGGTATAGAGCTGGTCCACTATTCCACGGCCAGGACGAAAGCCACACTGCATCTCCTGAATCCGAGGCTCGATTATCCGACGGATCCTCCTCTCCAATACCCCCGAATAGACCTTACCAGGGAGGCTGAGGAGTGTGATACCCCTATAGTTGGAACACACCCTCCGGTCCCCCTTTTTAAAGAGGGGGACCACCACCCCAATCTGCCAGTCCAGAGGCACTGTCCCCGATGTCCACGCGATGCTGCAGAGGCGTGTCAGCCAAGACAGCCCTACAACATCCAGAGCCTTGAGAAACTCAGGACGGACCTCATCCACCCCCGGGGCCTTGCCACCGAGGAGCTTTTTGACCACCTCGGCAACCTCAGCCCCAGAAATGGGAGGCCCCGTCTCCGAGCTCTCCGACTCTGCCTCTTCCGAGCACGTGTTGGTAGGATTGAGGAGTTCCTCGAAGTACTCCCCCCACCGACTCACAACATCCCTAGTTGAGGTCAGCAAAGCCCCGTCCCCACTGTAAACAGTGTTGACTGTGAGCCGCTTCCCCCCCCTGAGACGCCGGATGGTGGACCAGAATCTCTTCGAGGCCGTCCGGAAATCGTTCTCCATGGTCTCACCGAACTCCTCCCAGGCCCGAGTTTTTTTCTCAGCAACCGCCGAAGCCGCAGCCCGTCTGGCCTGTCGGTACCTATCAGCTGCTTCCAGGGTCCCACTGGCCAAAAAGGCCCGATAGGACTCCTTCTTCAGCTTGACGGCTTCCCTCACCACTGGTGTCCACCAGCAGGTTCGAGGGTTGCCGCCACGACAGGCACCGACCACCTTACGGCCACAACTCCGATCAGCTGCCTCGGCAATGGAGTCACGGAACATGGCCCATTCGGACTCAATGTCCCCCACCTCCCCCGGGATATGGTTGAAGCTCTGCCGGAGGTGGGAGTTAAAGCTCCTTCTGACGGGGGATTCTGACAAACGCTCCCAGCAGACCCTCACAATACGTTTGGGCCTGCCAGGTCTGATCGGCATCCTCCCCCACCAGCGGAGCCAACTCACCACCAGGTGGTGATCAGTTGACAGCTCCGCCCCTCTCTTCACCCGAGTGTCCAGGACATACGGCCGCAAGTCCGATGATACAACCACAAAGTCGATCATCGAACTGCGGCCAAGGGTGTCCTGGTGCCAAGTGCACATATGGACACCCTTATGTCTGAACATGGTGTTCGTTATGGACAGTCCATGACCAGCACAGAAGTCCAACAACATAACACCACTCTGGTTCAGATCGGGGGGGCCGTTCCTCCCAATCACACCCCTCCAGGTCTCACTGTCATTGCCCACGTGAGCATTGAAGTCCCCCAGCAGAACGAGGGAGTCTCCGGTAGGAGCATTCTCCAGTGCCTCCCCCAGAGACTCCAAAAAGGGTGGGTACTCTGAACTGCTGTTTGGCGCATAGGCACAAACAACAGTCAGGACTCGTCCCCCCACCCGAAGGCGGAGGGAGGCTACCCTCTCGTTCACTGGGGTAAACCCCAATGTACTGGCACACAGCCGGGGGGCAATAAGTATGCCCACACCTGCTCTGCGCCTCTCACCACGGGCAACTCCAGAGTGGAAGAGAGTCCAACCCCTCTCAAGAGGACTGGTTCCAGAGCCCAAGCCGTGCGTCGAGGTGAGTCCGACTATATCTAGCCGGAACCGCTCAGCCTCGCGCACCAGCTCCGGCTCCTTCCCCAACAGAGAGGTGACATTCCACGTCCCAAGAGCTAGCTTCAGTAGCCGAGGATCAGACCGCCAAGGCCTCTGCCTTCGGCCGCTACCCAGCTCACATCGCACCCGACCCCCTTGGCCCCTCCCACGGGTGGTGAGCCCGTCGGAAGGGGGACCCACGTCATCATTTCGGGCTATGCCCGACCGAGCCCCATGGGCACAGACCCGGCCACCAGGCGCCCGCTGCCGGGCCCCACCCCCGGGCCTGGCTCCGGGGGGAGGCCCCGGTGTCCCATATCCGGGCAAGGGATCACGAGGTCCAAATTTTTTGTTCATCATAAGGGGTCTTTTGAGCTGTTCTTTGTCTGGTCCCTCATCTAGGATCTGCTTGCCTTGGGTGACCCTACCAGGGGCTTAAAGCCCCGAGCAACATAGCTCCCGGACTCATTGGGGCACGCAAACTCCCCCACCACGATAAGGTGACAGCTCAGGAGGGAGGGATGTCAGATCATAATTTGCAAAAAGCTGATGAGAAAGGGTGAGAATGCCCAACTATACACCATCAAATGCGGGAGCGGAGTTGTTCGTCTGTGAGTAGGTGTGAATCTCCGACCATAATTGCTGAAAAATGTGTTAGAAAAGGTAAGAATGCCGGTCCATACATCATCAAAAGCGAGAGAAGTGGTGTTCTGCTGAAAGTAGGTGTGAATGTCCAGCCATAATTACTCACAAACGGGTAAGAAAAGGTAGTATTGCCAGACCATACATGATCAAAACAGGGAGCGGAGTTGGTTCAGCTGCAAGAAGGTGTGAATGTCCGACTAAAGTTCAAATATATTAACAAAAGCGAGAGGAGAAGTCTTCGGATGAGAGTGTTTGAGAATTTCCAACCATAATCTATAAAATGCGGTGAAAAAAAGGTGTTATAGAACACTAAAAGGTGGAGCGGAAGTGTTCGGCTGCAAGAAGGTGTGAATGTCCGACTATATTTGGTGAAAAGCATGTGAAGCAAGGTCTGAATGCCCAACCTTACATCATCAAAAGCGAGATCAGAGGTGTTTGGCTGCAAGAAGGCCATAGTTTGCCAAAAGCGGGTAAGGTGCGAATGACCGACTAAATATCAACAAAAGTGGGGGCGGAGGTCTTCGGATGCAAGTGGGTGTGAATATTCCACCATACAAGTATGGTGGAGAGGAAGCTATAAATTGCTGACCATTGTTTGCAAAAAGCGGGTGAGAAAAGGTGCGAATGTCCAACCATACATGATCAAAACAGGGAGCGGACGTGTTTGGCTGCGACAAGGTTTTAATGTCCACCCATAATTAATGAATAGCGGGCAACGAGTAGGTTCCAATGCCCAACCATACATCATCAAAAGCAGGAGTGGATGTGTTCGGCTACAAGAAGGTTTGAATGTCCGAGCATAGTTTGTAAAAAGCGGGTAAGAAAAGCTTCGAATGCCCGAACATACACCATCAAAAGACAGACCGGACGTGTTCCGCTGTAAGTAGGTGTGAATGCCCAACCATAGTTGGTAAAAAGAAGGTAAGAAAAGGTTCAAATATCCGACTGTACACAATCAATAGCGGGAGCGGATGTGTTCGGCTACAAGAAGGTGTGAAAGTCTCACCATGGTTTGTAAAAAGCGGGTAAGAAAAGGTGCGAATGCCCGACAATGTATGATCAAAAGAGGGAGCGGAGGTTTTCGGCTACAAGAAGGTCTGAATGTCCGACCAAAGTTTGTAAAAAGCGGGTAAGAAAGGTTTGAATGCCCGACTATACACCATCAAAAGCGGGAGCGGAGGTGTTGCACTGTAAGACGGTGTGAATGTCTGACCATAGTTTGTAAAAAGCAGTAGGTGTGAATGTCAGATCATAATTTGCAAAAAGCTGATGAGAAAGGGTGAGAATGCCCTACTATACACCATCAAATGCGAGAGCGGAGGTGTTTGTCTGTGAGTAGGTGTGAATGTCCCACCCTAGTTGCTGAAAAATGTGTTAGAAAAGGTAAGAATGCCAGCCCATACATCATCAAAAGCGGGAGAGGTGGTGTTCGGCTGCAAGAAGGTGTGAATATCCAGCCATAATTACTCACAAACGGGTAAGAAAAGGTAAGAATACCAAACCATAAATTATCAAAAGCGGCAGCAGAGATGTTCGGCTGGTATTTATAAATGTCTAGATAGATTTGAACAAAAAACAACGTAGTATTTTGCAGTAAAAGAAAGAAAGGTTCAGAAATCCGAGAAAAAGCTTTTCATGAGTTCTGCATGATTTGGGATTTTGCTTATAAAATGCATTCCTTCAATCAAACTATGGTAAAACGGCTTTTACCTTCATATTTATCAATGTCTAGATCGACTTCAACAAAGAACAACATTAGATTTTGCAGTAGAAGAAAGAGAGACACTGAAGGATCAGGAATCCGAGAATAAGCTTATTTTCATACGTTCTGCATGATTTGGGATTTTGCTATAAAATGAATTCCTTCACTCAAACTATGTTAAAACTGCTTTTACCTTCATATTTATCAATGTCTAGATCGACTTCAACAAAGAAGAAACATTGTATATTGCAGTAGAAGAAAGAGCAACACTGAAGGAACAGGAATCCGAGAATAAGCTTACTTTCATACGTTCTGCATGATTTGGGATTTTATGTATAAAATGAATTCCTTCACTCAAACCAAGTGAAAACTACTTTGTCCTTCATATTTATCAATGTCTAGATCGACTTCAACAAAGAACAACATTGTATATTGCAGTAGAAGAAAGAGCAACACTGAAGGAACAGGAATCCGAGAATAAGCTTACTTTCATACGTTCTGCATGATTTGGGATTTTATGTATAAAATGAATTCCTTCACTCAAACCAAGTGAAAACTACTTTGTCCTTCATATTTATCAATGTCTAGATCGACTTCAACAAAGAACAACATTGTATATTGCAGTAGAAGAAAGAGAGACACTGAAGGAACAGGAATCCGAGAATAAGCTTCTTTTCATACGTTCTGCATGATTTGGGATTTTGCTATAAAATGAATTCCTTCACTCAAACTATGTTAAAACTGCTTTTAACTTCATATTTATCAATGTCTAGATCGACTTCAACAAAGAACAACATTGTATATTGCAGTAGAAGAAAGAGCAACACTGAAGGAACAGGAATCCGAGAATAAGCTTATTTTCATACGTTCTGCATGATTTCGGATTTTCCTATAAAATGAATTGCTTTGCTCAAACCAAGTTAAAATTGCTTTGTCTTCATATTTATCAATGTCAAAGCAGTTTTAACATAGTTTGAGTGAAGGAATTCATTTTAAAACAAAATCTCAAAACATGCACAACACATGAAAAGCTTATTCTCGGATTCCTGATCCTTCAGTGTTGCTATTTGTTATATTGCAAAGTACAACGTGTTTTCTTTGTTTTGTTTAAATCTATCTCGACATTGATAAATATGGAAGGACAAAGCAGGTTTAACTTGGTTTGAGCAAAGCAATTCATTTTGTAGCAAAATCCGAAATCGTGAAGAACTCATGAAAGCAAGCTTATACTCGGATTCCTGAAACTTTTAGATCTTAGATTTGCTCTTTCTTTTACTGCAAAGTACGTTGGGGTTTTTTTTTGTTTAAATCTTTCTAGACAAGGTAAATATGAAGGACAAATCAGTTTTAACATAGTTTGAGTGAAGGAATGCATTTTATAAGCAAAATCCCAAATCATGCAAAACTAACGAAAAGCTTTTTCTCGCTTTTCACTGCTTTTTACAAACTGGTCGGACGTTCACACCTTCTTGCAGCCGAACAATTCCGCTTCCACTTTTGATGGTGTATATTCGGGCATTCAAACCTTTTCTTACCCGCTTTTTACAAACCATGGTCGGACTTTCACACCTTCTTGCAGCCGAACACCACCTCTCCCGCTTTTGATGATGTATGGTCCAGCATTCTTACCTTTTCTAACACATTTTTCAGCAATTATGGTCGGACATTCACACCTACTCACAGCCAAACACTTCCGCTCCCGCATTTGATGGTGTTTAGTCAGGCATTCTCACCCTTTCTCATCAACTTTTTGCATATGATCTGATATTCACACCTACTTGCAGTCGAACACCTCTGCTTCCGCTTTTGATGGTACATATTTGGGCATTCGAACCTTTTGTTACCCGCTTTTTACATACCATGGGTGGACTTTCACACCTTCTTGTAGCCGAACAACTCTGCTCCCGCTATTGATTGTGTACAGTCGGGTATTTTAACCTTTTCTTACCCGCTTTTTACCAACTATGGTCGGACATTCACACCTTCTTACAGCGGAACACGTCCGCTCCCTCTTTTGATGGTGTATGTTCGGGCATTCGAACCTTTTCTTACCTGCTTTTTACAAACCATGGTCGGACTTTCACACCTTCTTGTAGCCGAACACCTCCGCTCCCTCTTTTGATCATACATTGTTGGGCATTCGCACCTTGTCTTACCCGCTTTTTACAAACTATAGTCAGACATTCACACGTTGCAGCTGAACCACCTCCGCTCCCTGTTTTGATCATGTATGGTCTGGCAATACTAGCTTTTCTTACCCGTTTGTGAGTAATTATGGCTGGACATTCACACCTACTTGCAGTCGAACAGCTCTGCTCCCGCTTTTGATTTTGTTTGGTTGGATATTCGACGCTTTTCTTAACTGCTTTTTACAAACTTTGGTCGGACGTTCAAACCTTCTTGCAACCGAACACCTCCGCTTCCGCTTTTGATGGTATATATTCGGGAATTCGAACCTTTTCTTACCCGCTTTTTACAAACCATGGTCGGACTTTCACACCTTCTTGTAGCCGAACAACTCCACTCACGCTATTGATTGTGTACAGTCGGGTAGTTTAACCTTTTCTTACCCGCTTTTTACCAACTATGGTTGGACATTCACACCGTCTTACAGCGGAACACCTCCGCTTCCGCTTTTGATGGTGTATAGTCGGGCATTCGAACCTTTTCTTACCCGCTTTTTACAAACTATGGTCGGACATTCAATCCTTCTTGTAGCCGAAAAGCTCCGCTCCCTCTTTTGATCATACATTGTCGGGCATTTGCAACTTTTCTTACCCGCTTTTTACAAACCATGGTCGGACTGTCACACCTTCTTGTAGCTGAACACATCCGCTCCCACTATTGATTGTGTACAGTCAGGTTTTTTAACGTTTTCTTACCCGCTTCTTACCAACTCTGGTCGGACATTCACACCTTCTTAAAGCGGAACACGTCCGCTCCCTCTTTTGATGGTGTATGTTTGGGCATTCGAACCTTTTCTTACCCGCTTTTTACAAACTATGCTCGGACATTCAAACCTTCTTGTAGCCGAACACATCCACTCCTGCTTTTGATGATGTGTGGTTGGGCATTCGAACCTACTTCTTGCCCGCTTTTCATTAATTATGGGTGGACATTCACACCTTGTCGCAGCCAAACACCTCCGCTCCCTGTTTTGATCATGTATGGTTGGACATTCGCACCTTTTCTCAACCGCTTTTTGCAAACTATGGTCAGCAATTCACAGCTTCCTCTCCACCATACTTGTATGGTGGAAGATTCACACCCACTTGCATCCGAAGACCTCCGCCCCCACTTTTGTTGATATTTAGTCGGTCATTCGCACCTTACCCGCTTTTGGCAAACTATGGCCTTCTTGCAGCCAAACACCTCTGATCTCGCTTTTGATGATGTAAGGTTGGGCATTCAGACCTTGCTTCCCCTGCTTTTCACCAAATATAGTCGGACATTCACACCTTCTTGCAGCCGAACACTTCCGCTCCACCTTTTAGTGTTCTATAACACCTTTTTTTCACCGCATTTTATAGATTATGGTTGGAAATTCTCAACCATTGTCTCCTCCCGCTTTTGTTAATATATTTGAACTTTAGTCGGACATTCACACCTTCTTGCAGCTGAACCACCTCCGCTCCCTGTTTTGATCATGTATGGTCTGGCAATACTACCTTTTCTTACCCGTTTGTGAGTAATTATGGCTGGACATTCACACCTACTTTCAGCAGAACACCACCTCTCTCGCTTTTGATGATGTATGGACCGGCATTCTTACCTTTTCTAACACATTTTTCAGCAATTATGGTCGGACATTCCCACCTACTCAGAGCCGAACACCTCCGCTCCCGCATTTGATGGTGTATAGTCGGGCATTCTCACTCTTTCTCATCAGCTTTTTGCAAATTATGATCTGATATTCACAGCTGCTTTTGATAATGTATGGTTGGGCATTCGCACCTTTTTTTACCCATTTTTCAGGAATTATGGGTGGACATTCACACCGTCTTGCAGCTGAAAACATCCTCTCCCGCTTATGATCATGTGCGGTTTGATATTCGAAAATTTTCTTTCATGTTTTAAAGAAATTATTGATGGACATTCAGACCTTCTTGCAGCTGAACCCCTCTGCTCGCGCTTTTGATGGTGTATAGTAGGGCTTTCGAGCCTTTTCTTCCCGGTTTTTACAAATTATGGTTGGACATTCAGACCTTCTTGCAACCTAACACCTCCGCTCCCTCTTTTGATCATACATTGTCTGGCATTCGCACCTTGTCTTACGCGCTTTTTACAAACTTTAGTCGGACATTCAGACCTTCTTGCAGCTGAACCACCTCCGCTCCCTGTTTTGATCATGTATGGTCTGGCAATACTACCTTTTCTTACCCGTTTGTGAGTAATTTTGGCTGGACATTCACACCTACTCAAAGCCGAACAACTCCGCTACCGCATTTGATGGTGTATAGTCGGGCATTCTCACCCTTTCTCATCAGCTTTTTGCAAATTATGATCTGACATTCACACCTACTTGCAGTCGAACAGCTCTGCTCCCGCTTTTGATTATGTTTGGTTGGATATTCGAACCTTTTCTTCACTGCTTTTTACAAACTTTGTTCGGAGGTACACGTCTTCTTGAAGCCGAACACCTCCGCTTCCGCTTTTGATGGTGTATAGTCGGGCTTTCGAGCCTTTTCTTACCTGGTTTTTAGAAATTATGGTTGGACATTCAGACCTCGCAGCCGAACACCTCCGCTCCCTCTTTTGATCATACATTGTCGGTTATTCGCACCTTGTCTTACCCGCTTTTTACAAACTATAGTCAGACATTCACACGTTGCAGCTGAACCACCTCTGCTCCCTGTTTTGATTATGTATGGTCTGGCAATACTACCTTTTCTTACCTGGTTGTGAGTAATTATGGCTGGACATTCACACCTACTTGCAGTCGAACAGCTCTGCTCCCGCTTTTGATTTTGTTTGGTTGGATATTCGAACCTTTTCTTAACTGCTTTTTACAAACTTTGGTCGGACGTTCACACCTTCTTGCAGCCGAACAACTCCACTCCCGCTATTTATTGTGTACAGTCGGGTAGTTTAACCTTTTCTTACCCGCTTTTTACCAACTATGGTCGGACATTCACACCGTCTTACAGCGGAACACCTCCGCTTCCGCTTTTGATGGTGTATAGTCGGGAATTCGAACCTTTTCTTACCCGCTTTTTACAAACTATGGTCGGACATTCAAACCTTCTTGTAGCCGAAAGCCTCCGCTGCCTCTTTTGATCATACATTGTCGGGCATTCGCACCCTTTCTTACCCGCTTTTTATAAAACCATGGTCGGACTGTCACAACTTCTTGTAGCCGAACACATCTGCTCCCGCTATCGATTGTGTACAGTTGGGTTTTTTAACCTTTTCTTACCCGCTTTTTACCAGCTCTGGTCGGACATTCACACCTTCTTACAGCGGAACATGTCCGCTCCCTCTTTTGATGGTGTATTTTCGGGCATTCAAACCTTTTCTTACCCGCTTTTTACAAACTATGCTCGGACATTCAGACCTTCTTGCAGCTGAATCACCTCCGCTCCCTGTTTTGATTATGTATGGTCTGGCAATACTACCTTTTCTTACCCGTTTGTGAGTAATTATGGCTGGACATTCACACCTACTTTCAGCAGAACACCACCTCTCTCGCTTTTGATGATGTATGGACCGGCATTCTTACCTTTTCTAACACATTTTTCAGCAATTATGGTCGGAGATTCACACCTACTAACAGACGAACAACTCCGCTCCCGCATTTGATGGTGTATAGTTGTTGTTTTGCAAATTATGATCTGACATTCACACTTACTTGCAGTTGAACAGTTCTGCTCCCGCTTTTGATTATGTTTGGTTGGATATTCGAAACTTTTCTTAACTGCTTTTTACAAACTTTGGTTGGACGTTCAAACCTTCTTGTAGCCGAACACATCCACACCTGCTTTTGATGATGTATGGTTGGGTATTCGCACCTTTTTTTTACCCATTTTTCAGTAATTATGGGTGGACATTCACACCTTCTTGCAGCTGAACACCTCCTCTCCCACTTATGATCATGTGCGGTTTGATTTTCAAAATTTTTACTTTAATTTTTTCTAGCAATTATTGATGGACATTCAGACCTTCTTGCAGCTGAACAACTCCGCTCCCTCTTTTGATCATAAATTGTCGGGCATTCGAACCTTTTCTTACCCGCTTTTTACAAAACTTGGTCGGACTTTCACACCTTTTAGTAGCCGAACAACTCCGCTCCCGCTATTGATTGTGTACAGTCGGGTATTTTAACCTTTTCTTACCCGCTTTTTACCAACTATGGTCGGACATTCATAACTTCTTACAACGGAACACCTCCGCTCCTTATTTTGATGATGTATGGTTGGGCATTCAAACCTACTTGTTGCCCGCTTTTCATTAATTATGGGTGGACATTCACACCTTGTCGCAGCCAAACACCTCCGCTCCCTGTTTTGATGGTGTATAATGGTGGACATTCGCACCTTTTCTCACCCGCTTTTTACTATGGTCGGCCATTCACAGCTTCCTCTCCACCATACTTGTATGGTGGGATATTCACACCCACTTGCATCCGAAGACCTCCGCCCCCACTTTTGTTGATATTTAGTCGGTCATTCGCACCTTACCCGCTTTTGGCAAACTATGGCCTTCTTGCAGCCAAACACCTGATCTCGCTTTTGATGATGTAAGGTTGGGCATTCAGACCTTGCTTCACCTACTTTTCACCAAATATAGTCGGACATTCACACCTTCTTGCAGCCGAACACTTCCGCTCCACTTTTGAGTGTTCTATGTAGCATTCACACCTTTTTCTTCACCGCATTTTATAGATTATGGTTGGAAATTCTCACCCACTCTCATCCGAAGACCTCTCCTCCCGCTTTTGTTAATGTATAGTCGGGCATGAGAACCTTTTCTTACCCGCTTTTTACAAATTATGGTTGGACATTCACACCTACTTGCAGCCGAATACTGATACTGATCCTCCCGTAATAAAATGGTCGGATCTTATCAAACACACTTTGTTTCTTGTGACAATCAAGTCAGCGAAACAGCATATACACGTCAAGACACTGAATCAAGTTTGCCACAAGAACTCATAAGTTTGGCAGTATTGCTCTGCCGTCAGCAATCATACACCCATTTTATTTTCGTGAGACATGTGCAGGCACCTGTTCATCTACTGTTCTATCACTATGAATTAGTTTATCTATTATCAATAAGGATACTTCTACAACTACTATCAAAGTATGTCCGGACTTCTTATGTTGTCAGTTGCTATATATGAATAAGTGGGTAGCTACTGACAAGCATTAAGCATGTCACACAGCCCAAACATATAACATTTCAGGACACACCACACAGTTAACAACCACAGTGAAGCGTGTCAAAGCCCAAACATGTAACATTCAACGGGACACTTACACAACACATTCAAATCAAACAGTCAGACAACATACAAGAACATATACCCCAGCCGGCATTGCTCCCTGCCTATTTTCCTACAGCTCACTATGTGTGCGCACACCTTTATTCACAAACTCTTCAACTTATACTCTTTTACCGAAGCTGCTACAGCTCGATTGGCCGAATACCCTTAGATCCTATTTCGGTGAATTTGACATCTGCCTTACATGTAACAGATTAGCGATTTAGTTTGAGTGAAGGAATTCATTTTATAGCAAAATCCCAAATCGTGAAGAACTCATGAAAGTAAGCTTATTCTCGGATTCATGAAACTTTAGATTTGCTCTGTCTTTTACTGCAAAGTACAACGTTGTTTTTTTTGTTTAAATCTTTCTAGACATGGTAAATATGAAGGACAAAGCAGTTTTAACATAGTTTGAGTGAAGGAATTCATTTTATAGATAAAATCCCAAGAGTCTGCTGAGAATCAAGAATGAATGCGAAGTAGACTTTAACACGGCTCTAGGAGCGAGCCGAGTGTGGGCTAACCGGGAGAATTGCTTGAAAGAAACGCGACACCGAATGAGCGGTCAGAACAAAGCCTCAATACGGTTTTCCCGTGGTGTTTTTGTTGCTGCCTTGTCTTTTGCACAGAGTAAAAGACAAGGCAGCCATCGAATAGGGCCCGATTGTTCCTACTTGGTCAGCCGAGGAGCAAGGGGGGGAGCAAGCGTCTCAACCAAGCAAAGCTCACCATGGGGAAGGTGGCTATGCCAACTAGCCTGATGCCCTGCTCCCGCAGTGATGGATAATCGTACTCTGGTTTCTCTTCATAACGTACAAGTCTTTCGCCTTTTACTAAAGACTTCCGTGGTAAGCAGCACTAATGAGTTGTTTCTATTTTTGGCAGGCTTTACCTTTGCGGGTGAAGCCCTTTCCGTCTGTGCAAAAGAAATCTTGTTACTGTGCAGAGTGACTTCTCTGAGTAGAGTCGCCTTACTTGTTGCAACTGTGCCGATGTTGCTTGGATGGTGCTTGCTGGAGCGTGCGGGAGTGCAAAGTTATACCATTTAAAAGGGCTGAAGAGTGCTCAGTGCAGCGGGTGGGCGGAGGTGCAAAGTGACACTCTGGCCACCTATGGCCATAAAAAGAACACCGCTACAAGTGCGCATTGTGCCAGGAAGGGCCCTTGGACGTGAACCAGTGGACAGATATCACTTCTCGGCCTTTTGGCTAAGATCAAGTGTAGTACCTGTTCTTATCAGTTTAATATCTGATATGGCCTTTGTACGAGGACTACATATTAAATTGATTTTTAGCAATAGGAGTTGAAAAAGGAGCTTGCTCCGTTCACTCCAAGCATCGACCCGGTACTGCAGTGCCGCTGGGAACGGTGCGCTCTTCTCTGCTCTTGTGAAAAAGCAAACAGTGGTGCAGGATGGAAGTTTCAGGGAGCCCAAGATGAAACTTTCTTTTAGTCTGCTGAGAAAAGAGAGTGAATGCGAAGTAGACTTTAACACAGCTCTGGGGGCAAGCCGAGTGCGGGCTAACCGGGAGAATTACTTGAAAGAAACGCGACACTGAATGAGCGGTCAGAACAAAGCCTCAATACAGTGTTCCCGTGGTGTTTGTGGCTGCCTTGTCTTTTGCACAGAGTAAAAGACAAGGCAGCCATCGAATAGGGCCCGATTTTTCCTACTTGGTCAGCCGAGGATCATGGAGGGGGAGCAAGCGTCTCAACCAAGCAAAGCTCACCATGGGGAAGGTGGCTATGCCAACTAGCCTGATGCCCTGCTCCCGCAGTGACGGATAATCGTACTCTGGTTTCTCTTCATAACGTACAAGTCTTTCGCCTTTTACTAAAGACTTCCGTGGAAAGCAGCACTAATGAGTTGTTTCTATTTTTGGCAGGCTTTACCTTTGCGGGTGAAGCCCTTTCCGTCTGTGCAAAAGAAATCTTGTTACTGTGCAGAGTGACTTCTCTGAGTAGAGTCGCCTTACTTGTTGCGACTGTGCCGATGTTTGAAGCTGGAGTGCAACGTTGTTGCTTGGATGGTGCTTGCTGGAGCGTGCGGGAGTGCAAAGTTATACCATTTAAAAGGGCTGAAGAGTGCTCAGTGCAGCGGGTGGGCGGAGATGCAAAGTGACACTCTGGCCACCTCGAAAACCGAGGTTACATCCAGTACCAGGGGCAGCCCAAGCTCTGCCGCAAGTGTGGTGAGCATGGGCACCTGGTTGAGGCTTGTACCAAGGTGATATGTGGGAAGTGCAGAGAAATTGGGGACACTTTTGGAGAGTGTCCAAATGGCAGGAAATGTAATCTCTGTGGAGAATTAAATCACCTCTTCTGAGATTGCCCTAAATCTTTTGCCAACAAATTAAAGACGGTAAAGCCACAGTCAAGCCAACAAAGAGAAGGACCAGAGGTGGCAGTTGGTGAACAAAGTGAAGAGGTTGACCCAATAAATTCAAACTTCCCGCTAAAAGCTTGGATTGGAAGTGAGGAGCAAAAAGGAGAGGGGCCTGTAGAGGCCTCACCACTCAGTGCTGAAGTCTGTGAGAATTCACAGGCAGAGGGTGGAGCTAAGCTAAATGAGGAGGAAGAGCAGACAGGTGAGTCTAGTGAAGGTACTCACCTCCCCGAAGGTCAACAGCCGAGGAGGACGGCATCTGAGTTGTCCTCTGATTCCCTTTAGCTCTGCAATCAACCCCCAGGGACTCAAAGTTAAATGCAACATTGCATCAGAGGCCAACACGAGAGTCCGAAAAGGAGAGCTAGTTTCCCAAGAAATAACCTGAGTGTGTAATTTGTTTTGATAACTTAGAAAAACGAAAATGACATACCTACTTTCCTTTATCCTTTTAATGGTTCTCACCTTCTCAACACTAAATGTGAGAAGTGTGAAATCAAAGACAAGAGCCCAGAGTATTATATCCTTCTTAGACTCCATAAAATCAGATGTGTTTTTAATACAAGAATGTGGACTACCTTTTTTGAAAAACCATAGACAATGGGAGGAAATGTGGCCCAATTTATCGATATGGAGTGGCTCAAATCAAATTAAAAATGATGGTGTGGCCATTCTAATTAAAAATCCGCATGTTCTGGTGCGAGACGGACGGGCACTTTTAGCACACTTGAATTTTATGGGGCAAGACTTTAACCTCTTAAATATTTATGGTTTCAATGGAAAAAATGACAGGTATGACCTTTTAGAAGATTACTCACAAACGGGTAAGAAATGGTAGTATTGCCAGACAATACATGATCAAAACAGGGAGCGGAGGTGGTTCAGCTGCAAGGTGTGAATTTCTGACTAAAGTTTGTAAAAAGCGCGTAAGACAAGGTGCGAATGCCCAACAATGTATGATCAAAAGAGGGAGCGGAGGTTTTCGGCTGCAAGGTCTGAATGTCCAACCATAATTTGTAAAAACCGGGGAAGAAAAGGCTCAAAAGCCCGACTATACACCATCAAAAGCGGGAGCGGAGGTGTTCAGCTGCAAGAAGGTGTGAATGTCCGACCATAGTTGGTAAAAAGCGGGTAAGAAAAGGTTAAAATGCCCGACTGTACACCATCAAAAGCGGAAGCGGAGGTGTTCGGCTTCAAGAAGACGTGAACCTCCGAACAAAGTTTGTAAAAAGCAGTTAAGAAAAGGTTCGAATATCCAACCAAACATAATCAAAAGCGGGAGCAGAGCTTTTCGACTGCAAGTAGGTGTGAATGTCAGATCATGATTTGCAAAAAGCTGATGAGAAAGGGTGAGAATGCCCGACTATACACCATCAAATGCGGTAGCGGAGTTGTTTGTCTGTGAGTAGGTGTGAATCTGCGACCATAATTGCTGAAAAATGTGTTAGAAAAGGTAAGAATGCCGGTCCATACATCATCAAAAGCGAGAGAGGTGGTGTTCTGCTGAAAGTAGGTGTGAATGTCCAGCCATAATTACTCACAAACGGGTAAGAAAAGGTAGTATTGCCAGACCATACATGATCAAAACAGGGAGCGGAGGTGGTTCAGCTGCAACGTGTGAATGTCTGACTATAGTTTGTAAAAAGCGGGTAAGACAAGGTGCGAATGCCCGACAATGTATAATCAAAAGAGGGAGCGGAGGTGTTCGGCTGCAAGGTCTGAATGTCCAACCATAATTTCTAAAAACCGGGTAAGAAAAGGCTCAAAAGCCCGACTTTACACCATCAAAAGCGGGAGCGGAGGTGTTCAGCTGCAACGTGTGAATGTCTGACTATAGTTTGTAAAAAGCGGGTAAGACAAGGTGCGAATGCCCGACAATGTATAATCAAAAGAGGGAGCGGAGGTGTTCGGCTGCAAGGTCTGAATGTCCAACCATAATTTCTAAAAACCGGGTAAGAAAAGGCTCAAAAGCCCGACTTTACACCATCAAAAGCGGGAGCGGAGGTGTTCAGCTGCAACGTGTGAATGTCTGACTATAGTTTGTAAAAAGCGGGTAAGACAAGGTGCGAATGCCCGACAATGTATAATCAAAAGAGGGAGCGGAGGTGTTCGGCTGCAAGGTCTGAATGTCCAACCATAATTTCTAAAACCCGGGTAAGAAAAGGCTCAAAAGCCCGACTTTACACCATCAAAAGCGGGAGCGGAGGTGTTCAGCTGCAAGAAGGTGTGAATGTTCGACTAAAGTTTGTAAAAATCTGGTAAGACAAGGTATGAATGTCCGACAATGTATGATCAAAAGCGGGAGCGGAGATGTTCAGCTGCAAGAAGGTCTGAATGTCCATCAATAATTGCTAGAAAAAATTAAAGTAAAAATTTCGAAAATCAAACCGCACATGATCATAAGTGGGAGAGGAGGTGTTCAGCTGCAAGAAGGTGTGAATGTCCATCCATAATTCCTTAAAAATGGGTAAAAAAAAGGTGCGAATACCCAACCATACATCATCAAAAGCAGGTGTTAATGTCAGATCATAATTTGCAAAAAGCTGATGAGAAAGGGTGAGAATGCCCGACTATACACCATCAAATGCGGGAGCGGAGTTGTTTGTCTGTGAGTAGGTGTGAATCTCCGACCATAATTGCTGAAAAATGTGTTAGAAAAGGTAAGAATGCCGGTCCATACATCATCAAAAGCGAGAGAGGTGGTGTTCTGCTGAAAGTAGGTGTGAATGTCCAGCCATAATTACTCACAAACGGGTAAAAAAAAGTAGTATTGCCAGACCATACATGATCAAAACAGGGAGCGGAGGTGGTTCAGCTGCAAGAAGGTGTGAATGTCTGACTAAAGTTCAAATATATTAACAAAAGCGGGAGGAGAGGTCTTCGGATAGATTGGTTGAGAATTTCCAACCATAATCTATAAAATGCGGTGAAAAAAAGGTGTGATAGAACACTAAAAGGTGGAGCGGAAGTGTTCGGCTGCAAGAAGGTGTGAATGTCCGACTATATTTGGTGAAAAGCAGGTGAAGCAAGGTCTGAATGCCCAACCTTACATCATCAAAAGTGAGATCAGAGGTGTTTGGCTGCAAGAAGGCCATAGTTTGCCAAAAGCGGGTAAGGTGCGAATGACCGACTAAATATCAACAAAAGTGGGGGCGGAGGTCTTCGGATGCAAGTGGGTGTGAATATCCCACCATACAAGTATGGTGGAGAGGAAGCTGTGAATTGCTGACCATAGTTGGCAAAAAGCGGGTGAGAAAAGGTGCGAATGTCCAACCATACACCATCAAAACAGGGAGCGGAGGTGTTTGGCTGCGACAAGGTGTGAATGTCCACCCATAATTAATGAAAAGCGGGCAAGAAGTAGGTTCGAATGCCCAACCACTCATCATCAAAAGCAGGAGTGGATGTGTTCGGCTATAAAAAGGTTTGAATGTCCGAGCATAATTTGTAAAAAGCGGGTAAGAAAAGGTTCGAATGCCCGAACATACACCATCAAAAGAGGGAGCGGAGGTGTTCCGCTGTAAGAAGGTGTGAATGTCCGACCAGAGTTGGTAAAAAGCGGGTAAGAAAAGGTTAAAAAACCCGACTGTACACAATCAATAGCGGGAGCAGATGTGTTCGGCTACAAGAAGGTGTGACAGTCCGACCATGGTTTGTAAAAAGCGGGTAAGAAAAGGTGCAAATGCCCGACAATGTATGATCAAAAGAGGGAGCGGAGCTTTTCGGCTACAAGAAGGTTTGAATGTCCGACCATAGTTTGTAAAAAGCGGGTAAGAAAAGGTTCGAATGCCCGACTATACACCATCAAAAGCGGAAGCGGAGGTGTTCCGCTGTAGACGGTGTGAATGTCCGACCATAGTTGTTAAAAAGCGGGTAAGAAAAGGTTAAACTACACGACTGTACACAATCAATAGCGGGAGTGGAGTTGTTCGGCTACAAGAAGGTGTGAAAGTCCGACCATGGTTTTTAAAAAACGGGTAAGAAAAGGTTCGAATTCCCGAATATATACCATCAAAAGCGGAAGCGGAGGTGTTCGGTTGCAAGAAGGTGTGAACGTCCGACCAAAGTTTGTAAAAAGCAGTTAAGAAAAGGTTCGAATATCCAACCAAACAAAATCAAAAGCAGGAGCAGAGCTGTTCGACTGCAAGTAGGTGTGAATGTCCAGCCATAATTACTCACAAACGGGTAAGAAAAGGTAGTATTGCCACTCCATACATGATCAAAACAGGGAGCGGAGGTGGTTCAGCTGCAACGTGTGAATGTCTGACTATAGTTTGTAAAAAGCGGGTAAGACAAGGTGCGAATGCCCGACAATGTATGATCAAAAGTGGGAGCGGAGGTGTTCGGCTGCAAGGTCTGAATATCCAACCATAATTTCTAAAAACCGGGTAAGAAAAGGCTCGAAAGCCCGACTTTACACCATCAAAAGCGGGAGCGGAGGTGTTCAGCTGCAAGAAGGTGTGAATGTTCGACTAAAGTTTGTAAAAATCTGGTAAGACAAGGTATGAATGTCCGACAATGTATGATCAAAAGCGGGAGCGGAGGTGTTCATCTGCAAGCAGGTCTGAATGTCCATCAATAATTGCTAGAAAACATGAAAGTAAAAATTTCTAAAATCAAACCGCGCATGATCATAAGTGGGAGAGGAGGTGTTCAGCTGCAAGAAGGTGTGAATGTCCATCAATAATTGCTAGAAAACATGAAAGTAAAAATTTCTAAAATCAAACCGCACATGATCATAAGTGGGAGAGGAGGTGTTCAGCTGCAAGAAGGTGTGAATATCCACCCATAATTACTGAAAAATGGGTAAAAAAAAGGTGCGAATGCCCAACCATACATCATCAAAAGCAGCTGTGGATGTGTTCGGCTACAAGAAGGTGTGAACGTACAACCAAAGTTTGTAAAAAGCAGTTAAGAAAAGGTTCGAATATCCAACCAAACATAATCAAAAGCGGGAGCAGAACTGTTCGACTGCAAGTAGGTGTGGATGTCAGATCATAATTTGCAAAAAGCTGATGAGAAAGGGTGAGAATGCCCGACTATACACCATCAAATGCGGGAGCGGAGTTGTTCGTCTGTGAGTAGGTGTGAATCTCCGAACATAATTGCTGAAAAATGTGTTAGAAAAGGTAAGAATGCCGGTCCATACATCATCAAAAGCGAGAGAGGTGGTGTTCTGCTGAAAGTAGGTGTGAATGTCCAGCCATAATTACTCACAAACGGGTAAGAAAAGGTAGTATTGCCAGACCATACATGATCAAAACAGTAAGCGGAGGTGGTTCAGCTGCAAGAAGGTGTGGATGTCTGACTATAGTTTGTAAAAAGCAGGTAAGACAAGGTGCGAATGCCCGACAATGTAAGGCAAGGCAAGACAAGGCAAGTATATTTGTATAGCACAATTCAACAACAAGGTGATTCAAAGTGCTTCACAGAGACATTAAAACAGAAGAAATAAAAAGCATGATTTAAAATTTAAACAAAAGAAGGAAATAAGAACAATAGATAAAATCAGAAAAAATTATATATATGAAAGATAAAATCAATAGTTAAAACATGATTCCGTTTTGAAACTCAAGCTTATTCAAATGCAGCTGAAAATAGATGTGTCTTCAACCTGGACTTAAATACACTGAGTGTTTCAGCTGATCTGAGGCTTTCTGGGACTTTGTTCCAGACATGTGGAGCATAGAAGCTGAATGCAGCTTCTCCATGTCTGGTTTTGACTCTGGGAACTGATAAAATACCGGATCCAGATGACCTGAGGGGTCTGGAAGGTTCATAGTGGGTCAGGAGGTCACTGATGTATTTTGGTCCTTGACCATTCAGAGCTTTATAGACCAGCATCAGAACTTTAAAGTCTATCCTCTGATGGACAGGCAGCCAGTGTAAAGACTTGAGAGCTGGACTGTGATGTGCTCCACTTTTTTGGTCTTAGTGAGGACTCGAGCAGCTGAGTTCTGGATGAGCTGCAGTTGTCTAACTGACTTTTTAGGCAGACCTGTAAAGATGCTATTACAATAATCAAGCCTACTAAAGATGAATGCATGGACTAGTTTTTCCAGGTCCTGCTGAGACATCAGATCTTTTAGCCTTGATATATTCTTAAGGTGATAGTAGGCTGACTTTGTTAATGCCTTAATGTGTTTGTCCAAATTTAGGTCTGAGTCCATCACTACACCCAGATTTCTGGCCTGGTTGGTCGTTTTTAGATTTATAGATTGAAGCTCTGTGGTGACTTTCAATCGTTTATCTTTGGCTCCAAAGACAATTACCTCAGTTTTGTTTTTGTTTAGCTGGAGGAAGTTGTGGCACATCCAGTCATTAATCTCCTCAATGCATTTTCCAAGGGCCTGTACAGGCCCTCTGTCTCCTGGTGACATTGTTATATACATCTGTGTGTCATCTGCATAGCTATGGTAGTTTATTTGGTTGTTTTTTATAATCTGTGCCAGTGGGAGCATGTAGATGTTAAACAGAAGAGGTCCCAGGATGGAACCTTGGGGAACTTGTGATTCTTGTCTGCTCAGATGTAAAGTTACCTATTGACACAAAGTACTTCCTGTTCTCTAAGTATGTTTTGAACCAGTTTAGTACAGTTCCGGAAAGACCAGCCCAGTTCTCCAGTTGTTTGAGTAATATATTGTGGTCAACTGTATCAAAGGCAGCACTGAGATCCAGTAAAACTAAGACTGACATTTTTCCACTGTCTGTATTCAGACATATGTCATTAAACACTTTGGTCAGAGCAGTCTCAGTGCTGTGGTGCTGTCTAAAGCCTGACTGGAAGGTATCATAGCAGTTATTTTGTGTTAAAAAGTAATTAAGCTGTTGAAAAACCGCTTTTTCAATGATCTTACTTAAAAATGGGAGATTTGAGATGGGCCTGTAGTTGTTCATTTGCGTCTTATCAAGATTGTCCTTTTTCAGCAGAGGTTTAATTACAGCTGTTTTTAGTGGCTCTGGAAACACACCTGACGTTAAGGACAGGTTCACAATCAGTAACAGGTCTGACTCCAAAGTCTCTGAGACCCCTTTGAAAAAACCTGTTGGTAGGATGTCTAAACAGCAAGAGGAGGACTTCAGGTGACGTAAGATGTCCTCCAGGTCTTTACTGTTAATGGGTTGAAATAGTGTCATGGTGTTTAAACCGGTTTTCGGTGGACACAGTACATATGCTGAACCTGCTGCTGATGTACCAACTGCTTGTCTAATATTTTGGACTTTGTCTATGAAGAATTTGGCAAAGTCATTGCAGGCCATGGTGGAATGGAGTTCATTTGCCACTGACACAGGAGGGTTTGTTAGCCTGTCAACTGTAGCAAATAAGGCCCGAGCATTATGACTGTTTTTGGTGATGATGTCAGGGAAGTAGGATTTCCTTGCATTCCTCAGTTGTAAATTATAAGAGTGAAGTTTCTCTTTATAGATGTCATAATGAACCTGGAGATTTGTTTTTCTCCATCGGCGCTCAGCTTTCCGACACACTCTTTTCCCATTTTTCACCAGTGTGGAATTTCGCCATGGAGACTTCTTCCTTCCAGAGATAACCTTCACCTTAATGGGAGCAATAGTATCCATAACATTTAACATTTTAGTATTAAAGCTACTGACGAGCTCACTGACTGAACCCCCGGACAGGGCAGGTGCTAAGGAGAAAACCTGGTTAAAGATCTTACTACTGTTTTCAGTTTTGAGATCACTGCTGTTGAGACATTTGTGTGCACTGAAATCGTACTCTCAAAGAAAACACAGGAATGGTCAGACAGGCCCACATCAGACACAGTAATCTTTGAAATGCTTAGACCCTTGGAGATCACTAAGTCTAGAGTGTGCCCCCTATTGTGCGTAGGCTCTGTTATATGCTGAGTCAGCCCAAAGTTGTCCAGAGTGTTACTCAGGTCTTTAGTCCCTCTGTCCTGAGGATTGTCCATATGGATGTTAAAATCACCAACAATAATTATACAGTCAAAATCAACACAGATCATAGACAGCAGTTCACTGAGGTCTTCAGAAAAATCTGAACAGTATTTAGGGGGCCTGTAAATATTCAGAAACAGGACACTGGGTGAGGCCTTCACCTGTATAGCCATATATTCAAAGGACTGAAAACTTCCAGGAGATAACTGCTTACATTGAAAGGATTCATTGAATAAGACTGCGACCCCTCCTCCTCTCCTGCTCACTCTGGCCTCGCTGATAAAACTGTAACCAGGAGGGGTTGACTCAATAAGAACAGCAGCACTGTTATTTTGTTCCAACCAAGTTTCAGTTAAAAACATAAAATCCAGGGTGTGCTCAGTGATAAAATCATCAATTAAGAATGTTTTCCCAGCTAAAGACCTAACATTTAATAAAGCCAACTTAAGTGTTTTAGAGGTATTATTTGCCCCCTCGTGTTTGGGTGCAGTCTGTGGCACACAAGGTATGTTTACTTTATTTAAAGATCTTTTTGAGTGCAACTCTCTGTGTTTTGACTGGGTCACATTTCTCCTTCTGTCACCTAAAAGTACAGAAATTTTAAGATCTTCTAATAAACAGGGTCCCAGCTTGTCCTGGGAAAAGTCACGACTGTCAGAATTCACACAGCCTGGACCCCTCACACATCACACATCAGACTGCGGAGACAGTACATGGTGGCAGCGTGAAGGGACAGAAGGGGGTGGGGCTGGGCTCCGTCGCTTCGGCTGCTCTAGTAGGGGCGGGGCTCGGCGGGGAACCTTTGGCCGCTTTGGTGGGGGGTTTATGGGGGATAAAAAGGGATTGGGCTGGGGGGTAGATCTAAGCCCAGCATTGACCCGTTCCATCATCTCCTCAGTGAATTTCAGGTGAGGGGAGGAGGAGGGAGAAAGGGAGGGTGAGGAGCACAATGACCTGTCAGGGGTTTGGGGGGCTGGGGAAGGTCCTGGTCCTGGTCCCTGGTCCTGGTCATTAGTGCTGTTGAGAGGGTTTGGGGCAAATAAAGACCTCTCTTCTTGCCTCTGATGTCTCTCCTTTCCAAAGTTCCTCTTGGGTGGGGGCAGATGGAGTTCCTCCTCAAGGTTTCTGCTGGGATTTGTTTGTTCCTCTCTATGAGATAACTCCTTGTTTATCTCAGCCTTGGCCCCGAGCACAGATGGATGACGTAGGAAATAAAATATGTTGGAGGTGAACAGTTTCACCCCTGACTTGTTAAAATTAAATCCATTTGCCATGTATGATCAAAAGAGGGAGCGGAGGTGTTTGGCTGCAAGGTCTGAATGTCCAGCCATAATTTCTAAAAACCGGGTAAGAAAAGGCTCGAAAGCCCGACTTTACACCATCAAAAGCGGGAGCGGAGGTGTTCAGCTGCAAGAAGGTGTGAATGTTCGACTAAAGTTCGTAAAAATCTGGTAAGACAAGGTGCGAATGCCCAACAATGTATGATCAAAAGCGGGAGCGGAGGTGTTCAGCTGCAAGAAGGTCTGAATGTCCATCAATAATTGCTAGAAAACATGAAAGTAAAAATTTCGAAAATCAAACCGCACATGATCATAAGTGGGAGAGGAGGTGTTCCGCTGCAAGAAGATGTGAATATCCACCCATAATTCCTGAAAAAAGGGGAAAAAAATGGTGCGAATGCCCAACCATACATCATCAAAAGCAGCTGTAGATGTGTTCGGCTACAAGAAGGTGTGAACGTCCAACCAAAGTTTGTAAAAAGCAGTTAAGAAAAGGTTCGAATATCCAACCAAACATAATCAAAAGCGGGAGCAGAACTGTTCGACTGCAAGTAGGTGTGGATGTCAGATCCATCCATCCATCCATCATCTGCCGCTTATCCGGGGGTCGGGTCGCGGGGGCAGCAGCTTGAGCAGAGAAACCCAGACGTCTCTGTCCCCGGCCACTTCCTCCAGCTCTTCCGGGGGGACCCCGAGGCGTTCCCAGGCCAGCCGAGAGACATAGTCTCTCCAGCGTGTCCTGGGTCTTCCCCGGGGTCTCCTCCCAGTGGGACGTGCCCGGAACACCTCCCCAGGGAGGCGCCCAGGGGGCATCCTAACCAGATGCCCGAGCCACCTCATCTGACTCCTCTCAATGCGGAGGAGCAGCGGTTCTACTCCTAGCCCCTCCCGGATGACTGAGCTTCTCACCCTATCTCTAAGGGAGAGCCCAGACACCCTGCGGAGGAAACCCATTTCGGCCGCTTGTATTCGCGATCTTGTTCTTTCGGTCACTACCCACAACTCGTGACCATAGGTGAGGATGGGAACGTAGATTGACCAGTAAGTAGAGAGCTTCGCCTTCTGGCTCAGCTCCCTCTTCACAACGACGGGTCGGTGCAGAGCCCGCAACACTGCAGACGCCGCACCGATCCGCCCGTCAATCTCCCGCTCCATTCGTCCCTCACTCGTGAACAAGACCCCGAGATACTTGAACTCCTCCACTTGGGGAAGGATCTCATTCCCGACCCGGAGAGAGCATTCCACCCTTTTCCGGCTGAGAACCATAGTCTCGGATTTGGAGGTGCTGATTCTCATCCCAGCCGCTTCACACTCGGCTGCGAATCGCTCCAGTGAGAGCTGAAGGTCACGGCCTGACGACGCTAACAGAACCACATCATCTGCAAAAAGCAGAGACCCGATTCTGAGGTCGCCAAATCGGACACCCTCAACGCCCTGGCTGCGCCTAGAAATTCTGTCCATAAAAGTTAGGAACAGAATCGGTGACAAAGGGCAGCCCTGACGGAGTCCAACTCTCACCGGAAACGTATCCGACTTACTGCCGGCAATGCGGACCAAACTCTGGCACCGGTCATACAGAGACCGAACGGACCCTATCAAGGGGTCCGGCACTCCATATTCCCGGAGCACCCCCCACAGGACTCCACGAGGGACACGGTCGAACGCTTTCTTCAAGTCCACAAAACACATGTAGACTGGTTGGGCGAACTCCCATGCACCCTCCAGGATCCTGCCGAGGGTATAGAGCTGGTCCACTGTTCCACGGCCAGGACGAAAGCCACACTGCATCTCCTGAATCCGAGGCTCGATTATCCGACGGATCCTCCTCTCCAATACCCCCGAATAGACCTTACCAGGGAGGCTGAGGAGTGTGATACCCCTATAGTTGGAACACACCCTCCGGTCCCCCTTTTTAAAGAGGGGGACCACCACCCCAATCTGCCAGTCCAGAGGCACTGTCCCCGATGTCCACGCGATGCTGCAGAGGCGTGTCAGCCAAGACAGCCCTACAACATCCAGAGCCTTGAGAAACTCAGGACGGACCTCATCCACCCCCGGGGCCTTGCCACCGAGGAGCTTTTTGACCACCTCGGCAACCTCAGCCCCAGAAATGGGAGGCCCCGTCTCCGAGCTCTCCGACTCTGCCTCTTCCGAGCACGTGTTGGTAGGATTGAGGAGTTCCTCGAAGTACTCCCCCCACCGACTCACAACATCCCTAGTTGAGGTCAGCAAAGCCCCGTCCCCACTGTAAACAGTGTTGACTGTGAGCCGCTTCCCCCCCCTGAGACGCCGGATGGTGGACCAGAATCTCTTCGAGGCCGTCCGGAAATCGTTCTCCATGGTCTCACCGAACTCCTCCCAGGCCCGAGTTTTTTTCTCAGCAACCGCCGAAGCCGCA